>NC_092523.1:33449166-34144583 GCF_037038585.1 Patagioenas fasciata | reverse complement strand
AATATGTATCTTTATTAAATATTTTCCTGTCTAAATTTCTTAACTGAAGAGTTCATCATCTCTTGAAATACTACAAACCTTTAAAAATATCTCTGCAAGACTATACTTTATCTACCACTGAAATTCACATTTGCATCTGAATTGTTTTGCTTTTCATAAATCATGAAGTCTGATGGGACTCTTGTCTTATTAATTAAACATGCTAATTATTTTGTACCTTGCTTATGTATCATCAGCTAATTTAAGTGGTAAACTGCTAATTCAAGATACAAACAGGACACAGAAAAGCATAGGTGCTTGCTTTGAAATGTCCAAAAAAAAATATTTGTGATATGTAATACTGATAACACTGGAATGATTTAAATTAACTTTAAAATTAAAAAGCTTGAAAGAAATTTACAATGTGGTACAAGGAGAGATTCTGCCCCACATATCTATACAACTAAACAGTGACTGCTGATAAGACAGAGGTGTGTCTGAGCCAAAAGAGAAGAGTGAGCCACCCAATTCATTCCCAAACATGTTAACTTTTTAAAACTTCTGAACTGTAGCAAGAAGAGAATACACTAAGTCAAAACAACTTGAGGAAAAATGTGTTCCAAACTCTGAGGATGTCTGAGATCCTGCAGCACATCTTTTCAAACACTTCAGGCTAACTTTTATCTGTTGATAAACAGTAAAAACAGTGAAATATGAAATTCAGACAAGTAATGTATTTTACTAAAAACTGAAAGACTGATTTTTACTTGTGGCTGGTGTTATAGACCTCAAAAGATCTGGTTTTAGCATCCCTTAATTTTAAGAAATCAGGAGTTAATACTTCTGTGTAAAATGTTGAATAACTGGTAACCACACTAGGAGCTCAACCCTTGCAAACTCATGATTGTCAAAGAACTACCTGCACTCAGGGATGGTCTGTGTCTGATAAAGAGACCAAAGGAATTGCTGCCTGGGGCCTTTTGTGGATATACTGTCTAGCTAATAACCTTAGATAGAATTGGGCGACTTGTTGAAAAATGAGACAGGTCATTAGGATTCCCCCTTGTAATGCAGGAATTCACACCTCTTGTTGACAAAACTTTTCAAAACTGTGTGATTGGGTCACAGCATCTAGTGTTACGAAGTGGCTACTTGTACATCAAGTTCCCCCTTGTCATGCACATAGTCTGTGTAAAACAAATCACTCTTGCATACTCTGAAGTTTTAAAATACTGATGAAGAAAACACTTTTCTATTTTAGACCCTTCTTCCCTCCTCTGTATATGAGAGAAGTACAAAATATAAAATGGCAGTTCCCAAACCTACAAAAATTTCACCTCTGTTCTGCTTTGACTTTCATGAATCCATCAGGCCTTTGTATCTGCTCATTAGGCATTGCTGGAACAGGCTGCCCAGGGAGGTTGTGGAGTCTCCTTCTCTGGAGACATTCAAAACCTGCCTGGTTGCCTTCCTGTGTAACCTCATCTAGATGTTTCTGCTCCAGCAGGGGGATTAGACTAGATGATCTTTCGAGGTCCCTTCCAATCCCTAACATTCTGTGATTCTATGTGACATTTTAAATTCAAGCCACAGTATGGAGTAGCTCAGCCAAACTGAGAATTCAAATCCTTTGAAAAGGTCATACAGGGATTTTTATACCCTCATCAGTATTTTAAAAGCTATATATTAATTTTAGGAAATTACTATTTTCTTTTCTGAAGGCAAATATGCTTCTAAAACAATGTGATATGACTTTCTCTTGGCTTTGTGTATGTGTCTGTACGCATATATATTTTTCCCTAATCTTCACTCACACTTCTTAGTCATATATTCAGTGCAGTCTAGCCATTTCCTCTCCAGAAAACTTGATCTGACCATATGTGAAAAGGCTGTGCCAGTGAGAAAATGTGATTAGGACACACAATAGTTCTTGGGATGTAAATCCTCTTGATATTAAAGGGAGAGGGAACTCACTGGAGTGTGACACAGCATGCCAAAACCTCTGAACAACATCCTGCTGGACCATACTGTAGAATATTTAACTCAAGTTCTATATATGGGTAAATAGCTACAGACAGTAGAGAATATGAAAGAGCTTCTGCTTTAGCAATTATCTGAATTACTGCAGTCCATGTATTCAAAATCGGAAGAATTTTAAGTGTCAGGTACCCTAATTTGTAATTCTTCGTAGATTAAGCATGTCTATTCTATCCATGAAAACTATGTTTAGGGACATTTTGTGGGCTGAGACCTTGAAAACTGAAGACATAGTAGATTTTTGAGTGTTTGTCCACTGAGTGCAGTAAGTGGCACAAGATCCTGTGGCAAAATATGTAACCATATAATTATGAACTGCTTGTGCCATAAGCAAGCATAGCTGGGAATGCTGACACAAGTACAAACCTGGCATTTCTTAAACACAGAGAAGGTAACAGCAAATTAAATAACATTCTTTGAATATAATACTTTTCTGTATGTTAGTTTCTTGAGCATCTATTAAAAAGTAAAATCAAATTATCTTTTCTGTACAATTACATCTGTATATATGATCCATGGAACCTGTTCTACTAAGATAAAGCCTTCTTGCTGAGTTTTGAAACCTGGTTCTATATAGAGCATCACCGCTTGCTGGCTGCCAGCTACAAAATAAAATTGGATAGAAATTTTTCTGAAACATGTTATTGGACATGGTCTTAGGCAACCGCATATAGGTGGACCTGCTTGAGCAGAGGGTTGGATCAGATGACCTCCATAGGTCCCTGCCAACCTCAGCCAGTCTGTGATTCTGTTAGGATTAATGATGTATTATATATGCTTTATGATAATTTGCCAAATTGACTGAAAAAACATTGCTTGTTCATGTGCAGTCACAACCTCTCTCTGTTTTGCTTTCCTTGTTAAAGAAGTCAGTCTGAGATTCTAAAAATATCTGCTAGGTTTCTCTTATTTCTTTTTTTTTTTTTTTTCATTTTGGTTTGGTTTAGGGTTTTTTTTGGGTAATGGCTTTTGTTTTCTGTTGAGTCCTGGAGTGATGCGTGCCTGGTCAAGAACAGGAGGGGAAAGAAATATTAATGCTTGCCTAACATAAATGCGGAAAACACAGTCAATTTTTTAGGATTAATTCAACAATTTCCATTTCATTGGGGGGGTATTTCTGGTTTTGATTTTCTAGTGTCTGTGTGTTTCTAGTTAGATCATTTTCTGAAGGTTCCAGGATGGCCCGATCTGACTTATAACAAACTACAACATATATATATATGTATATATACATATATATGTATATTTAACTTCTATTTTTTGGGGATTGTTTTGATTCATTGAGTTTTCATCTTTCTGTTGTTTCAAAATTACTATGAGTGAATATAGTAAACAGGAAGTGATACAATATTCATACCAAAGGACTTTGCTATGATTAGTTTTATTGTAACCTTACATTCAAATGAATGTGTTCTTCATTTCTTCCGAAACTTCGGAGAGTGTTTTTGAAAATATCAAAGAAGTTAAGTTGTGTTATGGCAGCATAACAGTAGCTAAAGGCATTAGTAAAGAATGTAAAGATTTAAATATAGGAAACACAGGCTTCCTACAGCTGAAATTAGAATAATTCATTCAAAAGAGTGAAAAATACACCTTTCAGGTTTCATGAAATGAAAATATAAATGAAAAATATGGTGCCAAGGGCAGTCATAATGTTTACCCACTAAAATGTCAAATTTTCCAATGAATTGCCTCACTTTTTTTTTTTTTTTTTTTTTTTGTGACAACAGTTACATTATGTGTCTTTAAGAAAGAATGAGCACACATCACAGGGAAAAAGTTTATAAGGTTTTTGAAAAAATTTTAAAGAAGAATTATATTAACTTGTTACCAGGTCTTGTTAGATATATTTGTCGTTCTGCAGAGAAAAGGTGTAAATTCTGGAGCTGCAGCCTGGTTTCTGTACCAGGCATGTAGACTTTAAACAAATGGAAAGAGACCACCTTATATTTAACTCATGCCCATTTTGCAATAAGCCAGGGAGAAAGATGTACCTTCTAGTACTTCTTGAAAGCTAACAAAAATCTGGAGGTGCTGTGTATTTGTGCTGACAGGGGAGAGGGACAGAGAATTGGGAAAGCAAAACAGCAAGGTGATTGCTGAAGTTTCTGGGTGCTAAGATCATAAGACAAGCTGTAATGAGACAGACTACAGGGTCATGCAGCAAATTCCATGTGTCTGACAGTGGACAAACAACAGTTATGCAAGAGAAGAGCATAAGAACAGAAGTGCCCAGATTCTAATAATTAACATTTTAGAAACTTCCTGAAATGGTGGTTCTAGTCACATCTTGCAATTTAATAAATGCTTAGACTTATTTATACTCTATGCTTCAAAGCATTCGGTTTGGAAGAATTCCACAATGTAACTGTGTTACTCAAACAGAGAGGTTTTGTCCCTTTTAAACTGTGTGCATGGGTATTTTGTCTGGTGTCTTCTACTTCTGTGTTACAAGAACTGTGACTAATGCACTTTATCCATAGCATTTAGTTTAGAAGATCCAGTTTAAACCAAGATATTCATTTTTAAAATGCCAAAATATGCCTGGTTACGGTAATAATAGAAAGAAGATTTTGTTACTCTGCTATCTAAATCACAATTGGCTGTTGCAGGTGAATAATGTCACTGACCTTCAGATTGCACATAATTTTCAGAACATCTTTCCAGTTAGTTTACTTTGTTTTCGCCACTCCACAAACCTGGAAATATAAATCTTCTCAGTAATGATGGATTAGATCTGGTAGGAAACTTTCCATATCAGTATCTCTGTGAGAATCAACGAACAGCTGAATATTGACAAAACAGCCTCCCAGAGAAAAAAAAAATATATATTTTTTTATAATTGTCTAGAAGTGTGCCTTTTTTTGTTCTTTTTGTGAGAAGGAAAAGGAATTATCCATTTATGCTTTAAAGGTTTCAAGAATCTCAGATGTGTCTTTCTAATGTGTTTACAGATATATTCTCCATTACAATAAATATCTATGTTTAGGGGCTCATTCAGGCTCACTGATGTCAGTGGGAAAAGTGAACACAGAGAACCTTGCAGAACCAGAACTGAGCTGGAGCTCCAAAGGGCAAAGCCAGTATTATAGTCATGGACTTATTCTGGTGTAGCTGCTGTAAAATGTTCAGCAGCTGAGACACTTAGATAATCCACAGATAAGATTAGATCAGCAAAACCAGTCATTTTAAAATAATAATAATAATAAAAAGTAGTATTGCTTTTTTTTTTTTAAATTTTTTTTTTTTTTATTTTCCTTGCTACAGTGCTTCCAGGTAATTTATCAAAATGGAGTTACCAAATAAAATCTAGCATTATTTTGACTGTGGATGATGGTTAGTGCATGGAGGAGCAGGGAAAGGGTAGAAACAAATTAGCATGGACCTTCGAAAAAGTAGGGATAATAGGTCACCTAATAGACTATACAAAAATGCTCCCCACTATGGAAACATTTATTTATGAGGCAGTAAATGATTTTTTTGCCTTGAGTGGAATTGTTCACACGTGCATAACAACACATTACTATGAGTACAGATACATACAATCTGTCAATCGTTTGGGTTTGAAAACGAGATGAACATTGGGGTTTTTGATTTATTTTTTTTAGCTTACCCTGGCCTGTGCTATAAGCTTTATTCATGGGAAGATAAAGGATTGCCCAAATCAGCAATTTTTCTGTCACTGGTGGAAGACAATTGTTAGTGCAAATGAACAGCAAGAGAGCTATGATTATGGAATCAACTAGGTATGCTTGTAGGTGACAAGGCACATAGAAATTCTGAGAGAAAGGAAAACAGAGATGTCGTGGGTGTCCACAGGTGGTTTCGTCTTTGCATGGCAGTTGCAATGAGAGGACAGAAGTGTATGAGGGAAACACTCAGGCTGGCATTTTTAATGAATGAGAGCCTGAAACTTGATACACAGTGGGGAGTAGTAAGATGGGTAAAAAGATAAGCTATGAAGGTGAGATGAAGCTTTTTGAGCCAATTGCAGTAGAAGGTACTGAGGTCCCAGGCCTGGGTATTTATGCATGTTGCCCTTCCCTCAAAACATTCCACTTCCATGAAGAAGGTTTTTCTGATGGAAGTATAACCATGTTAATTTTCCCACTGGTTGTACTTTTTGGCCTATTTATAATAGAGCTGTGGCAGTATGATGTACTTCATGTTCATGCAGTTATAAATGTGTGCATAAATGAAAAACCATAATGCCTGTTGAAGGCATTTTCTCATATGCCTTTAAATCAGGAAGTCACCAAGGACAGTAAGTCACTGGAATACTTCAGTATTTATAATACATCACATTTATCAATAGCACTAAACAATAAGATCTGGCAAAAATAAAGCTTATTCAAAAGGATTCATCTCCTTGAATAGCTCCATGAGTTCTGGAATTTGTAACACTTCAATTCCTAAGCTCTTGTGTCTCATGACTGGAATGTTTGCTTCATCTGGAACATCATACAGTGCATCTCCCTGCTTCATACATCTATTATTTCCCAAGCTGTTTATGTGATGTCTCACAGAGGTGAACTAACACAGTAGCCTTTTGCTAATTTGGGGAAGGAACACTCATTTGGAACCCTATTCTCCACTCTTCCAGTTGCTAATGAGACTGTAGGAATAATTTCATTTTAATTTGATTTGAAAGTGGTCTCTGGATTTTGGGATACTGAAGGATGGGTAGGCAGACAATGCAACTTGGAAACAAGGCTGAAAAGCTAACTAGTCATTGACTTACTGTAATAGGATTTTGTCTACCCAGACACTCTTTGGTAACTTCACAGATTAAATGGAGAAACCTTTCCCTTGTGTCAGTATGGAAGAGATGCCTGACAATAGATAATTTTAATTTTAAAAATACATTTTAAATGGTTTCTTTTTCTGCATGCTTTTTCAAATTATAAGTTATAGTTAAGCTTTTACTGTCGATGTGTTTAATTCTGAATTGCCTTTGGTAAGTCCACAGAGAAGGTTACTGCTGTTGCCTTAGTGGTGAAATAGAAAATAAAAACCTCCTCAGCTGTCAATGGAGTATTCACATCCATCAAAGTCCCTAAGACATTCCTGACACCTTTGTTTTTTTTCCAGTGGCATCTAGGAACTTCTGAGCTATTTGTGTTTAATGGCAGTGATTTACAAGTACTATCTTCACTCAATTTTTATCCATTGTTTGTGATTGTGAGGGACATAAATCAGTAACCAAGATGTTTCCTGCCAGTTTCCTGTGGTTCAGCAGGAAACACCCTTGATCACCCAAAGCCTGTATTGAGATAAAGCTCTCGATAGACAGAGCTGCAAACTTTTCCTGCTGATCTAGAAAAAAGCACATCTTTGAATGGCGTATTTTCTGAACAGTGCATCGTCTAGTTACCATGTAGCCTTCCTGGGGAAGGAAGAATTTACATATCAACACCAATGGAAAAGATATTAGCTGTGGAGCATTTGCTTATGAAAGAAGCAATTGAATGATGATCTGAGTCTTATTTGTAGCTGCTATAAGTAGTAATATTTTCATAGAAGTAAATGTTCCTACAGCAGTTTACAAACTGCTTATAGTATTAGCCAGGACATGATAAAGTCTGCTATATAGCCAAGGTCATGCTATTGCAGAGAGGCAAGCAGGTCCCGCTTTAATGAGATAGTAATTGAAATGGACAAGACACAGAAGTAAAATAAAAGAATACACGCATAGGTGTTTTGTTTTGGTTTGTTTTTTTTTTTTTAATGACCAAGTAAGGTGGAAAGATCAGTCAATCCTTCAACATAAACAACAGTTCTGATGTGGGTAGTTTTGTTTTACTGAAGTTAAGGGTTTTGAAACTTCTTTATTTTTTGCATTTGAAATCTGCTATTAAGTTTCAGACCGTAAAGGGGAATAAATTCACTCATTTCTTAACCTAGTTAAAGGGCTGGAAACAGTGTTTAAAATGGAATTTTAAAATAAATGACTGTAATTCATGCACTTCCTAATATGTTAAATTTGTAAATTGGGACATCTAGTACTCAGAAAATGACATAAAAATAGAGATATTTTATGAGATAAATGAGTACAAACCTAACTCTGTAAAAATATATTGCATTAGGAGACCTTTTTGGAGTTGCATTAGAAAAATGTTGTCTACTTTTTTACTTAAAAAGACCTAATTTTTTAAAGAGATAGTACTAATGACATGCACCTTATCATGATCACTGTATTAAAAAAATAACAGAAGCATCCGACTTTTTGCCTATATACAGCTGAATTCCTGCCAAAAAAAGGAACACAGAAGTTTTTTGTGACCCTTCTTAACACAGAGACATTTATTGCATCATGTAGATATTTTCTTTTACCTTCCTTTATTGTAGAAGTCTCAGGCATAGAAAGCATGATATTTGCTTTCTTGCTTCTTCTGTGATTTTATTTTTACGTGTAGGGTCATTCAGACTATCATTATGAATACAAATTCTTCTGAGCACTTTGAAACGGACAAGAACTGAGGGATATGCCAAAAATAATGAATGTCAAATGTTTCCTGTAGCTAAAATAATTCTTGTTTCCTCTGCACTTTAGAGTTGCAGCTTTGCAGAATTCCTCTAGCTTATAAACTTTCTCATGTCCAAAATTCATATCAAATCAGGAAGATTTCATCTAAGTTTTGTATACATATGCATTATATACCTCTATTGTCAGATCCAGTATTATTTCTCCTGTTTCTAGATTTTCCAAATAAATAGCAGATTATGAAATATCAAATATTTCATTTGAAATAGTGGAAATACACATGAAGTATAGTGTTCTATCAGTCTTGACTCCAACAATTACTCAATCAAGACTTAAACAGTCAAGTGACTTTGGTGAATAAGAGTATATAAATACTAACACATATATAACAGCATGTCTTTGGGCAGAATTCTAGATAAATCTATTCCACTTTGGAGTATCTTACATATTATGCATTAGTTTACATTATCTGCCAAATACAAAACACCAAGAATCTCAAGAAACATCAGTGCTTAGTTCCAGGAGAAGTTATGACATATCAAAACCACATACTGTGAATGTCCAGTTCGTGATGTATTTTCATGATTCCCTCTTGAACTGTAGTGTGAGAGAACTTCTGCTCATCTCATTCAGAACAGCAGTTCTCACTCAGAGGTTGGCCACTGCTCCCAATGAATGAAAAAGCCTTTGGTGAACACAAAATAAAATATTCCCTTATTTGCATCTGAGGGCAAGTAGATCTTAAATGATGAGGTGGTACATGATGATACATCTTGAAGAAAGAAGGTATCCCTTTTTTTTTCTTCACCTCATCTCACTTCATCCTAGCTAAAGTTTGTCCTTCCATCCAGAAGACAACATAAAATGGTGATGCTGTCTTAAGATGTCATGCCCTTTTGCCATACTTTCAGAATTTGACATTATTTCTTTTGTGTAAATCATCTACAAGAAAGTATTTTTATTGGTTAAATAGGCAATAATTATTTAAATATTTTTATTTTAATGCAAATGTATATTTTGGCTATGTCTTGCAAAGATTACAAAAAACCAACAAAGCATAACAAAGGAGAGTGCTATGCCCTTACAGGAACCGTCCTTTCAAATATACTAGAAAGAGCTGTGAAGCTGAAAGAACAAATATAAGAAAGGATAGAAATAGCAAAACCAGAGAGAGCTCACAGTGCATTTAATTGAGATGAAATGATTTGAAAGAATTTGGGACTTATATAAACAAAATATGAATTCAATGCTAAAAATTGAAAGCAAACGTATCACATTATAAAGCGACAGATACATGGCACAAAGCAATCATGGTAAATCACCAAGAAAGCAGAAAACTGCTCTGACTCATCTTGCTTACTGGCCTTAATGCTTATATCAGGTGAAAGTAGAAGAAAGAGGGCTTAGTCTAACATGATTTTAACTGAAAGAAATAGTTGAAAAATGATAAAATAATAGCTGAGAAACCCGCAAACTAATAGTTTTTTTGTTGTGTTTTTGCTGGTTTTTTGTTTTGTTTTGTTTTGTTTTGTTTTGTTTTGTTTTCAGTCTTTCATTGTGTGAAGGAATTGTAATCTAAACTCCAGAGACTTTCTCTGAAGGAATGGCCTGCATTCAGTTACAGGATAACATAAAAAAATCTGCAAATAACTTCAGAAAATGTTTAAAAATGTGAGAAAAAAATCAGCCTTGTGCACAGTACTCTGTATACAAACTACACCTCAAATTCTGTGATTAGCTCTCTGAATGTGAGAAGTTTGTTACTAGCAAATTTTCAATTTTCTTATAAAATTTATTTTCATAATATAATAGTTTGTAGGAAAACAATGTCAGCTCAGCATTATTTTAGTCTCTGCACATGCTATGAATGTACCAAAAGTCAGGTAACCCTGCAGTCAGACATAAGCTGGTAAGGCATGATGAGAAAATATTGATGAAAAACATGGCTATAATCTTTCCCTAACCTAGAAATATAATTCTTATATTTCAAAGTTTTGGGTTTCCCTTATGAAAAACAGGAAATTTCCCTTTGACACAAGAGTATTCCTAGGTAATATATGGTAATACTGTGTTCAGGAAGTGCCTCAAGCAGAATAGATTGTAATCATAATACCAGATGGGATACACCCAAGGGTGCTGAGGGAGCTAGTGGAGGTGATCACTAAGCCACTTTCCATTATCTACCAGCAATCCTGGCTAACTGAAAAGTTCCCAGTTGACTGGAAGTTGGCAAAAATTATGCCCATCTACAAGAAAGGCCAGAAGGAGGATCCGGGGAACTACAGACCTGTCAGTCTAACCTCAGTGCTTGGGAAGGTGATGGAGCAGATGATCTTGAGTAACATCATATGGCACATACAAGAGAACCATATAGATCAGGCCCAGTCAACTTGGGCTTATGAAAGGCAGCTCCTGTTTGACCAAACTTTTCTCCTTCTATGACAAGGTGACCCAGCTAGTAGATGAGGGAAAGGCTGTGGTTGTTGTGTACTTAGACTTCAGTAAAGCCTTTGACACTCTATCCCACAGCATTCTCCTGGAGAAGCTGGCAGTTTATGGCCTGGATGGGTGTATTCTGCAATGGATAAAGAACTGACTGGAGGGTCGGGCCCAAAGAGTTGTGGTGAAATCCAGTTGACAGTCGATGATGAGTGGTGTTCCCCACAGCTCAGTGTTGGAGTCAGTTCTGTTTAATCCGTTTATCAGTGACCTGGATGAGAGGATCAAGTGCACCTTCAATAAGTGCAGATGACACCAAATTGGATGGGAGTGTTGATCAACCGGATAGTAGGAAGGCCATACAGAGGGATCTGGACCAGCTGTATCGTTGAGCTGAGGCCAATTGCATGAGGTTTAACAAGGTCAAGTGCCGAATCCTGCACTTGGGTCATGAGAACCCCAGGCAGCACTACAGGCTCAGGGAGAGTGGCTGGAAAACTGCCTGGCAGAGAGGGATCTGGGGGCGTTGATTGACAGACAGCTGAATATGAACCAGCAGTGTGCCCAGGTGGCCAAAAAGGCCAACAGCATCCTGGCTTGTGTCAGGAATAATGTGACCAGCAGGACAAGAGAAGTGATTGTACCACTGTGCTCGGCACTGGCGAGGTTCCATCTTGAATACTGTGTTCAGTTTCAGGCCCCTCATCATAAGAAAGACATTGAGGTACTAGAGAAAGTGCAGAGGAGGGCAATGAAGCTGGTGTGGTGCCTGGAGCACAAGCCTTATGAGGAGCAGCTGAGGGAACTGGGCTTGTTTAGCCTTGAGAAAAGGAGGCTGAAGGGAGACGTTATTGCTGTCTAGAACTACTTGAAAGGAGGTTGTAGCATGGAGGGTATTGGTCTCTTCTCCCAAGTAGCAACTGATAGGACAGGAGGAAATGTCCTCAAGTTGCACCAGGGGAGGTTTAGATTGGATATTAGGAAAAAATTCCTCACAGAAAGGGTTATCAGGCATTGGAACAGGCTGCCAAGGGAAGTGGTGGAGTCACCATCCCTGGAGGTGTTTAAAAGGCATTTAGATGACGTTCTTAGGGACATGGTTTAGTGCTAGAGTTAGGTGAGGTTGTGGTTGGACTTGATGATCCTTAGGGTCTCTTCCAACTGAAAAGATTCTATGATTCTACAATTCTTAGGTGCACCTTTATTTTTATTTGGTTTTGTTGTAAACCAGCTGGACATATGTTAATTCCTAATATGACCTCCTAGTTAGCAGTGATCTCAATGAACTCAACTTATTTCAGGGCAGCTGAAAATTGAATCTGGTATCGGTCTGTGCAGGTTCAGGTTCATCGCCCATTTTTGTCTGTGCAGAGAAGGAAATTTCTCTTGTTCAAAAGCCAAAGAGACTGTGCTCAATTAGGATGGGTGTGTGTGACTGACCACAAGGACTATCAGAGCATGGGATGAAGGCACCTTATGTCTTACTGGTCTCCTGCAGAATATTGTCTTTTATATCAGACTATCCAGTTCCTTTACCTTGGCAACACGAAACTACTGTTCCTCTATTTACAGAGCTTGGACTAGCCAGGTGACAAAAATGGTTTTGTTCAAGTGTTCCCTAGATGTAGAAGAATCATGTGCTATACAAGCAATTTTTGTATTGATGAACAATCAGACTTAGCTGACATGTTGCCACTCATTTAGCAATGGCTGAATGAGTTTGAAGAGTTATGAAACTGGACTTATTTGTCCTGTGTCTCATTTAAAATGAAATTAGATTTTTTTTTTTTTTTCAAATTAAATAGAGTTGTGTTGGTTTACTTCACTATCCCATGGTGATACTGAAACCTTGCATTTCAAAGTAGTCAAAAGTAAAAATGTTAAAAGCTGTAGAAGAGACTTTGTCATGTCTGTTCTAGTTTGGACCTGTGCGACCATTGATCAAAATCTCTTTCAAATATCTACTCTTCTCAGACTTGGAAGTCTGACTATTACATATATTTCTGATGGAGCACAGTAAATTTTAATAAAACTGCTTACCAATCTGAATTTGCTCAAATATGACAACTACTGCTACATAAAATACTTCAGTCCATAATGGCTTATATCAAGAGTGTGAGTAAAAAACTCTGGCTTATTGCAGTGTGTTCCTTCTTATCTGAATAGATTTCAACAGCTGCTGTGCGTATCACTGACTCATCCCACTTTGCTAAAAGCTTGGTTACACAGAGCACCTCTGGGAATAAGGACTTTTATCATAAATGAAAGAAATCATAAGTCAGAGAGTGCTCGTTGAAGTTATACTGGGTCAGAACAGGCTGCTCCTTTAAAGGCTCATGTTCCACTGCTTACATATTTTCCATATCGTCACTCAGTTGAGTATTGCTACTGACACTGTTGTCACGGTTGCCTTAACATTTTCATGCCAAATCTAGCATTAAAAAGAAAATTCCTTTAATTTGCTGCATACAACAGAAGAGGATACTCTTAAAGTTTTGTTTTGAAAATACTAAAAATAGAGAAGCAGCATATTAAGTTTCCATAGTAACTTACATACCAATTCTCACAACTGATTAATGAAGGTAATTCATTCAAAGACGTTCTCAATGACCAGACTCCAAAAGTTTCTCTTGCAATTAAGTACTGTGTCAGCAGCATATACTGAGTGTTCCATATCAATGTCCTTTACAGTTTCCCTATAAAAATATACATAACTTTAATATTCCTGCCCTATTTTGACAAAAGCTATAAGGATCTCTGTTTCTGAGAGTCATTTAGGAAGTGTATTATTGTGTTATCTCTATATTGGCAATGTATGTATGTGGCAGACTGCTGGAGGAAAATAGCCTGTGTCCAGCTATTTTCTATTTATATAGAGAAATGACTCCAGGATATATCTAGCAGTGACCTTGCTTTCCAGCAAACAGCAAGGATAAATTCTTGAGTGGTGTTTTTCATCCTGGAAATTTTGCCTAAATAAAAATACTTTTGATTTCAGACTTTTTTTTTTTTTTCTCTGTATTATAAAAGTTTTATACTTAAAATAGTTTTGGTTGGTTGGTTGGTTTCGTTTTTGATTTTTTTTTTTCTAACAAAAACTGAAGATTCCAGTATCTGCATTTATTGTTGCTAAGCAGTAAAATGATATGCAAAAGGCATATAGTTAGCAACAAATGTGTTCTCAAATGTATTTTAGAGTTTGTGCAGGAACCTGTTCTAAGATTAAATGTTTTAAACTTGCATTTAATGTCTTTTCCCTAGCTGACCTTTTTTGTTATATGTAACCATTAGTGCTCCACTGCTGCCACTGAACAGTCAACTTACACTTCAATTGTCATCTCTCCTGATCACCTGTACCAATATGGCACATTTTACAACATGTTAAAAACTGATTAACATTCATTTATTTTGAAATATTTAACTGTAACTTTGCTCTGTGTAGTGTGTACTGGTTTTTGTTTGTACAAGCAGATACTTAATACTCTGCTGGTTAAAGTGTTTATAGAAATTGCAGAAGGCTGGTTTAACTTTGATTTTGTAGCAGCTGGTGCTGAAGTGAATAGATCCAGCATACATGAGAGGAGGCTGATTTAGACAGGAAAATTTCCCTACAGTGAATACTTCTATTATTTGTTCTAAATATAGTGATATATTCCAAGTAACTCCTTGAAACTTGGGAATTTTTCCTCCTCCTATGCAAAACAAGAGCAAATTTCTTTGGAGACTTTGTGGAAAAGTGGCAGATTGAGTATTTCCAGTTATATTACCCCTAAAGTCACACCTTCTGGGACAGGACTGATACAATGCTCAACGAGGTGCAGATATGCAGTGACATTTTTCAAAACATGCAGTGACTTTTAAGGGATATTCACATTATCTTAAACTAACACCTGAAGTTACGGGCGGTACGATTGCTCAGGCACAGCATTTCACTGGCAGCTACACGGAGGACTTTTCTTTAAGTGCTTTATCCTGTGGGTAGATGTAACAGGAATATAGGTGTGAATATTTCCCCACCTTTTTTTTTTCATGAAAATTGGAAAAAGACCTTTCATAAAACTCTGCTTATTTATTTTTTTCTGCTATTGGCCTGAGTGAACATGTGTAACAGCTTTTGCTTCCTCTGCGCATCGTTTGTTTCATTAAACATGGGATATATTCCTCTTGAAAAGATATATCCAGCCTTAGGCAAAACTTTCATGCTTGCTATTTTGACACAGAGATCTTAATAGCTATTTTAAGAAAATGCTGTGTTCAAAAGCTGAACTTGATGGTTTCCTCACTGCTATGTTTTTAATCAGTGCACATATCGATGGTGTAGTTTGTCTTTCTTTCCACCTTCATATACTAACCAGAGGGTGACCTGAGGAATGTAGATGTGTTAGAAGGCTGTGTATGATTCTAGATGTTGCATTTTTTCTTTTTTTATACCATACATTATAAGTCTACAGCTACCATCTAATCAGTAAGCTGTTGTAAACTGTAAAATCTGTGAAATCAGTAATTTGCTCTGTGTTCAAAGGTGTAGCTTTTATCTCAGAACAGTCCAACCTATCACTGCATACCTGACTAGCTGAGTTGCACAGAGATGCTGTTACTTATGTATGAAAACCTAATGTGTTGACAACTAGACAATACACTGTTTGGAGGCAGTTATATTGTTTAATGTAGTCACACATGCTTCTGCTATTTTTATATTACTCAGAACATGACTGTGGAACAGTATCAAGTCAAAATTCCCTATGTGCAGCCATATCTATAATATATACATACACTGATATATTTAGTGATATATATAGATATACTGAAAAATATATCAATAATACAATCCATTGCACAATATAATGTGTTATAAACCACACCTTCGATCAACAGTAAAACATATTCTTTCTCCTAAGGATGTTTATTGTTCAGACATAAATAGGGAAGGTCAGTTAGGAAATATTTTGTAGTTCTTGCATTCCTGATTGGCTCCTAATCACAATCTGGCACTTCAAGGTTATCACTGACATCTTAAAATAAATATATCTGGTGACTGTAGGGTCCATTCAGTTCTCTGTAACCTCCTTCCTTCTCTTTCAAAGATAAGTTGTAAATCACCTTGCTGGGAATGAAAGATTCTCTGGTACAAAACTCGTTACCAGCAAAGGTGCTTCAGAGTTGCTTCCATTTCATCACATTTTAAAACATGCTGAATTTTACACGAGGTTTCTTTTTGTTTATCCAGACCTTGAACAATATCACAAATTACTCTGTACCTGTGTTCCTGCAGTCCGTGCCTGACAAATGAGTTGGGGAGAAGTTGGAAAGATGGATCGTCTTTTACAGGGAGGGCAGTAAGGTTTTTCATGAATTTGTAGAGTAGTCAGTCAAGTGAATGACCAGTTCAAATATATCATACTGATTTTAACCTAAACAAATTGCTTTTGAGAAAAAGTGCATTGAATATTGTTGAATATTTTTTGTGTAAACTTTATTACAGTTTTTTGTTTGTTTGGTTGGTTGGTTTTTTGTTTGTTTTCTCTGCCAGGCATACTGTAGATTCTCCAAAGAGAGTGAACAAAATTTGCTTTCTTTAGTAGACTTCTAGAAGCCAAGAGCCAAGACTAAAATTAAAGAAGAAAAATGTTTATTAATGTTTAAGGAGCAAAGGAACAGTAAAGCAGTTTTCCTCATGACTTCTGCTGGAAATGGTTGAAAAGCAAGTTTCCATTAACACCGTTAATTTCATTGTGCACAAGGTAGTTTCAAGTTTGGATTTCAGGAGTTCTGAGAAGGACAGAAAAATACACAGACTTCATATATCTGTGTTGTTTGTTTTTTTTTTTTTTTGTCAGATAGTGCTGTAATGAAAAAGCAAATACATTGTGACAGAGGACAGTAAATAGAACAAAACCCCCCATAAATATAGCTAGGGAGACTTCAAAATATGTTATTTTACACTTGAAGCTCAAGAGTTGGCATTCCCCCCAGTGGGTTTTTTTCAGATTTTAAAAACTGTTTAAGAGCAGTTTAGCAAGTAACAAAGTCGCTCTGTTCCAGTTTGAACACCAAAATGGTGGAATTGCAAATTATGCACTTCATTCAGCTTTTATCACACAGCACAGCTCTCTGGACAGACACCATGGGTTTTCTGACAGGTCCTTGCTCAGGATCTTTCCTTAATGAGTTCTGTGTAATATTTAGGCATTATGATACTATTTTCTCCCATGGTATTGATTCAGAAAAACCTCCAACTGGAATCAGTGAAAGATTTATCTGAAGAACTTTGTAAGACACCGTCACAGGCAGAAAAAGGTTTTACTTACAGGTTTTTGAGGGCTGATGGGGTAAAGACTTCATCTTGGTTGTCTATCGGTGTGTTTTCATGGCTCACTGCTGGGACAATAATGGGGCCTGTCCACAAAACACTTTCTGAACTCTTCATCTGAAGATCATGAAATATTTTTCTGTTGAATTCTGCCTCTCTGTCCACTCACTAACATTAATGTAAGTTGATATAGTCCAAAGTACTAAAAAAGAGTTGCCCTGTGGATGCGTTTGCATATATATATTATGGTAATGAGAAACAAAAGTGACACTATGAATAGTTCTAAAACACAGATGCAATGAACAGTAGTTACTTTTTTTCTAAAGCTTCATACTTTTTGGACTTAAACTACTGACATACAAAGTATTCTAGGTTCTCGTGTTTTCCTATTATGTAAACATATCTCAGCCGTCTTCATAATAAAAATTTGCAATTACACTTCGAGTTTACCAGTGCTAAGATATTGCTTTCCTGAACAGCAGAGCTTCAAATAAGAAGGTCTGTGACACAGTTCCCCATGGTGAAGATAAAATATAAGAGAAATTCACATCTGAAAGAAAAATCAGCACTTGTTGGAGACATTATTAACAAGACAAAGTGTTGCCCTAGTCAGATACTGGAGACTGTGTTGATATCTAATAACATTGTTTCCTTCAGTTATGGGATATGTAGTATATCAATACCACAACGAATGCATCAATGCAGTTCCTCTCTTCCCATTTTTGACAGACCAGAATATGGGGGAATGTCCTCTGAAAAAATTAATAAATGTTGTTATGGGTAAAATCTCAAACTTGGACACCTCTGTCAAAAAAGTGAAGTTATTAAAAGCTATTAATAGTAGTTATCAATGTGTTTAAAACAATAATTTAGCTGTGGATAAATTAAAAAATAAGTCACCAGGGCATAGTGTTAAATCAAGATTGCTTCAAATAATTTAAGTCATTAACTAGGGAAAAAAGTTGATGAGCATCTCCAGAAGCTGATCATTAGCTGGTGATAATTAGCACTTCTATGGAAATGTAGGCTGACATCTCCGACCCATATAAAATTACTGAGGATGTTTTGCCTGTAGCTACAGTTGACCATTACTTGTGCAGTTCACGCAGGAAGAAGCATCTATGAGCAGGCTGCATACCTCTAATCTTTCCGTTGTTCCTTTCCTTGTGGTTTAAAAGGTATAGAGATCCTGTGCAAATAACAACCCACTTGTGAAGGGGTTTCGTTAGAAGGAGATATGTTGTTGAATTAGTCAGGCCCAAAGGAATCTCAAGGCCACTTCAAGAAGCTGAGAACAGAATCTGCTGTGAGAAAGCGGGGCATTTCTTCATTAACAGGGCCTCAGCATGGCGTGAGTCGTCGGACCTATCATCGGTGGGGCTCCAGCGTGCGGACTGCCCATGATACTCATTTAGCGAATCCATGCTTGGAGCGTGGATTCGTGATTAGAGAATAGTTGCGTATATAAGGAGACATGTTTCTGTAATAAATGGCTTTGGCGTGATTCACATTGAATTGGAGTGCTGAGTCCTTTATCGTTCCAACACCCACTGATTTCTAGAAATTCAATAGCATTTCTGTGTAATACCTAATGTTAATACCATAAATTTCCAGTGTTCTTGAACTTCAGATATGTTTGCATGTTAATGATGCTGTTATGAGCATTATAACTTAATTTATTTTTTTCAAAGTGCAAATTTTATAATCTGAATGTATACGTTTCATTGTAGACAGTGATAAAAAGCCTTTGTCAAAGATAGGAGTGACTCTAAATTTTGTCATGTTAGACATATCAGATAAAGGGAGAAAGAGAACAGTCTTATAAACTCAACAAGAAGTGAGATTTATATTTCCTTGTTGCCAGCTGCATGTATGACCAAGGACATAGATTTAAAACAAAATAAATTTCATTCAAGTTGTATTAGTTTTGGGGCAGCAGACTTTAGGGATACTTTTTATATATCTAAATGAGGAGTTAGTTAACAACATGAGTAATGTTTAATGGCCAAACCTTTAAGAGTGTTTAAAAAGTAACCAGAAATGGATAGATGAATGTAGTAAAAAATGTCTACTGTTTTAAGCGATCACACCTGAGACAGAGTGTGAACATTTCACAGTATCACAGAATCACAGTATGTTTGGGATTGGAAGGGACCTCAAAAGATCATCTAGTTCAATCCCCCTGTTGGAGCAGGAACATCTAGGTGAGGTTGCACAGGAACATGTCCAGGCAGGTTTTGAATGTCTCCAGAGTAGGAGACTCCACAATCTCCGTGGGCAGCCTGTTACAGTGCTCTGTCACCCTCACTGAGTTTCTTCTCAAGTTTCTTCTCAAATTTAAGTGGAACCTCTTGTGTTCCAGATTGATCCCATTACCCCTTGTCCTATCATTGTTTGCCACCGAGAAGGGCCTGGCTCCATCCTCGTGGCACTCATCCTATATATATTTATAAACATTAATAAGGTCACCCCTCGGTCTCCTCTTCTCCAAACTAAAGAGACCCAGCTCCCTCAGCCTTTCTTCATAAGGGAGATGCTCCACTCCCTTAATCATCTTTGTTGCCCTATGCTGGACCCTCTCCAGCAGTTCCCTGTCCTTCTTGAACTGAGGGGTCCAGAACTGGACACAATATTCTAGATGGGGCCTCACCATGGCGGAGTAGAGGGGAAGGAGGACCTCTCTCGATCTACTGACCACCCCCCTTGTAATACACCCAAGGATGCCATTGGCCTTCCTGGCCACAAGGGCACAGTGCTGGCTCATGGTTATCCTGTTGTCCACCAGGACCCCCAGGTCTCTTTCCCCTACACTGCTCTCTAATATGTAATTTCCCAACCTATACTGGAACCTGGGGTTGTTCCTGCCCAGATGCAGGACTCTACACTTTCCCTTGTTAAATTTCATCAGGTTATTCCCCGCCCAACTCTCCAACCTGTCCAGGTCTCGCTGGATGGCAGCACAGCCTTCTGGCGTGTCAGCCACTCCTCCCAGCTTAGTGTCGTCAGCAAACTTGCTGGTAGTGCACTCAATTCCTTTGTCCAAATTGTTAATGAATACATTGAATAATACTGGCCCCAGTACTGACCCCTGAGGCACTCCACTAGATACTGGCCTCCAACTAGACTCCGCACCATTGACTACCACCTCTACCTCCTGATAGCTTTGAAAATCCATACACAGATCTTTCAGTTTGAACAGATGGTTTCCATAAAATTAAGCCATTTTAGGAAAAGTTGGTCCCATGCCCATCTTTCTGTTTATAATAAAATTTTACAGGTGGCTACATTTATATCTGAGGGGTGTTGCTTTTAGTGTGTCGGTATTGTATTTTAACACCCTTGGGGGAAAAAAAAAATAGAGAGGAGTATAATTTTGATTATCCAAATCTTTGGAGCTCTGTATCAGTGAAAAAGTTGGCTTACCCACAATTATGTCTATGAAATATTATTTTTTGCTCCAGCAAGCAGTCTTGAAAAATGCACATAAGAAAGCTGAAGTGTTTGGGCAGGGATATAGGAAGGCAGCAAAACTCTTTGAGGCACTGAGTCTCCAGGGCACTAAGGGAGATACACATCCTCTTCTTACATCTGAGCCAATGATTCCAGGTCTGCCCTCCACATGACAGCAGTGCCCTTGCAATAATTTCATCACTGCCTTTGTGCCATCCTCACACATTAAAAAGTCATTAGATGAAACTCTTAAAAAAGCATGAGATTGCATACAGTAATAACCTACATCAGGTTTTCATTTTTTTTTACTTTTAAGCTTCTAGGGTTTAATTTAATCTTTAGCTATGAGCAACCAGGAGATTATCGCATAATTGCCCAATATCAGTTGAGTAGCTCTGTAGTCTTTTGAAGCAGCTGGGCAACTAAAAAGTCTGACTCTGCTTTTGCCTAATAGATGTGTCAGCATGAAGCCATCTGATGGACTTCACTTTTTCCCTGTTCATTTTCATAAAATTACATAAAGCAAAATAACATTTAACGGACAGGAAGAACAGGAAAAGGCTCTTAAAAACACAGCAGGACACATCCTGTGAGAGTGGAGTGGTCCCTCTGCAAAAGTGCTGTTCACTATGGGCACAGTCATGAGTCTCTGCTGTTTCACACAGGTGAAATGCAGCATTCCAAAGAGGCATAAGTACATACGTTATCATGGGAAAGGGTGTAGTCCTGACCTTAGCATGTGCAAATTCCATATACCTGTTCTGTATAGGCTGATGTTAAAGCTCATAAAAAATCCGTTAAGTTAGACAGTGAAAAACAGCATCCTCCCTATTGTTTGTCAGCTTGTTGCCCCTAACGCTCCTAGGAGCATCTCTCCATCAGTAAATGAAACACAATGAGAAGCTATCAGCATACTATTTAGGAACACAGAAGAAAGGACTGTGTCAGACGGATTTTTGGCCTTACTGGGAGTGGCCAACATTAACACTTTCCCAGCTTCTCCCATGTTGCTTCCATAGCAGTGGCATACTTCTGAGGAGGGCCAGGGAAAGCCTTCAAAAACTAAATGCTCCCCAGCTTCCTTCAGCTGTTTGAATGTGTCTATTGATCACATTTTTGACACTGTATCCTCCTTTCAGGAAGAAAGATGGAGGAAGGCAGACCCATGAAGCATCGAGGAGGACTTCTGATCAGCTGAAGGGGCAAGAGGAGCAGCTGGCAGTGACCACATTCAGTGGAGCAGTCCTATCACCAGAGCTCTTTCCTAGAATAACAGCTCCACTGGCAAATAGGTAGCTGTTTTCATACCATCATAGTTTTGCTTATCTAAGACAACAACAAATGGTACTAAATCAGTAAACAATGCTAAATCAGAAAAGTTAAAACTGTTTTTACAAGGTTTGATGACATATTGAACTTGGTTATTTTTAAAATCCATGCATAATTCCTCCAATCCTTTAATGAAAAATAAAAGTATTGCAAAGTGGTAGCAGCTGCTTTAGGCAATTTAAAACCATGACTTTGCCAACAGAATTACTTTTCTTTTCTGCTGTCATTGTAATTTGACTTCAAATTGCATTTTAGTGGCTATTACTCTGGGTTAAACTTTTTGCTTTTCTATTTAAAATTTTGCAGGCTGAAGGAAAAAAATCACATTCTTCACTTACCCCTCTTTAACAAAACAAATGATATAACGTCTTTTTTTTTTTTTTTTTAAGGTTCCTTTATAATTAAAGCCATAACACCCAAACCATGCCTCTGCTGTCTGATAACTTATGGAGCATGAGGCATGCTTATATCTTAAACTTGTTTTTCATAATGTATAAATGTCCTTATGTATATACTCCTTGTCAGTTACTACAATATTAAGGAAATTTGAGTTTATTACTTGGATATAAGTGGAATATTTCAAGGAAGAGAGAAATTCAGACTTTGACTGACAACTAGATATTGGCAGAGTAAATGACAATGCAATGACTTGTAGCATTAATTTGAAAAAAAATGCTGCTTCCATGAAGAGAGAAAATAATTGCTTTTCTTTTATACTGACTGTAAAGGTTTTTACTAGACAGGTTCTTAGCTCTCTTGCTGGTCACTGTTGGAGCAGATGGTCTGACCCAGTGTGATTACAACCTCTTAGGGTGCTAGACCCATGATTTTTCTAACACCTGGAATTAAGAGACTGGTTCTGGTACCTAGCTCATATCCACCCTTTCCATCTGTACTTCCATCTTGTTGGGCTGTTACAGTATTTGTACCCTGCTTGTATTTTAGGCCACACTAACTTAAGTTACTTCAGAAATGTTTGCTGAAAAGTAATCTCTCTAACAACATTGATTTACTTGGTTATTTGGTTTACAGCTTGTAATCACTGATCTAAACTGGCTTCAGTAAAACTCTCCATCTGCCTGATCCATAAACTTCTCTGAGCTGTTAAACTGAGCTGGTTAGGATGCCATGATACACAGCTTGCTTTTGAATACCAGTGTGTACAATTGCAATGTTAGAAAGTATGGACAGTTAGATGTCGAGTAGACCTTGGTATCTTTAAAGTGTTGTTTGACAATAGAAGAAAAAAGCAAGGAGCATTGCAGGTGCCATTGTGTTTGCCCATATAGTTTGGAAATTTGATCTGGAACTAGAGCCAGAAGCAGCTTTCAGAATATTGCTGCCCTAAATAATTTGCTGAAAAACAAGTCACTGAGATATGACTTCTCATATTTTGTGGATTTATGACTCACTGAGATTTCTGTTCTTTTTTTCTAGTATGTACTTTAATAATTAAGGGTTACTGCGATGCCTGCTTTGGTCTTTACTTTTGAGCTGATATTGTTTAAGAATAGTATAGATGTAAATATCACTGACAAAATGTAATCCACAAACATAGACTGTGATTGTAACTCAGAAATGCTGTAACTGGTTGAATTTCAAAGCCAAGAAGCAAAGTAATTTTAAATAAGTTTATTAATATAAACTGTAATATTTTAAACATAACAACTCTTTTGTAGGTTGTAAGGAGTACATATGATCTTGCAGAAAGAGAGTACATTTTATATGTTGCTATGATGAGATTTTGATTGTATCAGTGGTTGTTTGATGAATACACTTTCCCCGCCTCTAAAATTTTGAAATAGCATTTACCAGTAACTATTTTTTCCTCTAAAATTAATCTGAATGAGATCCAAACTCTTCACCTTGCTATGTAGAATAACACAAAAGAGTAATTCAGCTCTGAAATTAAAATCCCATCTTTGCAGGCAACTAGTACTGTTAGCAATCAGGACACATATCCACGGGCGTAGTTATATGCGGTGCTTTATTTCAGCACTGGGAAACCAGGGGTTCGCACCCAAAGCTGGCTTCAGCGGTCAGTTTAAGTTGCACAATATTTATACAGTCCATTCACATACATATTCATATATTCATTTAGGATCATTAGAATATGTAATAGTTACTCAACATTTATTGCAACATAATTGCAACACCTTGGAATTACTTTGATCATGCACAGTGTCCCCTGGTGGTCTTTCAGGGGGTCTTCAGGATGAAGTAAGTAGTCTTCATCGCTTCTGTCCTTTTCACCTTTGGGTACTGCACATGCGCACTACTCTATAATTGCATAACTGCTGACTAGCTTAATTTCCAGAGATACTGTGTATATTTCTTCTCATTCTAGGCATATTTGGGCTAAGATAAATGTTAGGTTGATAAGATAAGAATATACTCAAATCCCTTATTAGGTAGAACACAATATGCAAAGGATAAATCAGTTTTGCATTGCATAGATCAGTTTTGCACCTGTTCCAGAAGGGAACATCTTGTAAAATTGATTCTGTTACTAACAGTACTTAGATGATTTCTATTCCAAGCTACAGTGTTGTGAGGTATTCTCTAAGTTTCTTTACAAAGGAAAACAAGGAGTTTAAATTTTAAAAAATTTATTTGACTTTCTATCTGCCTGTGTGGGTAATATTCGCATGATTTAAATGTTATCCATACTAGACTGTATTGGACTTTGGAAAAAGAAAGCACCTGGTCTTCTATACTTAAAATTGTGTCTGCACTGTTGTCTGAAGTTAATTTTCCTTCAATTCTGCTTTTGATTGAATAAGTTGCTAAAAAATTAGTGTGCCTGAGGTTAGATTCAAAGAAGGTTTGTTTTTTTTAAAAAAAGAAAAATATGAGGAGCTGAGGAAAAAAGCCTAATTCTTAAATATGCTCTAGAATAAAAAATACGATGAGTTTTTGAAGTGTCCAAGGATTATTTCCTTCTTTTCTCATGAGAGATAATGTTTACACAATTCCACATCGTACATCTTTCTATGTGTGGCTATACATTTGAGGTTGAGTCAGTGTTCCCAAGAAGTAGGCTCTAAAAATGTTTTGCAGTAGACATTTAATAGTTGATTAGAAAATAAAATTTTAGTCTTTACCATTAAGGGTTTATTTGTTTGTGGTTTTATTTACTGCTAAGTGTCTAATAAAATACTAGGGCCTTAATTCAATTTCCAGCTGATGGAGATGAATGGATTAGAGTGGAGCATTAAACAGTATGCAAGGATTAGAGAAGGTCTGCAATGGAGAGGACCTGTGGCTTTTACCTTTAGGCTGCAGACAAACTTGCAGAGTTTCAGGGATAATCATTTTCATATATACCTTAGCAAAAAGAGACAGTAGCAAGATATACAGGTGGTGCAAAACAGGAGATACAGAGGAGACACAAACACATGGTTAGCTGCAGAGTATCTTGATTGGAGTCTCTTGAGCAGTTGGGGAACTTTCTCAATCAGAAGTTGAGCCACGGAAACCAAAGCAAACTTTGTAACTCCTTATCAAACCCTGGATGTCTTATTGGTAAAGCTCATGTTTCAGTCTACATCAGGTAATGTACAAAGATCTTTACGCAAAACAGCAGATACCTGGAGTTGCAATGTCAGAACAGTAGCCAAAATATCCCTAAATATGTAAACCTGAGTTCAAGTTATCCAATGGATATTTACACAAGTTCCGCTGAACATGTTTGTTAGCACCATTTCTACTTGCATTGCTTAATGTGAGAATCGTAAGTTGTTACCCAAACTTGCATACCATTTACAGTTGCAGTTCACACAGTCATGTTCCAAATAGCTGTGACCTCATCTGCCTGCAAAGGTAATGTGTAAAAAACTATATATTTACAAAGCACATAGAAAATTTTCAGTATTTTACTCATACAAAAGTTGTAAAAACCCCCTAGTTTTCTTTGAAACTATACACAGTCACAAAATCAGTGACATTTAGACATCTACCTGGATTCCTGTCCTTGGAATTATCATACAAATATGAACATTTTCATACAGAGCCAGCTAATTATATGAAATCTTATGATGTAAATATAACAAGAAATCAAAGTAGAACATGAGTACAGAATCGACACTATTTTCATAGCTGCTCATCACATATTAAGATGTCTACTGCCTATCATATGGGTGAGGTCATTTCACATCAGATTTTATCAAAGTTTGCTCACACTCTTCACATTAATTTTATTAAGATACATGGCTGATAAAATGAAAAGGCAACAAATTTTACTAGGGTGAGGGAGAGAAGGAAGCATTTGAATTTTGCAGAGGAACCTAAAAAGTCGGGAAAGCCCAAAAGAAAAGAACAAACTGACTGTGTAAGAGAGGGAGGACAATCTAGGTAGGCCCTGGAGGGAGATGGGAAAATTTATTTAGCAGAGAGAGAAAATTTCCCAGTAACACAGGAATATGATTATTCTTCTGGAAAAAAAGAAGAGATCATCTGGAAATACCGATGTACATACCCTCTACATACCCCCTGACTGGCCAGAAACCGACTTAAGTCTGTGGAAGGCGACTTTCCCTACAGTTGAAATTTGAACTATCAGTCCAAGAGTCCACAGAGGGGTTAAACCCCAATTTTTCAGTGTATAAGTTGTCAAAAACAATAAAGAGTGATAGAAATCCCTGCATAGTACTAGGATTCATACACAGAGCTCATTTATTCAGTTTTGTTCTTTCCACCTCTATCTGTGTATTTTAAATGAAAAAGGAATGACTAGATCGAAATAAATACCTAAAGATGGTGACTACTTGAGAGAGTGTGCCCACAGCATTCTGTAAATCCAATGTAACCTTATGTTTAAAAGGCTTTCCTTGCAGCAGGTGAAACTTTATTTAGTTAGGAAAAAATATTGCATTCTCATTCAGAAAATGTTCTTTCTTTTGACAAGACATTATTTTTTAAAAAATTCTAAACTACTTCAGAATTTTGGTAATATTCCTGCCATCTCTAACCTGGCAATACTTGTGTCATATTGATAAATTAACTTGCTCCTTTGTTCCATTGTTTGTTGTTATTGTTTTCCCAAAGCTGGCTTCGTATTTACATTGTGCAGTTGTTGAAAGATGGAAGATATGTTAAGCTTTACTGCTGTTAATATTTTAATTTTATTTTCATATACTTTTGGCCCAAGGGCTTCTTGTTTGATTGTCACTTCAGTACATTTATTGTCATGAATGGAATTGTGTTACTTTAAGCAGCACTTTTCTCGTAGGAAACTGCAGTCCTAATCAGGTTTGACAGTTAATTTAGGTACAAGAATTTATCTTCTGAAATTTTTTTAAATATTCAAAAGCTAAAACTAGCAAGCCATATATGGTTTGAGATTTTATCTCCTTCAGTTATCTCTTGTAAGGGCACTGGTGGATTCAGACAATTAATAATCAGTGCTGAAACTGAATCGGTGCTCTTTTACAGTGATATGGGAAATAAAATTAGTAATTTTGTCTTATTATGGGAATGCAAAAGCAGACAAAATCTAAAGATAAGTACGTTTATTAAAAAATAAGTTTATGGAGTATGGAAGTTGGGGCCATATTAGGCTAGAAGACCATTTTTCTTTCAACCGGCTTACAGAAAGGTATTTTTAAAATAAGGTTTATGTTACTCTTGGGAATATATTCATAGCATCATTGGGGTAATCAGGAAACTAGAAGCTCAATCGAAGTTAAGCAGCTATTGTGCTAGGAACACTAATTAGAATAATGAACAATATTGTCTCATTGCACCTTTTGTCTTTTCCTGTAGTCTTCCATCTTATGTTTACATTGTAATTTTGCATAAGAACCATCTTATTTTGTTAGGGTATTTTGTATTGTGGCTAGCCCAGCTGGCTACTCCAGTTCACTTCCCTAGCATTATACTGTAGCACAATACAAATCACGTCTTTCATTTAAGTTAAAAGCAAATTTAAAGTTCTGGATTTACAGAAACAAGTGCTTTTAGTGTTCTGATTTTGATAATGAATGTTTGACTGTGCACTAGAGGTTTCTATCCTTTCCTGGAAGTTTTGCATAATTTCTGTCTTTGCTTATGATAGGAAAAAAAGACAGAAATGGGGCTTATCTAAGACCTTTGCATAAAATATGATTATTCCAATGAAATTGTAAGAAACAATTCTTCTGCAAATGTAATAGGCCCAGGCAGGATCTCTTGGCAAAGCATATTTTAATAACAATTTTGCAAGACCGGGTGTTCTACCTAAAGGTAGGCACACCGAATAGGGCAAAAAGCCCCTGCTTATATTTCCCCAAAATCCCAGCCGCAATTTCCCTCCCCTGTTCCCCATTGGTTGGGTACTGCAGGGTTTACAGGCTATCCGGATGCACACAATACCCTTCCCCTTATCAGTTTGTTTAAGATATGGATTCCTGGTACTTTGGCTACACTACCCCCTAAATTAACTTATCAATACAGGTATCCTATTGGTATGTATACAGGTGTCAGTACATATTCTGGGAAGAGACTGTGTATTACATTAAGAATTCATAGTCCAATGTCTCAGTCCTTCCCCTCTAAATAAGTTTGTAAATACAGGTATCAGTATGTATACAGGTGTCAGCCTGTATTGCGGGAAGAAACTGTGTATTACATTAAGAATTCATAGTCCAATGTCTCTCGGTCCTTCCCCCCTGCTAGGGTTAGGAGCCAGGTCCTCAGTTATGTGAAAACAACAGTTCTTCATTAAATGTTCCTTACAAAATAGTCAGGCAACTTGGAAATTTCAAAACAAAGTCCATTTGGACTATAGGAGTGTTTAAATACATTTGTTCTTAGATTTCAAAATAGTCTACTTCTAAATTATTCTTAATAGTCCCATTACTGGCCTGTAAACTGGTTTATGCAGACGTAGTAGAACAAATTTATTTAAAATTCAGAAATGTCAATGTCTTCTTGGAATCTCACTGAAGGTGCTTTTAAGGGGACCCCAATGCTGTTATATCTTATTCTCATGTAGTGCAATTGAGGTCCACACAATGGGCTGGGCATGTTGATTCTCAGTGCTTAACACCTAATTTCTACATTTGCATGTTTAAAAAATATAATGCAAAGATCACAACTAGCTGCCTGCATGATAACCATGGTAAATGGGGGTGTGAATCCCTGTGGAATGTCCTTGGGCATTTCAAGTGGCATCAGATAGAACTCTGTTCAAACAGAGCCCTTCTGTGACACTGAAAAAAAAGGCAGAGTATTCAGCAGAGCAGTATCGAAACCTGACCGTGGCAGTAAACTTGCATCTCGATCCCATTAGTTATTCTGCTGGTTCCATCAACTCTCTTGTTTCGAAAATCGGATAGTTTAGGGTTGATTACCTTTTAGCAAACTACTTAGTAGTAAGAGCATTTTCCTAGAAAGACATGTTTAAGTATTAGGGGGACACGCTGAGAATTGTTTTTCTTACACATGTAGGGTAAAATAAATATACAAAGAAAGTGAAGGTGAAACTCAGCAATACAACTGTTATTTCACTGTAAGTACACACTCCCAGATTTCCATGTTTCAGTTTTATTCCATTGTTGATTTTGGCATCCCTGGCACTTCTCCCCATGATCTGACAAATTTTAATGCTTGGCTGTGCACCAGCTCTGCTTCAAGAGATATCTTTAACACCAACAGATTATAAAGGCTCTTGTCCTTCTTTTCTTGCCCTACTTTCATGTAGAAAGGGGAGACTGACTAAAATAACAAGTCCATTTCTATAGCGTATTTTCTTATTTTCCACTGGACATTAAAAAAAAAAAAAAAAAAACCAACAACCAATCTCCAGCTAAAAGCTCCAGCTAAAAGCTTCACTGGAAACTTAGAAAAATTTAGGCTGATATTTGTGACAGTCAGTTGAATTCTGCTGATTAGATTGGAAAAAGTTCTTTTCATTGACTCCAAAACCTGAGAGAAGGAAGAAGTATTGGCCCAGAGTATTATGCATTCTATGAAATACACCACCTTATTTTCATACAAAAAGCTGCCAGAATCCCAGCAGTAGTAGATGGAGACTGTAGAAGTTAATTCATATTCACTAACTATACTTGGTCATCTCCAAGGAACTGAATGAGGAAAACAATCTCAGCTCTAATTTCAAGCCTGGTCCTTGGTATTACAGAGGTAGGTATGATCAAATGGTTGAATGAGAAAGGGAACTTCAAGACGGTGCATGAGTTTTGTGGTTGAAGAAATGGAGAAGAGCCAAATGCAAACAGGTACACAAAACAGACTAGAACCTTAAAAATCTATTAATTTTTAAACTTAGTAGATTTTAGTATGTGACAAATTGACAGGCATGTGAAATGATTCCTTAGTATGAAAGTTATATTATGCGATTATAAATTTTATCTGAATGTCATGTTTTTTTCTTAGATATGGATTACTCGAGAATTTCAGCTTTCCTTAAAAGCAATAAGCAAACAAACACTGTTTCACTCATAATTAAAGAGAAAGGCTGAAAATATGCAGTCACAATGGTCCAAAGATGAGAGGGCAAGCCAGCCTATCTATGAAAAATGCTATCTCTCCCTACAAACTTTGTCTGTTTTGTAATCTTAAACCACCACAGCTACAGCAATATACTCTTAAAAATAACATTTTCTTACCAACTAACACAGAATTTTGACTAAGGAAGCAGGCTAATTAGTATTGAAAGGTGAACTCTGTTGCTTTGGAAAAGGGACCAACTTGCAAGGTTGATGTGCAGGCAGGTTCTTGTGCTGCCCACCCTACCCAGCTTACTTTGGAAATGGTTGCCATGAGAGATCTCACTAGAAATGAAAGAGAAGAATTGAAATGTCTCTACTCAGGAATTTTGCATTATGGCTTCCAAGCAGATTATGGCTTCCAAGACACCTCCCTAGTGTCTAGAAAGGGACCTTTCAGAGATTCTAATTTAGCACACAGAGACTTTGGTATGTGGTAGGTGTGTTGCTTCTGTTAAATATTGAGTGTATGCAGCACTTATATGGTGAGTTTAACAAGAAGAAATGCCTCTCGGTTTGTATCAGAACAGCTAAATCCCTGCTGTATAAACTAAAAAAAAAATAGCTGGTTGAAAAGTTATTCAAAGTATTTTAGCTTCCAACAAAGATGTAAAGATCTTTTTAATTAAACCCAGGGCTGCTTAGCACAACATTATATTTTCTCTTCAATCTTTTTTAGACTTCCAGTGCCTCTCTCTAGTGGCCAGTTTACAAACACATCCCTGCAAACTGAAGCCTATTTTCAATTAGAAGACTCTTGAAGTAAGAATTTCCAAGTGGTAGGAGAGCAAACTAGCTAGGAATGACAGGTAAAATGGTTTGTTGTGAAATTAAAATATTTATTCTATCTGTTTCCTTCACATATTTGTTCAGTTTTAGTAGGCTTAGTGTTTTCATTACCTACCTTTTACAGGATGAAATAAAAAAAAAGGTTCAAGTGACCAAAAATAAGTAATTTTGCATCACTTAAGTGAACAAAGCAGTGCCTGAAACCTAAAAAAACACCCCTTAACTTAGTTATAAAAAGTTTTATATACTTTGTACATTTGTAGCTGCCATCCGATTACAATAGGTATCAGATTTCCCAGAATTCATGAACTGGACACATTTCCAAGTATTCCTGTTTTGCTAACTCAGGGGTGATGTCCACAACATTGAACACTCCTGAAACAGGTTTCAGTGAAACAATATGCATGGAATAAACTCAATAAGTATACATGTGATAGGATCAAATCCCATACAGAGGTTTGTATTGATTCAGTTGATACTCCTCCACTGATGGTAGAAGAAAATAGCTATTTATGGACTAGTATTTGAGAAATCCTGTCATCTGACATTTCTACCTAATTCTAAAATCTCGGAAATATATGCTTTGAAATGCTTGAAGATGGCAGTATTGTAATACATGACTCTTCTAGCTCATACTGGTAATGTACATGAACAAGTCTCAGGCTTCTGAAAGACATGAAGTGTCCAACAAGGAGCCATTCTTTTCCTGGCTCTTAATTTCTTACAAACACTTGTCTTAACCTTTCCTGAATCTGACAATTTTTAAATAAGTCTGTCATGGTTTACCTTAGGGAATGGAATTCATCAGCAAACATGCAATATAGTGGGGATCAGATACCTAAGGCTGTCCTTTACATGCTTTATTAATTTTCTACTCTACCAGAGAAGTTAAGCTCATTATATAAGGAAATGAAAATGACTGAGAGAGCCTATTATTAGAAGGAAAGGCTGGTGCAGGTAGGAAGGCTTTGTATGATTTGGACTAGGATCTCAAATGTAGGTGTCCCATGTCCTAGGTTGGGATTTTTACCACTGTGCTTAGAGGCAGACATTTGTTTCTGTTGCTGTTCAACTCTTTGTGGAAAGCATACACATTATGTACAGGTGTCACGGCCTCTGCGTATGCTTCTTTTTAATCAGGAAGTTCATTTAAGTACTGTCCTAGTAACACTTATATCTAGAAATTAGCATTTCTGATGCTGAAAAAGTGGTTCATAGCAAAACTACTAACAAACTGTAATCCCTATAACATGAATTATATATGAATAATTTTATCTTGGGTTTTAATAGTATTTAGTCACTTTATAAGGTGTCTATTTTAATTTACTCTTGTAATAGATAGTTTAAACTGACTTTTCTAGTAATTTTAGTGTTTTCTACTGGGTCAGCTGCAATTCTGCATCAGCCATAGCTACTTCTTAAAAATGTTAAACAGCAGGCAGAATGCGTCCTCTGAAGGACCACTCTACCTTGCCATTTTCAAAGTCAATAGTGACATTACTTCTCTACTCTGCTCAAAAGTAAAGTATATCAATAGTTCTGGTAGTATTATTTTGTGGAAAAGTGAAAAAAAAAAAAAAAGTAGTGAAAAGTCACATACAGCAACTTTTACAGATGAACATGATTTACAAAACTGGCTTCCTGTGCTTCTGCCCAAGATAAATGACAACAAATATGGTTTCTTCTTGGAATTTGTCAACAAAAAGTATTTTTAAACATACACAAGACCTGTCCCAAGCTAACAGCTTTACTGAAGTCACCTTTATTCTAAACTTAGAAAACAAAACAATCCTATGGTCCTTTCGATGTCTGGCTGTGATACAAAGAGGTGTTGAGTGCTCCTGGGTAGGAATTAGCAGAACTCAGGTCACTTGTCAGCCCAGACCAAAAGAGGACTGACACAACGCTCTGAAGATAACTAACCCTGTTACTCAGGTATTAAACATGCTGAATTTGCAACATTTTTATTCACCAATTATTATTTTTTGTTTTAATCCACTAAAATAAAAATACACTAAGAAATTACTTTCAGCCTACACAGACAGCAAATTCCATATATTCCATACTGACCTATAAAGTTTTACAAGAAACTGAGGTTAGAAAAAGGAAAGACCATGTTGGAAGCATGTGTATAATGCTTGAGTAGGAGTCAGAAATCTAATACAAAAGCTATACACTGTGAAAAATGTAAGAAAACAATTTCACTGAAATAGGCACAGAATCTTTGCATAAATTGTCTCTGGGTTGTGCAGTCTATTTTCTTGCTAATTCAAACAGTAGAACAGTAGAAGCTGCCTCATCAGACATCATAAGATAATGCATTTGAAATATTCTGGAGTCCTTAAGCAGTACTTTTAAGAAACTTTAAATTGAGTTCAATTTCTACAAGAAATACACTTGTCAGAAAAGTCAAATCTTTTAACTCTGGTCCTTTTCTTCCAATAACTGCCTGACTATTGAACAATCACTCGACATATTTACCAGAACTTTATTTTTTCCTTTAGGACATTGCCAAAAATATCCTGCATGTCCTTTTTAAGAATGCAAACTTCTGTTATACTGAGCATAGGTTGACATCCAAGGCCGCAAAAGATTTTCTTTCTTGCATTTTTCTCAAAGAAATCCCCTCCTTTTTAGGTGCAGATGATGTATGCTGAAGAATTTGAGAAACACTTGTGAAATTCCATGAGTTTTGACACTTCGATAGCTCTAAAGTATCTGAAACAAAGTAATATGTCAGTATCTTCCTAGAAACTTTTTTCTGCTAGTACTGATGTGTCATAGCACTGCTTTAACTTTTGAACGGTGACAAGGTCTCATCACTTTTAATGCCTCTTCCAAACTGTTGTTTTTCAAATTATAGGACTGTTTTCCAAACTACATTTGAGGCATGACAAAAATATTATTTTGATGGCTGAATGAGACAGTAGGGAGCAGTGGTGTCTCATATTTGTGAGTCTAATATTAGGAGTTAAAAAGATAGTGTGTCAGTACTCAAGATGTGCATGCAGAATTTGCACAGCCACACAGTTTTTCAGGGACTTTTTTTTTTTTTTTTAACTTTTGGATACTCTCTGTACTTTTGGAAAATCCACACCCCAGAATTCTAGGTCACCTCTTGAGAAAAGCAGAGCTGGAAATAGGGATTTCAGTCTTAGCTGCACTAACTTTACTGGCTTCGGTTACCACAGATGTTATTTGTGATAAAAGTGCGTTAGGTACCATTTTAACTTTACATCAGATCTCCATTGAAATAGTTTATTTACATATACTCAGTTTTTGATGCTGTGTTGTAGACAGACTCGAGACCCAGGCATGTTATACCCTCTAACAGTGGCTGTACCCCATCCACCCTGGAATGTGTTCCTCTGTCATTTTGTCTTTGGGCTGAGGAATCTCTGCTTCCCACTGATGATGAGGGGTGTTGCTCGTGGTGTTATGAATTCTCTGGCATCCTGAGAAACAGCAGCACATTGAGCACTGACCACTTGACTTCTTAACCTCGTCTAATGGAGCCCAGTTCATTGACATATATTCCTGCATGTGGGGTGTTTAGTACTGTGTCCTGAGAATAGAAAGTGTGGATGCAGGGATTAAAGGTTTTTAAATACCAGCTTGATCCTGTGGTTATGGAGACAGTGATTTCTTTCATCCATGCCAGTAGTGCTGTAGCTAAACTCTTTGTTATGCCCATGGTGAAACTGGCAAAAAACAGCTCTTAGACAAGAGGCTACTTCTTAGCAAAGGAACAACATTATGTTGCTACTTACACTCTTCCACTTTTATAGGAACTTGTCATACAGTATCTATGCATGCATGCAGATTGCACTGCAATTATGAAAAACTTGAAGGACACAAATTTCTTGGGCACCAATGTTCTACTAACTAGAACAAAAAAACCTCCAACTTAATTCCTAAGGGCAATCTAAACGGATGATGAAAGGGGTGAAAAAGAGTTTGGGAAAACAGTCATAAGATAAATCACTCTCAATGCAGGCTACAGTTGCAATCCTGGGGTGCTACTATCTGGGTGTGGGTCTCATGGCTAAATAACCTGCAGGAACACCTGTTCATTCAACTCACATTTCCTGCTTATTGAATAAAATATTTCTCCAGATTAATTGGGAAATGTCTCATTTCCAGGGTTTCTTAGAATTCGCTGAACGGGGTGTAAGAAGGATGAGATTTCACAGCTCATGGGAATCTTGCAATATGTGTTAGGTCAAGTGCCAATTTCTGGCTTCAGGTCATTTCAAATAAAACCACTGATGGGTTATTACACTTGATTTTGGCTGGCTATAGCTTTTAACATTGGTACCTTCTCCTGGCAAAAAGATGAAAATGACATGGATATGCACTCAGCCTTTAGGGTTCCTACTGTTGTGCATAAAGATGTCAAATGCAGATGTACGCTGCATATTTCCAAATTATAAGCGAGCCACCAAAGTAATAATTTACTGAATATTTACATTTGCATACCTTTACTAAAATTACACATATAATTGCTAGAACAGTTATGTACTTTTATGTATATATAAATGTTGTGAAATTCCAGTCAGTTGGCAATATTCAGTTGTTGATAGTGGTGAGTCAGTTCCTTTTTTAGACTATGTCCTGATAACAAACACCTCATATGAAGTTCTAATATGATTTCATTTTAGAATGAAATGAGTGGGTGTTGAAAGGTTTCGTAAGAGACAAGGAGTCCAACTCATGTTTTAGAAATTTCCACTCGTGCTGTTTTGGGTTGCCGCAGCGTGTGACTGCTCTTTGTGACTGTTTAATGAGACTGACAGACAGTCCTTGAATTTTTTATTTGCTTCTATTTTGTGAAATTCCAGCACCTAGGATTGGTTAATTACATTATATCCACTTTCATTTAATAAATAAATAAATAAATGAATAACTGAATAAAGTCTCTTGCCTCATGCAAACAGATCAAAGCTTAAAATGCTAAGCCAATGCCTGTTACATCTCTTTCCAGTTAGCCTCTAACTGATTTTCAATGAGAAATGCTCATGGGAATCCTATTTTTGTACTCAAAAAGTGATGTTACAGATTGCTTCTTTTTGTTAGATTTAAATGACTTTTGTCCTTTAAAAAGTATTTAATATCCAGAATATAGTTAAGTACAAACGTAACTTCTTTTCCCAGCCTTTAGAACACAGAATGTACTCATCCTGTCTCATTATAATCATGTCTGATTTTAGTACTAAAGCATCTCTCCAGCTGGGAATCAACCTAGAGGACTGTCCTCAAGGTAAATAGTGAATGTGCAGTTCATAGGCTTATTTTCACACTAACAGATCATATAACTCAATAAGTGGAAATTTGCAGAGAGGCACTGTGCTGATAACCCAGTCATAAAAAAGAAAAAGAAAAAAAAATAAGTTTTCCAGATGGGTTTACTTCAGTCGAGCTCTTTTCCTGTGAACTGAATGCCCCTTAGTGGTTAGAGCACAGTACGTGTGCTCCTGGAGTGCACCCTCCAGTTTCTTTTCATCTGAAGAGAATTAAGCTCTGGTAATTTGTCTGCTCTGCAATGCAAACCAAACTACAGTAAACAGTAACAACTGGGGTGGGAGGATGGGCAACAGCAGCTTTGGGGAGGGTATGGCTGACATGAGCTGAAGTGTTAATGGAGATGAATTTGAGGCAGGTTGTAGGTATGGCTCGAGAGTATTTGCTTATGAACTTATTTTGGAAGTTACTGGTGAAATTGTATCTTGTGGGGAAAAAAACCCCAACATTGCAGTTCCTGAATATTCTGACTTTATTTGAGAAAAAACCCCTGCACTCTCCCAACTTTCAAATCACGTGTTTGTGTTTGAAAACAGGGCCATTTTTCTTCAAAAATGTAATGTTTTTTCTTCAGAATTGCAGAAATATTCTAGTATTTAGAAGAGTGAATTAAATGCATTTTTTTTCCCCATCATTTATATGTTGTTAAAACTAAGTTGTTTGAACGAAGATCCACAGCTTGATAAGAAACAACTGCCACTAATTTTTGCCTTTTGCATGGATGTAGATATGAATCATGAAGTTATACTTCTTACTCCCAGTTGTACCAATGGACATGGTCTTTTTATGGTTCATTTTTAGCATAATCCCATCCTCCTTAAAAATGTTTGTGAGGCTACCCAATAAGACTTTGAACTGTTTTTAAACCATATCCTTTTAATTCTGCTTGCTGCAGCTTTCAGGTGTTTTGATGTCCCATTAGTTATGGAATTTTAACTTCTCTTTGTCCCCCTTCTCTCTTGATGTGCATCCCCAGGAGTAGGAAGACCCTAGTACCATTTGGGAAGAAGAGTACCTGTGGTCAGTAATTTACCTAACGGATAGAAGTGAAATCAGCCCAATAATTTGGCAATAGCTCTATAATTAAAAAGAAATGAAGGATTGAGTAAATGATCATTTTTTTTTTTTGAGAGGAGACACTACTAATTTCTTCAGGGTTCGCCACTTCTGCAGAAATTTGACTAAGACTGGGGTCAATGAAAGTAAACAGACTATTTACAAATGGAGAGTAAAGCAAACCTAAATATTAATACATGCACTGCCTGGATGATTTGGTGCTCCAGCACTTGTTCTGAATGCTCAGTGGTACCTGCTCTCCCCACACTCTGGATCACTCACACGCTGTCCCTATGCCTTCTCCATTGAATTAGAATGAGTATATCATTTCTGGACTTTTCTACAAAAATGCAGAAGCAGAGAAGTTCAAAGCAAACCCATTGTACCTGGTGGTCTGGCAATGCGCTGGGCAGGGCAAGCCATTCCCAGAGGACCTCAGGAAAAAGGACAAGTCCAAGAGATACCGCGCATTTTCATCCTATGCCCTGGGGTGTGGTTCCCTTAAGAAAGGGAGGTTCCTTCTTCCCAGTGAGATGGGTTGGACTTGGGGAAAAAAACCTGGTTTGAAAAGTGACTCTACTCAGTCTTTTCCAAAGCCATGATGGTATTACAGCACTAGGTGAGATCACAGTGCTTGTGTTTGGTATATAGATTGTGAAACACACACACCTTTGCACCCTTAATTCTCCAGATGGGAATTTGATTAAAAGTTCTGGTTTGTTTCTGAGGAAAAAAACCTCTTTTATGTGTGAAGACAGAGAACCTGTCATAAATTATACCTTTAAAAGTATATGTGATAACAGTGAAACAATTGTTTTCTATTTATTCAACGATTTTTTATACTTATGCTGAACTAAATAAATTACTGTCAACTTCAAGCATTCAAAAGTCATGACACAGGTCTTCCAAAATGCCATGAACTTCAAAGGGTATGTTTTCTTTGCCATCTGGTTTTGAGCCATCAGAGACCACATTTTTAAGCTTTTCTCCAAAAGTAAAAGACTGATTTATTTCTTGCTTAGGTTTTAAAATGATTAAAAAACAAAACAAAACAAAACAAAACAAAACAACAAAACAAAACAAAACAAAACAAAACAAAAAACCCTACTGAGTAACGTAAAACCTGATAAAATCTTGAGGGCTTGCATTACTTTAAGGGACTGTGGCTTTCTGTCTATGATTTTTCAGTACACCAAACATTTGTTCCACTATAATAGCCCATGCTGAACTAAATTGGAGGAGTGTTTTAAAACACAACTTCTGTTTTATTGTCTTCCACTTAATTCAGTCTACCCACCCTATTGCTGCCTGATAGCTGGGAACCTATATTGGTGCATCATTCAGAGTAGAAACTGTAACTCTGGTTTTCAGGCAACTGAAGGGACGATGCTCTGACTCAAACGAAAGGATTGTTTAGAAGCTAAGATCAAGCTTCCACATCACATCTCCCAGATCTTTAACAGGAGCCTAATCCTGGCTATCGCTTTGTCCTTACATCCTAAATTCTGGGAGGCAAGCAAATGGTGAGAACCTGTGTTCATGTGGAGAAAACAAGAACATAGCCCCGACCTTAGAAGCGTAACTGAGGTACATGGCAAGGACACAGAATACATAATGCAACTCAGCAAAACCTCTTAAAATTTTTACCTTTTAAAGTTATTAGTCATTACCACTTTTGAGAATCCTAAACTTCAGTGTGTTTTATCAACTTATATTTTGAAGAGGACATCATTTATTGTTGACAGCTTTCTCTACTTGAATCCCAATGGGTAGATTACTGTGTTCTTCTCCAGTATTTAAGTCATAACAAATCATCAGATTATATTAATTGTTTATAGTTGTTCTTTTTTTTTTTTTTCTGAGATGTTGAAGCTCTATATCAGTTCCAATTTTGCACAGAACACAAACAGAAGCCATCTTATCATTTTTAAAAAAGATCACATGAATTTGCTTCACACCCAGTGAAAAGCTAAGTGTTGCATTGTTAGGTAAACAGAGTTTCTGTCATCAAAACCTACTTTCCTGTAACCCTTTCTTTAATCAGTTTAATAAACAACATTTGTTCCTATTTAAAATTTTGTATTTCATTTTACAAGGATTTGTGATGGCAATTCGTTTGGTTCCAGGGCACAGAAGGGCACAATGCAAATTTTTCTTTCAGGACTCTGTTTGTTTTCAACATTTCCTCCTGGTTGAAATCAGCAGTGACTGACATTATTTTGGATTTCAGTTTGGATCCCATTTGAGTTACTGCAGACTTTGTGGGTTTGGATTTATAACCTGTTATTACCAATTATTTATTATTTTGAGGATATAATGTTCCGCGACATGCCAACAGCCCTACTTTGATCCTACACCTGTAGCATTCATAGGCAAAAGAGCTATGTGTATGTACCTTCTACATGATGCCCACATACCTGTGGAGATTTCACTATTTAAATTAGGAGTTACTTAAAATTTGTGTTGCTTTTGGAGTTTGCCAGTTTCCAGCCTTTTGCTGAATAAATATTCATTCACCAAACAAAACACTCTGATGCTGCCAGTGGTTTGTTTTCTTCCTGTCATGGATGAAACAAATATTTCTTGGCCCAAGATAGAGCAATCTTTCAAACTGGTAGCATAAAACTTCACAGCAGCCTTTTAACTGTAAAATAGTGAAAAAAAATCTTCATAATATCATTATGCAACTCTTTCTGTATTTATAAGAATCCAATATAACACATAACTTTTTAAAGGATGGACAACAATGTAACTGGCAATTGATAAGCATTTATTTTGTGTGTGTAAAATACATGAGTCATTATACTCAAGTTAACTGCAGGCTTCTATTCCTGAAGTATTCTGTTTCTCGAGCTTTTTCAGAGTGTTTTGGTAAAGGGAGACAGATTGTGATTCCTCACTTCCATGGGGAAGTTACAAGAAGGGAGGAAATCATGAAAGGGGAAACTGATTTCTGAAGCTGACCTGTTAAGTTTCAGTGTTTAGCAATTGATGTGATAAGACATAATACTATTTCTTATGACTTTTCAGAAATAGAAAGAGGCAGAGATTAAATCCTGATTAATATTTGTATTTTTTTCAGCTACTCATAGCTCTTTCAGAATAACACTAACATTTATGTTGATCCTTGATGGGTAAATATCTTATCATTTTTGCTGATTTTTTGAAAATAGCTGAATGTTGTTCTGACAGATAGAGGTGTACATAATATGTTCTAATTAGAAAAGAAGTTTTAACAGGTCAAAGCTAAAAGCTACCATTTTAATTCATTTTTGAGGACCAAGTGTTCAAAGCAAAAGGAGAATAAAATAACTTCAGTAGTTTTAGAATGTTTAAAATGCTTCTGAACACTGACTTTGTAAAAGAGACTGAATCTTCAGAAAACTACGGCTTGCTATAGTATATAGTCATTAGTTATATTGCTCATTATCATTTGGGTAAACTACTTAGTCGTAGCTTATCTAAGGGCTTGCAGAAAAGCAAGGTCTTATATCCTTAAAGATATAAATATCTGAATCTAGGATATGCATCAAGGATTGTGAAGAACTGCACTGCAGAATGAATTGGGCCTTAAATGCATAAACAGTTCTGCTTGAGATGTTGACAGTCAGATACGGATCACCAAAGTTATAATGCTACAGTAGTTCTGTTTGCTGATGGATTGGCTCACTTATGGCTAATACTTATGGCATATTACCACAAAAATCTGATCAGGGGAGTATTAGCTTTTAAAATTGAATCACGTAAGTCTTCATATGTCGATGTGAGGTTCATGCAACTGACCCTTTGGTTACACTTGTGCATTTTCAGTAGCCAAGATGCAGTAAGGTACTTCGTCCATGGCACAGGATAGACCATGATGTTGTACTGCTGGTGGAAAGAGTATGAGCTACTAATGCTCCTCTGACTGTAAGGGTCTTTATGTTCTACCCTCAAGCAGCAGTGGCGCATAGACTGAGACAGAGGAGAGGCTGCTAGGTGAAGCCACATCTGGGAAATAATCTCTTGCCTTTCAGCACAGGACTCTTGACTCACAGAATCCATGCATCTAACATCTAAGTCAGGAGACAGAGATATGCCTCCTCTAAAGCCTTTGCTTCTACTTACAAGGTTTTGCATTCATACTCCAGGTGGCTGGACAGAAGATACTGCTTCTTTGCTTGTTCTTGTCTACATGGGAACAAAGACTGAGCTTCAGTGATGTGAACAGTTCAGAGATGCCTTTTATTGTGAATGGGTAAAGCTGTATTATAATTGGCTTCTAATGAAACAGGACTGCACACAGAGAAATTGTATGTAATGTCTGGTTTCTAAAGCTGAGACAGGAGCCATAATTTTGGCTCATCTACTCCAGTTTAAAAACAGCACTCCAGGAAGCTGGTTTGAACAAGCTAGTGTTTCATCATACCAGAAGTGTATGGCAGTGGTCTAACAGGCACGGACAAGTGTCAAGAAAAAAACCTGTTTTGATGGTGGAAATCACATCAGATGTGGCCACTTGACTGAGAAATAGATTTCGTGTATGCTATAAGCTTATTTTTCTGCCTCTCTGAGACACTAGAACATTTCCTCGTGACCAGGAGAAACATGATGTGGAAAAAAACAGAGGGGAATTCCCCTGTCAGTCTTTTTCTATTTTGAAAAACCTTATTCTAAAATATATCTCTTATTTTAAGCTCTTTCTTTGACAGAAAATACTTTAAAAGGGGGAACCTTTATCTTCTTCTGACTCAGTGTACTTCCTAAGGAGCATTTGATGAGGGAAACGAGTAATCAGGCAATGCTAAAATGTAAGAATACTCCTGCATATTTTAAGGTAATTCAGCTTTGCAGCTAAAATAACAACATGTTGTTGTTTTTATTTCAACAGTACTGAGTCTCCCAGCCAGACGTTTTCATTCTACTTTGGGGCTCATAATTAAAACATCATCTCTGCCATAACCAGAAACCTATTTGTGGCCCTTAATTATTCTTTTAATGAGGAAACAAATTATTTCCTCCAAATGAAGTATGCCCAGTATAGATCCAAGATGAAAATGAAAACATGCACAAAATCAGGGTTACTATTAATGTTTCATTGAATCACCTCAAATGCTATGTATTCATTCACAGTGTAATGTATAGATGTTAATATTTTTGTCTGTCAGTCAGCAGTCATATCCCAGTGTGAATTTTATGCATGAGTTATCTATGACCGAATGCAAGCACTGACAGCCTGATAAATGTCTGAACTGAAGAGAATAGCAATAATTTATCTAATCAGACTTGATACTTCAAATGTCTACTTCATAAAACTGCTGTTGTAGTCCAGCTGCCACTTTCAATACCCAGATACTGTTTCACTGTGCACAAAACTTGATGGATAAAGCAAGGAAACAAGTGTCTACTTTGAGGAAATTAATTTAGGAATTGTTACATGTATTTCATCCTCTGCATTAACAACATTTTTAGCCTATTATGAGTGGTTTGAGAGGAATTCCATCCACATGCAGTCTCATGAACAGCATTTTTTCCACTTAAAGAAACTGGAGAAAGACGGCATTATCATAGTTATTTACCCCATTTTATATAAGAAAAACATATCTGAAAACCCCCATAGCTTATAAACATAAAATGAAATTTGAGGCTTTTATGGACCAGTATTTGCCAGTGATTTAGGAAATCACCTAGATCTTCCAAACTGGCTTCAAGTACCTGTGCTGCTGCATAAATTCCTTATATTCTGAGTACCTTCTCACATTTGGCACACTAGGAGCTGCAAAATACATACTGTTGGTAGGAACTAAAAACTCCTGAATTTCCAGAGTGAGTTTTGAAAGAGACCTGTGTGTTGGAATGACAGCTGTATAACTTTTAAGGGACATTAAGCAGCTGAAAGCAACTTATGGCTGGCTTATCTTCTCTTAGAAACTAAGAATTTTTAGATGTGCCTGTAATATCAGTTGTATTGGTAGCACTGATGAAGAAAGACATGCAATTGAGAGGTATTGGAGCCTTCAGAATGGGAAATATACAGTTTATATTTAAGAAAAAAATCAAAGTCAAACAAGATACTAAAGTTCTGTTGCTTTGATTTCAGGCTTGTGTAAGGGTTTAATTTATACAATGATGAAAAGAAAAATTGGAGCTGCACAGAAACTAACAAAAGAGGATGTATTCCATAAAAAAAGTGGGATTACAGAGGGTAACTTGTACCAAACAGAAATAATTGGTTTTCCTAAAAAAGAAAAAGCTTTTTAGATGCATTATCCAAGAAAACTGTGGATAAGTATGTGATGCATTTGTTCAAGAAATAATGAAGATAAGGAAATGGGCAAAGTTGAAGCAACAGTGGGTCATGCAGAAATGTTATTATTCTGGACAGAATTACTAATGAATTTCAGTGACAGGGATCTGACATGCTTGCAGAAACAGGGAATTAATGATATTGCAGGCAGCATGATGAAAACATTAGGAAATTCTCCAGACAACACTGCTGAGCTGAATTCAAGAAAGACAAGCTCAAAACATGTCCTCACCTGAGGACCTATCAAGGTGATCTGTGTGACAGAGACAGTACCTCATACAAATCACAACGACAATTTCCTTAGTTCAACAGAACAAAGATGGAAGAGATTGTAGATAAAATGGAGGAGGGAGTGGTATTAAAGCTGAAAAAAAAAAAAAAAGACAGTTTGGGAAAAAATTGGTATGTGCTGGCCCTGATTAACTGAACAACTGAAAAATTATGTAAATGAAGTTCTGAAGCAACTTTCCCGCAGGATATTTTTGACAAATACCAAGTTTATTTTTAAGACAGTTTGAGCACTGTTTGAAGTATGGTATGTTAGGAAGGGTGGCTGAATGCTTCCTCATATAGCCTCTTGCTTTCTTGTGCCCACTATGTTGACCGCATGAATTTGTTTACTTTTCTAAGGCCATTTCAGTTTGCCTAGTCTTATTCTGTAGATGGAAACTTGTGACTAACAGTAGCATGCGGCACACGGTGGTTCAGTACAACTATTGGTGATGGGATTTGGGACCCAGAGTGTCTCTTTTTTTTTCCCCCAGCTGTCTTAGCTAATGTGATAAAAGATATCACGTTTCTGTACAGACTTTGCCCCTCCTACCTAAATTCAACTGACTGCAAAAACTAGTTATATAAATATATGTTCACTCTGAAGTTGAGAGTATTCTGCAGCATAAGAAAACTTACGTAGTTAAGGCTCATGCCATGACTTGTTTTGTCAGTAAATAAGAATTCCTTCTGCAGTGCTCTCAATCTGGTGAAAGGCATGAACACTAAGTATATTATAAGTTTTTCAAAAACATAGTTAGCCATGGTGCACTATTTACTGTAATCAACACTCTTCTGCCAGTGTGGAAATCCCCAGGTTTCTCCCTGATAGTATTAAGTGTTTCTAATTCTGTCTGGCAGTGCAGTAATATTTTTCAGCCCGAGATCTAATTAAAATCTTTGTACTCTTTGATATGAAATAGATCAAAGTTAAATTTTGTATTCTTAGCATCCAGCTTTTTCTTCTCTTTCTGGATGCACTTTTCTACTGTCTGAAACTATTTTGCAGAAGTTCAGCAGACTGTTACCTTCTCTGTTTGAAGGGTTTTTTTCTGCATCATTAGAAGTCTCTGACACTTTGATAGGCCCAGTGGAATAGATAACACGCATGCCCTGGAATTTATGCATAAATAGAGTAAGGAACAGGATGAAGTATATCCTCAGCTAATGTAAATCATCAGCAAAACACCAGAATTTGACTGATTAATAACTGCTAAGACTATTGTCTAATGGTTTTTACATAGTAAAACTCGTGCTCACTGATAACTTTTTCCATTTAGAATGGCTGAACAAAGGATGAAGACCTGCTCATGAAACCTGAGGTATTCAATCTTTGCTACTAGAAACTGGAAGGAATATTCAAATTTGCATAGCATCCAACTGTGGGAAACACTGGTCTTTGCCTGAAAACCTATTTCAGCCTCCAGTATAACTGAAAATATTGAAACTTCTATGAATGAAGACCTTTTTGCTTGTCATGACTACTAAATGTGATCTGCATTAGACGTTGTTTAGGCATTGTGAAAGATGTTTTCTGCCTTGTTTAAAATACAATAAAGCAGGCAGAATAGAAATCACTGTATTTGGCTACCTGTCTCAATTAAAAGTGTTGCCAAGGTACATGAAGAAGGGCAATCTGATTAAAGGAAAAAAGGTAATTAATTAATTAAAATATCTGTATGCTGGACCTCAAATACAGAGAGTAAGTGAAGGCGATATTCATACTAAATTTTTCTTCTACCCAGCTGTGACAGGATGCAAACCCCCCTCTCTCCCCCTCTCTCCTTCAGTATGGAAGGAATAGGCACATCTCCCGCTCTCTGTGCTGTTTGAGGCTAACAGCTTCTTTTGTTTGGCCCCAGAGCGCCCTGGCCAGGGCCATTAGAAGAGAGTGCCGAGGCGCCAGTGAGTCGCTGGGCACTTGTGGCCAATGTGGGGGATGTTTGGAGGCTTCAGGGGCACCCCACAGGCAGTGTGGGGGTGCAGAGAAGGTTCTGGAATGCCTACAGTCAGATCTGATCAGCCCATAAAAAACGGGACTCTCGTCGAGACTCCGCCCACTGTCGCCAGTCTCTCGGAGCAAGAGCGAGATGCTGCCGCTGAGACCCCCCTCCACGGGATGGAGACTCCGCTTGCCTTGCCACCACGTGTGTGAGTAAAACTTCTCACAGGATTGCGAGTATATTTATACTTTCCATGCACATATGCATGTGTAACTTTCCATGCTCTATACGAGCACGTGTAAAATTAATCCTCACATAATTGCGGGTGTATTTTCTTCCCGTGCTTCTGCATAACCACGTGTAACTTTCCATGCACATTTACACGCATACTTGCCATGCTTAATACAAGCATGTGTACTTTCCGTGCACATTTGCATGTGTAACTTTCTGTGCTCAATACGAGCACGTGTATAAATTATTTCCTCTCACAATCGCAAGTGTATTTTCCTCCTGTCCTTCCACATGAGCACGTGTAACTTTCTGTGCACATTTGCACGCATATTTTCTGTGCTTAATACAAGCACGTGTAACATTCCGTACACATTTGCACGTGTATTAACCCTTGCAGGATTGCGAGTGTATTATAAACTTACCCTCGCAGAATTGTGAGTGTACACACTTCCCGTACTCACTACGAGTACGTGTATCTCTTTAAAATTATCCCGCACCATGTTCAGGCAAGTGTGTACTCCTCCCGGACTCAGATACGGCTCTGGCATTGTTTTGGGTGAAGCCATGTGCATGCACTCTGTGGACCGCCTGTTGTGTTAGTTGCTGCCCCTTAATAATTTTCCTCAACTGATACCCGAACCTGTATTTAAGTCACTTTTGGAGCGCTAAAACCCTATTTCTCACCGGTTTAGCAAAAGTTGTATTTTTGGACCCTGTTGTCCCTTAAACTAACCTCGGGGTGCCTTCGTGACACCAGCTTTCCCTGTTGTTAAGTTAGACATCTAGCATGAAGTGAACTTCCTAGCATACAGGGGTTATGGTACTTCTTTGAACACAGTTTCAGTTTCAAGAGAAGTACAATCCCAGATCTGTGCTTGTTGTTTGCAGAAATGAAACAAAACCAAGTGACATGTGGCAAGGTTCCATTCCCCAGATTTTTCTCAGGTGGTAAAGCTAGTGATTAATATTTCTGTTCTTGTCAGCAGTCTTATTTTGACAGACCTTTTCAGACAAAAGCTACATCTAGTATAGGCCCTTCAGACTTCATAAGTTTCAGACTTTCCATGTGTAGATGAATCTTCTTCCATTCTTCTTATCCTTCTGTCTCCCACCCCACACCTGAAGAAAAACCTTCCCAGAGGCCAGCCTCAGCACCACGCCTCTTGCTTCAGAGACTTATTGATTGTTGGACAAGGTCAGATTTGCCATGCTTCCTGAGCCTAGCTCCATACACTTGTCAAGGTTTAAGGCAAGGTGGCAATAAACAGTGGCAGACACTCCCTGTCACCCCTTTTCCTTTAGATCGGAAAGATGATAGGGAAGATAAAAGAAAAGGAAGAAAGACTTAGACTTCAAGTTGGAAGGTTTTAAAGGGTTTTATTAATGCTGCTAATAAACAGAGAATATATACAAAATATACAAAACCAATCTCAAACACTCGATGTGGAGTTGGCGTCACTCCAGCAGCAGAGCTGGGTGTGCGGAGTTGACAGCTCCAGCAGGTGTAGCTCAGGCCCCCGGAAGTCATGGGCGGGACTTCACAGCAAACCGGAAACTGGTTGCAGGGATGCAGGGCCTGAGGCCTGTAGATCACAGGCAGGCAGACAGACAGGGTCCTCTCTAGATGCCGGCCGTGGTTGAAGAGAGCTTGACCCTCATGATCACCCTCTTATATAGGGGGCATGACGACTGTGGGATGGAATACCTAATTGATCCTCAATTGGTCAGTTCTAGTCACCTGTTGCATCCACCCCTCCTCAAACACGCCCCTCTCACAATGGAATGTGGGAAAACTTAGAAGTCTTTCTTGGTTACCATAGTAATAAATCTAAATATGAGCTTATTGAGCATTCCGTTGGTCTTCTTATCAGCACCGAGTACAACATCCAAGGAAAAATATGCAGGCTAAAACTCAGAAAAGTACAGCCACCTAGAAGAACTTAGCTGAAAGAAAAGTCACTAAAAGACAACTGGTCTTGTTTTTAGCAAAACCAGGACAGCACTCTACCCGAAAACAGAGTGAATTTGGAACAGTTTTGTATTTTTGGCCTGATCAGTTGTGATTCTGTATTGGTTGAACAGCGAGCAAGTGTTCACCCTCGCATTGCTTCAATCCCCCCCAGAAAGGAAAGCACCTTTGTGGAGCCAGTAAAAGCTACAACTCTTCCTAACAGATCCTGGACAAGTTAGACTCAGCCTGAATACTGCAGTGTTTGATGCTGCATCATCTTGCCCATAGATATTCTTACTGCTTAGTGGAGCCCATAGTCATGAGTGGAATGACTGGGCAAAGTCCAGAATCTGAGGCAGGGATCAGCAAAAATGAGTTGTATGGTCTAAACAAGCTAACCTTTCGGTGGCAAATGCTGAGTGGAGAGGTATCTGTTAAGATTGTTCTCATGTGAATGGTTTGCGCTCCTTAATCTACGTTATGCGTGCCTGTACTTCATTAAAAATGTACAACTCTAATTCTCTTCTGAAATTTGAGTGCTCAATAGGCAGAAGAAAATCAGTCTCTGTGACAATTATTGTACAAAAACATGTTTTTTTTTTACTTATTATGTAGGAATTAAAGGCCTCAAGATGCAAGTGGCTTTGGCATATAAAGTGTCCCGATTTCCCTTTCCCCTTGGTTAGACACAGGAGACACTGACATAGTGTCAGCTCCTGTGATTGAGGAGACTCTTCTTTAGCCATGATCGAAACTGATTCTAAATATTGGTTTCATCTTCATTTAAATATTGGCTTCTCCTTCTGTGCCAACTGGGTGACTGCTCCTCAGGACAGAGCCCAGGATGAAAAGATTCTAAATATTGGTTTCTTTTCCATTTAGATGTTGGCTTCTCCTTCTGTGCCAGTTGAGTGACTGCTCTTCAAGACAGAGCCCAGGCTGATCAGACACCATCAGATTGTACTGTTGATCGGTGTCAGAATAATGTACTTGTTTAAGGTTTATTGCTGAAGAGAAAGAATGATCTTGACAGTCCATTGATATATTTGGTGGACAGCTTAGTCCTTCAGCAGGTTTGGCTGCTTGCAAGCATTTTACTGATACAGTCATTACCTGGCAAAACTAAAACACTAGGCAAAATTGTCAATAGTAACACTGACCAGGAGCCAGAAAGGCTGGAATTCAGCAGGAAAATAAACCCATGGAGATGAGTTCTTAGCCTTATTTCCATCTTCAGATGTACAAGCTCTTTTTTCCATTGACTCTAATGCCTATGGCAAATGACTTAGTTCAGTGCTGTGGATTCAATTACAAATGATGCAAAGCCAGAGACAGAACCATTTTGAAGAGTTATTTAATTATAAGGTAGTAATTACCTGGAAGCAATAAACACACCAAGGTGATATGTTGTTGCCGAAGTAATTAACTGAGTGGAAGTGAGAAGCAAAAGCAGATTAAAGCTACATAGCAGGACCTGGGTGCCAAGTTCTCAATGGCTCTTACAGAAAAGAGGCAGGAAGACAGGAGGGCTCTGTAGAGGGATGTGGATAGACTGGAAAAATGGACTGATTCCAATGGGATGAAGTGCAACAAGGCCAAGTGCCAGGTGCTGCACTTTGGCCACACAACCCCCTGCAGTGCTGCAGACTGGGCACAGAGTGGCTGGAGAGCAGTCAGGCAGGAAGGGACCTGGGGGTACTAATTGACAGGAAGCTCAACATGAGCCAACAGTGTGCCCAGGTAGCCAAGAAGGCCAATGGTATCCTGTCCTGTATCAAAAATAGCATGGTGAGCAGGACAAGGGAAGTGATCCTTCCCCTGCACTCTGCATTGGTGAGGTCACACCTGGAGTATTGTGTTCAGTTCTGGGCCTCTCAGTTCAGGAAAGATATTGAAGTGCTGGAGTGGATCCAGAGAAGAGCAACAAGACTGGTGAAGGGGCTTGAACACAAGACCTATGGGGGACAGGCTGAGGGGGCTGGGGTTGTTTAGTCTGGAGAAGAGGAGGCTTAGAGGTGACCTCATCACTCTCTATAACTACCTGAAGGGAAGTTATAGCCAGGTGGGGATTGGTCTCTTCTTCCAGGCAGTTAGCAATGGGACAAGGGGGCATGGGCTTAAACTCTGCCAGGGGAAATTTAGGCTGGATGTTAGAAAGAAATTCTTTACAGAGAGAGTAGTCAGGCATTGGAATAGCCTGCCCAGGGAGGTGGTGGACTCACCGTCCCTGAAGGTTTTTAAACTGAGATTGGACATGGCACTTAGTGCCATGGTCTAGTAAATGGACTGGACTTGGACCAAAGGCTGGACTTGATGATCTCTGAGGTCTTTCCCAACACAGTCGATTATGTGTGATTCTGTGTGAAAAGAGGAACAACATTCAAAAAACCTACTGTTACCTTTCCATGCAGTGTGGTCTGTGTGAAAGTATTCAGAACAGAGCCTAAAGGCTCAGAGAGATGCTTTTTAAGGCTCTTATCTCATTTAAGAATTCCACTTTTTCTTTCAGCAGCAGTATAGGCACTCTTGAGAGAAATGAGAGAGAACAGCCTGGCTTTTGGGGCAGCATCATTTAGCTTGGGGTGCAGATGGGGATGGACAGAAAGTAAGCAGAACCCATTAGAACTGTAGGAAAGCAACTCTGTCATTTTGAATATTTGGAGCTTGTAGTTGTTTTGTAAGATGCTGTTCAGAATTTATTTTGGCAAGAAGTTGCTCCTCAGCTTCAAAGTTACACATTGTGTATAAAAGCCATTAGAATTTAGACTGGGTTGATTGCCTCTGTGTGAATACCCAGTCCACCCAAAATCCCTGACAGCTGGAGACAGGTTGAATCTAGAACTGAGGTCTATTCAGGATTATTCATTTGTCTTGCTTTGCATTTGTTTTAAAGTCTCAGAAAAATATTTGTAAGTTGTTGAGTCAGTGTCTATTTCATCACATAGTAAACCAATGGCAAATCAAAGAAGTTCTGAGAAAAGTGTGGTTTTCGTGGTTTGGTTTTTGTTCATTTTGTTCTGTTTGTGTTTTTTCCCTGATAATTTCTGAACTTCTGGGAGCAATTTAAGTGCCTGAGAAATGTGTCAGATTGAGACATAATACCAGAGTAGTTCATTCCCTCACTTGACAGTGACGGAGTAAACTTCCTCTCTTCTTTTTCTGTTTGTTTAGATCACCTTTCAGAATGCAAAACACATTAATGGCTTTCACATCTTCCTTTCTCTCCAACTGTTAATGCAGTATCAATGATATGTGTTTGTTACTTAAACTTTGGTTTATGAGAGCAATTTTACTGACCAATGATAGTTATAAGTTTGTGGTCATTACTGTGTTTTAAAAGAAAATCTAACTGTCCACAGAGTGTAAGATATTTTCATCAGCAAAGCCTGAATGCAGAAAATAAATTGAGATGCAGATTTCACTGCTGGAGATAATATGCTCCTAGTTGTGGAGTTAAATATGAACATAGCATCAATATATGTTCACGGACTTCTGAAAAGAAATGATCCGAAGTAGTGTTAAACAGTCTGTCTTCTTCTCTTTTTTAACAGATTGGGGTCATGAGTGGTTATTGTAAGGGAGATAAAAGTAGTATTTTATCCATCTGGTATCATCTTCTAATTTCTAATAATTGAGAAAGGAAAATTTTCTCTGAAAAGAGAGAGTGCTCAGAACAATTTTTTCTTGTACAAGTGTTGTGGTTTGAATCACTTCTATGTAGCTTAGTCTGGTGATGTCTGGTGCATCTGTGCATTGAGTCTACTGTCAGCAAGTTTGCTGACGACACTAAGCTGGGAGGAGTGGCTGACACGCCAGAAGGCTGTGCTGTCATCCAGTGGGACCTGGACAGGCTGGAGAGTTGGGCGGGGAATAACCTGATGAAATTTAACAAGGGAAAGTGTAGAGTCCTGCATCTGGGCAGGAACAACCCCAGGTTTCAGTACAGGTTGGGAAATTACATATTAGAGAGCAGTGTAGGGGAAAGGGACCTGGGGGTCCTGGTGGACAACAGGATGACCATGAGCCAGCACGGTGCCCTTGTGGCCAGGAAGGCCAATGGCATCCTCGGGTGTATTACAAGGAGGGTGGTTAGTAGATCGAGAGAGGTCCTCCTTCCCCTCTACTCCGCCCTGGTAAGACCCCATCTGGAATATTGTGTCCAGTTCTGGGCCCTTCAGTTCAAGAAGGACAGGGAACTGCTGGAGTGCGTCCAGTGTAGGGCAACAAAGACAATTAAGGGAGTGGAGCACATCCCTTATGAAGAAAGGCTGAGGGAGCTTGGTCTCTTTAGTTTGGAGAAGAGGAGACTGAGGGGTGACCTTATTAATGTTTATAAATATATAAAGGGTGAGTGTCATGAGAATGGAGCCAGGCTCTTCTCAGTGGTGAACAATGATAGGACAAGGAGTAATAGGATCAAACTGGAACACAAGAGGTTCCACTTAAATTTGAGAAAAAACTTCTTCTCAGTGAGGGTGACAGAGCACTGGAACAGGCTGCCCAGGGAGGTTGTGGAGTCTCCTACTCTGGAGACATTCAAGGCCCGCCTGGACACATTCCTGTGCGACCTCACCTAGGCGTTCCTGCTCCAGCAGGGGGATTGGACTAGATGATCTTTCGACGTCCCTTCCAATCTCAAACATACTGTGATACTGTGATACTGTGATCTGACCAACCACATCACTTACTTCCTAATTTGTTGTTGTGTACTGCTTATGAGCTTATGTGGCAATTTAGCCTGCCTTCCAAGTTAAATCTGTCTGAATTCTTCTCTTTACTTTCCAGCTTCTAGCTCTTGGAAATAACTCTCGTTTAAAATGTGAAGTTGAATCTCTCTCTTCCACCTACAATAAGTTCTAAAGCTAGTCTTGTGTTTATGGTGTGTATGTGTATTGAGTGATCATTACAGTAGATATTGCAGAGATAATGGAAAAGATGAGAGGATCCCAGCAAAATGTTCAAATATGTCTCCACATTTTGGCAAGTTAGATTAGTGTAATGGGAAACAGTCTGAGCTATTATATTAAAAATTGTCTCTGGATTGTTTTTTTTTTACCTAAGGAAAATGAATTGCAGCAACCTTCATTTTCAATATGATTTGTGATTGCTGTAATGCAAAAGAATGAATGGAAAAACTTTTACTACCTCCCTGCCACCAAGTCTTTTTGAGAAAGAGATTGAAACTGCCAGTCTTTGGAGCCATAGGGATACTGGATGCATGGGCTAAACAACAGAGAAAAGAGGGAGATATTAGAATTAGCTTCATTGTTAATGAGGTTTTTCTGTATTAAACACGTTTTGGACTATTAGACTGTTAAAAGATTAATTAGACCAACAATGGATGCATAGCTCCCTATGCATCCTGGGTTTCCTTTTGCCCATAACAACATTTTGTATGCAAGACTTTGGTAGTCCTCATCCAGCCCTGCTCCAGCTGAAGCTCTGGATTTTCTGTTTCGTCCCAGCTCTAACCTTAGATAGTGCCTTGGACAAGGCAGCCCTTCCACTGAGAAAAAAAAAAATCTCTATCCTCAGTTTCTTTTGCCTAGTTCTTTTCAGACCCACTCATACTATAGGTCTGGGCATACTTTTTCTCTCAACTTTAAACGTAGCTCTAGGCTGAGCCAAAGGCAAAAGGACACTGATCCATGAAGAAACTCAGTATTCCACATAGAAGAACTCTTTCAGCAGTCCTAAGTTGGATTTGAAATATACATATTTTCTATATGTGTAATAATATATGTGCTATTCCAATTTTTGCCTGAGAAATACTTAAGCTCTAAAGCACAGAAGGGTCCTGTGACAACCTTGAGGCACTTCCACCCCCCCATCCTTAGCAGAACAAAGGACCTTTTTATACCTTAAACGACTGGTTTTTGTTACTTCAGGGGGCTAAGATAGGTGGTTGTGTAGGCAGGCATCTCCGTTATCTTTACCAAGGTGTTGTGTTTGGCATAAGAGATAGATGGTTATGGTGTCAAGCACCTTGTCAATTGCTGTGAAGGCCTCATGGCCTAATTGGAATGAGATTAACCATCTGTCGGACAACTAATTATCAGAAGAAACCATGAATCAACCGCTACCCCTGACAGGCAAGACAATTCACTTTTGGTCAGTACCGTGAACTTTCCCCTAGTTAGAAAACCCCAGACCCATTTCCAGAAGAGTCTTCCTAATTAGCATGCAGAGTGAGCAGAGGGAGATGAACTGCCCACATCTAAATGAACTCGGTTATAAAATGACCCACGCGTGACATCAGGTGTGGTGTGTATATGCTGTGCAGCATGACCAAAGTCTTCAATGCATCCAACCTTCTCTTCACCGGACATCACTGGATCGATGACCTGTGGAGTGGTGATATCTTACTCTCTTTCTCTCTCTCTGATATCTTAGTCTTCCTTCTCTCTCTCTTTTTTCCTTTTTCTTGAACATATAAACGTAACATCATTTAAAGTTCTGCCATTAAAGTCTTATTAAGTTTTGTATTATAGTTCCTAACTGTTGCCAATCCACTGTTTGTAGAAGTACTTCTGCTGTCAATGTATTGATAAGTTTTGTGATATTATAATATACTTTTGCCAAGCCACTAATCGCTGTAATTTGTATTCCACCAAATGCTTTTAGAAAACAGATAATTGAATTGGACCCCTGGAGTGATTGTCCGTCATTCACTTTGCACAACCGCACAGAATTACCCAGAGTTTACTCACACCTGTTCTCATATGTTGAGTCAGGGCGTGTGTCGTCTTCAGAGTTAACTCATCCCTCATCTGATCTGTTGGGATGGGACAGGTCCCAACATCTGATATTTTACCCATCTTATGTGAAATATAAATTTGAAAGATTAAAGTATTGAGAATTACATTTATTTATTCCATGTTTTTTTACACCTCTCCATATCTTCTGATGGATATGTACTTCCTTCTGAAAAAATGGCTCCACTGCTTCCTTTTCGGTTGATGTTTCTCAGTTACAGAAACAGTAACCACAGTAAGAATTCTTAATACACACTCAAACTATAGTCACTCCTCCTCCCTAAAAAAAAAAAAAGTTTGAAGAATTTTATTTAAATATTATCTTGAAGATTTTCTGCAGAATTGTCTGTAAACCCTTGCGTGGGGATCACAAAATTGGCAAATGAAAAAATAGCTGTGAAAGGCGTATAAGCATTTCCCTTTCTGAAATACTTTCAAAGTTATACCTTTGTTTATAAAAGAGAATTTGCTGGTCTAAATCCTACATAAAGGAGAGAAAAAGAAAGATGTAAATGGCGGACAGGATCTCTAGTGTGCATGTGATAGCAGATGCTGGAAGCTTTGCAGCCCAGGAGCTACAGCATTAAAAAAAAAAAAAGAAAATCTGTCAGTCAGATCTGTATGTGCAGGGGAACAGAAGCATCGCTGGGGAAGGCAGACAGGTCAAAGAGCTGCTCAAACTAAACTGCTTAAAGGGTTTAATCTGGTTTGGAACAGGCAAGTCATGACTCCTGAGGGGGAGTCAATGCCACTTCCAAATAGTGTGTTTACGAGGAATTGGTTGGAACAAGGAATAAAAGCCTTAACCATTCTTTTTTTTTTTTTTTTTTTTTCTTAAGCAGTTGACTGCAACTTTTTTTAAAGGAAAACGGCAGTGAAGAGGAAACAAAGAGGAGTAATTGACTGCTCTGTCACACTGATGTCCCGGTACCCCTGTCTCTCTCTCACTTTTCCCTTAATTTCCCTCTGAAACATGAGACTTTCCACATCAGCTGCACTGATAGGTGCATTACATCACAAGAAAAAGGAAGGCTGGTACAAGGTTTCTGCTGGTGTAGTGCCCTGCTATCTTTGAGGACAAGACCCTGCTGAGAGGCAGTGATGTCTCCATAGCTGCCATGCTGCACAGAGGCTTCTCTGACTTAATCTTTATATGCAAACTGCCAAACCTATTAAAGCACAGGAGACAGGCTGCTTTATCTCACAATGGTTTCAGAACACCTGGCAATGGAGCATGAAGGAGATGGACTATGTGAACATTTCAATGAGTTTATCACAAACTTGAGAAATCTGGTTGTAGGTTGGTATAGGAGAGGAGAGGAGAGATCCCCCAGGGTAGAATAGGAGAAGTTGTGTTCCAAAATGGCCAAAAAGTCCATGGTGAATGCATGGTGAGGACTGCTGAAAAGGTAGGGATTTGATCTTGAAGTTACAGCCAAACTATTTTCTGATTCTTGTTATAAAAATGGAATTCAGGGAGATGTCATGGATGTAGGGCAAAAAGAAAGCAATGTCACATGGCACACTGGAAGCTTCCTCATTTGAAAATCCTAAAGTGTTTTAATAACCCAGCTACCTGGCTGCTGTTTCAAAGGAGGCAAATCTGTTGTTGCAAGCCAATGAAGAAGGGCACAGCTTTTTCCAAGGTTCATTGCTTTTGTGGCACACAGAGAAAATGAAGTGTGATTCTCACTTTACCAAGCATTTTGAAAATAAGTGACTTAAAGTTGAGACTTTTCATTGCAGCAAGAAAGTTTCCTGTTTACATTCCTTATAAGCAAACAGGAGTATTGATTTCATTTTAGGACACTGAAGGGAAATACTTAAAAAAAATCAGTTGTTGCAACTGAACTAATTGCAATTTTAGGATTTTTGTTATATAAGCAGCTGACTGCTAGACAATCTTTGTAGAGGTAGTGGAAAATTTCATTTTCCTGTGGGCAGGATTTCAGTCAGGTACACACTGAATTGTTGAATGCGTAAAATAATTGAAAATAGAACTATAGTAATTAATCTTCTCTACTGTTACTATTTTGACTAAAGAAAAATGAGCTACTGATCTCTTCTATAATACCTAACAGGTAAAAAACTAATGCTAAAACCTTCATATATTTTATCAGTCAGATTCAAGACACATACCCTCAGGCAAACCACACAAGTGCCTGATTAACAGGCATTTTGTTGTTGTGGTTTGCTTCATCAACCAATCAATTAAGTTCACACTAAAATAAAATCTGTCTAACTAGGAAAACAATATGCAGACCTTGAATAGCCTAAGGATCAGTTTTATAAAACATACAAATGAAATTATAGCATTTGTTTTCTCGGTCTTACTTTAGAATTCAATCACTATGCATTTGAATATGCATTGATAATTTCTGGATGTCAGTTTTACAGGTACTACAAACTTTTTCTGTTCTTTTTCTATGCTGAAATGTGGATTTTTAAACGCAACACCCCCCTCCTCCCCCTTTTCTTTTTTTCTGCGTCAGGAACCTGTAGCAGTCAGAGCGTGATCAAACTGAAACTTCCAATATTCCAATGCACTGGTGTTTGAGAAATATTGTCTGTATTCATATTCAACTGCTTTCATACCTTCAAACATATGGTGAAAACCAGTAATTTTTGCTGCAACCATATATACAGGAACAGATGCAAACTCTATCTTCTCTTCATGACCTGTTAAATGGCCATAGCCATGGTGGACATACATCACAGAATCACAGAATGTTAGGGCTTGGAAGGTACCTCGAAAGATCATCTAGTTCAGTCCCCCTGTCAGAGCAGGAACACCGAGATGAGGCTACACAGGAAGGCGTCAGTTTCTCTCAACTTCAGGAATCCTGAGAAACATTCAGGGAACTAAAAGATCATTTTCTAAATATAGACATAGTCAGCTCCTCTCTAAGAGGAATGAGCCATCTAATCACTTTTTCTTCAGATACCTACATGTAAGTTCAGTGCAACTTGTTTCTTCCCTAAGTTTATTCCTACCTACTCAGGCTAAAGTTATTTCTGAAAGAAATAAAGGTGTGTGTGTGTTGCAGTTAACGCTATTACTAAAAATGAAGCAATTCTTTCATGTAATCTTGCAGAAGGAAGGTATTCTGGAGCATGATAGGAAAGCTCCCAAGCAACAATTTCTTAATCAAATTTTATGCCATAGTTAGGAAATGGAGAATATAGTAAAGATAACTCAATATATTAACCAGTGTAAGAAGTTTATTAGCTCCATAACTCACTTTAATAAAATAATATATTAATCCTTATGATTGGATTATATAGCATAAAATGTCTAACACATAGCATTCTATTAGGATATTGTAACTTAACCTTTTACTAACTAGCAAGCATCCCAGACATGACAACATAGCAGCAAAATAATATTTTTACTTCCCCTGTTAAGTAACAGACGGTCACCTTAACCTTTCTTGATACTAGGAAAACTTTGATAGATCACACTACCGCTTACCCTAACCCAGAAAAAGCAGGTACAAAAATAAATGAGCACAACTGGTGGGGGTGAATGAGAAGTTTCAGGGATCAGAACAGATGAGCAGGACTTTTAGGCCATGAGGAAACAACTGTGTTTGTGATAACAAACTTGTGCCTGTGGGGAGGAAAGCCCTGCCTGATTTGTTACCCTGAGGCTATGTTAAGAGCAGCACAGCAGAGACACTCAGGAACAGTGAGAGAAGAGACCCCATTCAGTTTTGCCATTATTGTATTCTCACATTCATGTTTGAAGCAAGGCCATGCTACATTCAAAGGTGGAAAATACCATTAAAATACTGGCTTGTTATTGTAATTTCTCTTTTAATGGACTTAGTAGTAATTATACTTACTCCTGTTGCTCTCCCAGCATCCACCAAACTTAACCAAACCATAGTTCTGCTTCTGAAAATTGATTCTGTTTTTTGATATCTTTTGGATGTGGAGTTGGACACAGTTTCTGACTCAGTCCCTACCACAAGTATGCAAATTTTATTGAGTCATGAGAATGACTTTGCCGAAGTTTGTCTCCTGATGAAGCCCGTTTTCCTTTTGCCCAACCCAAGGAGTGGCTATCTAATTTTCAAAACAATATTCTAGCTTACTTTATCTTTTGACATCATTTAAGTGTTTATTTATTTAGATTGTGTTGGGGCTGTGTTTGGATTACTGACAGTGATAAGGCTAAAAGATGGAGGCCCTTAGGGAATATGTAGAGAACAGGGGTACTCTGGAGTATTTAGGGAGGGCAGTAGATATGGTGCCATGCCAAGTGCTTTTTGGTTACACACTGCAGAACAGCTTATTTATTTTAACTAATATCTGAAAAACGATACATCAAGAGAAAAATTCCTTTTCATAAGATTTTTCTCTACAGGACAACTGTCAGACATCCTCTTAGTCTCCTTTTTTGCATGGCCTTAAAAATGTATCATATTTCCTTATTTTCTCATATTTTACTGCCTTCCCATGGATTGCCTTAGATTTCTCTGTTTCTTAGTTTACTGCAAATTGATTGCAGTGTCCCATGCTTCAATGGAAAGGTTGAATGGAACAGTTGTTCAGCTGCCTGCTTTCTGTCATACAATATTTTTTTTAATGAATCTGAGCTTAGTCTTTTTTCTGACAGCACCACAGTGTTGACTCATGTTCAAGGACTTTGTTTCACTTGAGCCCCCAAATCTTTTTATATACAATGCTGTTGTCTACCCAAGTTTTAATTTAGTATATGTGCATTTGATTTTTCATACAACACGTAGCACATTCTACTTGCTGTTATGAGAAGTAATTTTGGGGATCAAAGTTCATTTAATTTATCATATTTTATTCAGATTCTGTTCTCCAGAAAATTAATAGTTCCTCCCAACTTTGTTTCTTCTGCATCCATTTCCTTTATTCCATCCATCTAAGCTATTGATGAAAATATTGAACAGAAACAGAGCCCAGGCAGACTTATGCAAAATTCAACTTTAAGTATCTTGACAGCTTGACAGAAAGCCATTGGTGCCTTGGATTTCCTCCAGTTTTTTAGCCAATTTGCTATTACTCATTTGACAATGTGCTGTAATACATGGATGATGGATTTAATAGCTCATTCCTAAAAGAATGCCCTGACTTCTGCTTCCATGTTTATAATAATGAAGCACAGAATTTTGCCAACAGTGCCATTCTCCTTCACTAGTGGTAATGAAATTTTCTTGTTAACTCATTTTGATCCGCCTTTCATAGAGGAAATTTCTCTAGTTTGACATTCTAAATTAACAGTTCCAGATTTGCTGCATCCAGTTCTTGCCTTGAACTGCCTTTTGATCCAGCAACTTTATTGAACAGCTCTTCAAGGCACACAAATAACGATACACACCTTTTCTTCTGCCACAGAAAGGCTGTGCTTGCTGTTCCTGGCACATAATATATCCTATAGATACATATAACATAGGAATTATATATTTCCAAAATATAGTGCTGAAGAAAACCTGAAAAACAAAGGGATTAGGCAAAGATTTTGGATCAGGAATCAGAAACCTCCTAAGACCACAATGTCAAACTCAGTGCTTTATGCTGTAGTGCTCTTCCTTCACGAGGAAAAAAAATAATTTGGGTTCATGCAGGACTCAACTTCTGACCTCATCTGTTCCTAGTATTGTAGATGCAATCTTGAGCAAAAACGCTTTTGCCATGGTGAAACTGGTGCCACAGGTAATAGTTTATAAATGCGAACATGTTGCTTATATTAGCTGTAGTGCACACATAACTCAAGCTCTTCTAGCATGTCTTACCTCAGACAATGTGACAGTATGACAGGGTCAGTCTCTCAGCAGGTATGCGTACACTGATCACCAAAATTTGTTTTACCCAACTAAAAGGACTTAGAACACAGAGTGCTGGGAAAGACAAGCTATGGCATCACAATGAGCTCCATGTACTAACTGGTGGGAAGCCTGCTTGTGAAATTAATTAATGGTAAGTTATTCTTCAATCTAAAATTAATTTTACCTTCTTGAGGACTGCTAAAGTGGCCTCTGCATTCCTCCATCTGTCCCTCCAGCAAATCTTAGCAGAGTTTAGCAAACTGTGTCTGCATCTGCAAATCAGAGTGGTGCTTCTGGCAGGGTCAGTGCCACGGATTTATGTGACAAGCTGATGCAAATTGGGTAAGGGCCTGACACACGCTTACATGTATACAAATACACCGACAAAATATTTTATTTTAAATTTTGCTTCACTGTGATGTTATCATCATCAGTCTTGTTATGATCAGTGGACAAGAATAATTTGTCTGCTTTGATACTCCACATAAACAAAAGGGCAGTTTCTGTAGAAATGCAGAATCACAGCTGCATCTTATTTTTTTTTTTATCCAAAAGGACTTGTTAGATGAAGACAGAATATACATTATCATCACAAAATCTGTGCATTAAAACATGGCATGTGACTAAAAAAGGTACATTGCAAAAAGATACATTAAATTCACCATGACGTATGTATAAGCTAAAGTCTGCAAAGTTGCTTAAGTTTGGGGATGCAAACATGAGAACTATCTGAAACTCTGAAATGAATTAGTTTTTTGGATGTAAATTCTAATACATAAAGACATAAAGTCTTACCCCTCACCAAAACCCAACCAACCAACCAACCAACCAAAGCAGTAGAGACTTACAAAACCAGAAATATTTGAAGACCTTTGTACATACACAAGTTGAACTTTGGTAAGGTTGCTCACAAAAAATTGTATAAAATTTACTTCTTATTCTAACTATCTTGCATAATCACTGGCATTTCTAGATATTCTTACAGCACCTAAAAGAAAAGCTTATCTGCCAACAGCAAACTCGGTAAAAGCATAATAGAAATCTAATATTAATAGTTAGAGGTGCTGCAGTATGTCGAAGCATAGTGACTAGTAACATCAAAACAATAAATGTCTTTCCTAAGTCAGTGATTGAAAACTCCTCTTTCCACTTTTTTCAAATCAAGCATCAGTTTCCAAATGTTTACAACCTAGTTACTGGGGGATGTCTGCCAGCAGCTTAACATACTGGCAAATTGCTAACAAACCTGGTAATAACTGTCAAATTCTGAAAATTATCCTCTCCTACCTAAATCATCAGAACTTACAAGTTCCTTGGCAGAAAGAGGTGTTGCTACTTTCTTCTCCAAGAAACAGGCAGTCTGGAATTTTCTTGCTGTGAGTTGTTGGTTAGCTTGGGTTTAAAACTTGAAGTGACTTCATCTCAGTTTCCAGCACTTTATTTTTAGATGAAAGTCAGTTACTTTTTTTCCTTTCAGTTAAACTATTCACTATATAATATTTCTTCTACAATTGCAGAAGACAGAATTAATTTGAAAGGAATTGTCTAAAAACCCCATATTACTATGTATAAAATTGAGGAATGAGTTCTCATCTGTTTGAATTTGGGTAATAAAACAGACTTTAATAACTAAAATATATTTATTTTCAGTGTGTTTACAACTTGAAATACACAGTTACTATCATTCAAGAATGAATTAATGTAACTTTGTTAATAAACTCCCATTCTAAGGTAGAGCAAAATTAGTGTAAATAGAACAGAATGTTGCTTCATAGTACATCTAGATGGGACTTTTCTTAATGCCCTTTGTCATCAACTGAAGAAATGAAATGCTCAAAAAAATTACTTTGAATTTGAAAGACAATACATCATCAGTTCAAACTATGTTTGCTTTCATTTCAGCAGTGAAATGTAGGTAACTCCAAAGGGTTTAATTCCATAATGTTTAACAACAATGATTTACAAGAATATTTCTTAGCATACAGCAGCACAATCTCTGGGCACATTTTGACTGAGGAATCACCAGCTCTCACAGTAGCAATAGGCTACTTGCCATAGAACCATCAAAATTTAGTCTTTATGAATATTGAAAAAGCTATTATGCAATCTTCAAGAGGTAAGAAGTGCAAAGTGTAAACATATTTGAGTATGAATCCCCATATTATGAATTCCAGTACTAAATACTAATATTTGAGCACGAATCCCAATATTAAGTAGTGAAACTGGGTTCTGAGGAGACTACTGTGATTTTAAAAATTTTACTTGAAGATTTGATGCAATCCATAAGTAGATCACAATGTGCTGCTTTGAGCTTTATTTTTTTTCAGTATAAATCTAGGAAATAACATAGCTAGATAACATATGACAGGTTGATTATAGGTACATATTACAGATAGACTATGCTGCTCTTGACTTAGAAAATCTGGAAAATGGGTTTGTAGTATCAATTAATTTAATGAAGTTGTAGAAAATACCTGCAATCTACACATCTGAGTGGCTCTTCTTTGCCTTTGCACAAACCACATCCTGCAAGAGAGATTATTTCAGCCTGTGTCTCTTGTGGCATCCTATGTTTCCTTATATTTAGGGGCAGATCCTATGATTTCTTATTCCTCCCTAAAAAACTAAAATTGTGGACTAAAAACTTTAAAAGATATGTTCTATTTAGCGGTCGAAGCCCTGAATTTAGTAACTTATTTGTGACCAGCTGAGGTTGTAAGGTGAGAAAAGATCTTTGCAGCCCTTCTGTCTCCTAAAGACAATAATTCCTTCTTGGCCTCTAGACAAACACTACTCATGTAATAATACTATAGACGTGGCTGCAGAAACCACAGACAACAAGAAAAACAGATTATCTTGGCAGCCTCTGAACTACTTGGGAGGAGAGTACAGAGCCAAGAAAATCCCTTCTCCCTTTGTCTGGATGAGTGGCAAGACATATGAGAGCCTGAATAAGGCTCAGCAATTCTGCTGTGTCCTCTCAATTCCTTCTCACAGTACATCTGTCAGCTCCCCTTCAAATCTCATCAGATCAAGGCTCTCCACACTGAGACAGGTGGTATTTTACTTTTAAAAATAGTGACAGCAGATGAAATTAGCCATCTGCATTCTGTAGGACTAGTACACTGGAAGTCTGAAAAGGAGAAAACACATGGCTTGAAAACATATATAAGGAAAAAAAAGGGAGGAAAGAAGGAGGATGAAGCAAGGAAAGGATGCATTAGAACTGAACTGATACTCTCCATGAATAGTGAGTAAGAATGATAAGGCAAACAAGGTAGCTTTAGGAAACTATATTTGAGCAAATCAGTTCATTAATCACATGCTTTTGAGATAAGGTTCTTGCTTTCTTTATATTTTACATAAAGGAAAATGATTACAGAAAGGAAGTTAAGACACTTGGTTTTGAAAATACAGGAAAGTGTTTGAGAATGGCTGAAGGCAGATTTCCATCCCATGACAATTTGTGAGATAGAATTTTTCCTCTTCTTACATGGTGGTGAAAAGTTAACATTTGAAAAAGTGTGTGCAACATGGAAAATTCTCCTCCTTCTACTGGAACTGGTCAATAACATCTAAATATTTTTTTCAAAAAACATACATTAAAAATTTCAGAATGAACTATTTGTTTCTACAAAAAGTGAAGAATCATTCCAGCTGTCACTTTGGAAAGTTGTGAGAAGTTACTATTTCTTATAGTAATATAAATTTTAAAAATATGGAATGTTAAAATATCTTGATATGGTACTAATATAGTAGATATTTAAGGTTGAAATCAAGCATACATAAATTCTGAATGAAGATTTGAAATAATATAAACATTGAGAGTACTGTACATGAATAGCAGTGATCAAGATCCTGAACATATATAAACAAAGAGGAATAGAACACCCTGGTGACAGCTGGTAGCAAGACTATGGGAAAAAAGTGGTAAAAGTATAGAACTGATACAGCAGAAAGCTGTGAATGTGCAGCACAATAAAGGCACAGTGGTCATTCTGAGAGTTAGATAAGATATATCAGGAAGGGCTATTACAAATACAAGGTAACTTTTTTTTTTTTTTTTTTTTATAAGCTAGAACTTTGACAATGCAGGTTTTAATTTATTTAAGTGCATGGACTGCGTTGACTATGCAATATGTAGTAAATGTTTAGTTAAGTCCAAATATCTTCTCACCTTGTTATCCCATGCAGTTGGCAGTCTAAGCTTAATCTTAGATAATATGTCAAGAATTGTACAATAAATAAAAAAATGAAGATCAAAGTTCAGAATTTGATTAACTTTCCTGTGCTTAATCATGAAGATAGTGTCCATATGAGCTGACTTGGAGGGAACAGTAAAAATGGACATTTTGTGAGGAAGGTGTCATAAGAAAGTAGAAATACACCTTTGGATGCAATTGTCACAGAAACTTCGAGCAAATCCAGTAGTTGCATTTGATACAGTAGGTAAAAAATACTTGAATTTGGTACAGATATAAATTACATCTTTGAGTTACTAGTCAGCACTGCTCTGAGTTTCACCGGCACATGGGGTTCACCTGCACATGGATGTTGCTACCTTCCCCAGCTATGTGGACCTGGAAACTCAACCCACAGGAACCGCTGAGGGAAAATACTGTCTTCACAGACTGGAACCTGACCACAGCCCAGATACTCTCTCTCTACACAGGCTTCCTTGTGAAAGGAAAGTTAAAAGTGTCTGTATTATCACCTCCTCTTCCCTTAGACGGTCTGTCATTAGGGTTTTAGTTCAGGATTTAAGCTGAATGGTACCTTATAGATATTAAGTCATATCCTCATGCCACATTTAGTATTTAAGTTATCCTTTATGTTAGTAGACTCCAGTACATTTTCCTATGTAATTAGAGATCAGAAAATAAATGACCTTTTTTTATTTTTTTTGTAAGCCTCTCACTTTTGTAGTGTTTTCTAGAATAAGAAATAAGTGACTACATTTACGATGCCATTACAAGTGTTTATATTATGGTTCTTATTAGCAGAACACCTCATATGAAATTTGTTCTGTTACATTAAAATAACCCAAACTTTCGGTTTAAGCCTGTGAAAAGTTACTAGGTAGTCTCAGTACAAGAGTTAAGAACTGAAGTCTGGTTACTGTTGATGAAATGCATTTTCACGCAGAATTAGTAGAACAAGTGGACTTTGTCAGTGTAACAGAAGTTTGAGTTAATCATCCAAGAAAACTGGTGAAATTTACATGATACAACCTAAAATGCAATGCTTCATTCATTCATTCATTCATTCATTCATTCATTCATTCATTCATTCATCCTACACACCTAAGAATATCCCACACGGTATAAAAGTTTATTCACTTCCTTGAAGTTTGATGTAGTATGAAAGAGGCATGATTCTTCCAAGACAATAGGTAGATACTGCTTTTGACTTTCAGTCCATCAGATGGGTCTTTTTTTAATCTATGTAATAAAAATAAGATTTTTACCTTTAGAAATTTACAGTTTAGATTTCTTTGTATCAAGGCACAAGAATACTACAATAATCCTGAAAATCTAAGTTTGTATCTGTGTGTCTATATAGGTATATAAGCCTAGAAAAACAGCTCCTTAGAAATAAACATTTTCTGTGGCTTTAGGGTATATGATTGTGTTTGTGAACATTATTCTGAATTTTATGTTATTGTCTTTTTTTTTTGTTCCTTGTGTAATTCCAGAAGAATCTTTGTTTTCATTTAAAGTGTGATTTCGTACTAAGAGGTTTTACACTGAAAAGCAACATTAATGCATTAATATAAGAGTAAGAAATTAATTATTTACATTACAGAATTGCTTTTATTCACATAGTTTGCAGCTTGGAATAACAGACTTAATATTCAATTTTTTCTAACAACTTTTCTTCAAAACTACTTGAGAACTTCCAGGTTTACACAGTGAATTTAAGGTATAGACTATTTATGATCAAAATAAGTTCAGAATTGTCAAAATAACATACTAAGAATCATCTTGTAAAATTATTGCTGTTATTTTGTTACAACCTGAGGAAAAACTACTTTGTAAATACAAATCAGAGAATTTTATTTAGATGCATGTCAAGAAGGATTGCATTTTTTATTGAATAAGCACAAAATATTCAATTCCTGATTTAATAAAACATTTAGCAGATGCTTAAACTTTAAGTAGATGGGTAATAATGTTTTAAATGAAGAACTATATTGATGTGTGGAGAAGAATGCAAAAAATAAAAAAGATGGAAAAAGGATTTCTGTAGTACAGGGCCTTCTATAAAACCAAGTAGCAAATTCTAAAGTTGAAAATTGGGGATAGTTGTTCGGAGTTTAACTATTTGTCACAGTAAATTCAGCAAATGTAGTTGCGAACTCTGAAAGACAGGAAAGGCCGGCAAGAAGTGATAAACTCAATAATTTTCAGTGGAAAAAGAAACACTGCTAATTTAGGTCTCTCTGTGGAATATAGAGAAATTAAGATGCAGTGGAGGGGAGCTTGTTATTTGTGTTGGGGATTGCCCTGAGCCATGTGTACAACCTTGCAGCTGGCCTTGTTGAACTTCATGAGGTTCGCATGGGCCCACCTCTCAAGCCTGTCAAGGTCCTTCTGGATAGCAGCCCTTCCCCCAGTGTGTCGACTGAACCACACAGCTTGGTGTTGTCAGCTAACTTGCTGAGGGCACACTCAATCCCACTGTTCAATGTCGTCCACAAAGATGTTAAACAGTGCCAGTCCCATTACCAACCCCTGGGGAGCACCACTTTGTCACTGGTCTCCACTTGGACATTGAGCCATCAACCTTAACTCTTTGAGTCCAAGTCTTTGAACCCTTCTGTTTTTAACAATAAAAGAAAACAATGCAAACTGAAAACTCTAGTATTGTTCAGTGTTGATACATATTAAACACTTATTAAGCACCCAATATATGAAGTCAGTACTGTGTCTGAAGTACGCTGTCACTATCTGCTTTCATTTTCCTCACCCTGACAACAACCTTTGACTGATGCACTATTGCTGCTGTTCCTTGTAGTCTGTTTTTCTGGATATAGTGTAGCATAGAAGTAATTGCTGTCTTGAATGGAGCATTGGGTCATGATGTTCCCAAGAATATTTTGCTGAATCATGTGCTCCACCAAATATCAAATTTATTTTGAGTCAAAAATATTCCTGCATCCTATGAACACTGAGGAAGAGAAATGAGGTATTTCTCCTGAAAAAAAAAAATATATATTTTTTTTAAAGCAACAGAAGACCAAAAATCCTCTGAAAAAAAAAAAAAATCGACCAAAACCAGATCAAACCCAAAACCGTACCACAAAACAAAACACCAGAATTTGATTCTGCATGCATCATGCATAATCAAAGGTAAAAAGATATTTACAGGAAAAGAAAAATACACACACACACACACAAAAAAAACCAGGGTTGAACAACTTTTCAAAGGAAACATGGGGCTCGTCTACACAGAGAAAACAGGCAGACCCGAGGTCTACTTGAGCTTCAACTGAGCTTTCTTGTTGAAAAAAGTTTTATACTAGTTGTATTCAGAGGATGATGAGGCAGAGCTGTTAGTATGTCCCAAATTTCAAATATCTCACTTGTACAATTTAACCCCAGAATAAACCTTTAATAAGAATGTGTATTATTTATCCCACTGAAAGTAGTCCATACAGTCTTGCTCCCAGTTCTCTGAACTGTCACTAAAGTTTATTTGTTGACTGCTAGTAACTTAATTAGTAAAGCAGGACACCACAACTGCTTTTCTCATTACATTTCTGTAACTTTTGATATTACTTTGCAAATAGGATAATGCTTATTGTTTGGAGACAAAACAAAGGAGAACCTTCTAAAATATTTCTGAAGTACCTGAATTTTTTTTCCTACTGATATATTGGAGAGTCCGTATTTCTTTAAAACAGTTTTGTGAGAAATTTTATTTTTTAGATCAAGGACCGAGATATCTATTTTGCATTGGCATTATATTATTGTTTTTAAAGAAATAAATCTAAATTTAAATCTGCAATTCAAGCTTGGGAGATAAAAATACAGTTTTAATATCCTCTCTTTTTCCCTTTATCAAATTAGAGTGCATATGAACCAAAATGGAAGAATTAATCTCAAATGTTCTGGTTTTATGGTATGTCAGAGGTTTGCTCAAGAAAAATCACAACAGTAACTGGTGTTTTATGTGTTTGTTACTCAATACACTTCCGGTTCATTACTTCATTAGACCAAATAGAAGAGTAAACATCATCCACAGGAAGTATTATAAAAGGAGAAATTAGTTACTATAGAGTAAATCCTAATACCCCTTTAGGTCAATCCTTAAAGCATCCTTTCCAAGGTATTAATGAAGGCCTATTTTGGCACAGCAAGCTACACTTACTCTGGAGCTAAGGGTGAGATCACTTCTGTAATTCATGTGATTCACCGCAAGCCTCATCCTTGCTCCATCAGCTAGGAAGACAACTTGTGGGGACCATCATTCTGGGATTAAAGTGAGCCATTTCTGAATGGTGTGTATCAGTGTTCAGGCAAACACTGGAACTCATGGAAAGGAAAAAATACCTTTCAAAACATTGTCCTTCCACACCACAACACTCTCTTCTTCCTAAAATAAAAGCAACATAGGGCTCATTTGGTATATAGATTACTTAAAAAATCTGAAGGTATAGTCACAAAAACAATAGTCCATACTATCTTTCGTATTCCAGCTATTGTTAATAAGTGGAGGTTGGCTGAGCAGCAGAAATCTTCAAATAAACTCAGATTTTTTTTTACACATATTCAGATAAATGTCCTAGTTTTGGCTGGGATAGAGTTGATTTTCTTCCTAGTTGCTGGTACACTGCTATGTTTTGGAGTTAGTATGAGAAAAATGTTGATAACACATAGACTTTCTGATTGTTGCTGGGTAATCAAAGACCTTTCCACTTGCCATCCTCTACCAGGTAAACAAGAAGCTGGGAGGGAGCAAAGCCAGGACAACTGACCTGGGCTGGCCAATGAAGTATTCCTTACCATATGACATCATGCTCAGTATACAAACTGGAGTTGGCCAGAGGGGCAAATATGGGTGCTTGGGAGTGAATGGGCTATTGGTGCCACAGACAGTGAGCATTTGCACTATGCATTGCTTGTTTTCTATACATCATTATTATTATTATCATCATCATTTATTCTCATCTCACTTCATGATTTTTCTTCCCTTTCCTTTTCTCTCCCCCGTGCCACTTGGCAGGGAGGAGTAAGCAAGCAGCTGCACGGTCCAAGTTGCTGGCTGGGGTTAAACCATGACAAGAAGATAAGGAGTCTAGTTCATGGTCAAGTACCAAGCTATCACCTAAATTGGAGGAAAAAGATGATGACTCATGAGAGTCTCTCTCTTCCCTCTCAAGAAATCAGTTTGTGGTTACATCCTTCTGTATCAAGAACATCCAAAATCTGCTAGAAAACTGATGGGACATGAAGTAACAATCCAGATCATGAGTGTCACTCTGCCATCCTCCTCTCAAGTTATGAGCAGTTCTCATGCTCTGTTTGGAAGGAGTTAAGTAAAGGAGAAGTAAACTGCAAACATAATGTTTAGGACATTTTTCTTGTTACCTCTGATATAATTGTTGTGCATTGATAAGGATCATGGCTGAAAACATTGTGGTGAAATTAGTTCATCCAGCCGCAGGAGATGACACATTCAGTATAGGGGGAACTGCGATTAACGTATTGACAACAAGCTAAGGAGCCACAGCCCAGGCTGGCTGGCCAATATCAGAGATGGAGGATGTGCTGGAGGGCACATAGCCCCATCTTCTGATATGCCCAGCTTGGCAAACAAAGGGGAAAACCTGAGACCCTTCAACATGGCCCAGGACTTGTCCAGACTTGTCCATCTTTCTCAATCACCCCTTTCCCCTGCTGACTTTACTCAGAGAGCTATAAAAAAGCTCACCTAAAACAGCACTGCTAGGGAATCCACCCTCAGGACTCTTTGCCCACCAGCCCAGCCTCGCCGAGGGAATCTACCACCCTGAGGACCTTCAGCCCACCAGCCTCACCTTGGGAACTGAACCAGATATCGGAGGACACTGCACTCCTGAACTACAAACCCCAGCATCCTCGCTGTGGGACACCGGAGACCATACATCATCATGCAAGTCCTGTCATCCACGCTGTGGAGCCGTAAGAGTGTCTGGATCCCTCACCGTTTTCTTTCTTCCTTTCTTTCTGGTCTTTCCTTCTCTCCTTTTTTCTATCCCTATTTCTTTGTCTCTCCTTCCGCAATATATTACTTTCTTTCTCTCTTTCTTATACCTTAGTTTTCCTTCTCTTTCTATCACTCTCTTTCTCTCTTTTCCTTTTGAACATTGAAGAGTAATATTATCTTAAGTTCTGCTGTTGGATTCTTGTTAAGTCTAGTATTATAGCTACTAATGGTTGCCAATACATTGCCCATAGTAGGACTTTTGCTGTCAATGTGTTGATAAGTTCTGTTATACTTTTGCCAAGCCACTATTCACTGTAACTAATATTCCAATAGGTACTTTTTAGTAAAATTCATAATCGAATTGGACCCCTGGAGTGATCGTCTGTCATTCACTTCACATAACCGTGCAGAATTAACCCAGAGTTAACTTACACCTGGTCTCATCTGTTAAGTCAGGGCACGTGTCGCGTTCAGAGTTAACTCATCCCTCATCTAGTCTGTTGGGATGGGACAATAATGACTGAAAATTTATAAATGTGAAAGCAATAAGGCAAAACATTATTCCTGAGAGGAGTCCTACTGTTTTGGCCCAGGGGCCGGAAACTAATGTATCACATCTTTTTATAGATACTACACTGTCAAAGGCAGTTTGTCACAAAACCTTCATGGGAGGAGAGCACATTTGATGCCAACTATTGTTCCTTTCTTAAGTATTTCTCTTCAATAACGATTCTACTTTAACAGCTAGTCTTGTGGTTCACATGGCTTTTTCTCTAGCTCCATTTCACTGAGCTCAATGTATAGCTTTTTAACAAACAAGGCTTAGAGCCTGAAATCTTCTCAAACACCAGCAAGCATTTTCAAGAACTGGATATTCACCTACAACAACATTTAAAGTTACATGTTTTCGCCTACACCAATCAGATAAATACTATTCCTGACCATATCTCAGCCAGTTAAAATTTTGGTTTATGGTGAAATTTTTGCTGCTTTTGCATTTTGGCTTTCTCTTGCTTCTGTATTTCTTGTTTACTACACCATTATTGACAGTAAGTATAGTAAGTGTTATTTTTCTATTGTCAGTTAGTTGGCTTTTTTGTCCTCTGCTGAACAACCTATGTTTCATTCTTGTAATTTTAGCTGTGTTAGAGTACATTCTCTCAGACACTTTCATTTCTACACAGTGATGGAAGACTGTAACCATTTCTAAGTAAAAAGTTACTAGCCTTTGAAAAATGTATAAAAAAGAATGCACAGAACAACTCACTGTAGCAATGAAAAAAGCTGCACACGTGCACCTAGCAGATCAATGTCTGCTATCCTGCAATAAATTATTAGGCTTTACTATTTCTTACTGGTTTTGTTTCGAACATTTGTAAAGTCTGTACAACAAAGTAAGAGATAACACTAGGACTCCCCTCCTGCCCCATATCTTTCTTGTGTCGCATACTATTAGCAACGTCTCCACTGGAATAGGGGAGCACCAATTATTTCCCCAAAAGTAAAGGCAAAAAATTGTATTAACATATGTCAAAAAGCAAGTTTAGCATCCAAAGGACTGTAGTAAACTGTAGTAAAAGGTATGCTTTTCCTACAAATGTAGAGTTTTGCCTCAGAGTAAAAAAAACTGGCATTGCTCATAACAGTGTGCACCATTATAAAAATACTTTTCATCTTTATTTGTAGATATAATCCATGAAGATGTGACAATTATTTTGAAACGTGCCTGAAAAATCTCCTTGCAGCTATTTCCAAATGGCTGATTTCATTATTCAGTAAAATGGGAAGAATGTTAATCTTCAGTCTAAGTAGACTATCAATTTTTAAATGTAGAAAGTAGTTTAAAAAAAAAAAAAAAGCAGCAAACAAACAAAACAAACCTAAAACACTCAAGAACAACCATGAGGTTTATTTTAATATCAACTGAATAATTTAACAACTAATCAAAAATATCACAGAGGTCAATGAAAAGTTTAGGCTTTACTACAAACAGAAATATCATCATCTACTGCTTACTCTCTCTCTCTAGAGTAAATTAAGATTTATGCCAAAACAAGAAAACTACTTTCAAAAATAAATTCAAAGAAAGGTCAGCCCAGTAAATAAGAATTCAGTTTAATTATGGCTATACTTAGAAAAACATCTGTTCTCTAATACTGTATATGGTAACAAGAATGAGAGAAAATAGTTTTACATTTGCTTACAGGACTTTTAGTTACATAGGTACAGAAGATGTATCTCTTCTTCTAGTTCAGACCTGTAAAACATGTTAACTGTTTTTCTTCCCAAACGGAAAACTATAATAAGCTATGATAGAAAATGGAAGTTACCTTTCTCTATTTCCCAGGTGAAATAAGCTAAACACCTCTCTCTAGAGGCATTAATACCCACTTTGCAACAGCCGCTGTATTACCAGATGATCCAAAAATATTACTTCAGTGTAAGAAACATAATTTAGAATCAAACTGTTCAGGGTTGAAGCTTTCATGGTCAGAAAATGCGATGTGGGTTAAAACTGTGTGTTTGTGAAAACATTTTTCACATAATGCATATCAATTTCAAAATAGCATGTGATTGCCTCTCAGTTAGTAGATGTGTACATTGCTTGATGAAAAGATGCATCCAGCCTTCAGAATGCTGAGCCATCAAATGTTGAACCTGGGTGACTCTAATTCAGAGCTTTAGCTTTTGATGTACTTTGCATAGAAAAAACAGGAACAAATAAGCAAGCAGTGCAATGTACTTTGAGATCAAACTAAATAAGAATGTGTATAAACCAAAACTGTGAATAAAATAAACAGGAAACAGGCACATTAGGTACATTTCCCCAGATTTATATGGTCATCATGGTCATACACACTCCAGTCATCACACAACTCTCAAGTCCTTAAGTATCCCCAGGTAACCCCTGAGCATCAGGGAATAACAGTTTCTGATTGCTAGGTTCTCTTTTCTTCCTGAAGGGCTGTAATTACCCAGAGATGAATGGCTGACGTTGCGTAGTAACCACTGTAATGAGTACAGGATAGGCTGTTGACACACAGAACAACAATTGTCTCTTTTTCTACATGACCTAAATTTCTCCTCTGGAAGTGCCTTAGCAGAAGGAGAAAGCAGAGCAGCTCTTTGTCTGTCACCCTATACCCTACACAATCCTTCTTGGTCTGTCTAAATAGATGGACACAGGCTGCAAGAAACAAATAAGCATTGACTTAGATAAAAATTGACTGTTTGACTAGATACTAATGTAGGTCTCATGGTTAGAAGCAGAATTAGAAAGACAACACAATACCAATAGTGGTCAGTGGTTTATGTCTAAATTTCCTGTACCAAATTGTTAAAAAATAGATTTGCAGTATCAGGCTTTCAAAGACATATAAACACTCCCTTTCGTTAATCACTTAAATACCTTCAGCACAGAAAGTGGCTGATGTTATTGATATTTGCAAATAAATGGGCAAAAGGATGCCCAAAGTCAAACAAGAAGTCTACGGTAAAGCAAGGACTTAACTGATAGTCATGTTAGATTTAGGTCTCATTCTAGTCTAAAATACTCTAATTTGAAAACTATACTGCATGTAAAGGACAGACATATGTAAAGATCTATTTTCTTCAATTTTCTGATGAAAGGTCTCAATCACAGTAGATATCTTAGAAATCAAGGACTTTCTGTGAGAAACAGGACGCTCTTTTCTGTAAAGCAATCCCAGAGTTTTCTGCAACCCATTGCTGATTTCACAGTATCTGTGACTCACAGGGCCAGTTCTAAAACGTGTTGTAGTTTTCAGGAGTTTCCTAGGAGTATAATGGATTCAAAGTGGTTAACTCATAAGTAAGATGTTATGATGTTTGCATTTTAATGAGTTACACGTTGTGTTTAAAGTGTTTAAACTAACAGAACTTTCCAAGGTCTTTACAAGCAAAGTTTATCTAGTTGCTTCACATAATCAAAATATCACTGCCAGTCCATTTCTATGAAAAAAAACTGGTGATGTTCAGGTGAATGTTGTCACAAGAGTATTTGTGGCTTCTTTAAACTTTTTATAACACTTTTCTAATTGCTACTCATTTCACTGCTTTAGAACCATTAATCAAAAATTTACCAACTCCTCATGTTGTAAGTACAATTCTGACGTTTTATCTGACTCTAAATTGCAAGGTCACAAAGCTGTCATGTTTCAAGTATGTAATATAATATAATATAATATAATATAATATAATATAATATAATATAATATAATATAATATAATATAATATAATATAATATAATATAATATAATATAATATAATATAATATAATATAATATAATATAATATAATATAATATAATATAATATAATATAATATAATATAATATAATATAATATAATATAATATAATATAATATAATATTTATGTTTTTTCTTATTCAGAATTTTCCTTTATTTTAATTAAAAAAGCTCAGATAGATAGGAAGGAATATGCTGTCCTTCTTTGTACAGGCATAGAAACCTGGACTTTTGGGACCCTTTAAGAGCTTTAGTGTTTCTTCTCATAAGTTTGTATTTATTTTTGTATTTATATTTTGTATTTGTATTTATTCTTTTCCTCTAACATGCTTCTTCCTCATGCTTTTACTAATTCGAGAAGACTAATGACTGTGGGAAAAAAAAAGTTTCAAAACAAACAGAAAGTGAAATGTATTAGCTACAGAACTTCAGATCTTTGAGTGAAGAAATAGTCATATCAAATAGAACTCTAATTTTCTACTTGAAGATGATAGTGAAAGGTAGATGAAATGGTTTGTGTCCTAGTTGCTTTATACTTAGGATTATTAAATTTCTGAAGCTTGCAGTGCGAATGTCAGTTTATTACGGTTTTAAAGTATCTTACATTTTTCCTGTATACTCATTAGTTATGATGTCAAGCAAAACAATTTGCTTTAAAGAAAGAACAAGTACAGATTCTTGAGAAGAGAGAAGACTTGGAAGAACTAATACCTTTTAGCACTGCAGCAAAAGCATCTATTAAAATAGTGTTCCTGAACACCTGCAATATGTAATTTCCCAACCCTGATAATTCATATACTTTGTTTTTAAAATTCTGTACACATGAAGTGTTCAAGAGGGTTTAATGTGCATACGTTGTTTGCCAGTGTTTTCTCAGATTTTTATAGGGGTTTGTGGCTTCCCCTGCACCTCCCCAGCTGAGCTAGGGTCTTCCTTCTTGAAGCAGGTGTGAACCTAGAAACCAGTAACCCACCTTGAGAAATAACAGCTTAAGGAACTACAGAGATCAGTCCGTTGCTGCTTTATTTAACCCACTCATTAATTGAAAAGAAGAGAAAGTATCTCCCATATCACTCGGTTTGCATCTGGGTATGCTGTGTGAACAGACCATATATCATCTCAGTTATTACACTTCAGAGCACCTTTTGTCCTATGTATCTTAGACCATCTTAATCAAAAGCTAAATTATACATAGACATCTATTTACACAGGCAGAAACCTTCAAACATTTTATAATCTCTCATGCATATAACCTTATCTCCTTAACCATAATAGGTTCCACAGCTCTGTGGTAGACTTTTATTTGGTCGAGATGCAATTTCTGCTGTGCACTAATGATGCATCTGGCAACTTTTTCCTTTTGTAACTAGCAAGAGAATCAAGCAAGCAAACTGCTTCACTCATGATTTCATAGTAATGTTTATCTGGTTTTAACAATATCTTAATTTGTAACCTGGTTACTATTTTTTTCCATATACTCGTATTATATGGCTGTTCTCAGACAAAGAGACAGATGGAGTGCTGCTAATGAAGCTTGATTTTTCTCCCTCTTTACCTTGTGTCCATTGCTTGTACTGAGTAGCAAAAGTGGAAAACCAGAAACTCCATCACTTTGGTTGTTTCAGTGTATTTGCATCCTAACGCTTGAGAATAAAATGTACCAAGCCAGATATATTTAGAAGGAGGAGGAAAAATTAATAGATTTTTTGACACAACTGGGAAATGTGATCATTTCTTGATAATTTTTGGAAAAAAACAATTTTATGTGCCTTCAACATGAAAATTTATATGGAAATCAAACCTTTTTATTTGCATAAGAAAATGGCAAAATTTCACCATTATTTGTAGATTAGATTTTTTGTCAGTTCTACTTTCTATGGGGGAAAAAAAAAAAAAAAAGGTTATTTTTAATCACTAGGTGTGTTTTTCATTCCAGTCTAAATTACTCGTTAATTCTATGTCTGTAAAAATATTGTCCTAAGAAAATTTGTCATCATTTTATCCATTCTATTTCCTCAGTTGCTGAGGCAAGGTAAGAAGCATATGCAGATCTTGAGCAGTGAAAATGATGCTACTGATACTCAGAATGAAACACATCAGACATGTAACTTCATTGGGAAAGACTCCCTTGGAGACACTTGTTTCTCGATTTAGTCATCTACCCAAATCCACGACTGCATTATTAGAAGTTGTCAAATTAATTTCAACGTGCCTAGTGCAGGTATTCTACTACATAAATTGAAGTAATCGTCTTTTGTAAATACAATTTGTCTTCCTAGAAAGCTGCTTGCATTGTGATTGTCTTTAGGCAATATTAAAAAACGATCTCTATCTTTATGATGGCAATAAAGGAAAGTCTGGTGCAGGAGTTTCCACAGTAGAACTGAAGAATACCATTTTTAATAAGTCAGCCTTTTCTGCCTTGTCCCAAGTTGGTAATAACCTTTTGTCTTTCTTTTCACCCTAATTATTGTGCTTTTTCCTAGTCTGACAAAGAAATTTCATGTTATATTTTGGAAATACTGTTTTGCTTCCAGGAAACGCTGGGTTTAGTCATGGTCAGGTGATGGCTTTTTCTTTGGTGATCCCAATACTTTTGCAGTTTTTGAAGAGGGATAGCAATGAAATAATACTATATTCCATCTTTGGAGAAGAACAAACAGAAATATTTTAAAAGCTTAAATTCATGGAATACCTTTGAGATATAAAAGAGATACTCTTCTGAATAAATATTTTTACTTCACTTGCTATATAGGAGGAGTAGTTTACTCAATATGAACAATTCCACATTTTCCCCATAACGCAATGGAAATCTACTGATCTAAAATTATTTCTAAGATTATTACAAGAGATGAAAATTGAATAGTATATACACATAATCGTGGAAGTTCTATGTGTGCTTCAAATGTTTTGATAATTATTTGGGATATAACATAATTTATGCTTCGCTTGAATTGAATTACTTTTCTTTATTATTATTATTATTTTCTTTAATACAAGCAACAAATTAAATCAAATGCCAAAAGAAAGGAATCAGTCTGGTATTTAGAAAATGAACAAGGCTAAACAAGGACCTAAGAGGACTTCAAATTGATATATTTTATAACTTGAACTGCATAGTAGGTGTTTATTCTGTATAGAATTTGGTTGACTCACACAGGAATTTAAATACTTTATTCCAACCATTAAAGCACATTTTTAGTAATGCAATATAATTAATTTATAAGGAAAAATGTCATTAAGATTATATAATTTTAAGTGAAGTGTATTCCCTTTTTCATTTTACCTGCTTCATTTAGAGAAGATTTAATAAAAATCAGACTCTTCATATTACAAACCAAAGGGAATTTCCCTGTGTATTATCTAAACCTTTGGGTTGATGCATGTCATTTTTATTTAAGTCTGAAATTACCTAGTCCACAGAAGTCTTATTGATTTCAGAGGCTGAAATATCTTAATTTATAGTCTAAGATGCCCTCCATTAAAAATCTCTTCAGCTTTTCCACTACTCCAAAGCCTAGCCTAGGAACTGTACTGTGCTTTCTGGATAAATAAGTCTTTGAGACTGCTCATCAACTGATACCTAAATCAGGAAAGGTCAGATCTACTGGCAGTTGCCCTAGAATACATTTGAAAGGGCTTGAAGTCAGAGATGACCTCACCAAAGGTGACCTAAAATAATGACAGATGAAGGGGCAAAAGGTTCATTGCCTCAAAGGCTTGCTCTTAAATGACTCAAATGTTCTCAAATGAAGAAAATTACCTTGCAAACAAAGAAATAAACAGGATTAAAGAAAACAAATGAACAAACAACAACAATTGCCTTTGGTCTTGTTGATTAAAATTAAGGCAATAGAACACAAGATAACAGAAGTATGGGCTGTTCAAGCTTTTTTACATAAGGGAACATTTCTCCATTACTGTCCAGACAGATTCTGATCCATGTATTGGAAGACAGCAATTTTGTCATTTTAGTTCTCAGTATATCTTCACCTTTGAGGGTATTCTATAACCTATAAACAAAACATTAGGTGGTGGTTTTTTTGTGATTTTTTTTCAAAAGACAAGTTTTAGTGCTTAGTGAGTTCAGAAAACTGGTCTCCATTACAGATTCAGTCCTTAATTGTTTACTCAAACCTGAGAAAGTAGCTTAACTATTGCTTGAATCTGAGAAAATTGCTTACCTATTTAGAATCTATGTCTATAAAATATACTTACTAATTTTAGATAGACGGATGAAACACTGCACAGAGTCTAATGTACTCTTATCACCACAGGTTGGAAATCCTTAATGACTTATGGAGAAAACCTTATGTGGTCTCTTCCCAAATAGAAAATCTTTGTCTCCATGGAAAAGTTACACTGGGGATTTCCTGTGAATGATTGTGTGACTACGCTAGAGAACCATAGCTTTATATTGTCTGTCTTTACTAGATGTGTATCTCTAAAAATATTTATGTGTGTGTGTATAGATATATACATATATATACACACATATATACATGTGTGTGTGCTGTAGCCAAAATTGGGGCCTGTTGAATCCCCAAATTATTTTAAATAAAATAAAATTGATATTTGTTGGGATTGAATTTAGATGCAAGCACAATCAAATAGAAAAACTGATTAGATTGTATCAGCATTTTGTAACACTGTAATGCCACCAACAGCCTTTCGTAACACAGTTGGTTTTACATTAATTATAGACAAACTGCAGAGGGACAGACAGAAACTTGTGGTACAGTTGCTCAAACAGGGTGCAGGAAGACGTCCTGGTAGTAAAATCTGCAAGAGAAGAAGTAAGGATGTAGAGTGGGCAGTAAAGATGTCTGTTAAAACCAACATAATCCTGAAGAGCAGGAAAAATGGATGTCTGCTCTAGTAAGTGAAATGAGGGTCAGGATAAATCCTGGGACAAAAAGAAGCTGTAAGGAGCAGGCGAGAACATCTTCTTTTTTTCTCTTTTCTTTTCTTTTCTTTTCTTTTCTTTTCTTTTCTTTTCTTTTCTTTTCTTTTCTTTTCTTTTCTTTTCTTTTCTTTTCTTTTCTTTTCTTTTCTTTTCTTTTCTTTTCTTTTCCTTTCCTTTCCTTTCCTTTCCTTTCCTTTCCTTTCCTTTCCTTTCCTTTCCTTTCCTTTCCTTTCCTTTCCTTTCCTTTCCTTTCCTTTCCTTTCCTTTCCTTTCCTTTCCTTTCCTTTTCTTTATTTCTGGGGGGAATGGAAGGTGGGGCTAAAGGGTATGATGAGAAAGGGAAGATGGATATGAAATGATGAGATGGATATCAATGATGAGAAAGAGAAGATGGATATGAAAGAAGACAGACCACCAGGTTTCTTGCTTCTATCGTTAAATATATCTTGTCAAGGACTACCTTGACCTCATAGACTAAATACCATGCAGGACTGTAGCCATTAGTGCCAGCTGTATAGCATCAGCTCTGTGGAACTAACCAATTTATAGCTACTTTAGGACATAAGCATTAAGCACTAATTGTGTTGTATATGTGCAGATAATGACTGAAAGTGATTAGGAACTAAGTACTTGGCAATGTGTTTATTAACTACTGTCAAATCCAGTCAAGTTCTTTTGAAGTTTGGAAGTGGTCTGATTTATGAGTTTTTCAAATACAGTCCCATCACAGCAATCTCTAATTGAATAGCTGATCTATAGATCCATGGATATTTGTTTTCAGTGGTATGTAAGCATTTATTCAACAGATGGATATACGGATATAAAGAACAGCTTGGCCTGTCAAGTCCACTGTCAGGGCATGGCGAGGATGACTCGTCCCTGGGGAGCAGGTAGCCACGGGTAGCAGAGGGACCTCATAAGCCATGGCCCATCACATCTCATCCACTATAAATCACAAGCTGCCACACCATTTGCCAAAATTATTTCATGAAAAATAGAGAGTAATATGATAGAGGAAATGACACTGAAAAAGGGATATGTGACAGGAGAGCAAGGACATATTAAATGTTTAAGGTCCCTTTTGTGTCAGGGAATGTGCATGACTGAATGCCCAGATCATGTCACATATGGACTGTGCTATAAAGGGATGAGAAAAATAAGTGAAATGGTCCCTCTATGACTTGGGGACTTCATGACTTCAAAGGTGGCAGGAGATTTAGTCAGTGCATGTAAACACTTGAGTGGATCTACTGTTTCAAAGCTCTTCATTTGTACTAGGATGCTTGATTTTGGGAACAGGAATTTGGAATGTATTTAACTTTGTTTTGCTTAAGCATTTCAGAAATCAGTAAAAGTTACTACTGTGACTGATGATATGAGAGCGTGATCAATCAGTCTTTATAAGCTTACAGTAGCCCAGATGCAGACATGACCTTGGATGTTAGCATATGTTTAAAGAAAATAGAAATTTTTGTTAAGGTACTGGAATTACTCCTGTATTTTATTAAATGTTCTGAGAGTGCTCATTAAATTCTCAATTTCTAAGACCTCTCATTAATGAATTTGTGATTCTCTTGCAAATATTATTATTTCCTTTATAAGGCAATGGTATGCTTAATCTAAATAAAATTAACATGATATTTTTCAAAAATCATTATTTTTTCCTTTGATCAAAGGCAATAAGTTACACTAATTCCCTCTGTCTATGGAGAGCTAAATACAACAAATGTCAGTGTAAGTCAAATAAACAAAGTACACCACTTTAATTTATCCCTCAAACTATATTAAAAATATGATTATGACCCATATAATTTTGAAAAATAAGGTGGTTGGTTATGGGTGGAGTTTTTTGTGATTCAGTCTGCATTGCCCAAACGTTACATTACTCATTACAAGTGCTCAACTAATGTGTTTTTTAACTTTTTGAGTGTTACTGCTAACATGAATTGGTTTAGTTGAGAAGCTTTAAAACCTTTCAAAAGTCCTTGCTTTCAGGCTACTTTTCCAGGAGAAAGCTTACTGAACCCTTCTAACAGTTAGTGCATGTAGCATTTTATTTTAGCCCTCAGCAGACACAATTTTCAACAAATTCTCTCAAAAAGTTTTCATTAGCTGTTTTTTGTACCTCACACATATTTCATTAAAAGAGTAATCCAGAGGACTGTAAAACTATGAATTACAGTACTCCATATTTTTGAAACAAAAATTTCATTGAAACTGAGAACATCATAGATAAGGATGATTGTTTTCAAGGAAGAGAAGAGAAGAGAAGAGAAGAGAAGAGAAGAGAAGAGAAGAGAAGAGAAGAGAAGAGAAGAGAAGAGAAGAGAAGAGAAGAGAAGAGAAGAGAAGAGAAGAGAAGAGAAGAGAAGAGAAGAGAAGAGAAGAGAAGAGAAGAGAAGAGAAGAGAAGAGAGAAAGGGAAAGGGAAAGGGAAAGGGAAGGGAAGGGAAGGGAAGGAAAGGAAAGGAAAGGAAAGGAAAGGAAAGGAAAGGAAAGGAAAGGAAAGGAAAGGAAAGGAAAGGAAAGGAAAGGAAAGGAAAGGAAAGGAAAGGAAAGGAAAGGAAAGGGAAAGGAAAGGGAAAGGAAAGGGAAAGGAAAGGGAAAGGAAAGGAAAGGAAAGGAAAGGAAAGGAAAGGAAAGGAAAGGAAAGGAAAGGAAAGGAAAGGAAAGGAAAGGAAAGGAAAGGAAAGGAAAGGAAAGGAAAGGAAAGGAAAGGGAAAGGAAAGGAAAGGGAAAGGAAAGGAAAGGAAAGGAAAGGAAAGGAAAGGAAAGGAAAGGAAAGGAAAGGAAAGGAAAGGAAAGGAAAGGAAAGGAAAGGAAAGGAAAGGAAAGGAAAGGAAAGGAAAGGAAAGGAAAGGAAAAAGAGAAGGTTCTAGATGAAGCTCTCAGAATTTAGAAAACACTAAAATTGTTTGGTCATTTTATCCTGTTACTCCTACTTGTCTACACCTTGTAGTTTTCAACTGTGTATGTAAATGCTGCTTCCCAAGGATTCCTGTCTCACTGAGTGCCTGGAATAAATTATTCTAACTTCTTTTTCTCTTTCTCTCAGTATCTTTTCTCCTTTTCATCCTATCATGCTAGAGTTCGCTTTCAGCATACTACCCAAACTATGAGCTGAATGCCAAATTATTGATTTCCCCATAGGTCTTTTGATATTTTCATAACAGTAACTCAGTTCATTACAGATTGTAATAATTTATTTTCTTAACACTTCCAAACAGCTGCTGTAAATTCTTAGTGATTCACATGTCAGGAATTGGCATGTTACAGTTTAAAGGTAAACTTAGAAAGATGTCAAAGAGTTTGGCATCTTGATAAACCAAGAAAACAATTTTTTTTCAGGGTGTTTTACTTCTTATAGAACTATATGCAGACATAGGAGTCTGCAGTAATCCCATTTGCAGTGCTGAGTGTTTATCAGTTTTGAAAATGTGGGGCTTGAACTATTTCTAAGCTTCAGTATGTGTTCACACTTCTGAAGAAGGCAGGGATTTCTGGTTTCACCTTGACTGTGCAGGTCACACTCTTTCCTTCTTGTCTCCCATTTGATGACCAGGCTTCTGTGGAAAGATGACGAAGAAGATCCAGCTAAAGGACCAGGTTCTACGAAAATGCTGCAGTTATGATCTATAGCAGCTGATACTTGTCTCAAGCAGAGACCTAGGACCTGCATGCATGCAGTGACAACTGCAGTGATACTTTTATGGTCTGGGTCTGAAGCATAACTCTCATTGGCACACCTATTTGAGAACAACTGTTAGTGTCAGCAGTCTGATTAAATGAACCACTAGGCCACTTCCTTCTCTCCCATGTTTTTTTCCTCTTATGATTGCTGATTTTTGTTTTATTAAAGACACAGAATTCTAAGCTCAAATTCAGAGTTCTTCTTAGTCACTCAGTCATCTCTGACAATGGCACTTTGCATGTTTTACCCACTGGCACACTGATAGCAAAGGTATTTCTCCAGGATGGCAATCAGCTCCATAAACCACAGCTTCTTTTTGAGAAGCTTGAACTATTTGTTACTGAGGTAAGACTGACAAAGTCTTTAACTAGTCTCAGTTGCTCAGGGGCTCATCACAACTTTGTATCTCTCAATTTCCAAGTAACACACAGGAGTTTTTTTAAACAATTCTTCCCCCAATCACAGTCTTTCCTGCATATCAAATGTGGTCAAGCTTTGCTTTCAAAACAACAGGGTGAGTATGTGTTAACTACAATAACATGAAACCTCAGGAAAGCTGTTGCTAAATTTATGCTTTACCTATCATTATAACAAAAAGATCTTTCCTCAGACTTCGCTGATGGATTTCAGTTGAAAACTTCCAAGTAACTAATCTAGGGCAGACAACTGGCAGAAATATTTCATCTCCATACTTATTAATAACTGAAAAGTGGAAAATGGAATCCTGTGATCAGATGGCTGCAGGAATAGTAAGCATAAGTATTCCTAAGTATGGTATGCTCAACAATTTTCCAAATAGGACATTTATGGTGGAAAACTTCTTTATTTCTTCCCTTGAATTTATTTTCTTTCCTCCTAGGTAATAGTTAAATAGGACATATTTGTTGTCTTTTCTTCATATAACTGATATTTATTATTTTAGCTGAATTTTCCAGAGCTTAATCACACTTCACAAAGCATTACATGATGAGAACCATGTATGTTTACTGAGATACAGATTGATGAAGAAAACACTGAATATGATTAATCTCCATTTTATAGATAGTTTTCTGGAAAAGTTATTCCTCTCAATTTAATAAGTTCTAGTAGAAGAAAGTTCTTTGACAGATAATTTGAATTTGCATTATTAGAAAAGAACAAAAAAATGGATTTTTACCTGAGAAGTGATTATTTAACAAAGACTTGTGTCATCTGACATTTACTGCAGAATACCTGAAGTAGATATTATTTTTTGGAAACTAGTCTTCAAGCTGATGCCTACTTCTAGAAATTCTGGTAGGAAAAAATAAAAGGAAGGCAAGAAAGGTATTGTAACATACCAAAGCTATGCCTACCGTTGCTGATAGGCATATGTCAAAAAGTATGGTTTCATCAACTGGAAGGCTTTCCACTTTATTACATAGTCATAGAGACTGCAAAAAGAAAAGAGCAGGCACAATTCACAGGCAGAAGACCAAGACTGAACTTCTACACTGAAGTCCAAGTCACTTTTTCCAGAGAAATCTTACAGAAGTTAACCCCAAAAGAGCACTGACAGATACCTCCATGTACTACTTAAACAGACCAATGAACTATGGGAAATTCTTCTAATCTTGTTTTGGGTAACATCTTGACATTTGTAGCCCAAACTCAACAAATAATTTGTTGCTTGACACAAACGTTGTCACTAGACTTACACGTAAAGATGCACAATAATATACCTCCAACACACCTACATGTGCTTTTTTCATCTGAGGAAGTTGCATCCAAAATGAGAGCAGCTTTCCAGGCATATTACAGCAATGTCACTAGAGCAGCTACAGACTAATTAAGGTTAAGAATGGGTGAACAGCAGTGACAGGGCAAAACCTTTGAAGGTCAGAGATTTGTTTTACAGGGGACTATGAGGCTGGATAAAGAATGAAAGGCAACTTCAACATGGTTATAAGTGTAGGCTGAATATACTGGGACAAGGGTTTGAAAAAATAGCTGTCATACAACTTGTCTCATTCATTATACAGCTTACAAATTCTGCCACTAACTAACTGTGACTCCTACAAGGCAAGTTTTCTTAGCAGTACTGCTTCCATAGCAGTCCCATTAGTTTTTGTGGACTGAAGTGGGGAACACAGGAAACAAATTCTATGTCCATGTCCCTCTCACAGGCAGTTAACCGTCTGTATACTGCAGCAGCATACCAACTATCTTACCATGTTAAGTAGTTTATTCTTCTCTGGGGAGATGGAATAATTAAGGAGTAAATAACTGTGTTTGTAGCAAAGGCAGAAGGCATTTTTGTTTATCTTAATCACAAGATCCTAAAAATGCAGTGAAGTTGTTCAAAGATGTATGGTTAATGTGATTTATCAGACTGGTTTGCAGTTTCTTCTCACTCTATCACTGCTCTGAGGCCTTGAATCTATGAATTGTTGAAGACCTTTAAACTCCCTTTTAGTAAGTAGGACCTAAGACTGCACAAGCTTGACCATCAGTAAGCTATATTTATTGATGGTATAAATGAGCAAATGCACAAAAGTAATTTGTGCATGCATTAGTTCATATTAATACATATATCTGCAGAACAATTTTATTTTATCATCTATTTCCCGTGTTGTGCAGCAGTAGTATAAACATTTCTATGGTTGGGAAAAACTGAAAATTCTTCAGTACAAACATTTTGTTAGGTTAAACTCACATTTTACGATAATTCAGAATAAAGCACCACCATTATCTAGTCTACCTTTAATCTGTGATATTTCAGTTGCTCAAAGGAATGTCAAAATCAGTAACAGTATGAAGGCAACAGTTGTTCTGACAGCTTAAGCATGAACTGAATCTGTCTAGCAAAATTAGCCTAATATGGTCAAATTGCTTTTGTTTTTTAACTGTATATAGGCAACCACAAGACACCGTGTGTGTGATTTCCACATCAACTAAGAAACATATAGTGGAATTACGTAACAAACTGCTGTGGCCATTAATAAACTATAGGAAAAAATACCTCTTGAATCACAGCTTTTTTTTTTTTTAATCAAAGTCTTCACTGAACTCCTTCACAGTTTCCATTTTTCCTCCCACTAATAGTAAATAAACTTCTGCATGGAATTTTATTCCTAAGTCATGTATAGAAAAAATCCTATTATGCTTTGTTTCTGCTCATTGCACTATGATAGTTTCAAGTTTTAGCTTTGTTAGAAGCCTCTCCAGTTGCTAAGGAAATGAGGAATTTTTATTTATTTAGCAAGCAGCATGATATGGATCCATCTTGAATATGGATGGAACAAGTAAATAAACAAAACTTTCAGAAATGTGAACTAAATTGTTTCAACTAGATTCACAGTCTTAAAAAAACCAAAATCTGGAACTGTAAGAATGGGTTAATCTTGAATATATATGTTACTTTCACTATGTCTGAGATGTGCTTTACACAACAGGATTCTCTCAGTAGTTTCCCATAGTGTTTTGTTGTTGTTTTGTTGGGTTTTTTTTGTCTGTTCTGTTTTGTTTTGTTTTGTTTTGTTTGTTTGGTTTTTTTTGTGTGTGTGTGTTTTTTTTTGTTTGTTTTGGTTTTTTTTGGTTTGGTTTGGTTTGCTATTTTTTCTGAGGAAAGACATATCTGCATGGATAACTTTCAAAATAAGATGAGGGAAAAAACAATGACTTCAAAACACATATAATTTCAGAAATTTCCAATGAAGCACAGTTGCATAACAAATTATAAGCCTCTCCTCTTGCATCATCTCAGCTTCAACAAAAATTCTCAAATCCGTGACAGGATTTTCTGTAACTTCTGATGAATCTCCAAATTGATTATTCACAGTATCATATAATAGTTTGGGTTTGAATGACCTTTAAAGGTCATCCAGTCCAACCCTCCTGCAATTACCAAGAACATCAACTAGATCAGGTTTCTCAGAGCCCCATCTAACCTGACCTTGAATGTTTCCAGGGCTGGGGCATCTACCACCTCTCTGGGCAACCTGTGCCAGTGCTTCACCACGCTAATAGTAAAAAAAAATCTTCCTTATATCTAGTCTGAATTTAGCCTCTTATAGTTTAAAACCATTAACCCTTGTCCAGTCACAATAATCCCTATGGAAAAGCCTGTTCCACCCTTTCTTATAAACCCCTTTAAGTGCTGAAAATCTGCAACAAGGTATCCAAGGAGCCTTTTCTTCTCCAGGATTAACAATACCAACTCTCAGTCTGTCCTCATAGGAGAGGTGTTCCACCCCTCTGAGAATCCTGATGGCCTCCTCTGGACCCTCTCCAGTCTTTTCTATACTGATGACTCCAGAGGTGAATACAGTGACTCCAGGTGGGGTCTCACCAGAGCAGAGTAGAGAGGGAGAATCACCTCCCTTGACCTGTTGGCCATGCTTCTTTTGATGCAGCCCAGGATACAGTTTGCTTTCTGGTCTTCAAGTACACATAACCAGTTCATGTCCAGTTTTTCATTCACCAGTAACAACAAGTCCTTCTCTGGAGGCCTGCTCTCAATCCCTTCCTCCCCCAGTCTGTATTGATACCAGGGGCTGCCCTGACCCAGGTGCAGGACCTTGCACTTGTCCTTGTTGAATCTCATGGTTCTCACATGGGCCCGTTTCTTGATCTTGTCCAGGTAGGTCCTTCTGGCTGACATCTCATCCCTCAGGTGTGTCAACCACTCCACTCAGCTTGGTGTCGTCCACAAACTTACTGTAGGTTCACTTGATCCCAATGTCTGTGTCACTGATCAAGATATTAAGTCGTACTGGTCTCAGTACAGGCCCCTGAGGGACACCACTTGTCACTGATCTCAATCTAGACATTGAGGCATTGACCACTACTCTCTGGATGTGACCATCCAGCCAATTCCTTACCCACCAAACAATCTATCTATCAAATCCATACCTCTCCAAGTTAGAGAGAAGGATATTCTGGGGGACCATGGCAAAGGCTTTACAGAGGTCCAAATAGATTACATCTATAGCTCTTCCCTTGTCCACTGATGTGATCAGTCCATAATAGAAGACCACTAGGTTGGTCAGACAAGACTTACCCTTAGTGAAGCCAGTAGCAGATCTATTTATTTTCAATCAGTGGAAACAAGGGTATATACTGAACGTTTTAGCCCAAAAAATTGATTTTGTATGGCAAATCAGCAGCCTATATCTTCTTGGTTCTATTTTGACTAAGCAACTGCCGAAGATGAAGTACAGTAAAGGGGAAAGCACTTAAAATCAAGTGCCAATGTATGTGACCTGTGAACTGTTCCTGTCTTCCAAAAGCTTCATGCAAATGCTCACGTTAAGTCATATAAAAGTTGATGGAGCTTGATTCTGGAGAACTCAGCAACTTTGCAGGTGATCATTTAAAGCTACATGGGTATTCCCCATTGACAAGTTACATGGAAATTGTAATTTAGCATTTGGGGTGTATCAGTAATCCACTTGGATTCCAAAACAAGTGACAAAATACAGTAGCCAAGACTCAAATGGTCATAGTGCAGCTATATTCATTCTAGATCTACTGGATTCTAGTAGATTTTATAAGTAGCTACCATTACCTCCTGAAAAGCTGAGTAAATATGCGGTTATGTTATATTAATATTCATGATACCATAATTGCACTGTTACCAACAGATGAGCTTACTCATTTAGTGCCAGTACATCTATTTACACTGTATTCACTGCGGTTGAGACTCAATCACAGAACAAACAAACACCATAGACTCTACATGACACTACTGGTACTCTGTCTACAGCAACCTTCATCAAGTCTCCAAACATATTTTCTGATCATGATGTTCAACCAGAGGCTAAAAGTCTCTGTCTTCTTGCAGAATTATCTTACGTGAACTAAGCAATGGGAAATGATAATGGATAGAAATCCACCATGACAGGGCTGGAAGTTCAGCATTTTTTTTCTCTTTCTTTCTACTTGAGCACTATCTTCATGCTTTGTAGCATATCAGGAGCACAGTAGATATGTTCTTTTTCCAGGTTCAATTATGTTTTACATAGACAAAGAGGTAACTAATTTTCCTTTTAAAAGTGAAGAACTATCAGAGTGAAGAAGACTACTGACTGGAGTAATCCCACGACACCACAGTTGACATACTAACCTTTCTGTTACAGTTTGCAAGGTGCTGAGTATTCTTTTTAGCTAGTGTAGATAAAGATTATCGTGTGTCTGAGAGCCAGGATAGAAGAAAAATCTGTTTCTTCAAAAGCATACCATTTGAGAAAGAAAACATAGATGGGAAAAATATATAGTCATGAACATAACACAAAGAAAAGAAAGCTACAGTGAGAATGCCTGCAGGCTCTAGGTTCAGCAACTTTACAATAGAAAACTGTCACTATTCCTTTCAATTTCAAATGCTTGTTATCCTCAAATCATTCTTTTCCATAGCAAGAAGTATATAACAAAGTTTGCTGTTGGCGACACTCTAATTGATAATGTCATTTAAGCTGTGCTAATTAGACATCAAAAACTGACAGTGTCAAATGCAAATTTTAGATGTGCAGTACTGTAAACTGCTAAGATACTATGAAAATTGGCAAGTCAGTTGTTTGAATCTACATCATTGGAGATTTGCTGAATAGAAGGACTTCCATACATAGCTGCCCCTCTGTTTACTGCTCTCGAATAAAGGGCACGTCACCCTTACATGTTGTGATTTCTATTGTCCCTGGAATTTTCTTTCACTAAGATGGAGAGAAGTGGTCCAGAAAGGAAAGAAGGAGGTTGTCCTCCTGAAAGAAAAAATTCTCCTCACTCCAACAAATCTAGGTCTATTTGTATAAAGAAGGTTTCTACCTTGGCTTTCTACCTAGAATCTTTTCTTCCACTGCCTTCTCTGCTACAGCAGTAATTTGTCAAGAGTACACCTACTGATGGGAGTAAAAGATGTGTATAATAGAACATAAAATCAACGTTGAGGAAGCTACATAGTCCTTTTGAATCTTTATTATTTTGTGGATTTCCTGAGGCATTAGATCATATTCTTTTCTATCTATTTCCTCCTTGTCCAAAGAAAGCAAGAATCTTGCTCATGTAAATCTTCTGTATATGGCTAAGGAAGAACTATTTGTGACAGCTAAGATACATCTTTTTATTATGTCTCTCCTAGGCACCTATTGAATGAATATAAAGTTTGCGTCTTTTCTGATGCTCTTTATCAAGGTGAAAATATCATATACTAGACAAAACTCATTGTTCTATAGGATTTACTTTGGAATTTCTCATATGGGGATACATGTCAGAGTAGCAAAATGTAACTGCAGAAAGTACTGAAAAAAAGTAAAACAACAACCTAGTATGTCATCTTTACTTGCGTGACACATTAATTCCATAAGTGGTGCTCAAAAGTAAGAAGAGCGTGTGTGCGGGGGAAGCTTTGCCATCTTTAGGAATAACTGCATTGTTCACATTTTCCATGAGTTACTCTCTCACTGACTTATATTATTTTAGTTATCACATAGTGAAAGGCAAATCACAGTCTGTGGGAGAGATCAGAGACTAGAAAAGCCTTTGTTGAAGCAGCTCTATTTATATGCTTTGCATAAAGCTTAGCAGTTTTAGGTATAGTAATAATATGCCTCATTTTACATAACTTTCTTGTCTTATTAATTTTGCACTTTTATTTCCAGATAAAGATGATTATAGCATCAATAGCATCAGTATCTCCCACAAGTCAAACTATGTCTATAGGTTAGGTGCCATTTAAAGGTTAAGAAGACCTTCATTGTGTTTCCCTTTCATTCCTTTATTTTCTTCTAACTGACACAAATAATGGCTTCTGAAAGGAGAGGGAAAATAGGTTAACAGTAACCTCCTAGGCAGGAATTCTAATGAGATTCAAACTTGTCCCTGTCTCATCTTCATTTCCTTTCCTGGCAGGTCTGATCGCTTATATGTTTGATGTCTTTCATGAAATGTTTCTTCAGAAATTATTTTTTAAAGGGCATGACACACACAAAAGAGAAGAAAGAGGGAAAGCTTGATTAAAAAATCTGGAGTTGTGTTGCATTTGTTTTTTATACATCTCAAGACTGATTTCTTCACGTTAATATCCTGCATAACTTTTCACCTTTCTGTGTTGTTTCAAGGCTACTAGCTTTTAATTCAGGAAACACAACTGTTTTTTTCTCAGTTGTGAATAGCTTAATTACTTTCTTATTTTCTCACTTTCCTGTTAACACCTTTGTTATTGATCAAGTACTCTGAATTACATCAATTACCTTGTATAGATATTTTTCCTCCCTAGTTTCATTGTGTTGACTATACATATTCCATTGCCTATTCATACTGCATGGTGGGAACTTTGATAGCCAACTTTACATTTGAAATCAAAAAAGGACTTTGTTAAAGCTCAGATTCTTAGCTCTTGTAGCTGAGCAATCTGAAATAAAGGACACTAAGAAGGTGAAGGTGTTCTCACAGTCATTTTAATGGTTAGTGGTAGTCTTCATGTACTTTCTGGTTCAGAACAGCAGAGGCATTACACCTCAACCAAACGTAAGTGTGGTGACAAGACATACGATCTTTAAAGAAAAGGTGACTATCAAACAAACCAAAATATGCACTCTTTCCCACCCACCTCCTCTTTCCCCCCCATTTTATTCCATGCTTGTTCTCCACATCATAACAGGAGACACTTGCTACCAAGGCAGAACATGTTCTCACAAGAATTTCAGACTGGTGACAAGCCTAACAAGCCCCTGTTCTGAGACCCTGCAAACTTCATGCAAAGCTGGTGGCCTTTCACTGGCAATGGCAATATGCCCTTGCTGGTCAACAGGGCTACAACATGAGAGACTCCACTGCTCCATAGGGACTCTGTTAGCACTTCATTCTTTCTGTATGTTTCAGAAATACAGAATGCATTCTGTATTTCTTCTGCATGTCAACAGATTTCTTACTAACTCCTTTCCACTGGCCTTCCACTGAATATATTTGATTAAAGCTGCACTCAAAGTATTTAACTGACCATATACAATTAATAAACTTCTTGTTGATTTTCGTCATCAGACCTGAACTTTTTACTGGCAATTCTTTAGTAATTTAGTAATTCTTTAGTAATATTTCTCATCTGAGAAGAATAGGAATTATATCATACAATATCAGTAATTAGACAATGATTAGGATATAATATCCTGTAACTTTATCCTGAATGAATCTGGAGGGTATCAGTAGTTTGTCCTTTTACCTCCCTTCTCATGTTGTTTCATAATGTTAGGGAGAAAAGTGAAATTTTTATCTGAAAGGAGAACTGATTCCTCCAGGTGTTAAGAAATACATGTTACAACGTGACCTAGCTTGCATTTCTCATAGTTTCTCACATTAGCACATGCCCAGTGACTATTAAGGAAGAGATTAATATCCCACAGCTCTCAAAATCCTACACAATTGTTGTAGGGATAGCCTGTTTACTAGCCTTCTTCAAATATGTTGAATTAGAAGTGAGAAGCCGTAGAATCTCAGTCCTTTTTTCTGAATATTATCAGAGATTTTCTAAAGCTAAGTCATTTCCTTACAGACCGTGAACAAGAGAAGGAAGAGTTCAGTAAATATAGATGTCTCAGTTCAGGTAGGAAGGATTCGAGATACTGACTATTCTAATGAGGCAATATGTCTGATCTGGGGAAAGTCAAAGAAAGCTAGTGTACCAGTGTGTGTGATAGTGGAGTGAATTTCTGCAGGAAAACAAATAACAGAAGTAGCATTCCTACTAATTTTTTTTTTTTTTTTTTCCAGGATCTTTAGCAGCAAACAGTTTTGTACCTGAGGAGATCCTTCATGTCTCACACAAAGGTCCACCTGTGATTCTAATTTTTATATTAGTATATTTGTTCTCAGTCTGCAGAACTTCAAAATGCTTTTGACATAGAGGCAGAGTCTTTAGGGTCTTGTTATGTATACAGTATCAGTTATTTGTGAACAATTAGAAATTACTAAGGCAGAGTCACACATAATTTATTGGTTCCCACCACAGGTTCAGGTAACACAGACTCTTGTTATGAGGCTGAAAAGTTCCCTCAGTAGCTGGACAAAAAAAGGAAATCAACAGGTGTGATTCTGTACATACCCTCTCTCCTCTCTTCCTCTTGCTTCTTTTCCCTATGGCTACCATAGCGTGTGAGACTGGAGCCAGTGGCTCGCTTGGAAAGATTTGCTACTCTGTCACTCAGAATTGGCATTCAGGAGACTAGCTAGTTCAACTAAGCAAGGCTTGGTTAGTTAAGTATTAATTTTATGTATAAGACTATGGAGACCCCTTAAAACAAATTGGGTTTAGGATACATAGTAAAACAGCAGTCAAAAGCAGAAAGAGATTTTTGGTCAATTAAATTGAAATGTGCTCTTTTTATATAAAAGTTATAAGGGTCTCTATAGCTTCCCTGTAAATGAGGTATTATCTCTTTCCAGTACTTCTGCCTCATGGAGTTGAGCACACTTTAAGTGAATTCATCGTTCTGAAGCATGCCATGTGTGTGTCATAAAGAGAGTTTAGCTCAAGGACAGAGGGACACCCTTACGATGTGGAACTACTTCAAGTGTCCTAACATAGAACTGAGTGTGATAGGGCCAGATCCCTGGGTCAGAGCTTGTGACAAGAGCAGGTCCCTCTTGTGTGATGCTGAGGTTGAGAAGTCCTCATTCCCATCAGTCAGTCCTGGGAGCGATTTAAGTTCTCTTTGCCTCACACTGCAAATCCATGCCATGAACAGTATCTCAAATAGCTAGCCCCAGTGCTTTTGGTGAAAGTACATCATCTAGTATTCCATCTTATGCATCTGTTGATTGTGGAAAGATTCCATATACAGTTTTGTTAACTTCTATATGGTTTGACAAAGAGAACTAATAGGAACACAGACTTTTTTGTTTGTTCTTGACAGCTACTTGCACAGACAAACACAAATCTATCATGTAAGTATGAGCACCGCAGTTTTGTCCAACCTTATTATGATCGTGCCAAGTAAAGGAGGATTTCCTTAGCTTCTTGGAAGAAGGTACTGATAATTAATTCCACTCATAGCCCTTGTCTCCATGCATCTTCTCCAGCTGAACTTCAATAGCTTCAATTTTTCTTAAAGAAATAGAAAGCTGTTTGATTCCTACAAAACAATTAGAAATTTTCCCCGTTTACAGCAAACTGAATGAGTTGTATTAACATAGTAGAGTGGATCTAACATAGGTTGCATCTTACAGTTGGGTCCTGTCAGTACATGAGTCGAAATATACCCTGACTGTGTATTAAAACTGAAACTTGTGGCTTGTCATCTTCTGATATTCTTGGCTTTTCCTTGAAAGTATTCCTGAGCATGCTCCAATAAGCTGATCAAGGAAGCAGGACTGCAGGTTGCAACATGAATAATTGGCTGCTAAGTAGACACAGCCATTTCATCCAGATTTGCAGATCATCAGTTAGATGCCTGACTTGCTCCAGCAGAACTGTATTTGTATTTGTAAAAAACCAGTATTTATATCTTTGTACTGTGAATCCTGGCTTATAAATGTAGTCAGGTTTTACCTGACTTACAGATATTTTGTGAAATTTCGGGAATCTGATGTAGTCTTAGAAGTTCCTTGTATATTATTTTCAGGGGACATTTTGACTTTCAGTAATCAAAAGACTCCTAGATATATTTTTGTTGATTGCTGCTAATTTGTTGTAATTTGCAATAAATGATAACATTTTTGAGTAAGTTGCGTGAATTTACTGGCTCGTGGCAATACCGCAGATTCTATTTGAAGAAGTCTATGGCAGTTTCAAATCCACATGACATTTTGTTGGATTTTTACTTCCAGGAGAAACCTCTATCTAACACTAAGGTTTTCCTTCATCTTTTGACATATTTTGTCGTATTTTGTACTCAGATTGCACTTCTTCCCTAGATTTAGAAGGAATATTGTTAGAAAACACTAAAAAACTGTGCTTGGAGTAATGGCCAAAAATAACTTGAGGAAGGTGGTTGTACACACTGTGATATGGAAAGCTTATGTCAGAATACGGTGACTACACAAAATATGGGACAAGTCTTCCACAAACAACCTCTGAATAGGCCTGCCTGAGACTTTTTTTTGTTTTCCAGAATGGAGGGAGAAGTTCCCAAATATAACAAAAATACTACACTGCTCATACTGCTGGATTTCAAATGGACTGCTCTCATATTCCAAGAGATTAATACATCATGTGAAAAGCTTAAATCCCCAATGCATGCTTTTTGTTTTCATACAGCAACGAAGTATATAATGGAAGTTCTGAGGTCTGCTTTGTAAGGGATGGCACAAGGAAAACATGCTGCAGATGTAACACAGATGACACACTGATTGCAATGTGAAAATGAAACGTTACTCATTTAATATGCAGTAAGTGACTATGTTTTATCTGTCTGTCTTGTAATTGCTGACAACTTTTTCTTCAGTTTTAATTTCATGGTTCATGTGTGACAAACCAATCTGTGAACAGCTATGGCTACCAGTTGGTCATATGATGACCAGAAATGTGTTACTGATTCTTTGTCTGCTTTATATTCTTTCCATTCCTCAAGTCTGGCTGTAGAAATCACCTCAAGAACAGCAGCAATAGCAGCCTTATAAGAGTTTTGGTTTCATTTTTTTTTTTTTTAAATCTAAGACTTTTTGCAACAGTTATGAATACTGGTGCATTAACTTTTAGAGTTAATGTCCTCATATAGTTTACAAGTGTTTTTGCAACAAGTAGGCTGATTGTAAAAGACTGGGATAAGCATCCTGGAGTCTTACAAATACAGGCCTAACTCAGCACAAAGATTAACTTAGAAGACCTTGTTGGAAGCTTTAGTCTTAAGGAGGTATCAGTCTTTGCTCTCATTTCATTTATAGCTCTCAGGAAGTTTTGAAATAAAGATTATGTTGGAAGCAAGCCTGGAATGGGTCAGATCTGAAGAAAGCCTGGAGAAGTTATTCCCTCCTCCAAGGCAGGAGGCACAGGTGTCTATTTTGTTTTGTAGCCATCTTCAAAGTATGCTCAGAGATATAACTTCAAATGTTAGTTATTATTTTCTTCTTACTGGAATTATTCATTGACTTAGTTAACAGATAGATGTATTTATATGATCTACAATGTGCCGGTGGGACACTGCTCACTGCTTAAAAAAATATCAAGTACTTTCTTTTTTTGGGAAATATGTTCTTTTCCCTTTCCTGTTCTCTTTATTTTAGTGTATTTGTATGTATCCATTTTATTTGTAGTTACATTCACTTCTCCAAACTATATAATTTTGCATCCTGCTGTTTCTGTTCTGAGATTTTATTTTTCCTCTCCTACTCACCCATTACTAATAAAAATTGTCAGCAAATACCCCTTGCTCTTTTGTCTACAAAAAATTGAAGATGAGAAGGTCAAAGGAAGAAGCAATTTGCTGTAGCCCAGCAAAATATGAGCTGAATATGTGATCCTACGGTTTACCTGTAACTACAAAAAAAAACCCAAACAACATAAAAAAAACCCGAATTGCTCTTTGCAGCCTCCTTTCACTGAAGCACAAGAGGGCAGTGTTTCATAAACTCTAACCTGCCTTCTGTTCACCATTAGAATGAAGCCAGGACTGGCATTCACCTAACGTCAGAGTAACACCCAAAAGGTTGGTGTTAAACGCAAATAATTCACCGTCAGAGAATCCTAGTTAAATTAAGAAGAAAGGCTTCAAGCCAGTAAATTAATCTATTCCAAAACTTGCAGAAATTTCTTGAAGACTGGTGATGCTACAAAGAAATAACAGCAACAATGAAAAAATAAATTAAAAAAATAGCTTCAAAGCCAAAAGTTAAGTATTGCTGATTTTCTGTTGATTAAAGAGTATGGAAAGCTACACTAGGAAAGAAAACAAAGCCAGCCGAAGAAAAAGAATGTCAATATGAACCTTACCAAAGACAAGCACACGTAACTGTGTGTATGTGTACATGTGTGTGTTCAGATATATGTGTGCTTGTGTGTATACATATATACAGGAAGAAACACAAGGAATGTGAGATGTATACAAGTATTGAGGAACACCCAATTATTGAATAGTTAATGGCATAAGAAAATTAGGAGTTATTAATGATACCTTATTTTAGGAAGCTGCTCTGAATCTTCCTTTTTTTTTTGCTCTCAACTAATTTACACATTTCCTCACTCAACTATTTTTTGGAGATTCCTGTCATAAATGTCAGATGCTTCCTCTGTGTTTTACTGGGAGTCTGTGCATCTGATGTAGGGCTGTTAGTTCTGCAAGAGGGAAGAACTGAAGTCAGAAACTTTTGAGGCTCCAGCTCTAAATATATGACCAATTACTCACATTAGGAAAAAAAACCATAAAAGGTTAATTCTTAATAATTCTTGTAAGTCACAATGAATCCAACTCTGGATATTTGGGGGCCAAAATTTGAAGCTGAAACTTTCAGATGTATTCTTGAGATATTGATGGTTTCTTAATAGCACTTATCAGGCAGACATCCAGCTCCTGCTTAGAGTATAACTAAAGCCCCTTCTCAACCCTCATTTTAATAAATGGTTTACTGAGTCATATCTTGACCTTGGAATAAGCAGCAACTGGCTCAGTTTGTCCTAAAAGCATCTGCTTGGCTTGAAGCTATGCATTTGTTCTACACAAAAATAGATATTGGTCAACCTGTTTCACCAGTCTATTTGACTCCAGAAAAGCAGCTGATGTACTGCCCTTGAAATATTAATTTTTTTAAATGGATATGTGCAATGCTTTGATAGTCCATTAGTCTCTTTGTTTTGGCATAGATAGACTCACCATATAGGATACAATTTCCTAGACTAAGAATCAGTATCTTCAATTGCATCTCAATAATCAGCTATTCTGGAGTAAAATTAGTTCAGTACTATTTATTATAGCTGAAAAAGTAGTAGTTTTTATGATTCAATAAAGCTAGCAATGGATTCTTCCCATGCTGACCAATTCTTTTTGCTCTAGTGTAGCTAGAAGCTAAAGTAATATTTGTCTATAAATGACATGAATCATTTCCCAGCAAACTGTGGACCATTGTATGTGACAAGTTCCTAGATTTTCTCACCATGCAAAACCTGAGCCTTAAGGCTGTTTATGACACTTGAGTTAGAAAGGTCAGATAAGCGTTCAATTTCTAGTATCTGGAAAGCTGCAAAGTGCATCCAAGTGCTTCTATCTCTGCAACTCACAGCTGTTGGTCTCTTACTTCTTTACAATGTCCAACTGCAAATTGAGAATTCCTGTAGATAAACAACAAAAACTTCTTGGATAACCTCTGAGTTTGTCATAAGCACTTGGATATCTTTAATTCTCCCAGACTATGAGGGATGCATTCTTTCCTATACTGAAATACTGTCATTGTACAAGTTCTGGGAGTGTTATCCCTCTGCATACAGGCTGCCTCTGCAAAGCAGCGTACTTGTAGACTGGGTAAGGCTATTTGTAGGGAGAAAGGAAAAGTATGCATTCAGAAGCAATGTAAGTTATTTTCTTCTAAAGCTGTCAAGCCTATGCCAAGTAAGCCTCTGTATTTCCATACGTCAGTAGTTCTATATCTAATTTTATCAAAAATGAAATATGGATGATTGACTAAAGATGTCCACACATGGCTTTACATATCCTCAATTTCAAAGCATTGAGTTATAATAATAACTCCTGTAACTACTGTACCTTAATCATATGCTTTCATACTGTTCATGTGACAGGGATATTTTTAGTAAATAGTTCTGCCAATCCACTATACATAGTGCATCTCTTTTCTTTGAAAAACAAACAAAAATTTAGAAATGCCCTCTCTGCCAAAGTATTGCAAGTGATGCAGTTACAAGATTGATTTTCGTGTACTTTAGTGCTTCACATTTCCTGGTTTCATACCTATGCTCGAGAAGAGAATGATATAGATTAGCTTTGCTTCTGCCTAGTTTAACATTTGGGGTCGTAAATTTGTAAATGCCAAACATGTATAAAATCAAGAGGAGAAGCTCTGAGATCTCAAAGTGGAAAGCTGATAAAACCTGGATTTCAAGATGTTTCAGAGAGTTACCCTCTTGATCCACAGAACCTTCTGGGCCAACTCTTTATCACTGGACGCTACCAACTCCAGAAAATTTCAACACAATTAAGTGCATTGGACCATTTAAACTATTCTTGTATTACCCTTTTAAAAAATATTTCTAGACAGGTAATTGGCAACTCCCACTGCATTGCCAAGCACTTGATCTGCTTCTAGACTATAACTTATAATATATAGAAACACAATCCTCTTTGGTGGAAGAGAATCAGGTCAGAAAATACTTAAACAAACTGGACATACAGAAGTCCATGTGGCTTAATGAGATACACCCATGAGTGCTGAGAGAACTGGTAGATGTCATTGCAAGGCCACTCTTGGTTATCTTCAAATAATCATCATCAAAAAGGGCAAGGAGGAGAGCCCAGAAAACTACTGACAAATTCCTAGGAAAGTGAGGGAGCACCTAATACTGGAAACCATTTCCAGGAACATGACAGACAAGAAAGTCATTGCAAGAAGTCAGCATGGATTCATCAAGAGGAAGTAATGCTTCACCAGCCTGATAATCTTCTGTAATAAATGACTGGCTTGGTAGATGAGTGGAGGGCAGTGGATATTATCTGTCTATACTTCAGTAAGGCTTTCAACAATGTCTCTCATAACATCCTTATAGAGCAGGTGATGAAGTAGGGGCTGAATGAACAGAAAGTGAGGTGGACTGAAAATGAGCTGAAAAGCCAAGCCCAGATGGTTGTGATCAGTAGTGAGAAGTCTAGCTGGAGGTCAACAGTTAATGGTGTACCCCAGGGATCAATACTGGGTCCAATCCTCTTAAATGTTTTCTTTAATGATCTGGATGATGGGTCAGAGTGTACTTTTAGCAATTTTGCTGATGACACAAAACTTGGAAGAATGTCTGATATGACAGAAGATTGTGCTGCTATGCAGAAAGAGCTTGACAGGTTGGAGTAATGGTCTGACAGGAACCTTGTGAAGTTCAACAAGCTAAAAATCCTAAACTTGGGGAGGAACAACCCTGTGCACCAGTACATATTGGGGAGTGCCTAGCTGGAAAGCAACTTGGAAGAAAAGGACTTGGGGGTCCTGGTGGACATGAGATTGGACATGAGATTGGACATGAGCAAGCAAAGTGTCCCTTCAATGGAGAAGGATAATGGGATCCTGGGCTGCATTAGGAGGACTGTTGCAAGCAGTTTGAAGGAGGTGATCCTTCCTCTCTACTCAGCGTTCCTGAGGCCACTTTTGGAATACTGTGTCCAGTTCCGGGCTCCCTAGTGGAAAACAGATACAGACATAGTGAAGAGAGTCCAGGAAGGGGTCCCAAAGATAATTAAGGGACCTGAGCATCTTTTATGAGGGAAGGTTGAGAGAGCTGTGACTGTTTGGCCTAGGGAAAAGAAGGCTCAGGAGAGATCTTATCAATGCATATAAATATCTGAATGAAGGGTGTGAAGAAGTTGGAGCCAGGGTCTTTTCAGTGGTGCCCAGTGACAGGACCAGAGGCAATAGGCACCAACTGAAACATAGGAGTTAGACATATTGCAAGGGAGCAAATCAAGCTATTTTTTCAAGAGGCATAATTTACGAAGAAGACATATCGCTCATCCCTTCCTTTGGTGACAGAAGGAGTCTAAGAGTCCAGTTTCCTCTCTGTGCCTAACTTTCAGAGAGCTTATAAGGAAAAATTATTCCCATTCCAAAATTAAATGCAGTACAACTGAACTGATCACTAGATGAATGGATTCACTAAGTTAGTATAAGCCACAGTCTCAAGCTGAGTTAATTCCCAGAATAGTAAGATAAACCCCATCCTAAACCAGCAAAAATCTCAGTAAGAGCCAATTACCAGGTCAGTGATTTATTTGTGATTCTTTGCAAATTGCTCCAGGGTCTCTGGTTAACACGGCTACAGGCTGTAAACGAAACAGGGACTCAGTCACTGCTCTGGGCTCCAGCTGCATGACTATTTATCACACTCAGTATGTATCTCAAAACTCTTCTACCTCCCTGTTCTGCAGTACTTTAGTTGTCCACTGCTTCTGTCACTGTTCAGTTTGTCTGACAGAATCAGGAAGTCCACGTTGAAGTTTTTAAACCAGTATATCTATGAGTTATTTATGTGAGTAGTCTTTGCCAAAAATATACAATAAAACCTTTCTTATCATTAGTTGCTCTTTGTTAGTCTTTTTTTTGTTGTTGTTGTAAAACCATAATAAATTGGCATTTCATATATGTTTGTGAGGACATGTATATTGCTTTGGGAAGTGGTGCCTTACTAGAGATGAAAAGACTCTGAAAAAATACAGTGGCTCAATAATTTTCAAGTAAAACCTGAGGAGTTGTTGGCACACACTCAAGTGCAAAGCTTTTAAAATATATGGATGATTAGTATGAATGATGCTCATTTCACAAATACATGCTGTCCTCCAAGGTAAGGTGACTCCCTTGAATTAAGTCTTCTACGTACAGAAAGGTGAAGCACTTCTTCAGAGTTGCACTGTCATCGTGCTACTTGTTTTGGGGAGTACAGTATGTCCTGACCTAGACTATGTTTGTTTTTACTATGTGTAACATACAGTTATCAGAAGACTCACCAAACAGAAGTGACCGCATACATCAGTTTTACACTGAGGACAGAAATATCTTGAACATCTTTTTTGAGATAATTTCCATTGCTTTCTGATATGTGAGGATATAAGTTACCAACTCTGGGCTGTTGTGTCCATTAGCTAACTGAGCATTGAATGAATTTTCAATATATACGAGGAGGAAGGAAGTGAGGGAAAAATGGAAAGAAAAGCAACAACAACAACAAAAAGAGGAAAAAGCAGAAAGGGAAGAGAGACGAAAGAATGGTAGGCACAGAAGAAGAAATAAAATGAAGACCTAATCAGTGCCAGATCATCCCTGGCTGAGGCATTATCCATGGAAATTTCAATATTTCAGTATGAACTTTATTCTGGCTTTAACTCAATAAATGCCAATAATTCTCGTAATGATAAAAAAAGACTGAACAGTATGTGAGAGACATGTTCATGGTGGTTGAGAGCAGAGTGCATTTCAGTCACATTGCTCTTCAGCAATCCTCTGATGAAGTAGATATGCAGTGCTAAGTATCAAGTTAGAGACCAAAAGTTCCGAAATGGTAACAAATACGTACACTAGGTGCTACTGGCAGACATGACCAAGGGCTTATGGGATAATCTTGCCATTCTGAAACCCATCTGCAGGCCTGGGATAGGCCAAATGCCACTACATACCTGTGTTTTGGCAACTGAGCTGAGCACTTAGGGCCACTGTTAAAGAAAAAGCACATATAAGATCTTTAATAGCTGTAAAAATCAAAACGATGTTACAGTTTGTTTCATTGAATTTCAGCACCCTGAGAGTTAAGAATTAATTTCATTGTGTCTAACGATAAATTTCAGTTTAACACCTTTTTTGCAGTGTTCCAATGAAACTGCTTGTTTTCTGGCTGGTCTGTCACATAATACTACATCTCAGATGATTTTGAACAGTCTGCTGTGCTGATTTTGCTTCTCCTTTTCATCTGTCTGCTGGGAATTGGACATGCCATATCCCCAGCTGAGGCCCCTTTACAGTTTGCATTTCTCTTCAAGTACAGAGCAAAATTTTCAGACTCATAAGACAATGGATACCATCAGGAAAACAACTGAGTTGCCTGTTTGTTTTCCTTTTTAAAAAATGTACAGCCTAAAGAGAATGAAAAACTGCTGACAATATTGAGCTGAAGCTGAAGACTGCTTATACAACTCTACTATTTTAAAACGATAAAAAGGAACAACTAGAAATTTACAAATCATTTGGTGTGACCTTAAAGCTAAATATCTAATGGGGTGTTTAATTTAGGACCCAAAAAAGTAAGAGTCTAATTTGGGCTAGTTGTTGAGAAGCTGATCTCCTTGAACAATCTCTATGGTGTTTTTAGAGACCAGCTAAAAGTGGCGATAGTTATAATTAAAGATACAGGGATTTTTTCAAAGCTCGTGACATGCATTTTGATTAAAAGTCCTGTATAGGTGGAATTCACAAGCTGATAGGAATAGAAAAAGGCTCAATGACAAATTTTGAAATGTGAGGTATATGAATGAATAAAGTTATTTAAATAGGATCTTTTGCAGTTCAATCCTCCATTTGACCCTGCTTAGTTTCTTGGTCATCTATTGGGATGGTGATATCAAAGACTTCCTGGAGAAGTCTGCAGATGCCATACCAACTAGAAATTATGGTACATAATAACTATATTACAGAGTCATGGAGTTATGTGAATTACTTGGTTAAATGATCACCAATACTAGCTAGAGACAAGGAAGCAAAGGTGGCAGATTAAAACTACTGAAATTCAAGAATCACTTCCAAGAGGGAGACACACAGAGGGCTATAATGTAAGTATAGGTAATCGTCTAAGGATAAATTCTCAGTACAATTTTGTGGCCATAATGCTACTATATTCATAAAAAGAAGAATATCCTAGAGCAGATGGAGATTGAGGTTTGCATCTAGACATTACAGTGATGAACCAACTGCTAAAATATGATGTCCCCTTCTGGGATCCATATGTGGAGAAGGGTGTTGAAATTGTAAAGACATTTCAAATTAGCTTTTAAAAAATTATGTAGAGCTGAAAAACAAGCCTTCAAGAGCTCATTAGAGCAAGGAGTTGTGTGAAATCTTTCTGAATCCCTATGGAAACCTGCCTATTCACAGGGAAAACAACAACAACAAAACACCTCCAAAAAACCAGTAGATGATTTTGTCAATCAAAGTGTAACAACATCTAACAATTGGAATTTGTCGATAGACAAACTCAACCTTGAAATTAGAAGCAATTTCCTGGCTGTAAGGACAATTAGACAGTTTGCAGGGAAAAGAGTAGAGTAACCACCCCTTAGTGTGTTTTGTATGAGACCAGTTGTGGGCTTTGTTTGTTTGTTTGTTTTTCCCCTAAATATTATAGTTTAATATAGTTTCTGGGCAAAATTCCAGACCCATAGGAGTGTTTGAGTTAGTTCACTGGGATTATTATTTTCAAGCATAAAGTGGTGAATTTATGTGTTGGTTTATTCATTTCCTTCTTTGCTGAACTTTAAGAAGAGGATATTGCCCTGAGGCTTCAGCTTTTCATCCACAGGGGTTAGGAAGAAGAGTACTCCTAGAGGCACAACTGATCAGATGTGTTCTTGATTTCTGCTGTTTTCTCCTGCTTTCTCTGAAAAATCACTCAGGAATATAGCAACAACTAGGTGTAAAAGTAGGAACATATTTTCCCCAAGATCCAGTGTGTGAAGGGGATGGAAAGAGAATGGAGAGGAGTAGGAAAAGTTGACTTTCCTTGAAACTTGGGTGAGAACTTGACAGTTTCATCTGCTTGGGCCATATGTACAGCCGGTCAGTTCCTTGCCATTGTGGACAACTTCAGGCACTGTCAGTGTTTTGATCTCTGCTGTTCCCTCTCTGTGCGACTCTGTAACAAGACTGCATGTTCAACATGAACATATGTGGAAGACATATCTAGATGTATATGCCTGCATGACATTAGAGGTCTGAATAGCTGATATAGTGAGACATTTTCAGTTTGTTTGGTTTTCCCCTTGTAATTTGTCAGTCTACCAGTCATGTTAATCACCTTATCTGTACCATCCCTTGAAACCTAATGACTCCTCACTGGTTTACACTGGCTTTACTGGCACAATTTTGCAATTAGCACTGAAAGTATGTCAAAAGCTGGACCCTGTGTCCCTTTTAAAGAAACAGAGTCACTTCTTTGCCTAAAAGTCTGGACATAGTGTTGCTAAAGTTAAATTATCAGTGAAACCCTAAGAACTCAGAACAAAGTGTGAGAAGCAGATCTTTTCATAGCAATGAACTGGCAGTGGGTTTTGGTAGCAAAAAAAGTCAGAGGAAACAGAAAAAAAAAATTTCTATGTTTCTTTCAAAAGCTTAAATGTAAACAAAATAGCAGAAGAATCTGAAAAATGAGGGTCTAAGGAATGTTTGCCCTCAAAGAAGTCAAAAAGGAAGGACAGCTACTGTTTACCTATATTTAAGCATACACAATCTGCATAGTTTTTCAGTCATTATGTCCTATCTTATTTCTGTGGTAGATAACATCAAAGATGCTTAAATGACCATAAAGAAACCAACTGTCATATATTGACTGTGATTTCCACTTTGAGCATTCTGCTCCTCAAGGCCCTTATCAAAAGTAAAAGCTTTTCATCTTATGGCCTCACAGTCATTCCGATTCACTGGAATGACTTCTGAAAGCAGTGTTTGGTTTTTTGTTTTAAAAATATGAATCTTTGGCGGAAGTCAACCTTTTCAGTTTTAAGCTGGAGAAATATTTGTTATATCTGTCTACAGCTTAAAAATTAATTAAACCATAGTTAACATAGGAAATAAAAATGAATTAAAATACAGTGAACAGACTTCAGGAAAGCTGTGGAAAATACAGTAAAGGCATTTGCACATATTATTAGCTGTAATTAAATCTTACAAATATTAAAAATAGACCAGTGGAGTACGAATCACATTAGGAATACTTTGTCCTTTTTGACTGCACATGAAGGACGTAGGTACCAGTCAAAAACTGTATCAGAGGCTATCACACGATTAAGATCACTGCAAAGAAATTATGAAGAGAAAGTAACCTGCCAGCATACAGAAGATATGTTTAAGATAAATGTTATAGAAGATACGTAATATACATATATAACCCCCCCATATTTTAACAAAGAAAAAGGAATCTACAGGGAGTTTCATTTTCTACCACTTTTTCCTTCATAGTTTTTGATTTCATGGTTTCAAAACCATTTCATACTGTCCTTCAGAGCAGCTTATTAGAGTTGTTTCAAGGTCTTTTAAGCCTTTGAGATATGACTGTAGGGAGCTAGCTGACCCTCAAAATGTAAAAACAAACAGCCCTATGAGACAGGAACTAACTGCTAAACAAACAGAATGGATTGAAACTAAGATGGTGTACCAGTAAAGAGAGAATTTGGTTAAATTGTTTCACAAGTGATGGACAGCATGTACCAAAGCATACACCTAAAATACTGTGTTGTACAATAACTTAAGGAATAAGCTGAGGGTACATGAGATTTTTACTTTAGAGATTTTTCAGGATTAATATATTGTAAGCTGAGTCTGTTTGCAAAATCTAATTAAAGCAGAAAAAGTAGGATGTTAATTCCTTCCTCCTGCCTGCCCATCTGTGTGGCTTCCTTCCTTTCTTTCTTCCCTCTTTCCATACCTAACGCTGTTAGAGTGAAAGTCTTGTGAAAAACTTGAGGTGATTACTAGGAAATTTGGAATTGTTTTCCGAAACATCCTCACTTTCTCCTTTCTTTTGTTCTCACTCATTTACCTTTCAGGTAAAAATTTAAATTGAGAGATCCTTTGGCATGGAAACCAGATATACCTGATGTTCATGTGGGGCTTCTCTGACCCTTTGACTGCTTCTCATTCATCTTGTAATTGCTGTTGTAACAAAATTAGGGTTTAATATCAGGCTTCAAAGAAGAATTGCATGCACAAAGGAAATATAAAAGTCTAAGATACCTAAGACCAATAACTCAGATACTCATTCTAATTGAGTAGAAAAATAATTTACTACTGGAATTAAAGCAATGTGATACAAAGATAATATTAGACTAAAAATTGTTCTATTCACTCATATGTAGTCAAGTTCAGCATTAATGGATGAGAAAATATTTGTTATCCTTAGAACCATATAACGTTATAAATCCAGAAAAATCAAAAATTTCCCAGATTTTAACTCACTGCTTTTTAAAAGCATTTGATTGCTAGAGGTTATATTTCTGAGACGTTTTTATTTCTTTTAAATGGTTGTTTCCCTGAAATGCTGAGCACTCATAAAATTTATTGACCTAGTAGAAAGCAGAAATGATCCATCTATCATGTGACTGGATCCTTCTGAGCATCTTGAGATGTCAGACTAAAATGGTAGGCAAAACAACAGATAATTTCGATAGTAAAATTCCCTTTGTCTACAATGGAATGAACGTTCTTACCAAGAATGTTTATTTTAAAGTATGTCATGCACAATGTCTTTTTTCACTTAAGTTGTGTCTGCATCTTCTAGTGAACTGAAGTTTTGGCACCTTTTTTAAAATCTTGGAGGGAGGAGAATGCATTTCGGAATGTTAAATGCAAATTTTTCAGCACCTGTCGTTGCTTTACCTCAGCATTACCTTGAGCAGACTTTGTGCAGCTAACATGAAAGAATCTGTGACTGCATTTTATTCCAAGACTGAAAATCTTTGTTAGAATATTTGCATTCCTCCCAATTCATTATCCTTGAATGCACTCAGAATTTTCTAGTTGTCTTCTACTTCCAGTCATCATAAGACAAAGTAAGCAATTATCATCTGAACTTATTTCACCAAATCATGCCAAATGCTAAGCTGTCAGTCTTGCTTTGAAATTCTGTAGGCTCTCCAAGAGAAGAGTTCTCAAGTTCTCTATTCAGTTTCCTCTAGCATCAGTTTGCACAAGTGAAAACTGTACACAGAGCTTTGTCAGTTTAACACAGTGCAACAAGCAACGGCCCTTTGGGTTAACAGGTGCTGGGGGAAGCTGGGAAACATCTTTCAAACTTTGACCAGGAAGCAATGTGGAGAAAACAGTTTGATTATAGAGATGTGCAAGCACACTCCAAGATGCCAAGATAAATCAGCTGCTGGATTCTCTCTAGAAGGGCTCCTATATCAAAATCATCTGGGAAGGGGGGGGAGGGGGGCGGGGAAGAATTAATTTTCAGCGGGCACTTGAGTAGCCGTTACATTGCTCTGGGAAGTGGTTACCAAGCATTCAGTCCCAGTGCAAGTATAGCCCACAACTCCTTGCTCAACACGAATCTCACAGTGCACAGGAAAAAGTATGAATTCAGAGCATATTGAATTGAGAAACAATAATCTCAATAATCTTACATCTCATACAGGATGTCATTAAGATTTTGAACCTGTACTGTGATAAAACAGTCACAACATGATTTTTGCCATTATCAGGAGAAGGCACCAGGCTTTGCACTGACCTGGCAGTGCAGAGACTCAGCACTTGTCTGCACTCACCATGGCCTGAGATGATTTTATCTTGATTTAACAATTGTGCAGTGCTCAGTTTTAGCTTCAGCGCTGGGAACTGTCTGGGTGGTAAAGCTGCAGAGAACCATGGTGCCACAAACAGTAGTTCCTTGGGGTAACAGGGGCTGTGGGAGACTGGTGGCAACTTTCAAGGAAACAAACTGTGTTAAGAAAATATTTAAAATAGACACAGGTAGAACAAGACTGAGGAGAAAAAAGCTCCAAAGGTAAACATCATGTTTCTCCTGCTGAAGATCTCACAATGCCAACAACTAATCATAATTTTTCCTCACTCTTCTGAGAAAGACCAAAATTTTCAGTCTTAGGACCCAGAGGAATATTAACAGGGTGAGTACGATACGAGAGAAGAGGGAATGATATTAGGAAGGTTATTTTATATAATATTTTAAACTAATAATAATGATCCTTTTCTGTATTCATTAGATAATTTGGACTATCAATCTATTAAAACATTCATTCCACTAAAAGTAAATTCTTAGCATATAAGATATGCTTATATTTGGCTGTAAGAATATGACAGCTGTAACTCGTGGAGGCTTTCTCCTCCTCTATAATTGGAAAGTTGTTCGGCAGCTTTCTTACTGTCATGATTAAAAGGTTTCCCAAGGTTTCAAAGTATCAATATTGTTAGTTTATTTCCAGTTACCCTGGTGCCAGCATTACTCTATGGCTTTCATTAACTGTTTTATCCCATGTTTCATTTATGTTTGCTATCTTAAATTGTTTTTCCTTCAAAATGCATTCTGACGTTTGCAGGATCCCAGCTGTGTGATACAAATCTGTATAAGGTCTGGTAAAAAGGAAAAAGTAAGCAGATTCAGCAATGCATATTGTCCCATGCAGAGGGTTCCTCAAATGGAACTTTTAGCATTTTTTTTTTAAAAACAGACACAGTACTGGGGATACATTTAGGTGTAACAGCACCTGCTGGTAGATATAAAACATGAACAAAAACATCAGATCAAAGACAAATTCATGTATTATGTAATACCAGTTTTAAGTTATCAAGAGGTTTTTTATTATTTTCGGAGATATTCCAAATGTGTGCCCCATGTGACAGTACAACTAAGATAAACATCATGGCTCTAGCAAAGCCTTGGAATTGAAAAATGTATTCTAAAAACCTCTACAGAAATTTAGACAATGAATCTGTGTAAGCTGTTCTAACCATGCATTATTAAACTTACAAAAGAAAAGAGTTAAAGGGAAAGGTGAATGCAGGGAAATAGCAAGACACTGGGGAGTAAAGTTAGCTTTCTTAATAAAGGAATTACGATGGCCATTTGCATCCTGTTGGGAATAAAAAAATTGAACTGCATGCAAAACGTTTTTCAGTGTTTTCAAAAGGTAGAATTGCTAGTACAGAATGAGACTGAAAAAATAAATCTTCAGAAGATTTAATCACTTTATTAACTTCACAGCTTCTCCAAGCAGAGTAAAAGTTGATATGAACAGCATCTGTCTAAAATATAATAGAGGGACAAGTCTCAAAACACCGTCAGGTATTTGGGCTCCTTTTGTAAGACCAGGAAATTCTTAATTGTATGGCCTTACATTGACGAAATACACTGTTGCAAAGATGTGACTGGGGCATTGTATGGTAGAAAGCTCAATAACAGCCCTATCAGGCCATACCAAGACTTTGCTTCAATTTCACTGACGTTCAGTGATTTCTTTTTCACAGTGAGACTGAGAGGATGGGAGAAGCTTTTCAGTGTAGAGATAGAGTATTTAGATTGTTCCTATTTTGATCATTGGCCTTTCCCCATCTGAATACAAAATTCTGCTGTTCCAGCTTCAACCTTTTTGGCCCTCTCCCAAGGCTTGTGAAAGCTGGCCAAGGGGGCTTTGGTTAGCTTGATAAACTGGAATAAATAGGTATGTGTTATGTGTAGGTTCAGATCCTATTCTGCCAATTTGAAAATGTGCTGCTGTGGGCCAATATATTATCCTGCATAATCAAGTATTGCGAGTCCTCACTGATTAAAACAGAGCAGGAGGGCACACATCAGTATGTATAACAGAGGCTCTTAGGAAACAGGAATAATTTGCTAAGTCACGCAGAGCAGCTTGAATCTTTTAATGGTAGACATTCTGAGAAGTAACTACAGCAACAAAAATATGACACAGAACCATTCACAACTTTTTCCACCTTATACATATATTGTCAACAGTCCTAACATTGCTCACTGATGTCTGTTTCCTGCTTCTCAAGTTTTTCACTGTGATGTTTCCTGTGAAAATATCCAATAATGGAATCTTAGTCCTGTAGAAAGGGAAATAATTTTTCTTTATGAATATTGTATTCGTGTTGACCACAAAGTCTGGATTTGATCTACTAGTTCACAAATGTCTGACAGTCTGTCAGTCTGAACTTCCCTGAAAATTACAACAAAGCAAAGTGAATAAATGTAGACTAATGTCTACCGTTTTCATAAGGTGAAAGCTTTTTTGCAAAACACAGAGTTATAGGAAAAAAATTGTTTTTTAAATAAAAAGGGGATTAAGAAGTAGCAGTACATTGATGACTTACAGCTACAGAAAAATTCTCTGTGAAATAAACAAGAAAAAGGATGCAAGTATTGCCTGAGTCTAAAAAACTACTAGGAAGAAAAAAGGACAGCTGAGAATTATTAGAAGTGCAAGCACAGTAATAATGGTATGTCTACATGTCACATTGCAAAAGCCCCAGGCATCTGAAAGGACAGAACTACGTCTGACAATTTTCATTGTAATATCATGGAACAGAGTGCTTTACCTGCACTTTACCTGCAGGATAAACTATTGCAAGAAGGTGATACTCACTTTCTAATTAGCCCAAGTAGCTCCACATTGCCCTGAAACACATGGTACAGGCACAGAAGCAGAGGCTCTGATTTGAAACTAGTGACTGAAATATGCTGCGGTTTCCTGCTGTGGTTTAACGTTCTTTTGGAAAATCCTACTTACTATTTGTGCCCCTCCAGATCACACACTCGGATGTCAGTATGAGGTTTGTCATGTTCATTGGGTTGAGCCAGGTATTTTGCTTCCCTATCCTGAAATATTGATTCACCAAAATTAACAGTGTTTATAGATAAAAATTGCATGTTCACTTGCCATTGTTTGTGGGAAAAAAAAAAAAATGAAACACCAAAAAACAAACAAACAAAAAACTTTATTAAAAATCAAAACTAATTTTGCATAGAAATAATTAAAAACCCAAGGTAAAACAGGCTCAAAGTTAATGAGTAGATCAAAATAGGAATAAAAGTAACAAAATAAAGCTATGCTTATGAAGAAAAGCCTTAATGTGAAATAGATTGGTTCTGAAAAAAGGAACCGAAGGTCCTGACTGAGGATCAGTTTCCTCCTGAAAAAGCTGATAATGCTTTCAAGATAGGAAGATGAAGCACTCAATAAGAGGCAAGAGAATTTCTGATGGCATGATTCGCACTAAGAAATAGTTAAAAAATAAAACTCAGTGATCCCGATTCAAGCAAAAAGAAAATCCTGTTTTCAGAACAAATTAACATAATGTTCTAATTCAATATACTTATCTAAACAGTGGTTTTAGTATGTTTTATCATGACTGCCTTAAGAATTCTGGAGGTCCTATACATCATTCAGAAGTATGTTTATGTTCTGTGCATATGCAGAGAGCTCTATATACCATACATAATAAGAGATAGGTGTGTTCAAGCTTATGAAATCACTATGCCAATAAGGCACAAATCCTATAAAGTAACTTTATATCTCACACATCTCACATTTAGTCTATCACTAAATTCAATCTGGCAGTTTGAGTCATCAGACTAGCAAGGTCTAAGATATAATACTGGAAATAATAGAAACTAGTGCCCAAGTGCTTATCAGCCTAGAAATGTTAGTACATTGTCTGTAAGAGTCTGTAACATCTCATATATTCTATGTTGCAATTTGAAAAGGTTTAAAAATTGTACATTGAGTAAAATACCAAAGGTTTCTCAACATTATATTAATACTTTTACTCTGTAGGAGATATCATTCATAGAAGAATTTGAATAGAAGCAGAATAACTGCAATAGAAAGCAAATACAATTTTCATGGGATTAGAAATTTTGAGGCTAAAAACCAGTACAAATACTGAAAAATAATGATGACTGACTGCCACTGTAGGAAGAATTTAACTTATCAAACATTTAAAATTATTTTTGTGATGTTTTGTTTCATTTCCATAAATAGCGAGGTGACATCTTCTCTCCGCCAACCCACCTCCAATGGCGTAACGCCCTCTTTGAGAAGTTATTTGCCATTTTAGATGCCTTAGCCATTTCAAAACCTTTGAGTCCAGCATGCATAGTGGCATTCCACAGGAGAAGTTGAGCTTTCTCTCTGACGCTCTTCACGGCACTCTATATTCCTTACAACCCTGACTCTTTTCTTTAATGTATTGCTATTTTTTTTGCTTCATCGTGTTCTTAGAAATATCTTTAAAGTCTTTGCTGAATCACCAGGATGGAGAAAAGTGGGTCAGCCTGAGGCAGACATATGCCATGAAGAAGGCTGGTGCAAATTGCTGAAAGTGTGGCAAAGTTATGTACAGATTCAAACAGACTCTTTAAAGGGTGAAATGCCTGGAAAACTTAAAACTGCTTATTCCTCCTATATACAGGGTTATCCAAGGACTGACTCTGTGCTGCTTTTGTCTGTGCAGCTAACAGTGGGCTTTCTTAAGCTTCCAGAAGAAGTAAAGAGCACAGACATTTTCTGTATAGATACAAACGTCAGCTCCAGAAAGACCTTCATATGTTTTCACATAGAAAGCAGAAAATGAAAAGACACAACCAAGGAGTGAGAGAATACGCAAAGTCATATAGATAATTATATTATATTTAGTGGAGGGCACTATTTTGCTAAAGACTATACAAACTCACATGAAGACACATTCCTTTCAGGTCCTCAGCCTTTCTGTGAATGCACAGCCATCACGTAGAGCCTCTACAGAGCCACTTTACTGTTAATCGTTGTCACAGAGGTAACCCAAAAGCCAATTTGAGCAGGCAACAGGCTCCAAACAGACCTTATTCTAAACCAAAACAGTTTAGCAGCAAACCGGCTACAGCTGGGGCTTATTCAAAATTATTCAGTGCTCCAACAAAATTACAAAACATAGGTTTAGATAGTGGCTAGGAGTTCAATTACTATATAGCCAACTCAAACTCAGTAGGATCAGATCCCCAAACTGTAGAGTGATTATTCAAAATGTGCATCTTCCCACTCTCTTAGAAACTGAGGACTCTCAAGGATACCCAGTTGATCACTTACCAGGGCAGCAAGGTGTCTCAGTCCCTGAGGAATGTTCCTTAGATGGCCAGTCTAAGGAGGAGAGTCTTCAACTGCATACCGCCTGCTCCAACGAAGACAAACTCAATAGGAATCTCCAGCAGGTTCCATTCACACCATAGCTGAATCTGAGCTGTGGTCACTTATGGTAGTGGTCTAGAAACTTCTCCCAGTGGAGGCATCTCATTGTTCAAAGGACCTGTCTGTCGATCAAGGAGTGTGTGCATGACCATAGTGGTCCATCAGCATAGAAGTCTCTAGTGCTTTGGAGGGGGGGGTGAAAGGGAGGAGGGGAAGGAAGTGCATCTGTCACAATTATTTAAAAGCAAATCTTCCTTCCCTTTTCACATATTTTCCATTACCAGACCAACCATTTAAAACATCAAAGACATGGAGGGATGAACACCCTAGAATTAAATAGAGGGCATGTCAAAAGTTCTTAAGCAGATCCAAAACTGGTCTTAGAATAAATTTTTCTTTACAGATTCTGTTTTTGCTTTTCCTTTATAATTTCAGCATGGCAGATTTCTGGTGTATGGGTGTTCTGAAAGTGTGCTAAATTCTAAGTTCAGAAGGTTGTCTTTGCGAATAAAGGCAAAGTAGGTTCTTTTGTTTTATTAAAAGGACTGTTGTCATTCAACATCAGTCAGCAACTAAACCCCACACAGCGCTTGCTCACTCTGCCCCTCACTGCCCCACCCAGTGGGATCAGGGAGAGAATCAGCAGAGTAAAAGTGAGAAAGCTCATGGGTTGAGATAAAGACAGTTTAATAGGTAAAGCAAAATCTGTGCACACAAGCAAAGCAAAACAAGGGATTCATTCACTACTTCCCATGCGCAGGCAGGTGTTCAGCCATCTCCAGGACAGCCAGGCTCCATCACGCATAACGGTTACTTGGGAAGACAAAAGCCATTGCTCCAAATGTCCCCCACTTTCTTCTTCTTCCCCCAGCTTTATATACTGAGCATGATGCCATATGGTATGGAAGAGCCCTTTGGTTAGTTGGGGTCTGCTGTCCTGGCTGTGTCTCCTTCCAGTTTATTGTGCATCCCCAGCCTTCTTGCTGAAAAGTTTTTGACTTGATATAAACATTGCTTGGCAGAACCCAAAATGTCAGTGTATTATTCTAAATCCAAACCATAGCACTATACGAACTACTATGACAAAAACTAACTGTATCCCAGCTGAAATTAGAACAATTGGTCTCTGCCTTCTGTTTTAACTGTACAGTTTATGAACGGGAGAAAAGAGTTTTTAAAAAGAAACTAAGCTTTTCTTCATTTTGTTTCTTCCTATCTTTACATGAAAGAAAGTGACCTGTAGTTTTTTATTTTTAGAGAAGCGAGTCAAAAAAAACCCCAACACCTGTAAGAAAGCAATAGTTATCCCATATGTTTGGAAGTTTAAAATGTTACCTTAGAGAACAGATAGATTCATGAAGCACATGGAGAGAAGGGGAAGAACAACATAACCAAGAAGTGAACGCATTTAGCATAGCAAGCAGTAGTTGCAGCAAAGAACATCAATTAATGAGGCTTTTCTAAATGTTTTGTAGGAGACATAACTTTTAGTAAGGCATTTAAATAGAGTAATGCACTGTTATTGTGGATTACCATGTAAAAAAATACTGTATAGGTGTGGCAGAATGCAAACCCCCCTCTCTCCCCGCCCCCTCCTTCAGTATGGAGGGAGTAGGCACATCTACCTCTCTCCGCTACTTGAGGCTAACAGCTTCTTTTGTTTGGCCCAGAGCACCCTGGCCAGGGCCATTAGGAGAAGGGAGTGCCGAGGCGCCAGTGAGCCGCTGGGCACCTGTGACCAGTATGGGGGATGTTTGGAGGCTTCAGGGGCACCCCACACACGGTGTGGGGGTGCAGAGAAGCTTCTAGAATGCCTACAGTCAGGTCTGATCAACCAGTATAAAAACGGGACTCTCTCGTCGAGACTGAGCCCATTGTTGCCGGTCTCTCGGAGCTGCGAGTTGAAGATGCTGCCGCCGAGAGCCCCCCCTCCCCGGGATGGAGACTCTGCTTGCCTTGCAGCCATGGGTGTGAGTAAAACCCCTCGCAGGATTGCGAGTGTATTTATCCTTTCCGTGCACATATGCACGTGTAACTTCCCGTGCTTAATACAAGCACGTATAAAATTATTTCCTCGCACAATAGCGAGTGTATTTATATTCCGTGCACATTTGCACACATACTTTAAATTATTTCCTCGCACAATTGTGAGTGTAACTTTATTCCGTGCACATTTGCACGCGTACTTTAAATTATTTCCTCGCACAATTGCGAGTGTATTATAAATTTATCCTCGCACAATCGCAAGTGTATTTTCCTCTCGTGCTTCCACATAAGCGCGTGTAGTATTCCGTGCACATTTACACGTGTAAGTAAATTAACCCTCGCAGAATTGCAAGTGTATTATAAATTTACCCTCACGGAATCGCGAGCGTACGCTTTACCTGTAACTCTTTAAGAATAATCCCGCACCGTGTTCAGGCAAGTGTGTACTCCTCTGGGACTCGGGGGTGGTTCCGGCATTGTTTTGGCTGAAACCATGTGCATGCACTCTGTGGACCGCCTGTTGTACTGTTTGCTGCCCCTTAATAATTTTCCTCAACTGATACCCGAATCTATATTTAAGTCACTTTTGGAGTGCTAAAACCCTGTTTCTTACCGGTTTAATAAAAGTTGTTTTGGACCCTGTTGTCCCTTAAATTAGCCTCGGGGTGCCCCCGTGACAATAGGATAAAAAACAAAGCTATATACACCAAAATTGAAATAGTAGGATATAGAGATTGCTATCAGTGGTGCCATGATGTTAAGGGGAGTGGCTTGATGACTTGTTAGATGTAATAGTACAGAAAATTACGTTGGATTTCAATCACTCAATCTTAAAAAAAAAAAAAAGGCAAAAGAGTAAGTTTTGATTGCAGTTTTTTTTAATTAGTCTGTACTGTAGCACTCATAAGTATGACCATACTGAATATAAACATACACATAAAGCTATAAAATCAAAATTAATCTCCTCTTTCATCATGTTGGTCTCCTCCCATGACAGCAGATTTTCTGTAATTCCTTCCATAAGTATATAAAGCACCATTTTAAAAAGAATCAGGTAATTTTTGCCCTTCTAGTATAGGAAAACTTCACAGAACTTCATTGCCCTAGCAATTAGGAATAATCCTCCAAGTTCCTAGATGTATTCATAGTCCTATTTCTTCCTACATTCATATTCTATTATAACTTATAAATAAGTTACTTAACTGTTGTCCTTTTGTGGCACTACTAGAGACCAGAGTCATAATCCCACACTGCCTTAATTTTACTTAACCAAAACAACAGATTCTAGATACCTCTACCTATGCTTACAGATAAACCTTCTCTACAACTGTGTCTTCCTGGGCTCACATTTTTTTGGGCAAGGTGCACGACTATGGACACTATGGGCAACCAAAACTGTCTTGGTAGTGCCTGATAATAATGACAATACTATTTATTTCCATTGGATTCCAACAGAACCATTTGTCTTTGATTCATTTAGCCCCTCTGACACTATAGACTGCTGTAGATATGACTTTGCAATTTAGGTTAATTACCTACTTGGAGCTCTTCACCATGGTTGAGGTTGAGGTTACTGACAGCCACAGCTGCTCCTTCACATTCCTTATATCTGCTTCTAAATATATTTTCTATCTGTGGCATGTAGATTTTAAGGATATGATTCAGTGAATGGTGACATTCAACTCTAAGGTTTTTGTGTATAAAGAAGAGATCGAAAATATTTTACAGGCTACACATCTAAACCAGCTATTTCTTGACATATCTGTCCTCAAGCAATGGTCCAACCTGGTGAACATGTCCTGTCATCCTAACAGATGGCCATTGGTCTAGACAGCTGAGGGGCATGAATTCACATTTCAGTGAATTCATTTATATGAGTGTTAAGTGCAGGATACACAGCCAAAAAATTCAAAACAGTTGCCTTTCTCGAGGCTTTATGCCTTTAGTTAAGGAACTGAGTAGTTTTAATCTGTTTGTATCATTAGCAAAGCATTCATATATGTGCATCTGTTGATCTAGAAGGCTGTGATCATAAACTGAAATATATAATGAAAAGTAGATTCATTAATTCTTATTCTATAACATCAGAGCGCATTAATTACATCTCTTGGAATACATTTGTTTATGCCTGCAGTAAAATAGACAAAATGGAGGATCATTTTAAATGATTCTGTTGAACTGAGTCCAGTATCAAACACCAAACACATAAGTAGTTGCATATGATTTAGGATTTCTCTGTGTGTTAAGTCTATCTATGCTCTGCACTGACTGCGGCAGAAAAATGCATAATATTTGCAAACTCAATTACATACTGACAGTCTCCAGTCATGATTATGGCTTTGAATTCAAGAACATCTGTTATATGTACCATACAAACTGCATTAAGAGAAAAATGTCACATCATTTTCGCTACTTAAGAACCTGTTCTAATATTTCTCTTAAGACTGAATTTTCTTATTGTGACAAGTAGAAGTGTACGACTGCACACCTGTTTAGCCCACTGAAAGGAAATTCACTGCTTTCAGAGTACTGAGACATGACGAATTCGTTGTGCTTCAGTCCAGAGAAGGACCCCTGTGTGTGTAAAACTCCTCTTCTTGTGTAAAAATCAGCATTGTCTCTGCTACCACAAAAGGAACCTTAAAACACCGTGCAATTTCAACTGCAACTCCAAGTACAATCTCAACACAGAAAACATGAGTTTACCAGAAAATGGAATTTTGCAGAACATGGACACTGAAATGTTCCAATATAAAAATGAATTATTTAAGTACATTTAACTCTCAAAAAAAGTTTCAAAATGAAATAGTATGGTAACAATATTTTTCATAACAGAATAACTGAAATAAAAATTAAAAATAAATTTAAAAATAAAGCTGAACCAAAAGATTCAGTTTGACTCAACCTCAATTTAGTTTGTTGTGTTCTTTTTTTCCTAACAGTTGTATTTTTCAGTTTGACTCAGAATATTCATTTTCTGGTTTTACAATTCAGTTATAAAATCAGAAAGTCTAATTTTAAATATTACAGTGTAGTATATTGCTACATTATGACTTTTTGGAACAGTTTAGTACATTTAGCCAGTTTATGGAAAGTAGTGATTGTATTTAAGTCCAGCATGTTGTTTTCAAAAATAACCACATAAGCTAAAACTGAAATATGAAGATAACTTGTCAGCCTGAAGATTGTCTATTTTTTCCAATTATACTTGTACTAGTGAAAATGTTGCCTCTGTTTGCAACCCTTCTTTTGAATTATTCTTCATTATTTGAAAACTTCTTAATACGTTAGTGCCTCATTAGCACATCACGTAAAAAGAAAGGGTATGGAAATTAACTTGTCTAGTTCTCTCTTTACAGCTAAAACCACTAACAAACTAGATTTCTTCATTTAAGTATACCTTAATGGTGGGACTACTGAAATATTTTACGAGGGTGGGGGTTGTTTTTGTACGTTTGGTTTTTGTTCTGTCTGCCAACCAGGTGGTGTAAGTAATACATATATAACTAGCTGCAACTTTAAAAGACTAAACAATCACATTTAATAACAAAAAAGGAAGTGCATGTGTGTGTTTATCTCCACTGATTGCAAAACATTTCCCCTGGAAAAAATATATTGACCAGAAGAGAGTATAAACAAAAAACATGCCTATGCCAGCATAAGCAAACAAAAAATAAATGTTACATATTTAGAACAGCTAGTAATAGAAATATGATGGGTCTTGGTTTTATGTTTTAATTTTGTTTGGTTTTATTGCTTGCATTATGTTAGATATTAACTCATACAAAGTCTTCTGTAAGCCTGCTCATTGTTTAACTTAATAAAACATGTTAGTTCCTGTTTTATATCAAGATATTGGCCGATGAGATTTCTAGCAACTCATATTGGATAAAATTTATCATTCAAATAATGTATTCAGTATTCTGTTTTTAACAGAAAGTCCTAGTGAAGCATATTCCCAGACATTTTGGTTTGTTAACAGGCTCTGCAAACTGTAGTAAAGGACTGTAGATGTGGTCTTAATTAAATGTAAAATTCACACTGATAGACAATTGTTCAGGTGTTTTATCTGTGAATCTCTAACTCAGAGGTCACTTAGACGTCATGTAATTTCAGGCCACTGTGCTGTTATAGGAAACCTATACCCAACAACTAAGTATGAATGAAAGGAACCATTATATTTCTGTACAATGGCACTAGTAGCAAAAAACAAAAAAGCAGTCAGAAGAAATAAACTCTAATTGTAATGAGTTTACATAGTTGTACTGGGCATGTATTTCAGAACTCTTATTTCAGTTGCCACCTTATTTTTATTAGTGCTAGTCTGTTTTGCAACCATTATAATTATAAATCATATCCGGAAATGACAAGAAGGTAAAATAGTTTGTGATATTTAATAAAAATATATGCTAGGAAAACATTTAAATCTGGAATATGCAGTTCTCTAGCTTTTTTTTGCTGCGTATGGGTGTGTGGTTTTAACCTGTGTACAACATCCCTGACAGCTGTGTTGACAGTAAGAAGGTTTGAATCAATCCACATAGGGCAGAGCCACTTTTCTCTCAAGGGAGAGCCTTTTCTGAATGATGGATATGTAGAATTTTTTACTGAAGTGTGGAACATTGTATTACAGTTATAAGCCTTTTGACACAAGGCTTGCTCACTGTCCTTACTAAGATTAAGATTCCTGGCATGCACTCGTAGATTTACTGGGTTCATTTGGAAAGAAAGGAAGATTTAAAAAGAAAACCTGAATACCCACAAATAAAACACAAAGCAATGCCTTTTTAAGCACCCATGTAAAAACTGCAGGATATTTATTATAGGCAGATGAAAAATATCTTGATTGCCAGATGATTAAAGCACTTGCTGCCAAAGCAGGGCACTGAAGCATTGGCCCTTGTGTCAATGATGGTTTATGTATTATAAAAAGGATGGCTAGAAAGCTTTGAGGAAGACCATACCAGAAAGCATGAAGATTTGGGATTTTTCTCACAGGAGGACCACAAACTATTTGCCTGACTATGCAACTCCAGAATGAGCCCAAGTCTCAGTAGTATAAAGAAATCTGAATTATTCTGCCTTGGATGTTAGAGATTGGATTATATATATATATATATTTTTTTTTTTTTTTCTGGTGATAGTACAAGGAAAAGACACACAAACAGTCTTTCTTCTATGCACAGTCTTCATATAGAGCACTGAAAGTTAACAAAAAAGAAATCAACCAGTTCAACACAATTCTGTTTAACATGTGATCTATTTATGACTTTATATTTACAGCTCTGAGTTTTAAAAATCTTGTTAAACTATCTGTCTCAAAAAGAGAAGATGATTACCATGGTCATTTTACTGAAAAACAAAGAAAATCTTAGGTATAGCCATCTGAATAGATATGTGCCACCAGGGGGTTGCTATGTTGACCTGGAGAGCAGGAGTCTAAATAGTTTCAGGTATGAAATTTGCAAGGTATTTCATTTTTTTCTCCAAGTTCTAAAGGTGTTATTCTGTTGGACTGTCACTGATCATTTAGTGAGTTTACACAGAGTGAAGAAATTTTGTGAATCCCCTTGAATGCAATACATTGCTATACTATAAGTTGTCAGAGCTCCCTCAGAGTGTATCTGAATCTTGATCAGTAACAGAGCCAGGTGTGAGTTTGTTTGTTTTTGTTTTTTTTTTTTTTTTTACTTTGTCCAAGATGTGAGATAAATATTGTCACATTTTTGTGAGATACAAAGAAAGGAAACAAACAAAGAAGCAAATAAAAACACCAAACCAAACCTTGCTGTTAAACCACATCCATTTGTTCTGCTTCAGTGAAAGACTGAACTTGCAGATAGTACACTGCTGATCTCTCCCAGATTTCTCTGAGTCAGCTCTATTTTCAGTCGTAATTATCACAACTGCCATGCAGGATGTAATTTGGATCCAATGGAGCTATGACAATTTTCAACTGCGAAAATGTTAGTTAGGATTTTTAACAAAGACATACTGGGTAAAGGTCACATTTCCTCTCACAACGTAGTTTTTCTAGCCATGCCTGATATGTAGCTGCTGGTTATGTCTGCTGATGGCAGGGGCTTGCAACAAGTTAGTGTCAGCAACTGTCTGATGGAATTTCTTAGATTAAATATCCCCTTTCAGAAAAAAAGGAGGCAAATTATAAGAATTTAGAAGTAGTGTTGAGGAGGGAGGAATGGATATTTTGGAGTGGGTGCATTCCGATTTTGGCGATTACACATCTTTCCTGGCATTGATGGAGAAATAATATGCCAATGGTTCCTATTCCATGGAAGAGGAAGTATCTCTTAACGACCTAATTAAATTCTACTGTATGATATAATGAGGATTGACTTAATGTTTAATGATCCAGGCAAGATCTCAAAAGACGAGGATCCATTTCATGACTATTCCACAGATTTGTCCTAAGTTTCCATTGTTAAACAGAATAACACATCCTGCTTCACTGGGATCATGTATTACTGATGTTTTCAGGTATATATACTGTCTACTTCTCAGCACCATAGCATTTCTAAACTTCTAGTTGTTTTTCTTTGAAATTTGTACTTCAGTGTATCTTAGCCAGTGTTTATGATCCAGTATTCTTTCCTGCCACTAACATTTGGCTTGCCGTTTCACTGTTTTGTGTTACAGTTCAAATAATAACAACCTAGTGAAAGATAAAGGTCTATTTGCTATGTCCAACTGATTAAAAACTAAGAATAAATGTAGGCCATTTAGGTCAGAGAGCAAAGTTTCTAAAAAGTTTATAAGGTGACATGCTCATTCTGACCTAGATAAAACAAAATGCACAGACTACAGGAGTGTTCTTTGCTATCGGTCAAGTCAAGGATAAACTGCAAATGAATTTCAGAGTGCAACTGTAGTGTGGGGACTTGACTTTAGACAGTCCTTCTGAGAAACAGACAAACAAACCAACCACAAAAAAAGCAAAAAAAACCACAACCCCAACAACAAAACAAATCAGGCTTTAGAGTCAAGTTTATGTAAATAATTTTGTAAAACAATATATACATTTTTATTTTCATATTTCTCCAGGTCAATATTTTATCACATTTTTTGATTTTCTTTCTGCAGTATAAATTCTAGCTTTATGGGTAGCTTAATCATTGTGGGGTCAAAAAAGAAGCAGGGTAGAATTTCGGGTCCAAGCATCACATGCTAATAATTTCCACAACATAACCAAAAGAGTCAAAAGCGTTAGAAGACTGAAGAGTCAGAAAGCTCAAGAGCCGATTATGTGGACAAAACCTGCTCCTTAACACTTGAGAACTTTTGTGACAATTTTCTGTTCTTAAACTTGAACTGATAATATTTAGTTCTTTAAAATAATTTTGAAAGCGTTTTATAGAAAGAGTTATGTAAGTACTGGTTACTATGCTTTTATAGTCCAGTAGACATCTTGTTCATAGTTATTTCGAATTCATGCTGAGGACTCTGAAAGGTGGGCAGTTTATTTGCAGTGGGCCATCAAAGAGACCAAAATGAATTCCAAGTGTTTTTCACTTAAAACTATGCAAGCACTAGCATTATAAAAACACTTTATATATATATTTCGTATATATATATATATATACATAAATGTGTGTGCATATAAATATTAACTAATTCCTTTGAAACTGACTGAATTGTGTACAGCTACTGATCTGTTGTTGGGTGTACAGTTTCACATAGATCACTAAAGATAAGGAGGTCCAAATATCTCTTCCAGCTACAGTCTCACTGTTAGCTGTCCTGTTTGTTAGCAGTCTATTACACTATTCAGGAGTCTTTGCCCAGTTACTAGTTCATGTTTTACTTCTCTGTGCAAATTGTTTTCATTTGCAAAATAGACTTATTGCCAGTTAAAGAAGGGTAATCCCTTAGAAATTACTAAAGTCACTCCTGGATGCTGAGTTTATTGGTAATTAAAAGATATTTCTTCACCTCAAGTTTTCTATGAGAAACTGACTTCCTTACAGTTGTTGTCTGTCAGTGCCTCTGTCCCAACAACTTCAAGTCCTTTTTCTACAAAATAAGAGCGACATTGACATTGGTGTGGCAATGCTTGGAAGGCACATAACTTTGCAATCTCTATTCTGATCCCCTTCCTGGAGTCTTTCACTGCTGTCAGTTTTAATTCCTTTATTGCCTGTAGAGCTTATTGCTCCATAATATGTGTGCGATCTCCAAGGATTAAACACAAGAAAGTGCTCCTGCTCTGAGAGTTCACAGCTGGAGGAGTGAGCCACATTATCCCAGATTTAACTGTTCAGACAGTGTACTTCAAGGACATAGACAAAAGAGTCCACAGAAAGACAGTGACATAAGACCTCTATTGCCTAGCCAGAGGGACACATACCTGAATGACAGTAGGCAAAATATCTTTCTTCTTGCTGTTGTCTAGCTGGCCAGTGACAGCTGTGTCTGCATTATATACTTCCCTGTGCTTCCCTGGAGAGTATAAATCACAATACAAATAAGGATAAAGTACATTCAGTCCATCTAAAAAATAAATGCAAAAAGAAAAAAAAAAAACAGAAAAGATAGTTTCATCACACCCATTGGGGAGGCTTTCAAAACTCTGCAGACTGCAGCAGCAATTCATTTAGAGTCCTATGGGTCATTTATTGCTGTGTTAGAAAGGTTGTTTGGCAGATAGATCAGAGCACAGCTATGGTAAAGAAAGGACAGTAACTGCTTGTAGCATAAGTAGTGGCACTTGTTTAATACGTTTCTGAATGATCTGCTCTTAAAGCTGTTACTGTTCTAGAAACCACTTGATTAACTCACCCTTAGGAGACCTGATTATTTCTCAATGTACTTGCTCTTGGGCTATGGAATGAGCCTACTACTGCTCTATATATTTTAATACATCTTCCATTCTCTTCTCTCTGGAGACTCACTATTTCATTCCTAATAATCAAAAGAGCAAAGATGCTGAGTTTCTTTCGAAATAAGAAATGGAACAACTAACAAAAATATGAGTGCCTGTGCAGTAGAAAAATAATTTATAAGAGCAGGAGCGTCTGTGAATGTAGAGTAGATGGTACTAGTTTGCACTCAGTTTGACCACATGAGGCACACAGTTGCCTAACAGAGTGGGATGAAAGCATATTAAATTGATAAGTGGAAGGGAGAATGAAAATATAGAAGGATGGACATGCGCGGAAAATCCTATACTATTGAAATCCCCACCTCTTTGAGAAAATCTTGCCAAACAAAATTTGAATCACTGATCCACAAACTTCATGAATACTGACCTTCCCAATCCAAACATAACAGAAATATTTGTGTAAAATTTTCATGAGGAAGAGGGAGCATACTAGAAACATAGCCAATGCTATAGCCGTAATAAACCACCAAATATTGAGATGTCTGGTAGAGGTACAAATTGCAACGTTGGTATACTATCTGAATGAGAAGGTAATAAAACATCAAAATCCACCTGTGTGAGGGAGTGAGTCTTTGGGAAGCAGAAACTTTTCTCCCAAAGATCTGTGTTTGCAGGGCTCGGCGTCTTTCATCAGTCATTTTACAGAGAATACAAGATGATCCAGGACTCCAAAAAGGTGGTTTTTCCATATTGCCTACATTCAGGAGGAAGAGAGAAGATGGACTGGACATTCCTTAGGGGGTTATAATAAACTACTCACAAAGGGATCTGATACAGTGTATGTACATATGTATGTTGGTTATTGTTTTATCTAACTTTGTATTGTTCTGAGGCTGTCTAAAGTAAAACATGCCTAATTCTGAAACACTTTCAGAATGCTTTCAGATTCATGCACTCATCTACTTAATTCAACCATGCATTCTCAAAGAGATGAATTGTAAGGATCCAAGAAGAGTATGTCAAAGCTTGTGGGAAGGTCAACATCGACTTGTGAAAAAATAACAAAATGACAGCCCTCAGAAATGTGCTGAAGAAACACGTAAAAAGTAGTGCTTCAACCAAGTTGTAGAGGGAAGATTAAACTACAAAAGCTATGTTGATAGGATCAAAACCGGTCGTGCAAAAAAACAATTTGTTCACTGAAACGTGTTGTTTTAAGGCCGTTCAAACAATTTCCTATTCATTATAATAAACAGAAAGGAAAATATGTAGTAAATTAGCATAAAAAATATGATAGTGCTGACAGAGTTTCAAAGGAAAGGGTCTTACGTTTTTAATTGAACCACAATCCCTTTTTCTAATTTTAAAATCAGTTATTCGCGTAACTCTTGGCAGCATGCAAACATAGCAACCTGGAGAATACTGAGTTGATATCTGTCTCCTAGGTCTGTAATGGAAAGGAAGACTGAGATTTATCCTAACTTAAGCAAACCTTATATTTGAAAGTTCAGTAATAGCAGTAAGAATTTGCATAATCAGAACACAAAGCAGACCATTCTCTTGTGTCAGATTAGTTTTTCATCTGTTTGTTTCTCAAAAGTATCAGACTATTGGCTATCCTAAACAATCATTTCTCCCTTTCAATTTTTCGTGAAGTTTGGAGTTAAATAGAGTCACTGTACCAGCCACGATGCAGGGATATAACTGATATCTCAAACATGGAAACATGTTTGCAAAGTGTTAATATACTGCACAACAGATACTTCACAATCATCATTGAGTTGACTAGAAAATTAGGATGGACTGCAATATTTTAGAGATAATAGGAAAGAAAAAAGGAAGCTGTCACAAAATAAGAATTTTCAGGATAAGGTAAACATCAAGAATGTTTAATCATTCATTTTAAAGCTAGAGGCATTGATTCTGTTATAATTCTTTATTAAAATGACTTTATTCTACTACAAGTGATAGATAGAAACACAATTTTCTTGTCCCATAGTTGATGGTGAAGTAGCACAGTATTTTCTCAATGGGTCATTTTTATAAAGACACATTTTTCTTAGTCTACAGAGTGAACAGCACTGAAATGCAAGTGTTTGAAAGACTCTCCATGGCAATTGACTGCTTCATTTCTCCAAGGTACACATATTTTCTTGTAATGAAGCTCTGAACAAATATACTGTTCAGCACACATAACCATGACAACCCCACCTGCCTCAGTAATCACTCTGAATCGCTAGAACAAGTTCTATCTTTTTATCTAAACATTATTTGGTTTGTGGTTTTTTTTCCTTTTTTTTTTTTTGGTGATTATTTTTGTTTGTTTGTTTGTTTTTTTTTGGTGTGTATGTGTGTGTTGGTTTGTTTTTTTTTTTTTTCACTAGAAAACCTCCAAAATCAGTATATTAACAAGTCCCAACTATCAGTGCAATAATTCTCAGAGAACTTTTTAATTTGTCATGGCTTTTTTGTGGAAGTAAAAGCTTTGGATTAGTGTTACATTCAAAATTGCATTTGCTAGTTGCAAAATGGTCTTGTCACATGATTCAACAGTTTGGCAGTGTTGATGAAGTGTTTGGGAAGAATATTCAGCCACATGTCCCGAGAAGCAGATTGTGGTCTCATGATAATTATATGACATGGAATTACATGACATGATATTTCATACAATTACTTCTTTTTATCAGCCATTAAGCAATCCGAATAGACTGTATGATATCTTCTCACGGACTTCCGTGAAAATCCAACAGAGTGGACACAAACCTTTACCCTATTAGAATTGCATTGTCTCAGAGTTTTAAGTTAACAGGACTAGTTTAGCAGTGGAGTGATGAGGACCGCTCATACAATTTGTTCTGCTGGCTTTAATGAGGAGGTTCTTGTGTAGGCCCTGTATCAATTCTTGTCTTCCTGGTGCAGATGCTGTTACTCTTTGTGGTGTGCAGCATGTACAGGCTACTGAGTCAACAGAGCTGTATAAAGCACTAAGGTGAGCACTTGTCAACCCTGAATGAGAAGATAAATCAGTTACTTCTGTTTCAGCACTGTCAGTGAACACAATGAAAACTGTAATTAAAAAAGCTAACTAAAATAAATACTTCATTTTTGTTGCCAAATCTACATATGTTTAATAAGTTTTTTGATAGAAAACATTAAGATCTTTGGATCTTCACAGCAATATCAAACTGTATTACATCAGTTTTGCTGTAGTATGATATAATATGATTTGAAATAAAGTAATGAAAATTAGTTAATTTGCTAGATTTCTCCCGTTGAGCCAAAAATTATTAAAATATTAAGGTTTAATGTTTGACTTGCCAATAAGTAATGACTATTTGAGATTAGAAACTGTGTAGATGGAAGATGGCTATTTTATTATGTCTAAGACAAACAAGACAGAACACAAGTACTCTTTTGAAATATTACATCTAGAATCGTACCTTGTAAGGCAACCGTTGAACTAACTAATAATAGTAATTTTCTGCACATTAAAAACATTCAGTTAATTAAAGTTTGAACTGCTTCTCTTGGTTGTGTTCTGGCAAAGGCAGTACCTGTCACTGCAGGCTAGAGTTGGACAACATGCTTTTGTAATTCGTCTTGAATTTCCTATTGACTGGCTTTATTGCTCTCAATCTCCTATGTCAGCCAGCAAATAATTGTACAAATATGGACTTCACTGACAGTTAAATTGATTAAATTTATGTTTCAAACTTTAGCAAGAATTAAAATTCCTTTGCTGTAGGTGTACCATCTATATTCTTATCTATTTAGCAAAGGGACCTGTTGTGCAGGGATTTGGCTCATCCAACTGTTCGCTATAGGACTGCACAGCGTATTGAAATTTTGATTGTAAGCAATTTATCTTCATGTTTATGTTTATGAAGAAGTTATTCTCTGCCTGACTTGAATGTTTCTGATTATGAAAAACATTAATAATCACAAAGTATCTTCATATATTTTGTGTGTGGAGGTGTGCCAGCTCTTCCAAAAGAAAATATTACCAGTCCTCCCTGATTTTACTTCTTTCTTAATGCGTTTATATGTTTAATCTATGACCACAACATAATATACTAGGAAAAAAATACCCATTGAACAGAATGGAAGTTTTAGTAGAATAAGAGACCTCCTCTGTAAAGATCTTAAATAAATATTACAACCAGCTAATTTTTATAGCGAAACTAAGACTATTCTTGAGTTCCTGCACCATTATATTTACTTTCGTTTTATTCCACATATCATCTTACTGTGGTTTAAGTTTCCTCAGTTATCTCAGTAGATGTTCCCTTAGACTGTGATTCAGATCAAAAAAATTCTTCCATATATGGTGTAAATATTTTTTGTCTCCTGCAATCAATTCTAACTTACTTCTGTTGTACTCAATTTCCCTTTGATTCTCCCTTCTGAACTAGACTGAAATTTCCAGAATGGGCTTACACTTTGTTTTGTCATTTCATATTAATAATAAATAACCTTGCATATTCCCCACCCCGTTTGAGTATTTTTTCAGTGTCTTTTTCTAGTTACACATAAAATAGTGTCTGATCAGTTGTTAAATGCATGTTGGAATTTTATAACATCTATTTTTCATGTTGCAGCAACTGGATAATCAACAGTACTTGTGAACCAACTTTAGTGAGTATAGATGCTAACAGAATATTTTCATTTGCAAAATCTTCTTAGGTTGTATTAATATTGACAAGTAGTGTTTTGGGCTGAAATTTAGCAAACAGGTTTCTAGAGCAGACCAACTGCATGGAGACATGCTGGTGTATGTCACCGATGTGGTTTAACACCAGTTGGCAACTAAGCCCCACACAGCCACTCGCTGACCACTCACAAAAGGACAGCAAAGAGGTTTGGAAGGATAAAAGTGAGAAAACTCATGCATTGAGATAAAGGCAATTTAATAGGTAAAGCAAAAGCCACACACACAAACAAAGCAATACAAGGAATTCGTTCACTGCCTCCCATGGGCAGGCAGGTGTTCAGCCATTTCCAGGACAGCTGGGCTCCATCATACATAAGAGTTACTTGGGAAGACAAATACCATAATTCCAAACATCCTCCCCCTTACTACTGCTTTCACCAACTTTATATTCTGAGCATGATATCGTATGGTATGGAATATCTCCTTGGTCAGCTACACTGTCCCAACTTGTTTTGCAACTGGCATGATATGAGAAGCTGAAAAGTCGTTGACTACTTAACAATGACTAAAACATCAGTGTCTTATCAACATTATTCTCATTCTAAATCCAAAACAAGGCACTATACTAGCTACTAGGAAGAAAATTAACTCTCTCCCAGCTGAAACCAGGACAGCCACCTGACAACATCTGTTACCTTCAAAACTATCTTTTTATAGCTAGAAGAATGCAAAATCTACCGTACTACTACGAAGCATATCTGTATGCTATATTAATTCATACTGAGTTTAGGCAAATGTTTCTGCTTTTGTGTTGTCTCTTGTTTTGCAGGAGAAACACTTGTCTTCAATGTTTCACCAATTACCCTTAATTATGATATTTGGTTTCATATCTGGTTTCAGTCAACCTAAGCCTCTCTTGCTGCCAGAAGCACAGTCCAGCCTTTCCACCCCTATCTGCTTGTCGTGGCATGCCCACTCTTGTGGTTGCACTCTCAGCTGTAGGAAATAACAGATCCACAGAAACACTAGCAGTAAAGCAAAATTATTTCCCAGCAGATGAGGTTCTAATCTTGATGACTAAACCGACATGAAGTGCTAGCAAAAAAAGCATCAAGAACCCGTGATGAAGATGGTGACAAGTAAGAAAATGTCTCTTTGGCAATAGCTTGAAATATAATTGGCTTCTCTGATTGTGAAATCATATCCTTGGGTTTTCTTACCCCAAAAGCTAATCGCAAAGTACTTGCATATGTATTTAAGTCCACCTGTACTCTATAGCATCCACATGTAGCTTGTATTTGGTGTATACTCATATCTCTTTAAAAGAGCAGGAATTAACTATGTGCTTAAGGGGGTTTTCAGAACCTGGGACACCTTCCTGAATGATGGTTTAATGACCCTCTTGTCCATACTATTGCTCCTCTTTGATTTCTTGAACAGTAACAAATTGCAGTTGTTACCTGTAGATGACTCCTAGAAAACTTTTGCCATAATACTAACTCCGCAGTTAACAGACCTGTTTCAACCCACTGTCTCATAAACCACTCAAAAATCTTTATCAGGAACTAAAATTCTTGTTCCATTAGGTACTGGACCCACTAGGAATTTTGTTACTAATTTCAGTAAATGAAGACACACTTTTTACTGTCAACATGACATTACATTGAGAACTAACACTTGGGCTTTGAGTACAGCAATTTATATTAATGTCCTTTTTTTTTTGTCTAGGCAACACGACCTAAAAACATTCCAGCTATTCATGCGCTTTTGGTACACCCTGTCTCCTTTGCTGACTTGGGCAGGTGCTTCTGGAGAATGGAAAAGCAGAAGAGAGCTGATCGAAGGTAATCAAAGTGAGTGGAAGCAGAGAAAAGACGATTTCAGAAATAGAGTATAGGGGTATGAGTGTGAGCATACATACACAGTCACTGCCTAGCTTGTAGTTCGGGTTCTGCAGAAGGCAGGTTTCCCCTAGGAGGGAAAGCCTATTAATATGAAGCTATAAATTAGGAGAAGCTATAAATTAGGAGAAAAAAAAAAAAAAAGCAATTTGTGTCTGTTAAATTTTCCTCCTAGACTTTTCCTTACGTTTCTATTAGTTTTGCAAGCTATTCTCCAGTGTAGTATCTAATTTATGTCTCCATCTATCAGTCAACTGTAACTTATGAAAACATTGCCTTGAGTCAAATCCTGCAATTCTGTTCAGACTATACTCCCCAAACAACATAAAGAGGATAGTTTTGACAGAGACAATACATACTTGGCCCTCGCTTCATCATCTTCATCCTCATTTGTTTTTTTCCCTTTGCATCAGCCTAGTTTTTATCACTACTTGTGATGGACAATATTTGGTTGAAATCAGGTTATATTTACTATTCAGCAGCACTAAACCCTTAGTGGTAGGGTCCTTTTCTTAACAATTAATATCATTGCAAAAGACTGACTGTAGCAGCACTTCCATTTCAACATGTCTGCTTTTATTTCCTTCTTTCTGTGAAGTGTTTAAATTGTTTTTCTTCTTCATTAATAAAAAACCCACTTCCTTAATTTACTCTAAGCACATTGAACCATATGAAACAGTAATGACATGACCTAAGACTGAAAGTCTAATAAGATTCCTTCAGCTATGTCTGAAGTATGTCTCAAGTAAAGCAAAAATGTGAATGTAGTAATTAGCACAGCTCAATGGGAACATGATTTCCTTTAGAGCTTCTCTATGTTCTACCTTTATTCATGGCTGAAAGAGGTTTAATTATTTTTTACCATTTGTACACAGTTTACCGCTGCTGCTCTAGCAATTCCACAAAGCAATTAACTGCTTTCTTTGCTATTTAGGAACTTGAAACGTGGTGGGGAAAATAGATTTTAATGATCTAGCCACTTAGTTTTATTGAGGAAAATGTGCTGCCATATGGGTCAATCTGACTGTGCAATTGTAACACGACATCATGCAGAGGATTCAAATTAGGATCTTGATCTTCAGTTCGTAGGGACAGAAATAAAAGAAGCAAAATCAGGGAAGGAGTGGCTAAAGTCCAGTGCTATTTCAAACCAAACAAAACACCCCACTAAATCACTAACCCAAGACTGACTGTCGAGTTATGGAGTAAAAGATACAGACATTTAGAAATTAAAATGATTATAAAATTTGGAGAACTATTTTCTACTCCTTCACTTCAGACTGAGAAGAACAATGTACTGGGCAACAGATTCCTGACATACTTTTGTAGCAGACACAACGTTGTATCACTGCTTATACTGGATTTAGAAAGACTGTCCACACAAATTTGCCAAAAAAATATTAATTGGAGTTTCTCAAGGCTATTTTAAGGCAACTTTCATTCTCTGCTAGCAGAGGAAGAAGTAGATTACAGAAGAGGTACAAAATATTTCATATCATAGCAGACATGCACCAACACATCAGTTGATACTGAAGAAAGTTAAGACATAGGAGATCACCAAAGCTATATCCCTAAAATTTAAATCTATTCTGATTGCTAATCTGAGCCACTTTTTTTCATTTCTGCTTTGAGAAGTGTAATAAATGCAGATGGAAGTAGATAGTCATTACTAAGAGACTGTTTTACTTCTCTGAGTAAAGGACAAAGTGTACCACTGACACACTCTTGTAAATACTGAAGAAGTTTTCCACTTAGTTATTTCCACGGGGAAGTACATGCCACTCTTTAAAGAGTTTTAAGAGACATTGCCTATTCAGAGTAGGAATAAAGTATCAGAGAGAGGACTCACTGTTGATGAAGGCAAGAGTAATAAAAAGTAATCAAATGTCATGATGTGGAGCATACAGTATCACTTCTAAAATTAGAATTATTATTTAGAAGTGACATGATAGGAGTGAGATTTAGCCTTGGAAATCCCAGAATGGCATTTTCCTTCCAGATCGTTTGGTGACTTGAAAGGCAGATTTTAATGGGTTTATTTTTAATTCTTAAGGTATCTGAATTTCCCTCTTTCATTTTGTTGTATTTGATTCCAACATCTTCAGACAAATTAGGCAAGAAGGATTTCTTGGAGTCGTGCAAATCATTGCATTCAGGTTTGAACTGAAATCTCTTCAGCAAGTTTAGAAATAGTGGTGGTAGAGGAGGAGAGGGTGATAACAAAACCTAAAACTTGATCCTGGCAGCAGCAAGAATATTTGTTGAATGTGTAAGACACAGAAACCAATAATCTCTTTTATGTTAATATCTGCCAAACAAATCAGTTTTAAAAAAGCTGATGTGGTTGCATCTGACCGAAATGGCTTCAGTAGCTATGCTACCAGAGCACAGGATAATCAATGTATTTCACCTTTAAAATAATAGATTGGTAAGTCACCAATAAAATACAACTAGGTTTTACGACAAGATTTGTTTAGAATCTCAACAGCAGAATTTTTCTCTATGGGAAGTTTTCTTTGAAAGATCTTCTGATTAAATCTAGTTGAATTATAAAGCTGCGAATGATAAAGAAGTCTCACTATCATATAAGAAATTTCACTCGCACATACAACTTGTGTGAACCATCTGGACTAAATTAAAACTCTGGTTAAATATTTAATATCTTTTAGAAACATTGAGATCTTTCAATATATCATGAAGATTTTTTAAGTATCTACTTCGAAAGTGAACAGAAGTTGCATGAAAAGAGAGAGTTATTGGCTTTTCTAAGTCTATTCATGTGAAAGCCTACTGATATGGTCACTATGTGAATATTAAAATCCTAGATTTAAACATATCCGACATCTTACCACTGTGGTAGATGAAATTTGGCTTTGAATAAGAACAACGAATTATATAATGTTTTACAAATAGTTTATAAAATTATTACTTGTTAAAATAAATGACAGGTTAAAGGTCTTCTTATCACAATTTGTCATTTGTTTTTAACAGCAGTACTGCAAAGGAGGATCATCTTTACAGTCTTCCAAAATAACAACCTTTTAAAAGCTGCCAACTTCTTATTACATCACTGTATAAAGTGTGTTTTCCTTACAGTTTCGTGATTTCCACCCCCACAGTATTTCAATGATACACTTATGGATAAGAAATTATATACAGACTAGATAATTGCTTGCAGTTATTTCTCCATGCCGTGTCTGTTTGCTTATTGTGCTCTGAATACGCAGTGATGGTTGTGTCAAGCTACATTTCATAATTTCTGCTGTTGCATCTGACTGCCTATTAAAGAATGAGTTGAAATTCATTCTATTTTCAGGTGCAGTCTGTTGATAGAATAAAGCTTGAAAAGGAAATTCAAGTGGTATGTGCAGGTTGAAATTTTCTCCTATATGTGGTCTTCATCTTTTGACATAAAGTCACAAACAATGACATGGGTTGTCTGCCTCTATTTCCATAGATCTTTTGAACAGACAAAATCTTTATGTTTTAATTTAAAAAATACTTATTCAAAGATTTATGTGGCAGCTGAACACTCTGTACTGCCTTGTTTCATCTCAATATTAGAGGTAAGAAATTAAAACCTCATTCCTGTTTGGCCTAAATTTTTCCTACTTTTTAATGTAAAAACAGATGGACTCATGGAAGAACTCATTCCAATTGCAATAGTTTAATACCATAATGAAGAACAGGTAGATAAGAATCTTTTTCTTACCCTGATCAAAGATGGTCTTGACTTCTGTCAGCTGATAAGCCTAATTGCAGAAAATCACTATTTGTTTTTCATGTACTGTAAAACTAGGAAAGTGATAGTAGATGAGACACAAACTCTAAAACTACATGTACTGAAATAAAAAATGGAAAAGAGCAACTTGATATCAGCTATTGAATCCAAGAGATCTCCACAAAGTATATCCTTTCGTGTTTAAAGTAAACGTCACTGTCTACACTATAGAGGAAAATTTAACAATAAAAACATGAACTGTTTGCATTTTATCCACAAATAAATCAGAGCACCAGTTCAGTTGTTTGTTCACAAACTTCATTTGAAAAAAACAAGGAAGAACTATGGACTAGTGCGTGTTTCCGATTTCAACCTAAATTCCTACATTAGAAATGCAGTATCCCTATAATTCTTCTTTAATCAGTGAAGGAGTTTCAGATCTTTAGCTGATCTAAATACTCAGCTGGGATCAGTATCCAAAGGGACTTGTTGTTCTTCTCTTATTACAGACGTGTGAGGTGGGCCCCACAGTCTATGTTGTATATGAGAAAAACTTGTAAGGGAAAAGGATAGACATCATCATCTATATGACGAACAGATCATAGTCCTAGAGACACAACTGGATTGATTGTGGCAGATGCAGGTTTAAATACCACAATTATTAGTAAATACCACTTCTGAGCCCACTGGTGGATACCAACTTGCTTTTCTTGAGAATGACAGTCCTGTCTGTCTTGTATTTCATTGCCTCATGTTTGTTTCACTGAATGATGCTGTGCTTCCCAGAACTCTCATCGTGCCACATTTTGCAGGGAATCTATTATGACACCATTCTCTCGTCTTTTACCCTTTCACCATTATTGTTTCTTCGTTCCCTGTTGTAGTAATAAAATTCCCCATTCCCAGTTCCAAGTAAACTCAGGCCTCTTCCATGCTCCTCCTCTGTTCTTAGTGAGACATCTCTCTTTCTTCCACCAAACGCCCTCACTATTTCTTGCCCTTGGCATGTCACAGAATTTTCTCCTTTTTCATCCACCCAGGCTAGGTCTACTCCAAATTAAATCATTAAAGTAAATATTCTCAAAATATAGTTTAAAATGTAGGGAATTATAGTTTATAATCTCCTGTAGATATCCCAAAATCTGTTTCTAACATATCCCCCTATGAATATTCATGTACCTAAGTTTCATGTCAGTAAAACCTATGCATCATGGAAAGTAGAAATGGCATGGTCTGTGAAAAACACATATAAATAACAATAGCGGTAGAAGGAATAATTCATCTTTGTGGTCCAGTAACATAGAGTAAAGCTCTGTGGTGGGTTAAAAAGCATGTCTTTTGAATATGTGGTGTCCTTACCACAGATTAAATCTTCTGTGGAAAAACCAGACAGTTCACTCACAATACTTCATGAAGGTTATATTTTGAAACAAGCCCAGAAAACTGGAAGAGTGGCAGGGATTTCAGCAGTGTAAGTATATTAAAATAGCTCCGTTATTAATTGAAGAAAGAACAGCACCAAGAACCTGAACCAAACTAATCAGTATTTCTGTTACTTCCTGAAAAAACTTGGAAGACCTATTCTGCCTGACAGAAATGGAAAAAACTAAAATTGAATACAACAGAAGTTTTTTGAATGCTTCCTGTTGCTAGTCACAAACATAACAGTGAAGCAGTGCTTTCAGCATCAATGAAAACAACTGCCTAGGGAATAAAGAACAGAAGAAACTGTTTCAATATATTTTTTTTTTCTAATGCATATAATGTTAAACATAAATGTGATCTGGAAAATATTAACCTATTACAAAATAAGCAGTATGCCAGTTTCTATTATCTTTGTTATGGTCATGTACAAAAGCTTTAATCAAGGATAAATGTCTCATTCCCTGAAGCACTATAAACCCATCAATATTAAAAAGTCAGCTATTTAATTAAATAAGTACCTGTAGGTGTAACCACTGGCAAAGTTAAAGTAGACAAGTATGTGATGTTTTAATCACGATTACAGTTAGTTGTGTTCAATGCTGTGTAAACACAAAAATCACAGTTTTTTTTCCGAAATACATAAAGACATTCAGATTTCAGTCACTACTTGATGCAAGGTCCTCAAGTTGATGAATCAGTACTGATGAATCCCACATCTTTACATGGATCTATATGTCTGTCTGTATACATCTGAGAAAAATAATAGCATTGAAGAGACATGAACCCCTATCAAAAAGGCAAATCTACAAAGACACTAATAGGTTTATGAATGAGAGCTTGTGTAACAAAGAAACAGTACAAAGTGTCAATTATTAATTAAGATTAAGTAAATATGTATTGGACAGAACAATGATTATGTCTAGACTGGAGGGATAAAGTATAGGGGAAAAAAAGACTAGAAAACAAGTCCAGAAAAGAAAAACTACTGAATATACATACTGCAGAGGAAGCAAAACAGCTTCTAGAGAAATGACCAGGGATGGATAAAACTTCTGAAAAGATTATGAAACCTAATAATAGCTTTGAAAGCCATTGCACTGCATTAAAATAGATACTAAATCGCCAACTGGAAGAGACTGGAGGCCCCATGCCTTTGGTGGGCTTTGTCTGATTCATTAGCAAATTTAATCTCATTCAGAGATTGTGTGTGTGTGTGTGTTTGTGTGTTTGAGTGTGTGGTATAGATAAAGATCATATTACCTCTGCCTGTCAGATGGAAATATGTGAGTCTATAATACATGTCATATATGATTTCTCTGTTTTTTTGGTGTATTCTAACCAGAATATGAAAAAAATACCACAAATATGAGTGTGGTATATACAAAGGTGATAGCAAAAAACCTACCACAGGAAATCGTCATGCTTCTAGACCTAGAGAATCAACAAGCATAAAATCCTATGAATTTTATGACAGCAAATGAAAATTTCTACAATTTGAATCGTGACGTGTTATGTATTCTCATTCCAATATTGTATTTTGAAGTGTGAGGAATTAATCATAATTGCTACCTAGATTAAATTTAAGTATATATATGAAAATGCAGTGAAATATACTCATAATAAAAATCTTGCAGGCATAAGAAAAATAAAGTGGACAAAATGTATTGAAAACATAGGAGCCACTTAAAAGGAATGCATTTGTTGTATTGACTTGTTGATAGAGATGTTCCGACTGACCTGTAAAAAATATTCTATATGCTAACAGCATACTTTGACTTCTGTTCTAAGGGAGAAGAGAGTAACTATTAGTCCTTTTCTGCAATTCAGAATAAAAACTGAAGAATGTTCATTACGCAGACTGATTACCCTGATTTTTCATATGACTTGTAAAGAGTGAAGAGTGGGGTGCTCATATGTGCTGAAATGCACAAACTCTGTCTACACTTGCCATTTGAATATTTGAGGTTACACAATTAATACGTGAAAGGAAATGGTTGAGAGGAGTACCTGAAAGGCTCTGCAACCATCAGCTTCATACCTCAATTTTTTATTTGGGGTGTAAATGATTTGGTGAAGAACAAAGTTCAAAGGCAGTAAAAATTATTGATGGCAGAAAATCGGAAAAGAACTTTCCAAATGCACAGGAACAAATTAGACAAACTAATTTGCATTAGTTACTCTCAAGTGGCTCATCCATCTCAGCAGAGAGTAGTGCAAAGTAATGAGACTAGGAATTCAAATAATCAGACACCACCAGGCAGGAGTCACAATATTGAGTAACTGTGTTGTTCAAACACATGCAATAGTAGGTTTGAGTAAATTAATATACGATGCTCCAGAGTACTTTTCATCACTGGACTATGGGAGCTATATGGATTGTGATTTTGCATAACTGCCAACTTACTTGATTTTATTTTTATAGCTTGCAATATTTATTTTTACAGCTTTGTAAATCCTTTTGAATTTGTGAGTATAGTTTGTGACTATAAAAGACTTTACCTGCTATCCATGGAACATACTCTCTAAATCGGTATAAACAACCTGAAGATCCTGACAAGGAGAGAAAATTAGCACATTTCAGTTCAGAGGTCTTGAAATATTTCATTCTGCATAATTTCATTATGCTGTTTTCAAATGATTAGGATATATCATGTATCATTAACTCCCCAAAATGCTAGTTGAAACAGATCGAAGAGAAATATAACTAATCAAACCACCAATTATTATTATTATTTTTAATTGAAATTATATATTTCAACTGTATTTATAATATCTAATTTCAAACATGCTAGATTACATGATTAAAACCTAATCACAGCCCAGCAACGATCACAGAAACAGCACAGGGACAGGAGCCACAGTAACCTGATAAGTGAAATGATGTCACAGAGCCAGCTTCTTCAAAGACCATCAGAGGAGACTATTAGATCATTGATCCTGATGAGAAATCCACCAGGATGAGTCAGCCAAGACCACTCTCTCTATAATGCCAGACAGGCTATCAGAGGTCATTGCCTGAGTTGGTATAGGAATTACTACGGAAGCAGGAGGAAGAGCATTTTGGGACTGTGTAAAGTTTCTGATATGACTTAAAGGGTTGTAGGAACAAGCAAGACTTGTTATGGGATGCTGTAATGGGTCTGGCTGGACTGGAGTTAACTTCCTCTATAGCAGTTGTGATGTGCTTTGTATTTCTGACTAAAACTGCATTCATAACACACTGATGTTTTGGCTATCGCTGAACAACGCTTTCATAGCATTAAGGTTTTCCTTTTTTCTCACTCACCAGCAACTTTCAGTCCTGAGCAGCCAGAGGAACTGGATCAAGTTGTCCTTGCTGCTCATGTTTCTGTGAGTGTGGTGCCTGGTGGTGTGGGTGCCCCCAAAGGCAATGTTCGCTCTCTGTGTTGGTCTGTGTGGCCAACTGCATTAGCAGTGTGTGTGCTATCAGGAAAGTGCTCAGCCTTGCCCCTGGCTGGACGTGGGGACATAGAGCCCCAGCAGCCTCACATCTATGGGGCTGGGACCAGAGGGGTCACCTGTGTCTTGAAGTCCATCATGTATTCTGCGGCATCCTCTGACAACATAAGGTCCCTGTTCTTAGTTGAGGTGCCCATACCAGGGAGCACTACTGACTTTCTGAAAACCTAGGTGTACAACCACTTACCTTGGTGTCCTCAGTGCTCCTGTGTATTCTAGAAATGGAGCACCACCCTTTTATAGTCTTTGTCCTAAACCTTGTTTTATTTCCTTTTTTTAGGTAACTCTTGCAGATAATACAGTCTCTTCTCTGACCCGTACAGCAAGTTCCTCTCAGCTTCAGCTGATGTGGCAAGTAAAGATTTCCTCTCAGCTAGGAAAAAAAAATCCTTTGTTCCTTGGTTGAATTAACCTGGTTTTAAAGGTCTTCGCTCGCCCTTTGTCTGTTTCTTCTTTGTCTTAAATAGTTTCCCTTTCTGTTCTCCTAGGCTTCTGAAGAGAAGTGCTTTATTTTAGGTTGTAAGTGCAAGGTTTACTCACATGTTCATGGTCATTCATCATCTTATCTGACAGCTGTGAGAGATGGCAGACATACCACTGTTAGCATCCTTACTGTCACTGCTGGAAGTCCAGTGCGACAATCAAAGACATTACCATGACAGAAATTTGAAAAGAACTCTTAGTCTCAACATTGAAAGTAAATGGGGAATTTGTTAACTTGCAGAATATGATCCTCAGTTTTATCCTAACCTGAATTTACTCATATCATATTAACAACTGGAAAGATTTGCAAGCAAAAAATACATTGCAAGAAATACATGTCTAATATGAGAAATATGGGACTTTTAAGGGAGATTAATTAAATTCTTATGCCAGGAATTATGATATTAACCATTTAAACAGGATTGTGACTTCAATCTAAAAGTTTGTATATGCTCAGTTAAGTTAGTGATTCACTACCCTGTTTTTCCATAAAAAACCAGAAAGGAATATATTGAGGAGGTAGTAACTTGTAGGAAATCAAGGGAAAAGTTCCCCTTTTAAGAGGAAAACTACTGAAATCTATTTAAATAGTTTTCATTTCTCTGAATGCTGTCTAGATTATATATCAAATATTTTGCATTTTAGAAGGTTTGCTTTTTGTCTTTGAAGAAGATATAGAACCACATTTTTCTGAACACCAAGTTAGAATGAAAAAATTGACTTCTTCTTTTTTTTTGTTCCAATATATTGCATTTTATTGTAAGCCCAGAGGTTTGATAAGTGTTTTTGGCAAAGTGTAGTCATTATCTACCCATGAAACAAATTCAGAACAATGATACAAGATATTATCAAACAGGAACTGGCCCCTCTGGGATACTTTTTAAAAGAGCTGTTGCAGTCTCTGGGTGCATTACTTCGCTAAAGGTGAGAATTAACTGTGCTGTACGGTAAGTGAACCTCTTGAGGTTGCACTGTTCCTATGCTGAGTCTGATTTTCATCTGAAGCTATTTTTTGGTGGATTTTTTCTGTCAGAAACAAACAGAGCCAGTTCTTTGAGGTTTCTGTCCAGTAGTGGAGCTGGAAGATACACATATTTCTGTTCATATTTTATGACAGCTGATCGGCAAAGCTTGTTTTTCTACACAGCACCAAAGTTCTATTGAAAAAGTGTCAGGGACATTATAGGCTCTGTTCAAAAGAATTATTTAACTACTTTTGCCATATCTTTTATTGCACATATCAAGAAAAAATTTTGAACTGTTTATATAAGACACTATTTGGGATATTTATAAAGGACAACAAGTAAGATTTACCCTGTATGATCACCAGTCATAATTTTGTAGTTTTTTTTTCTTTTCTCCTGTTCAGAACAATTTACAAACAACAGACTCTTAAAGAAAACAAACTCAAAGTATCTATTGACTTCAACAGGTTGAAACAGAATTACTATAGATGAGAAAAAAAGGAATTTAAAGAGAGGGAGACATTCACTTATGTATTAATAATGTTTTGGAAACCAGAAAATACATTGTTATATTAGAATTATTAAATATAACAAAAGAGAGATGTTACAAAACATTTTAAAAGAGAAACTCCTATTAACATTCATGTCTTTACTCCTTTACAACCAAATATAGTTGAAGTCACTTAAGTATCTCCCAGCAGGAACCTCCCTTTGCTACTCCAGGGCACCACTGGGGACATAGTGCAGCAACAAAGGTCTCCACTAGATGGTAGTGACACCACTAATTGCTGATCCTTCACTTTCCATTTTTTTTTACTTACATTGACACTTGCACCTTCAAGATTATAATTAAACCATATTATTTTTAGAGCAATTATAAGCCTACAAAAGTTACTATTATATTTAACAAATACTGAAATTTTAGTCCTGTGGGAAAGCATTTTACTTGGACTTCTTGTTGGGCTAAATGGAACCTGAAGTAAAATAAGAAAATATCTGCATGGCTGAAAAATACTGGAAAATTCAGAAATCAGGAAAATAAATTAATAAATGCAAAACAAACCTTTCAATTTGAGTCAATTCAAGGTTAAACAACACTTTCCTTTTACGACTAAGAATCATCATTTAGGGAACTGGTATTCTGTTCTCCTCCAATGCCTTCAGTCCTTGGCTGAATTACACTTTTCAAGATCCGCTATGCTGTCATAGCAGAAAAAAAGATACACTGTAATTTAGAAGAACAAGTCATCCCAGAAATCTCATGAGAAAAAAACGGTTCAAGCTACAATTTTCAAAAGACACTTTGCCATTAGAAAAGAGTTATGTTTATTTTTAAATGGTTTGAAAGTAAAAACTTATAATCAGTCTAAAAAATGGAAATATTTCAGTTCACATCAAACTGTTTCTAGACACAATGAATTGGTTTTGTTTTCCAAGCAATTAGAGGAAAAGTATGAGCCTTTTTTTTCTACACAAAATGATATTTCCTATTAGGAAATAATTTAATGAAACATTCCCAGCCTGTTCTAGTGGATATCAGTTGTATATAATGTACTTTGGCTTGTCGTAATGTTTTCCTGCAATTATCATTATGTTGTGTGTATCCACTGGCTATCCTGTTCTGCCATGTTTTAGAAAGGCCTCAGAGATACTCTGGTCTCTCAAATAACCTTCATAACCCTTTTTCAAATTATTTTTTTCTTTCCAAAGAACTCTTATTCATAGCCCATTAATGTTTTACAAAAAAAATCCCTATTAATCTGTAATTCTGTGCAATTACATTAGACTGCTCAATTTACGTAAGCTTTCAGTAACTCAAGGTTACTGCTTCTAGATTTTTTGGTGCTTGGTATAATGGAAGCAGAGGAGGCCAGAAGTAATAGCAAAAAATCTCAGACATAATACCAAGAAGGAAGCAAAATCAAATTAAATATGTTTGGTTCATGCATTGAGCACTATCTGAAGTTCCTAAATCAAGTAAAACTTTGTTGACAAGTAAATCTAGTCCCCTGATGCACCCACAGATTAAGAGCAGTTTGTCTCTTCTAGAAATTACACTAATTGTTTCCCCAGGGAGGAAAGTGATGTTTATCCAAGTTGTTGTGTCTCTGGGCAGACGTTTTCTTTCGTGGGAGAGACTTCAATGGCAGCACTCTCTTTTCCTGGCTGTAACTATTGAAGATCACCAAAATTGAGCTATGGTAATCTATCCCGCCAATTTCTGTTATAAAGAATGCAGGTTCAGTCTGATGTATGCATATTTTCAGGGTATAACACAGGTAGTAAAACCATGCACACAGTAAATTCTCCACTAAGTGTTTAAGACAGCTTCAGAGGGCTTTTGCCCCAGGAAAGAATGTAAAATGTGGCAAGGAGGAGATGCACTGTGTTCAGATCTCAGCTGAAAAATCTGCAGTCTGTAATCTGTGAAACAGTTTTGCTGCTCTGAAACACTGAGAAATGTGAAGGCTTCCCTGAAACCAAGCAGTGCCCTCTGTTAAGTTTCTATTTCTGAGAAAAGAATACCCTAGCTTTAACAGAGCTTTTCATTTTTCTGATTCCTTTTGTTTTTCTGCAATTTATGTTGCCAGAGGATGCCACAGCTGATGGACTTCAGGACTCAGGTGGCCGTCTCTGGTCCCAGCCGCACAGGTGTCCCCAGGTCCAGCCAGCAGCAAGGCTGAGCATGTATTCCCAATAGCGCACACACACACACTGCTAACATGGCTGGCCACACAGATCAACAAAGAGAGAAAACGAAATATTTGCTGTGACATATGCTCTGTCTGAGTGCCTTATCCCATTCCAAATTTTACAACAGGCAGTGAAAACAAAAGGCTTGTTAGATCATCAAAATGGCCTTGGACTTGGGCAGATGTCTAAACTCTGAACTGTGATTCTTAACTCTCTGCTTAAATCCTGAGTAATCTTGAGCTCCATAAGCTCAAATAATGTCTCAGTTTCCATTGGCATCTAATTTTCTATTTGTGTAAATAACCATTCAGGCCTGATTCTGTAGGGCAGCTCACTGCCTATATGATGCCTAAACATAATCCAGATCTACAAACTGAATGGGACAATACTTATCTTCCAAATGAGAATAGAACCAGTAGCTGTAGGATGGAACATAATTTGCATGGAATATAAAGGATTTATTTTAAACTACTGGCATCTCAGTGAATACAGCTTTCACTGAGGACCACAAGACCCAGATTCAGTTTTCCTCTTTCCCTGGGGAGATGTTAATTCAACACACCTGCTTCCCTGGTTTGGAAGTGGACTCCTCCTGTGGAAGCCATGTGATTGCAAAGGAAACCCAGCTGGGGCAGAGGGAGAACTCTTATATGTCATTTAGTAGTTATAGCAGTCTCCTGGACTGTGATATTTCAAGTCTGTAAACCAAAGAAGGGAACTCCACCCACACCTGCTCTAGCACAATTTTAAGTTTTTCTATGTCTCTTTCCTTCCTCTCAATCATATCATGAAAGCAAAGAATCACACATTTCATTTTACAAAGAAAAATCATAGACCTTTGTCTTCCAGAGAAGTTTCTGTGGACAGTGCAAGGAAGTATGTACCTTGCTGAAACAATGTACTCTGATTCTACAGAGAAAAGGCATAAGAGCTTATTTCAGCTTTTCCATCTCAGAGTGCTCAATACCTAGCTTGTCCAGTATTCAGCTTTCTGCAGAGGTCATATTGAGGGTTTGATACTTAACACATTAGCCTACATTCTACTCCAAGAAGAAGGAACTTTAAAATTACATGTTCAAAGTTTCTGCATTGTGCTACACAACCTTTTTTTCAGACTAGAGTTGTTCGATCTTTTATTATATATGGAATGTTCTCATCTGAGACATTAGTGGATTCATTTTTTATAAAGATGACTCTGCAAAGAAAAGCATAAATTAGGTGCCAGAGTGATCGGTTTGGAATTTCTCAAATTACAGCTGCAGGTTTTAGAAGCCATAACTGCAGAATTAGCTAAGCCAACTAGCACTATATCTAGAAACTGGGAACAACAAAACTCCCAATATTTTTCTCAAGGGTTATTAAAGCCATGTATATAGCAAGGTTTTTATTTAACTACAAGACGGCTTAGTATATAAGTTCTGATTTGTGGATGTTTCTACAAATATCTGATAATCCTGCTGTAATACAGAAAGCCTGCTCAACTAAATATCTTGTAACCTAGGAAAATTAATAGGGGAGTATAACAGACTCATGTAGCAATTTATACTCATTAGCATTTAAGTGTATCTTGTGCTGAAGAAGCATAGGGAGAGTCAGTGTCTTTTTTGGAAGATTTTTGTTGGTTTTTATTTGGTTTTGTTTGGGTTTTTTTGTTGTTGTGATTTTGTTGTTGTTGTTTGTTGGTTTGTTTGTATTTAAAAAGAACTTTCATATACAGGCAGGGGTAGAGAGGATGTGTTCTGGTATGAAAGGGAAGATTTTTTACAATTAATTTTGTTTATTTTCCATACTTTGGTATTTCCAATGGAAATAAAACTACAAGTTTGAAATATTCAGGATTTAAAATTTTCCTAAGTTTAAGATTAGATAAAATACTTACATATAAACCCCTCTTTTGCCTGAGGACAGGAAAGTGACTCCCCCACACCCATCCCACATATATCTTAATGTTTATACCAATCGCTGACATTAGGGTAGGTGTCAATAACACTTTTCCAGATGGCTGTCATTTTAAGATACAATAAAAAATATAGATCCTAGAAAGTACTAACACTCTCCATGACTATTCCTTTGAAAGTCTTCTGTGAGGACATAGTAATCACTTAAAGTATAATACCAAAGGGGATTCTGAGTGGCCTTGGTGAGTCCTCAGTAGACTTCTGCATTGTGACAGCTTATGCAAGTATTTCTTACCAGCTCTCTTCTCTTGTCATACAGCAGTCTGTGCTCTTCTCCTTCCATACCACAGAGTATCGGAGCTCTGTAAACTGTGGTTTTTAACTACTTGTTGCTTTGTTTCTAGAATTGCCAAATATTGTAAAATGTTTTCATATTAAAAAATGTTTCTAGTCTCATGAATGAGGGAAAAAGATGGAAAATTAATCCAGTTTTTGGGAATAAAAAAAGGTGAAAAAGATTTTCTGAATCATACTAAGTGCTCCAAAACCAAAAAGTGAAAGAAAATGACTCACAGTTTACTTTTTCATCAATAATTCATAGCATTGCCAAAATTTTCCTTAATTTTGAAAAGTTGTTTCATGATTTGTGAGCACTTCAAGGTGAAAATAATCAAGATACAGTGTATCAACTGTAAAAATTTTTAATTGTTGGTTGATTTCAAATGAAAAATACAGAATAATAAATGAGAATCTTGAAAATCAAAGAGGAAGTTTCATTAACTTTTAATTTCAGTTTGTGTTTATTCAATCTTAACTTTTTTCCATTAAGCCTTCAAAGTGTCAGTAATTAGGAACAGCTGTGAAAGAAAGATAAAGTTACCTGCACAATTTTAACCCCTTTATTACTACCAAGCCTTGACGAAAGACCATCATCCTCAAATATGATTGGATAGTTCAATAAGAATTGTGTTTGTGGTAAGTTAATGTCAAGTTCTGTCATTGGTAATTATGTAGAAATAATGTCAAGAAGACTAGACTAAGATGCAATATTAGACTGAAAATTCTGCAACTCAGCTTTACAGATACAATCTCCAAATTATTGTAATAGGGGAAAACTCTATGTTGTCTGCTTAGGACTGATTTTTTTTTAAGGTCTGAAGTCTCACCAAATGTTGAGAACCATCTTTTTTTTTTTTTTTTTTTTCTTTAAATCTAACATAAGAAGTAAGCACTCGAAGAAGATCCCTCTGGAGAAGAATAACAGGAGAAGAAGAAGATATAGATGAAAAGCTTTGTTTTTCTTATATTTTCTGTGAAATGCTCATGTATTAACACAAAAACAACCATGACATTATATACACAGACCTAAATATAACAGAATCCAAATTTTTCTCCCCAGAAAAAAAAAAAAATCTCTAAAAACAACAGGGCAGGCTGGGGATTAGAAAGAAACTCTACTCATACACTTTTTTTCCTTGGTTATACCTGTTTTTTAAAATCTTTTTTGGAAGCATCCAGTACTAGTAATTTTTTAGAAACAGGATACTGGGGTGGGTATTAACAGATGCGGGTGATGACTTTAGTACTTAGGAGCTATCGCAATGAACTGGAAATTCAAATTCTGTCTGTTTGGGCAATTATTGTGTTTTAAAAAATATACTTCATGCTTCCCTAAAATTCCTTTCATATTTGGGGTTTGAAAATACTGTATGAGAGTGTATAAATAAGATTATCCAGATTTTATAGTCAGAGAAACTGGGGCACTAAGTGGGTAAATGGCTTGCATAGCCTGTGGCAGAGTTGAGAATTAAACTAGCATTTTCCAGCTGCTAGTTTCAGTGGAAAATATAATCTCCTGCATTTGCTACCTTTTTTTGAAATTTGAGGGGTTGGGTGGGTTTTGAGTGTTTTAATTTTAATTCATTTTTTGTTATAGTAATTATACAGCTATGGTAGCCTAGGGTCCAATTTGCAGCCAACTGTAAATTACTAGTGCAATAGCCATTTCTCCCCATTTTTAAGACGTAAATAGTTAGCCCATGGCTATCTCAGCTACAGAAGAAATACACAGACCTGAGAGAAAGTTTCTGATTTGCAGCTACATACTGTTATTTAAGCATGTACACAGCCTTGGATATAAGATGCATTTGGATAAAGGCTCAAGTCTCATCCGTCTGGGCTAAAGGAGTTAACTTTTTAAAATCATGGCATACACAATCTTGTTCTCAAGACAAATAACGTTTAAAAAAAGTTTGCAAATACTTTGTGATATTCATCTCTTAAGAAGCTCATGATAAAGTGTATTGTTTTCGCAGTTTATATTCTTAAAGTCTACTTGTCAAAGAAAGAGAACAATAGCTATTTCTTTCAAATATTTTAAAAAATCCTAATCTAAACTACGTAACTGGTATTATTAACAAAAATGTTTGTTCTGTAATGACTCACAGCTCTAGAAGACTGTAAATCTTTTCTTTAGCCAAGATGTTAGAATACATGCTATCAAAACAGTTGTGAAACCTTAGAACAGCAGAACCATGCATAAGAGTGTGGAGTTCATGGGCAAATGCAGAGGGGAAACAGAAAAAGAGGAAATATGGAGACTTGATATGTCAGTGCACCTGGGCAATTAAGTAGCTGAAACAAAAAAATACTGATGCATCACTCAGCTCCGTGTATAGACAGATAAAGAGATGCACTTATATGTTGCTACCATGGAATCCACTATTTGGGCAGCTTACTCTACTCTTTTCCATTTTCAATGTAATAGCCACATTTATATGACTCTGTCACTTTGCTGGACCTGGGGGATCACACTTCCACTGAAGTGTTTTCTCCTTTTGTTTTCTCCAAATCCAAAGACTACCTGTTTTTCTCAGCTGGAAGCTGGGATGCTTTGACATTCCCTTGGAGGAGTCTTTCTTTGTCCAGGAACACCAGTGTCTTAGGAGAGATAAAAAGTAGTAGCAAAAATGTTCTATGTACAGCAAACCTTTCTGAATAAATTGTTTGAACACTGTCACTGGCCGGAGTCAACCTTTGCTTGCCCATTACTATGTAAAGTTCCATTTCTACTAGTTTGTAAGTTCATGTCATGTTTATCTGCTTTCATTCATCAGATATGTGATATCCTCCTGTTCTCCTGGCCCGTTTTATTGGGTTTGATTATTGCAGTTGCCTTTTTACATGTAAATGTTAATGCTGTTCATGTCATCAAAATTAATTTGTGTCTCATGGAATGCAGTTTGTTTTAATTCTTGCCTTTCGGATTTCTAAATTTAGGTCCTTATATGGGTCTCCTATTAACAAGGTATGAATATTAAATACATATTTCCTGATTTTATTACAGTTTCTTACAAAACAGGTTTCTGACATGATTTTCATAGGTTGTAATTTATAAAAACTAACTCAAATGGTGATGTGGCTGCAAAAAGCCATATCTTTGGGCAGGTGCCTTTCTACTTGGTCTGCAACTCACAGCTCAGGCTTATGATGTACAAATTACAATTTCTTATTTTTTTTTTAATAATGCTTATTGTTACATGTTTGGATAGCATGGAAAACTATTTTTAATATTCCCTACAATAATACGTGATGTATGGAAAAACTTTCATTGTCTTTTTGTCCTGGTTTTCTCAAAAACCAGACCAGTTCTCCTTTAATTAATTTTTACTTTCAGCTAAGTTCTACTAAGTAATGCACTTTTCTGAATTTAGCTGCATGTTTTTTGAGATGCTGTTTGCTCCGGAGTTGATAAGGTGACCAATGGGATGCAGAAGAGGCCTATGTTTAGATTTATTGCTATAGCAACCAAGGATATTGATAACGTCCCGTAAGTGAGAGGGGCGTATTTGCAAGGACAGGCAGACAAAACAGACCAACTGAGTATTCCATCCCATACACGTCGTACGCCACATAAAAATAGGAGATCACAAGGGTCTCACTCTCTTTGAACATGGCCAGCATCTGAAGAGGACCCTGACCATCATGCCTGCGATCTGAGGCCTGGTTCCAGACCCTGCATCTCTGAATCCAGTTCCGGTTTGCTGTAGAGTCCAGCCCAGGACTTTTGGGTGCCTGCCCTGCAGCTGCTGGAGTGACACCAACTCTGCTGGTCAAAGCTGTACTACCTCGGGAAATTCAAGATTGGTTTTGTGTGTTTTGAATTATTTTCTCTATTTATTAGTAGCATTAGTAAAGAATTTTAAACTTTTCCAACTTGCAAGTCTCTCTACCTTTTCCTCCTATTTCCTTTCCTTAGCGGAAAGGGTGGGGGACTAAAAGAGCCCATCTGCCATGGTTTATTGTCACCTTGCAGCAAACAGTGACACTTTTCCAAAATTAACCTAGGATTACCAATATAATATTCAGTAGTCTCCAGTCTTCAGTAGTTTCCTTTTGCAATTATAGTGGAAGAGTTAAAAGGAAAACACAAATTAGCAAAATGGAAAACAGAAGTTTGGGATAATAAAGATTCAAGAATTATTTAAAAACAGAGCGGCAAGGGCTACAGTCTAAATGAGACCATATTCTCATTTTGTCTCAGTAGCAACTTAAGACACATTAAAGGGACTTGATTTTCTGGAAAGCAGATTACTGCATTTTCAAAGCTGGACATAAATGAGCAATATATAACCTAGAATCACTTTTGTAAATGAAGACTTGCCTGCTGACAATTCAAACAAAGAGGTTAGGAATGTTTATGAGAAGTTCTCTTCAAGAGATTCTCTGGTCATGCAAGAGACAGCACAAGGCAGATCCTGAACCACAGCATGCCGTGGTTCTGTCAGAGTCCACCTGGAGTGCTTCTCTTGCCAGGGAAAGGAATGTATGGACAGGGGCTTTTGTGCATCTGATCTCATTCTGATGTGCGATTAAAATATGAGTGAATTACTTACATGGCCTAGGGACTAAGATGTGTTCCTGAAGTGCGTACTCTAAATATAGCTCATATATCCTGAAAGGAGCCACTTCACCACTCTGCAATTCCTTCTGTCTGATGTTGCGTCACCATAGTAATTGAGAAAAAAGATCTACTGGCGTCTGTAAGAAGACTTTTTCACACAGTATCACAGTATCACAGTATGTTTGGGATTGGAAGGGACCTCAAAAGATCATCTAGTCCAATCCCCCTGCTGGAGCAGGAACGCCTAGGTGAGGTCGCACAGGAATGTGTCCAGGCGGGCTTTGAATGTCTCCAGGGAAGGAGACTCCACAACCTCCCTGGGTAGCCTGTTCCAGTGCTCTGTTACCCTCACTGAGAAGAAGTTCTTTCTCAAATTTAAGTGGAACCTCTTGTGTTCCAGCTTGATCCCATTGCCCCTTGTCCTATCATTGTTTGCCACTGAGAAGAGCCTGACTCCATCCTCGTGGCACTCACCCTTTATATATTTATAAACATTAATAAGGTCACCCCTCAGTCTCGTCTTCTCCAAACTAAAGAGCCCCAGCTCCCTCAGCCTTTCTTCATAAGGGAGATACTCCACTCCCTTAATCATCTTTGTTGCCCTACGCTGGACCCTCTCCAGCAGTTCCCTGTCCTTCTTGAACTGAGGGGCCCAGAACTGGACACAATATTCCAGATGGGGTCTCACCAGGGCGGAGTAGAGGGGAAGGAGGACCTCTCTCGATCTACTGACCACCCCCCTTGTAATACACCCAAGGATGCCATTGGCCTTCCTGGCCACAAGGGAACAGTGCTGGCTCATGGTCATCCTGTTGTCCACCAGGACCCCCAGGTCCCTTTCCCCTACACTGCTCTCTAATAGGTCATTCCCCAACCTATACTGGAACTTGGGATTGTTCCTGCCCAGATGCAGGACTCTACACTTTCCCTCATTAAATTCCATCAGGTTATCCCCCGCCCAAATCTCCAGCCTGTCCAGGTCCCGCTGGATGGCAGCACAGCCTTCTGGCGTGTCAGCCACTCCTCCCAGCTTAGTGTCATCAGCAAACTTGCTGATAGTACACTCAATTCCCTCGTCTAAATCATTAATTAATATATTGAATAATATTGGTCCCAGTACTGACCCCTGAGGCACTCCACTAGATACTGGCCTCCAACTGGACTCCGCACCATTGACCACCACTCTCTGGCTTCTCTCTATAAGCCAGTTTGCAACCCACCTCACTACTCTATTGTCTAGACCACACCTCCTCAATTTAGCTGTGAGGATGCTGTGAGGGACTGTGTCAAAGGCTTTACTGAAGTCAAGGTAGACCACATCCACCGCTCTGCCATCATCCATCCACCTTGTTACATTCTCATAAAAGGCTATGAGGTTGCTCAAGCATGACTTACCCTTGGTAAAGCCATGCTGACTGCCCCTAATGACCCTCTTATCCCTGATGTGCCTTGAGATGGCACCAAGGATAAGCTGTTCCATTACTTTCCCAGGGACAGAGGTGAGGCTGACCGGTCTATAATTACCCGGGTCCTCCTTCTTGCCCTTTTTGAAGACTGGAGTGACATTTGCTTTCCTCCAATCCTCGGGCACCTCTCCCGTTTCCCAAGACTTGGCAAAAATTATGGATAGCGGTCTAGCAATGACTTCAGCCAGCTCCCTCAGCACCCGCGGATGCATCCCATCTGGACCCATGGATTTATGGACGTCCAGACTATTTAATTGTTCCCTAACCCAGTCCTCATCGACTAAAGCAAACTCCTCCATTAACCTGGCTTCATCCGGGGTCTCAGGGGTACAGGGTTCCCCAGGACAGCCTCCAGCGGAGTAGACAGAGACAAAGGCGGCATTCAGCAATTCTGCCTTCTCTGTGTCTTCTGCCACCAGGGCACCCACCTCATTCATCAGTGGGCCTACATTGCCTCTGGTATTAGTTTTATCTGCTATGTATTTGAAAAAGTTCTTCTTGCTGTCCTTGACCCCTCTCGCCAGCTGTAATTCTAAGGAGGCCTTGGCTGGTATATTTCTAGAATGTAAATTAAACAATCTGAAGTGTCCTTATATTCTAATTGATGGAACTGCTTGCAGGTGAGTCTGGTTGTTTTAATTGCATCATGTCTCTTCCAAGATAAATTTTTCATAGCTGATCTATGGTTTGTTTCATTGGTAGCATGTGTGTCTTAAAAATACAATTCTGTACCTATAGTCCATGTATTCATACAGCTCTTTATTTAACAACATTCCTGATCTTAATGGAGGAAATTATTCTTTTAAAAAAGACAGTGAGAGAGAATGCTCTAAATTATCAGTATGTGACATTTTAAGTGGAGAGGAATACTCTAGGAATTAGAAAAACCTTGGGAATATTCAGCCAATGAAATCCAGTGATTGACTGCATGTTGCTAACCTACTAGATTTAAATAGATGTTGACTCACTGCAATAGTGGTCATAGCAACAGATCATTCCATTTGGAAGGGAGAGGGTAGAAGAGGAATAGAACACTTGAAATACTTTTATATTTAAACAGGCAAAGACACGCACAGAGATATAGATATAAATATCTAAAAACATGCTTTCCAAGAGCCATATAATCTTTTTACAACCTATTAGGAGCTTTGCCCATGGCAGTACTTGGAGTCTACACACTCAAAGATATAAAAATGAGAATAGAACCATTCAGTTTTGCTGCAACATCTCATATCCTGACTTTGTTCTGCCCAACAAACAGTCTTTAAATCAATTGTATATCAATCATGGAACAAAGTACATTAAAAAAGTGTGTAAGAGTAGCTTAATACTGTTTATATTAGTTTTAAATATATGATTACTTAAAAGTGAAATCTGAACCTTTAAACAGAAAATTACTTCCAATTTACTTTTATTCTGTGTTTTGTTTAATCAGAATGGTTTAGGCTGTAAAAAGTAACATGTTAACATATCACCCACACAGTGATATTTTAAACCCTCATTACCACAGCAACATGATGCCCTCTTTACTGATGGGTTCCTGAGGTAAACTGGTTCCAGAAGCTTCATTTATGACCCAAAAAATATTGTTAATGTTACAGCAAGAGTCTAAACCAAAGGTTCCCTTTTCAGCAGATACATCAATAAATTAGAGTAGTTATGGATGTCTATACAAATCTTTGAAAGCAAAATAGATCGCTTAAAAAGCCAAAATGCTTGAGAGTATGATGCATTAGTGGAACCACATACATGTTATCCAAATAATCCTACAGAAAGCTTTTATGCTACATCTACTTAAGATACTTAGTCCCCTTTAGCATCTGGATAGCTTAGTGTCTTTATTATTCTTGTGATAATAATATTAATAATAATTTTCAGTAATTGATAATAGCACCATTACGCATCTAGTGATTTAAGAGTACGGAAAATTAACTGGTCAGTGACAAAGTAAGCATTTTTCCCATCAGTTATGCACTCAAAAAAATTGACTATTTTTTCTCATCTGAACTGCTGCTGGAAAATATGGATGCAAAATTATTACAAGAATGTAAGACCTTATCCCACTCACTGAACAGGTTTTGCTTCAGTTGAACTGCTCATAACAGTGCGTGAAAGTGCTTCCCAGAATTCTCAGTTGTCTTTGTAGAAGAATTGCCTCACCTTATCAAAATTAAGAAAAAACTATCAAATACAGGCTCAGAATTTTTGTCTTTTCAGCCAGAAAACATATAGTATTGTGGGTCAAACTTTGATCCTATGAGACTGAATTTCTTACTGATTTAAACTGATTTCCAAACAAACATACAAGTCCACTGATCTTTGGATCTAGTTTTCTATATTAAAAAAAATCCCCAAAACAGAGTAGTTGTGATGCTTCATCAAAAACTCTTCCAACCATATCGTGTGACTCAGAAATTTTTTAGTCTTTGCTCCAGTAATTTATTAATTTATTATAGACAACGGTGTACAGGCTTGGCAGACCAGAAGGTAGGGGCATGTCTGCTTTTTGTTTTCTACCCTGTAAAGTATACAAGAATGGTGTGAGAACAACATAGGATGAAGAAAAAAACAAAACAAAACAAAACAAAACCAAACAAACAAACAAGCAACAAAAAACAAACAACAAATAAACAAAAAAAGACCACACAAAACCAAACAAACATGAGCTGTGAATCTCTCTATAAAGCTTCCTTAGTAGCTATTCAGTATGGATAAGTACAGCTGACTGCTGGGGTCATGGGATTCCCATATGCTAACAGTTACTATGATATTTTTCTTATTTATAGCCTGTGAGAGATACTTCCTCTCAAACCCAGTGAATCTGTCTGTCACAGAGTTCACTTACCCAGAGACAGAGTACATAAATTCCCCCAGAGGCGGAATGCCTGCTGAATGAAAAGGTATCACTTCTCACAACAGTTGCTCTAAAGATTCTAATGAACTTTGAGACTGTGTAGCTTAATCACATATATTTTAAATAGACACATCTGATTACAAAATAGAGTAATATATATGTACCTCATAATGTCTAGAATGGCAATATATATAACATGCAAATAATAATGTTTAAATATATTTTATTAATGACTAGTGCTATTCATCCCTAAAAGATTAATTTTTCCTTGTACATTTTTAATGTACATTCCTGTATATTTTTATATCTGAGGTCACCTTACCATAATTTGTAAATTCATCAGCAATAAATGCTAATTACTTAAGATTTAAAAGTTTTTGGAAGCATGTGCTGACAAATGTGACAACAATTTTAAGTCAGTTCATGATACAAAGACATTTGGCAAATTTCTATAATCTAAAGCTATGGATAGAAACAGACACAACAGAAAGCGATTGCACTAATCTGCTGGTAGCAGCTGCTGGATTGTTATGTTGTGCAAACTACATGAGAGGAGCTGGTAAACTGCAACAGCATTGTCTACAGAAATCTCTGAAGACCCCTTGGCTTTCAGATCAACAGCTTCCAGAGTTTTCTCAAAGGGAACCTAGAAACAGTGTTCATCTTTAGGATTTTAAAGTATCTCTCTTCCTATAGAGATTCTATTCTTCTAAATGCAAATTTCAAACCCGGCTTGCACTTTTAATACAGTTTAACCTTCTTTCCTACTCTGCCACTGTTGGAAAATACAACAGAGCCAGGCATACTGAGAACAACCCACACAGTGCTACATATTGTTATCAACAAAAAACACTGCTTAGTCCTTTTCTGAATGATATATTTAACTATATATTGAAAAGTAATTGTACTATTTTTGGTAAGAACTTCATGTTATTCCCACATAATTATTTAGAAAGTTATATCCTTCATGTAGGATAGCTCTATCCATTTTCACAGCTGCTCGTCAGTGAAAACACTAACGCATATAAAAAGCCCTTAAAGGATGCAAGACATCTTTTTCTCAAAAATTACAGAGCAAAGAAAGGTTACCTCATTATTTTGAAGTAGATGTATTCATTGGTTATCACTGGTTTTGCTATACTGTTGATGTAAAAACTGTAAAACCAAGTGCTTTTTAAAAGCTTCTCTTACGAACATCTCTTTGCAAGACAATACTAATATGGCTGCAAGCTGCTATTTTCTTCTAGGGGCCAAATCAGTAGTTGTAAAGGGTGATGGGTTCCTATTAAGTTCCTGTGTGATCTATTGATAAATATGCATGTCAGAGTCAAAAAATAAATCTCTAGCACATCTTTCAGCTCTTATGAAAATGTTTCTGTTACTGAATAATATATTGGGTATTGAGATGGAAAAACAGTCATAGAAAATCTTAGTTATGCTTAGGACAGAAAGTTCAAATGAGTTCCTCAGAATGCGTTAGATATTAGGATGGGGACTGATCATGAAAAGATCGATCAGGGGACTGATCAGCAGAAAAACAGAGTACTTTAATAATTTTTTGGCAACTTGTTCTTTTACTAAGTAAACAGGTTGTAGCCTTTTGTGCCAGCAGGTTGCATGGGCAGATGAAACACAAAGTAATCAGCTGGAGGTCATAAAGGTATGTCTGAGATGTTAGTACTTGCTGTGTTAAGGTAACATTTCCTGACACCTAAGGAAGCACATCAGTTAAAGTTATCCTAGATGCAAGAAAACTCAGTAAGTCTGGAGAGATTTCAATGTTAAAATCTGAAGATACAAAACTAATCCAATACTTTTCAGTCCTAAAAAAAAAAAAAAAAAAAGTGATTTTTTAAAAGATCTGTCACTTCTGAAAATAGGTCTTTAAATACTGATTATCTGAGACATAGACTAAATGGTGGATAAAACCTTAAGCCAGAGAAACCACATGACTACAGAAGTTATAGCAGAATCTTTGTAAGCAAATACATACATATGAAGAGGGTAATGGAACACTGGAGAATAAAAAACAGCTGAAATGATAAAACGATAAAAGGAAATGGGAATATAAACTCTCAAGTTCTGAGTCCAGTGATAAGTAAAAAATACAGTTGGTAGAAAATGAGTTGTATTCTTCCACACAGATGGAGTTAAAGTAGATTTCGTAAAAATCTGAATTTGGCCAAACCCATGAAATAAAAAAAGAAAAATATCAGTTTTGTCTTTCAAATAAGTTAAAGCAAAATACAGAACTAAGATAGTGTATATGTTATATGGGACGGCAGGACCAAAAGCAATGGTGGTTTTATGGGTATGTGAAAAAAGTATATATTTCTATTAAAAAGGCTATTGGTATTATGTTCACTATGTTGGGACAGAGATTATGTATGTTTGAACAATGAGCGAAAAAAATGAACAGAAGAATCACGGAGAAGACCAAAGAGTATTAGAATCTGTATTTCTCACTGATGAGATCCTACAGCAGAGTTTTGGATTGCTTTTCAGAAGCCTTTCTCTTCCACAGATACCAAGTTTACATCAGTCTTCCCAGTCAACTCCTTGAAATCAAAAGTCTGAGAGAAAAGGCATCATTCTTCAGCCATTTTATCCAAGTGAAGAGTTGCAAAAGTTCTGATAATACAGGACTGTATTTTTATTTTTTTTTTTTTTAAATTGCTGTCTCATGGTAGATAATCTGCCCAAATTTTTAGGCAAGAAATTGGACTGTAAAGTCACAAAGGGAAATATATCATGCAGTGTTAGGATATGGTCTCAGTAACAGGATGAAGCTCTTAATTTTAATTTCTCAGACATTCCCACACAGTGATAATGTACTAGTATCAATAAGCATTTGTCATTACATTACAAGCAAAGCAAGACATGCACATATATGGTAATCTGAAACACTGCAATCTGTAGAGGCATGATGATTTATATGGTTGGAGAGCAAAATCATATAAACTTTATGTAAAAATTTATTGATTCAGACTCCATCTAAGCAGTTGCTTGTTGTAGATTCAAAAATAAACTAGCACCAATGCACAGAATTATCTTCCTGATTTGGATGCTATAGAAACTGTAGTACATTTCCAAATAAGACTAACCATAATTTATTTTTTTTAAATGTAATTCTCCTCTGTTTTTATCTGTAGATTTTAAATATTATTTTTGCTTTTTTAGAATAATTACAACTTGCTCAGAATTCAGAGATAAGTATTTGATAAAGCATTAGCAAATGTCAAATAGAGATTAGGCATACATGAATGTAAATACTAATGCCCCTTTATGCATTCATTCAAGGGACCAATTTAGAGATAAAAGTTAATGTGCTTTAAAATAACTACTCACCACCAATTGAAACGTATGGAAATGTTTATGCCAGAAGCTGTCAGAAGACAGCTAATCTTTTAGTATAGAAAGGGAAGTAATCTTTCTCATCTTTTGAATGAGACAGATGCCTTACTCTTGGTATTCCCAGGGCTCAAGCTAAACCAGGTCAAGCAGCAGTTGCTGACTACTGTGCAGTGTTAAACCAAGTCCCAACTAGTGCACACCAAGGCCAGCAAAGGCAAGTGCTTGGACCCTGCATTGCCAGGCCAGTGTAAAGCCTGACACCTTCTCCTGGAAATGGTGTTTACTGGACTACATTGGGAGATGTTAAATATGTTAGTGGTTAAGGTATTTTTATGATCACTTTTCAGGGAAATCGTACTATAAGAATAGTAGAACAAATTCATGTAGTTCATGGCTTTGCTCACAGCTGCTTTCATGAACGGGAATATACCACTTTTTGATTAACCTCTGGTTCAGTCTTCCACAACTTCTCTTCAAAATCACTTTCTCAGAGATGCTTAAAAAAAAAAACCCTAAACCTTAGATATCAGAGTAGAATTATTCTGCAAGTTCAAACAGAACTACCATCTAATTGCATTAAGCAATATGTGTGACATATGCAAGCTTGGCAGACCACACATTGTCTAGTCACTTTTCAGCCATGAAATGATAAACAGGAAGAGTCACTTATGATTCAAATGGTTCATAATGTACCAGTGCTTCAAGCTGACGAAATGATCACACGTTATCAAAGTCAGCTATCAAGAAATGATGGTATTGTCTCTTTCTTTAGTGAACTGAGGTGAAGGCACATAATTGACGAATGAACCGATCAAAGTAACTGGTTTTATTATTTTTTCCAGAATAGCTGCAATCTGAAATTCCCTTTAAATAGGTAAATATAACAAATATAGTAAATATAACAAAGATTCTATGAACTTCTTATTTTTTGAGATTGCTGCAGGGTTGTTTTTTTTTTGTGCAGTATATGCTGTACAACTTAAATTGCAGTCTCCAGTGTCTCTCCAAGTTCTCGAGTGTATAATAATATCTAGAAATGACAACTAAGGCATGTCATGGTTTTCCAATACAATACCTTAATTAATCATATTCCAAGTGCAAAAGTAGAAAAAAAAAATGCAAATCAAGATATTCTGCCAAAATAGAGTCATATAAACTCTTCTTGATCTTAGCATACTAAATAATGACTTCAATGGTCCACCTTCAGTATAGAGGTTTAGTATGAGAAACTGATCACAAAAGTTTTAGCCATTAGATACTGTGAAGTCAGTTAAGGATATTTAAAGTGTTCTAGATCTAGGCTCATCAAAATTACAAGGTTTAGACATATCTATCAGGAGACTGTGACCACAAAACATTCTGATTGTGTTCTCCCGTTTGTGATTTCTTTATATATAAGGAAAGTTAATTAATGAGCATAATACAAAGAACAAATGCCTCAAAGGTCCCTACACTCTGGTAATGTCCCTTCAATCTTTTAATTTGTATGTTGAAAAGACAATGTGAAAAGAATCTTCAAGGTAAGCCTAACGAAAATAAAGTCTCTGTGTGATAAACAAAGCATGACCTTAGAGATTTGATGACTGCTTAATTGGTTTTCAAAAGAAACCTAAAACATACCTTGAATTAGAATAGATAATGGGAATAGAGAGGTGATGAAATGAAACAAAATGTATACAGCCTTGATGATGGATCAGAAAAGACTAGGAGAGGACAGAAAGCTTTGTGACAAATGTACTATCCTGGTGAGCAGAAAAGTTATTAGATTAGAATTCTAAACTATAGGTTTTGCATGTCTGTAGAGTGCCTGGAACTACCTTAAAAAAGACAACATTTTTCAGAATTGGTTTCTAAAAAAAAAAAATCCCAGCTAGAAAAATTTCAGAAAGAGAATAAACACTACACTTTGAAAAGCTAATAAATCAAGATCTTCTATGCTCAAAAGCAGAACCCCTTTCTGTGACTTGGATTCACTCTCTGTAAAATAAACAACGCTAATAGCAATGGATTTCCCTGTGTAGCAATTTGAAATCTATATAAATATGTCCAGCTATTTCTAGGAACAGCTTAGTAGACAGCTTTCCGAAAATGAAACCTGTATGTTTAAAAGTATTTGCAGAGAAAGACTTACTTTTATGAACTCTGGGGAAAAAAAAAAAAAACACAACTTTTTTTTTTTTTTTTCCCCTCCCCTTCAGTGGACTATAAAACAGTGAAGAAATTTCCGAAATTTCCCTTCATGTAGACCATTACATTCTTTCTTTGAAGCGAGACTCATATTTGGTGGGCTCAAGTAGCTTTTTCTAAAAATAGAGGAGGGCAATGGATTGCATATCCAAACAGAATAACAGAAACTGAGGCTGTCAACAAGTTGTTCCTTCTAAGTGAAAATATCATTCAATAGATCAAGAAGCGATTAATAAAATTGATAATAATAAAAAAGAACTTTGATTATTGTTAGTAATATTTTTTTTTGCAACTCACAAAATAAAACTTGTCTATTTTTGGATCAAAGATGAAAATAAAAAGTAAATTTTGAGGATCTATCTGTGTGTTTTTAGAAAAATTGTGAAAAAAGCTAGAGCATGCACGGGACAGGATGAAGGAAAAGGCAGTGTACCTACTGTTCAAGGTGTACAGTGTGAGCCAACTGCAGTCAGGAATCAGGCAGCACAAGAAGTTGCCTGTGGACTTTAACTGCTCTAATACTTGTTTATATGTTGCATAATGACTGCGTGGTATCCAGCATATTTCTAAGGGCAATTTTTGGTTCAGGCTGGCCACAGCAATTTGTGAGGTTCTTGCTGGATTTGCTACTCCCAATCAAACATGAACTGGTTAGACGGGTAATAGCTGATGAAAGCCTTGGCTGCAGTGACCATGAGACAGCAGAGGTTTAATATCCTTGGGGGAAGGGAGGCAGAAGTCTTCAGCACAGGAGACATTGGCATGGTCAGGGAACAATGAGCAGGAAGCCATGGGATGCTGTCTGGTAGGAGAAAGGGGTCCAGGACAGCTAGTTGATCTTGTGGAAGGGCAACCTTCACAAAGGACTGTGTAACGGTCCATTCAGTGTGCAAAAAGCTGAATAGGCATGGCAGGTGGCCAAACTGGTTGAGTAACAGATTTGCTGACTGATCTCAAAAATAAAAATATGCTGTATGGAAGGTAGAAAAGGGGACAGGCTACCAATATGAAAAGCAGAAGCATCATCTAGATTTGCAGAATGGGACTTGAAAATAGCAAGGATGTGAAATGCAGCTGCAAATATTCTTATACTTATTCTTATGTATCTATATACACTTCAGATGTGCCCCCGAAATCTTTTCTCTAGATGTCATGAAGCATTGTTAAAACTGGCACTGAGACTAATCATCATATGAAGAACATTTGGGGGGCAGAGTGTGCAGGAGGAACCAAAGTTGGATCAGTGTAGCTAAAGGCACATGCCTCTAAATCCAAGTTAATTTTGTTGGTTTCTTTTCCTGGAAAGTAAAATAGGGGAAAAAGGGAACATATACTGTGATTAAATGTATTCAATTTCCTGAATCACATAATAGGATTTATAAAGATCAATTGAATTTCTACACAACAAAACATACACCTTTTCAATATAGGCAAAGATCAGATGCCAATTTAGACAAATTTGAGTCTGGGAAAGCTGCAACTGAATCCACAAGAGAGAAAGTAAAATTTATAACTTGAAAATCTCTGATAGATTTATCTTCTATAAAGCAACAGAGAACAGATTTCGTGTTCTTATAGTTGCTTTGGTTCACAGTCTGGTTGTGAGTCTCCAACTCCTAATAAAGGGAACTTTTTATTAATCTCTTAAAGTGCAGCAGCTGACCAACACCCTATTCTGCTGTAGCTGCTGAGATGGTGGTGATCTCTGGCAAAAGGACAAGGAAACTGCTTCAGCTAAATCCACACTAGTGCATCTGATGGAACTTTAAATTAGCATTTCACATCTCAGACTGGAAAAACATTGATTTTTTTTCTCTTCTAATTGTGCTCTAAACTTTTTTTTTTCTCACATTTGTCTGCAGCAACATTTAAAGGAAAAGTGAAACATATCTGAGGGAATAATTTTTAACTATGACAAGAATTTAAATACATTTTCAATCTAATTGTTTGTGCCTGTCTTCTCATACTTATATAATGTTAAACTCATTTTCCTTTTACTTTTTTATCTCTGAAGTTGTTGCTGCACACTTTGAAATAGAAGTTAACTGCATTTTGGAATTTAGATGAGCTGTGACCTGATTCCTCCCACCAGTGCCAAAAGCACTGACTTTCAAAACAAGTTGTAACAAATCAAAGATTTGCTGAAATTTGTTGGGGAAAAGTGTTCACTTCTAATTTACCGATGCCCACACAGTACTGTAGTGTATAATAATAAATACACAGAGGTTCATGTGAGCTTTATGGGTAAATTTGATGTGTGTTTTGCCCACATACATAATCAAATTTGTGGTAGGTAAGATTGTCAATTTCATGTTCTTGTTAGAAGATTCCTTAACTACTATGGAGAAGTGCTGTTCTTGTCACACATTCATTTAAGAAAAAAAAATCCATAGGTGACAATTTCATTTGTAAGAAATAATTCCTAATTGGGCTCTGCCTTTCAGGCAGGATCACAGAATCACAGAATGTTAGGGATTGGAAGGCATCTCAAAAGATCATCCAGTCCAATCCCTCTGCTGGAGCAGGAACACCTAGATGAGGCTACACAGGAAGGTGTTCAGGCGAGTTTTGAATGTGTCCAGAGAAGGAGACTCCACAACACCCCTGGGCAGCCTGTTCCTTCCTTGAAGTGCATTTTAAATCTTCAATATAGTTTTATGTTAACTTTGATTTGACTTTTGGGTAAAGGGATCTTAGAAAAAAGAAAACAAGTATTTTTTCTTATTTTTACCAAATAATAAAATGGACCCTTGTCCTGGTTTTGTTAAAAAACAAGTTTCTCTTTTAGTGAATTTGCCTGTCAGCTAAAGTTTTTGTATTAGCTTCATTTTACTGGAAAATCAGATCCATGTTTTGGTAAACATAGCAATGGAATGCGAAGTTATTGATAAGCGTGGATGCACATCTTTCAAGAGGGGCAACAAGAAACATGTGAACAAGAAACTGAGCAACGAAGTATAACATCCCAGTCACATGAATACTTCAGATAGAAGTGGGAGATCATGAGGATCTTGTCCCTTTTTCCTTATGGCCGATATTAGGAGAGGAACTTGCGAGTCATCCCTGCAAACTGAGGCCTAGTGACAGACTGAGTCCAGCTCTGGTTGGCTGCAGAGTCCAATCCAGGACTTCAGGTGCCAGCTCTGCAGTTGCTGGGACTTTTCAAGATTGCTTTTGTATATTTTGTATTATTTTCTCTATTCTTATTTGTAGCATTAGTAAAACATTTTTAATTTTTCCAACTCTCCTCTCTCTGTCCTTCTTTCCCTCCCAATCACCTGTCCTCAGTGGGAAGGGTGGAGAGGGTGGGGCTGAGGAGGGAAGGCGGGGAGAGGCGGTTAACAACACATCTGTCACGGTTTTATTGTCACCCCGCAATCAAAACCTCGACAACCCTATAATAAGTGCATTTGGCTAGCAGCCTGCTTTTCAATATGTTTAAGAAAACTTAGGAGACCAGACAAACCCCAGCAGAAATAAGTGAAAGACACCATTTATTCAGATGTTTTTGTGGTAATATCTGCTTTACTTGCTAACTACAATTAGCTTTGCTTGTTTTTTGCTCCTACAAAAATTTAGAGTCAAGATAGTTATGACAGCAGTAATTGAAGAGAGAATGTAATGACAGTCCAGGTGTCCTGGCTTTTAAATGCTGGAGATAGATACTGCCCTGTTGGACCTGCAGTGATGGCAATGGTGAGGGAATGGGAAAGCTCACAGTTGAAATTTTTCCTAAGTGAGATTGCAAAATGGACACCGGAAAAACAAACAAACAAACAAACAAGAGTCAATGTAATAACAGACCTAATCTTTAAGGACTCATTTCTACTCCTAGTGAAATCATCAGTCTGGAGTAAGACCTAAGGTAATAGTGGCAGAACATGGAGCTTGAAGGAGAGGGATGTATAGGTTTTTTTCATATCAGAAATACTATTACCAAGTCAGAAAGCCTGTATTTATCTTTTTATTAACATTGTAATAATGCTATAATCAGCTAAGCTTCAAAAATCACATTAATATGCATATGTGTCATTTACCAGAGCATTCTTAGGAGGTAATCTGATCCACAAAAAACACTATTGCACACTAATACAATCAAAAATACAAAGTATTCTGCTAATACAAGAAAAAGTACACCAGACTTCCCATCTTATTTTTTTCATGTGAAACAAGATATCATTGGGCTTTCACTGGATACAATAACTTATTCTCTTCCAAGTTAAAGTAAGTGTTATTCTTTTTTTTTCCCCCCCCCCCAATATATATTTAAAATATATAAATAAACAAGAGGTTAGGGAGGTTTATGACATTTTTACTGGTCACTAGCATCACTATATGACTTTCAATTCTGCTTCAAAAGGTATTTGACAGACTACAATTATTCAAGGATTTGTATCTCTTTGGTAAGGAAATTCCATCTTTTAGGTAAGCTGAGGAAGCCCTTACCTTTCAAGTTTTATAAATTGACAAATTGCTGAATTCTCTTTTGTGCACCATTATGAAGAAGAGTAGGAAAGGAACTAGAAGAGTTATTATCCTAAAGGACTTTTCACTTCCTAGTACTGTTCCTTTTTAGATTACATATAGTTACTATCATCAGAACAAAATGTCACTGCAGAGATACACATATCCAGAGACAAAAACAATATTCATAACTGGCTAAATCCACTTGTATAACACCTAAGTTTTCCCTCAAAGGAATTACAGGAAAGATATGGAGATGAATCTTTTTCTCCACCCCCATACTGCCTCTGTAATATCTGCATTTGGAGGTACTCCTTTGCATTGCCACAAAAACTAAAAAGGAGCAGCAGCAAGGCCAAACATTTCTCACAGAGACTCTCACTTCAGCTCTAGAGCTGCTTCAGTTCCGCAGTCAAGCACATCACAATCACATTTTAAGTGAACTGAGAAATCCACGTAAAACAATTTCTGCATGATATTTCATCTCTGTAATTCCAGACATCACAACTTGGCTACTGTTATCTCTTTCTTTCCAGAGATTTTACAAGTATTAGGGTTTCTTAATTGTCAAAAGATCATATCCCATAATTATAAGATCTTTCAAAATCATTTGATCTCCACATAAATTGTGGCCTCCGTTTCCAATATGATCTAATTTTTGGGTCATTTAACATAGTTGCTCCATTAATGTTGAGCTTGAAGAGAAATCACACCTCCAAGTCCGGTCAGCAGGCAGACACTACCAAAATCCCTGGGGAAAGTCACCACAATAAAAGGAAGAAGCATACGATTTCTCTACTATGGAAAGATAAAAAAAAAAAAACAAAGGGAAACTAGATGGAAATTTTAGCAAAAATTTGAACACAAGGTGGGAATGCATGGCAAGAAGTACAAGTCAAGGCAAGATAATCACGTTAACGCAAAAAGGTAAAATATATAATCAGTAAAATTTGTCAAAACTTCCAAAGTGAAAAAACAGTGGAACTAAGGCAAATAGAAAGGTTGTTGTATACCAGTATACATGCAGAAGAGTAATAATTCCTGGGAATTTGAACAAGACACTTGGAAGAAGGCGGAAAACACAGTGGTAAGTAACAAAATATATGAGAAATCAGTAAATTCAGATGTTTGAAGAAATGACATTAGCCCAAAATGTTTACTCCTTATCTGTAGTGACTGCTTATTGTAGAAAATATTAGAAGTCCCCCTTTGATTGCCTTCCTGTCCTGAATCTGCAGTGATTCTTGTAACTGCACAGTCTACAGACTTATTTAGGTAAGGTTTTCTACTGAAGTAGTTCTAAGGCCTTGTTCTGCAGCAACTAGGGCTCATGGCCCACGGTCAGTCTGATCTCTTTAGTGTTGAGTCCAACATTTGTGAAATGGTTGACAGAAGAATTATGTCCTGAGCAGACGTATGGCATTTGGAAATTGATAGTCCCATTACTGTGGCTGTAAGTAATTGTTGCAACACCTTGTTGTCACTCAGACAGGTCATGTAGGCAGGAAAGTAATTTAAGAGAATTTTTAAGAGCAATGAGGCCTTGATTTTGAACTGATAATTAACTGAAAGCCACTGCAGGAACAGTAGACACAGTCTCAAAGACCTTTCTGAATAAGGTTTATTTTCTAATCAAAGTAAACATTTTGCTCGCTAAAGGTAGAGGTTTAATTTCAACATACACTGCAAGAATCAACCCAGAAGGCCACAGAGCTACGTTTCCTAAGTGATAACACACAGCCAGAGCAAGATCCAAATTCTGGAAAGATGCTGGAGACCTGGCAGGACTTTTGTTGGTTTTGAGAAGTAAGAACCATTGAAAGTGTTCCTTTTCCATAAGGAAATGAAATATCTTCCTGGTTTCAAATATTTAACTTTATGACCATAACAAATTTCATATCTTGCAACTCCTCACATTTTCTTTTCTACTCTTTAGGAAGAAAGAGAAACAATACTGCTATTTTAGGGTTTTCGTAGTTTTTATCTATTTTATAAGCTGTTATAACTCTCTCCAGTGATTTAGTACAGGTAAAGTCTACAATTGAAGCGATAAACGTTTTCCATTTCACTCCAGTTTCACAATCTGAATATCTCACAAGATCAGTCTAATTTATTTAACCACTAGAAAGTAAAGCTTTTTTTTTAAAGTGCAAAAAATAAAGCTAGTTCTCTGAACTTGGGGAAAGGATATATGTTCTAGGGACAATATCTGTCCCCATGTCAGCATAGATAAAGTGAAAACTATCCTAGGATCTTTTCTTTTTATAGAACCATAAGAATAAATGTGAATGTGTCCAAGACAAGGAAACAAAATAATTATTGTCTATCTAATAGTAACTACCTATGGTTGTAAATGGGATTGAAGGGTCCCCTGAAACAAGAGATACTATTAGTAACTATATGATTTAAAAGAGCCTTAGGAAAATGAATATCTACTAACAAAAAATCATTTATAAAAACCAAATTATATCTTGAGCTGAATGAATAATTCATAATGAGTGATTTAATTAGCTAGCTTGCTTGCTTCTTTTTGCCTGAGATTTGTCCAGGAACAGCTTGCCATTTTCACACGTTTGTTTCTTATTCAGAATAATTTTTCTTAATTAATCTTTGGGTGAGTAGTTGTTTGTTAAAAATTCGTTATAAATATCCACCAGTTCTCATGAATTCAAATTACCTTGGCTTAGCATTTTTGTGGAAAAAACATTTGGTTTACTTTGTGGGGAGTAATTTTAGAACTGTGGGGTTTGTACCGACATGACTGCCAGGTAAGGTTTTATATTTGGCACTAGTCTTAATGGTATCTGTATTGGACATAGTCCTATAAATACTACAGTAACTGCATAGAAATTTTGTACCTAAACACCTAGACATCAGTGATTAAAAATAAGTAAATTGTTTCAGAGGAAGTTGATTTGATCACAATTACATCCCCCCAGAAGACTGACCACCTGCTTTTGATCATTACAATATCTGCCCTTTTGAGCATAGTTTGTTCACAATGGATAGATAGGAGTTCAAAGACAGCTCCCCGATGACCTACATGCCTGTGTGTCAGTCATATTCTCTGGGGACAACAAGAGAGTAGATGTGACATGGAGTGAACTGGCTGAGCTCAAAGCATGGAAGTGACTTAGTGTGGCTACCCCTATTCTCATCAGTTGTACTGGCATGGTCAAGCAGCCTGGCTGCAATTTTCTAATAACTAATTTCCAACCATACTGCCTTATCTATTTATTAATGTGAGACAACAAGACTTCACATGTAGATTAGAGACTGATATTTGTGGGCATGTAGATTAGAGACTGATCTTTTGTGGGCATGTAGATTTGTTTAATAGCCCCTGAGACTAGCATTTTGTATAATAACAAGTCACTCAGACTTCTCTCTGCTGGAAATGCAGACTCCATGCTAAGCTGGAATGCACCATTGTCACACTGTGCTCAAGGGAATAGCATAAATGTGAACTGTGTAGCAATACACATGACTGCAGCATACACTAGATAATTTAGTCTCAGGCCCTGCACTGCATATAAGTAATTTAATTGAGTTGTCATGAATGTGACTGTAAGTAATGTTAGATCTATATGAATATACATGCAGTATCAGAGACATATCCTGGAAAACTGTTTTAGTTCAATTAAAAGTCCTAGAAATCATAGAAGTATAAAGTAGGCCACTTGCATTTTCATCAGCAGTAATCTTGTACTTAGCTCACCATTCTTCCTTTGTATGCGAATTTCACATAGGATTATTTCACTGCATTTAAATATGGAAATACATTTTCCTGGAATACACTACCAAAAGAATAGAAATGATTCCATGACACAAATGAGCGAATAAATGTTTCTGTACTTATATGTAAGTACTGACATTTTAAAGGTGGCCTGACTCTTCTAGTTTGTCCTTCCTTTCCTTTCTACTTTTAAATTGTTACATACGAAGGTGTTCAGTGTCTTGCCAGCTATAACAAGACAGCTTAGTAGAGCATTATGCTCTTGAAAGCTATAGGAACTAAATATGTCCTCCTAAGTCTAAAAAATCAATTTATACATGATGCCATACCAAATGAAAGCATGATACTTGATAGATTTAATGAGCAGAAATACAACATTCACTTGCGACATATACATGATTTAAGAGATATTATCTGTGTTTATTTTGTAACAATAATTACAGCATGCTTTAAAATAAGCCTACCAACAATTTTCCAATAGATTTAAATAGAAAAAAGACACTTTTTATTTTATTTCCATGCATAATCATGAAGGCAATATATATTATACTTTTCTACTGTGCGGTAACGGTTTCTTACACAGCAGAGGAGACCCCAGATATAAATGTCATGTAGATTTAATCTCTGAATCATATCCAACAGAAACAGTGACAATAGAGAAAAATACCATATATTTGTTCTGTAAAATAGTAGTTCTTTAAATTTCATTTTACATAAATCACTAGAGATGCTTCCGCAGTGCGAAAATACTACATGCCACTAAGTCTTCTCCAGAAAAACAGAGGTGCATTTAGATCACAATGTAGAATTAAATTACCTTGGATGTAGCATCCAACTGGAGGATAAAAATGAGACTGAAGTTTCAGAAAGTGACAGCTCACCCTTGGACTCTGACAAAGCCCTCCCTGGTTCGGCATCTAAACAGTAGTAGAGTGCTATATAAAATGATTCCTGGTACTGCAAGTTTCTGGCTGATCTCAATGTGGACTCTGACTGTCAGAGGACTGAATGTGGTGGAGTGAAAAGAGGAAATAACTGTTGAAACACAGTTACGCAATGACAGTGCTCTGACAACAGCTCCAATTAAGACTGATGCCAAAACATTTCTCAGGAGGTTGGATAATTTGCTAGAACCATTGCTGCCCTGTTAGCAAGCTCAGTTCAATCTTATTTTACAATTCAAAAGAAGGGCACATCAACATATGGTGTATTAGGTGTGCAATTCCCACCATTAAAAAAATTAAGAGGACCAGCTTCTGCAAGGGCAGAGAAATAATGACCTTTGTGGACAGGCTTATCTTTACGGCTAATTCACCTAGTTTAGACCTGACACACTCTTCAGAACTACAGTGATCAAAAGCCACATATAAAATCCCTCTTTTTCCTCTCTGGAAGATAACCTTCTCATTCTCTTCAAATGCCAGATGATAGCACAGGCACTGCTAAGCAGATTAATATAGAAAACAATTGAAGAAATAAACAAAAAAAACCCACTTCAAATATCCAAAAGAACACATCACCCATTTTATCTCCCTGATAACAGCTTGTCTAAATATCACACATGTAAGAAGCTTCTACCTAACCTCTGTGATTCAAGGTCCATAGTAATGTTTTGTTAGTACGGTTTTTGTCCCGGTTTTGGCTGGGTTAGAGTAAATTTTCTTTCTAGTAGTTGTGTTATTGATTTAGTATGAGAAGAATGTTAATAATACATTGATGTTTTGGTTGTTGCTGGGTAATCAAGGACTTTCCAGCTTCCCATGCTCTGTCAGGTGTACAAGAAGCTGGGAGGGAGCAAATCCAGGACAAGTGACCCAAGCTGGCCAAAAGGTTATTCTTTATCATATGGCATCATGCTCAGTATATAAACTGGAGTTGGCTGGGGGGCAAATACTGCTGCTTGGTAATGAATGGGCTATCAGTGTCACAAACAGTGAGCCATTGCATTGTGCATAATTTGGTTTTTATATTCTGTTATTTTCTCTTCCTTTGCTGTCCTATTAAACTGTTCTCATCTCAACCCATGAGTTTTGGGTTTTTTTCTTTCCAATCCTTTCATTCGCCCTACTTGGGGGAGATGAGCAAGTGAGAGGCTACGTGGTCCTAGTTGCCAGCTCGGGTTAAACCAAGAGAGTTTCCTTCTCTCCTTTTATTTCATAGGTAGGCAAATTAATTAAACCTCAACCAGATTGTCACTGTCCTTCTTTAACAGTTCAGGGTAAAAGAAGTCCGTGATCTCCTTTCCCTCACAATCCTTTGTCTAGTCAAATGTTATCTGTCTATGGTTAATAGCTTCCCTCATTGTTAGGAAGACACCTTTATGTAGTCTCTTTTTGTGAAAGAAAAATATCTTTACTTAAAACAGTGCCAAACTTCCTATACCTTCACAGATTTTCAGGTTTACACAATCCCAAGGCTAGTTAGAAGACGGAATTGCAAGGGCTGTGATTATGTCATTGTAAATGCAAGCAACATATCAGATAGTGTTCAAAATATTTCTAAATCTTAGAAACTAAATACTTTACAGCAGCAGTTTTTACTTCAGCATTAATTTCAGAACTGTAAAAAACATGTTATTTAACAAGAGGCTTAGTGTCTGGTTCAAAAAAAAAGTATCTAAGAGAGTTTAGCCTTGTCTGAATTTTCCTTTAATAAAAAATACTTGCAAGGAGTCAGAAAAATTCTTCCCCCATTTAGTCTTTGATACATAAGTCTTAGGCAAATTCAGCTATAATTTACATCAGCTTATACTTAAAACCAGTATTTTATATGGAGAACTACTCCACATCTACCAAGTCATAGAACTATCAGTACAAGAAACACCTTTCAATATGTTTGAAACTAAGATATTTTTCATTATTTCAGGGTGTTTAGCAAACACAGAGTATCAACACGCCCAGTGTCTGTCACAGCCATGTTGATACAAAAGTGCTTTTGCCATTTTAGGTTATGCTGTGTAGGGTAGGTAGTGTTGCTATGACAGCTGAAAAGGTTCTCCTGTCAGCCTGTGCTGCATCTCCAGCAGGAGCTACGCCAATGTGGCTAAGCTGGCACTGACTTTGTAATCACAGTATCACAGAGTATCACAGTATGTTTGGGATTGGAAGGCATCTCAAAAGATCATCCAGTCCAATCCCCCTGCTGGAGCAGGAACGCCTAGGTGAGGTCGCACAGGAACATGTCCAGGCGGGTTTTGAATGTCTCCAGGGAAGGAGACTCCACAACCTCCCAGGGCAGCCTGTTCCAGTGCTCTGTCACCCTCACTGAGAAGAAGTTTTTTCTCAAATTTAAGTGGAACCTCTTGTGTTCCAGCTTGATTCTATTACACCTTGTCCTATCATTGTTTGCCACTGAGAAGAGCCTGGCTCCATCCTCGTGGCACTCACCCTTTATATATTTATAAACATTAATAAGGTCACCCCTCAGTCTCGTCTTCTCCAAACTAAAGAGACCCAGCTCCCTCAGCCTTTCCTCATAAGGGAGGTGCACCACTCCCTTAATCATCTTTGTTGCCCTACGCTGGACCCTCTCCAGCAGTTCCCTGTCCTTCTTGAACCGAAGGGCCCAGAACTGGACACAATATTCTAGATGGGGGTCTCACCAGGGCGGAGTAGAGGGGAAGGAGGACCTCTCTCGATCTACTAACTACCCTCCTTGTAATACACCCGAGGATGCCATTGGCCTTCCTGGCCACAACGGCACAGTGTTGGCTCATGGTCATCCTGTTGTCCACCAGGACCCCCAGGTCCCTTTCCCCTGCACTGTTCTCTAATACGTAATTTCCCAACCTATACTGGAACCTGGGGTTGTTCCTGCCCAGATGCAGGACTCTACACTTTCCCTTGTTAAATTTCATCAGGTTATTCCCCGCCCAACTCTCCAGCCTGTCCAGGTCCCGCTGGATGGCAGCACAGCCTTCTGGTGTGTCAGCCACTCCTCCCAGTTTAGTGTCGTCAGCAAACTTGTTGATAGTACACTCAATTCCCTCGTCCAAACTGTTAATGAATATATTGAATAATATTGGCCCCAGTACTGACCCCTGAGGCACTCCACTAGATACTGGCCTCCAACTAGACTCCACACCATTGACCACCACTCTCTGGCTTCTCTCCTTAAGCCAGTTTGCAACCCACCTCACTATTCTATTGTCTAGACCACATCTCCTCAACTTAGCTGTGAGGATGCTGTGGGAGACTGTGTCAAAGGCTTTGCTGAAGTCAAGGTAGACCACATCCACCGCCCTGCCACCATTCATCCACCTTGTTACCTTCTCATAATAGGCTATAAGGTTGGTCAAGCATGACTTACCCTTGGTAAAGCCATGCTGACTGCCCCTAATAACCCTCTTATCCCTGATATGCCTTGAGATGGCACCAAGGATAAGCTGTTCCATTACTTTCCCAGGGACAGAGGTGAGGCTGACTGGTCTATAATTAGATGTGTTCTGCAGTTTCAATGGAGCAGGATGGCTGGAAATGTAAAGCCTCTGGAAGCTGGTACCATTGCAGGTAGAAAAGGAATATTTTGTGTTGTAAATAGAATTAATTATTTCTCAGAAAATGTGGAGCCATGTAAATGTGGTTGCAGGACAAGCTGGTGCAAGCCCTTTGAGTAACTCTGGCTGCTGTGTAATTCAATTTGGATACTATGGCTTGCTGCAGGAAAAGCTCATTTTGGAGAGTAGGTATATGGATATTTATGCATTTAGGTGCCTACTGCTTTGAACTCCAGGTCAGAGATACTCTTCTCCTCAGAAGACTCAAATTTGGCAGCTGTTCACACTTCCATCTCTGTCATATTTCCAGATGGAAATGAAACTGGAAGAGAGTATGATAATATATTTTCAGGCCATGAAGAGAAAAAAAAAAAAAAAGACTGAGGAAGGAACTGTAGTTCATTATGTTTAATCACAAGCATGGGGAAAGCATGTTTGAAATGCTGTTCCCTAAAAGGTTCAAAAATAGATTAGTAAATCACACAAGCTCTGACGTTAAAAATACTGATACAAATCTAACAGGAAATTAGCTAGCAGCACATATCAAATTACATAAAACCTTTACAGCTGCAATATGAAACACATTCATGCTGCAAAAATATATTTTAAATAACAATACTTGTGAAGTTGCTTCCTCTGTCCTATGAGAGATGGTCCTGGAAGCTCAGCAGACTCATAGGTAGCACTGCAAAGTCTTTAGATTCTTTTACAAAAGAGGGAATCTGAAGTTTCACCTCAACCTTAAATTATTACAAATTAACATGAAAATTTCTGAGAAAAAATGGGAGGAGAGGAAAAATCTTTCTTTCAGCCAGACTACTTTCCCGTCCTCAACAAACAAGGCAAATCCACAATAATCTATGTTGTGTAGTTCAGACTATTGTGAGTCAATTATCTTTTTAAAGGGTTTATGAAGAATGTGGAAAATTGGAGTCCTATTTCAGTTTAAAAGGATTTAAAGGTTGAAAACTTGTATACTTGTGCTGAAATGGAGTAACAGTCTTGTGCCCTAGCCCCAGTACAGACAAATCTGATGAAATAGCAATGTCCCATTTACAGGAAAGAACACAACCTCATTTGAATGTATGCTAGGGAATACACTCTGCATTGTCTGAGAGAATTTCCTGCTGACAAATACTGAAATCCCATTGCTTTTGCAAATCCCATCTCTTTGGCTTATATACGAAAAAAATCTATATGTGAAACAATCTTGAGTCATAGCAAAGATGTTGCAACCTGCATGCCTTACCTTGTAAATAGCATACAGACTGCAAGAGCAAATTAATAATATTTTAAGAGTTTTAGTTCCATGGTGTGTACTTTAAATGATGCTATTGTCTTTTCCACTATGCTCTGTACGCCTTCTTTTGCTACAATATGTTGTGCATTCCTACACATGTGATGCATTTGGATGGGGAGGATGGGGCAGGCAGCAGAATATCAGGACGTTGGACAACTGAGAGTACCAGTCAATGGGCAAAGCAATTTAACCTAAAATGTAACTGGGTTTCCTGCCTGGTAAAATATCAATTTATTTCAACTAGTCACACGATGCACATGAATGCAAGAAAGATAGAAAGTTGATTAAAAAGAAAATTGAACTCCCAATACGACTTATTTCAGTCATTTCTCCATGACCACCCAACATACCACACTTCTAATGAGCATACATAATTTGTATCCCACACATTGTTGCTAAGATCCTTTTGCCAGCACCTGCTGCTATAACCATAGAAGCCCGAGAAGACGATGCACACCACAGTATATCACTGTATGGAGATTATAAGCTTTTCCAAAATTACTTATGATTTTCTTCAATCAGGTAAATTTTTGGGTGAATGAGTACATAATATTTAGCACTTCGTAGACTACACATACACAGTTCAAAGTAGCGGACTTATTTGCAAGGCATTTCTATTCACTGTGCCAACTCAGAATAATTATTACTGTTTTTTGAATCTGCCTATAGTGTAACTGGTAGCACTTCACAGTTTACAATTCACAGGTAAGTGAAAAAGTAAAAGAATGACTGGTACCTTATTTGACACAAGGACAACTTGTTTTGCTCTTCTGTCATATCACGCTATCACTAATTACAATAATAATTAGTTCTATAACTCTCCTTAGATCACAGCAAATCTTTGCTACTCTATGATCCAGCATAACAGCAATTCAGCTTTTGTAGTTAGTGACAAATCTCTTGAAATCCTGTGTATTCTAGCTGATGTTCTTCAGGTCAGCCTCATCGTCTGAGCACTACTATCAGTCTATGGTCTGCTGTTATTAGGTGAGAATTTCTTATCTCAGCCAGGCTGTATAATAACCCCCTCCAAAAAAATAGCAGATGAGACCAACAACAAAGCTCAAAAATAGGTGAAAATTACATGAAATATATCACATAAAGGCACTGGCAATTCCAATGTTCTCTGTGGGTTTAGAGAGGATTTAATGCTAAATCTGCTTAAATGAAAGGTCTTGCATATAGAGAGAACTACAGGAACCCAGGGGAAGGAGAAAGAAGCACTAACAATAGCATTATTGTCTGACATGTGGGACAAGTTGGAGAAGCTGTAAAGGAAACTTTTTTCCTTTTAGACCAAAGACTTGTGATCAAGGAACGGAGACACTTTTTTCCTCTTAAAAAGGGCTTTTATGCAGAGCAATACAGAAGTCATGTAATTTAAATCAATAAAGCTGCATTTTACATACAGGGCATATAAATTGAGCTAAATCATTATTAGAAAAACAAAAATCTCAGAAGAATTTCTCTGAGTGACAACTTACAGCACTGAAGATAGTGATGAATAAGTTCTGATATTTACACAGAGGTCAGACTGTCATTCTAGTTCTGAAGTTTTTGTTGTTATTTCCCTCCTGGATCCATTAGAGTGATATGTTTTAAAGAAAATAAATAAACAAACAAGTAAAAACAAACAAAAAAATCTTAATGAGACCAGATGCTCTCTATACAGTACTAGCAAAATGAATAATTTCTGTTCTCTAGTTCCTGTGTTTAAGTTTTGGTTTTTTTTAATAATTTAAAAAAAATTATATAATTATGATCAAGATTTAATGCTAAATGTTCCAGATATACTTGATTTTTCTGGTTTACTATGCAGATGTGTAATTTTCTGTTTCCTCTACATTTATGGACAAACTGTATTTAGGAAGAGCTATTTAGTTGGAGGAACTGAATGTGAGGAATTAGTTTGCTTGTGTTCCATCTCTGGTTACTCATCTGAGTATTTGTTCTGTTGAACTACTCTTGATGACATCTTTTTGTAATAGGAAGGCTATAAATTTTTTTGCTTAGTGACAGCTTTGGAGACTACCTGCTTGCTAAGAACTGGCAGTATGACTAGTCAGTGTTTGTTTGTTTGAGCTGTATTTTACATTTTTAATGCAAAAGAGAAAAGATGGCATTGATATGAACTATCACTGCAGGGTTTATTTACTGCATTTAAGCTGTTTCCATCTTCACTACATTGCAGGGATTTCCATCTCCCAGTATGAATAATGATGATGGGAAAAAATGAAAGTTGATGAACAAGATTAAATCATGACTGCAGGCTGCATCTCTTACTGACACTGGAGGAAGCTGGGATCTTAGGCCTGGGACTGAGTCTTGGAAAGATGAGGTAAAGAGATACTTGATGGCAGTAAGTCACAGTAAGTATCATTATTCTAAAAAAATCTCCTGTAAAGTTTCATAGCACTGCCTTATCCTATCTATTATATGCATGCAATTTATTTAAGTCACACAGGCAGTGTACCTGGAAACTGGATACACACACTCAGTCCCACTGTCAGTGTCAGCAGAGCTGAAGTTTATACAACAAGGGAAACAAATTGAAAGCCCTGAGATCCTCAGCTGCAAATATAAGCTTTTGAACTGCCTGTGGTGGATGAGTCTTAACTTAGACAATCTACCTTCCTCTCGGTGTGGGAAAGCACTTCATTCCTGGGCGATGGATTAACAGACTGATCATTGTCACTCATGGTTTCTATTGAACTAGCTAATCCACAAAACATTTTAATTGTTCATCCTGATCAATGTTTTCAGCATATAAAATAAATAAAATCTTAGCGAAAAGCAAACCAAGAACTGTTTACACACATAGAATCACAGAATCATAGAAGCATTTTGTTTGGAAGAGACCCTCAAGATCATTGAGTCCAACCATAACCTAACTCTGGCACTAAACTATGTCCTTAGGATCCTCATCTACACATCTTTTAAACACCTCCATGGATGGTGACTCAACCATTTCTCTGGGCAGCCGGTTCCAGTGCTTTACAAACCTTTCCAGGAAGAAATTCTGAGCCTTCCCTGGTGCAACCTGAGGCCATTTCCTCTTGTCCTATAACTTGCTACTTGGGAGAAGAGACCAACACCCTCCATACTACAACTTCCTTTCGGGTAGTTGTAGACAGCGATAAGGTCTCCCCTCAGCCTCCTTTTCTCCAGGCGAAACAGCCCCAGCTCCCTCCCTAAGACTTGTGCTCCAGAACCCTCACCAGCCTTGTCACCTTCGTGAGCTCTCTCCAGCACCTCAGTGTCTTTCCTATAGTGAAGGACCCAAAACTGAACACGGGATTTGACGTGGGGCCTCACCAGCACCAAGTACAGTGGCACAATAACTTCTCTAGTCCTGCTGGCCACACTATTCCTGATAAAAGCCTGGATGCTGTTGGCCTTCTTGGCCACCTGGGCACACTGCTGGCTCATGTTCAGCCACCTGTTGATCAACACACCCAGATCCTTTTCCACCAGGCAGCTTTCCAGCTACTCTTCCCCAAGCCTTCAGCATTACATGTACTATGTCTTTAGTGACCAGACCCACCAACATCAGCATGTTGGGTAGAGTCTAGTTTTTATGTTTAACCTATTTATGTAGTCAAGTACACAAGCTATTTTCCACAGTTTCCAAATTTCTTGTTAACTGAGCTTCTGAGTGGCTAGAAATCCATTGTTTGCTGCCTGAAAATGTCAGGGCAGTGAAACATTACTAAAAGAATTAGCTTGTCTCTGAAAATAGAAAGACTGTCAATCCTTATGCAGATTTCTTGGGACATGGTGACATATTCCAAGTTTTTGACACTTGAGCACACTTTAATTTGGATTAAAATTGGCAGTACAAAGGAGATCTTCCCAAACTGTCCCAAGTCTGACCAGCATGGGCTGTTCACATAGCACCTTATCACTGCTGACTTCTATCAGGCTCTTAAGACTACATGTTAAAAACAAATGGCAGAGCACACAGGGCGCTGCCATATTTCTACTATTCTTATGGCACACTATATACCACAGCACACCCTTTGGGAATCACTAGTATACAGGCTACATTTACTTTTTGAGATTTTGCATTTGCTACTGCAAAACCACAGCTTTGAGCAGTGTCACTGGAAGCTACCACATTCGAAATATAGAACCATAATAAATTACTGACTTAATCTGGGTCTACACATCTGTAATCTTCTCACAAATGGAAACTGACAAGATTTAATGTCCACAAATCTATGAAAAAAAGGGAAGCTATGACATATTTGAATCAAATTGCAGTATTGATTTTTCTGAACACAGCCACAGATCTATTTTCTTAGCATTACATCAGCTAAAGACATGACACTTGCATTTAAAGTTAATATTTGATTGTCTCCATATTGAGCACATCTTGCAGAAAACATTTCGGAAAAATATTCTGTGGCCTTCAAAGTGCTAATTATTTTTTTCCCCTAAACACAAAAGTTTTGAATTAAAAAGTAGACTTGGCAGTCCTTTCTTCAGGTGATGGTGTTCATATAATTTTTTTTTTCTATTTTAGTCAAGTTAACTCTTTTAAAAGTATAGATAAGGTGATTAATAGGAACCCTGGAAAACTGACACTCTGTTCATGTGCACCAGTTCTGATTGAGAAGAGCCAAGGTAATGATCAGGCACAATCAAAACCTAGCAGCAGCCCAGGCTTCCACTTGTATCTGGACTTTGAGGGACTTAACTCAAGCAAACCAGGAACTCACAAAATAAGGCAAGGTGGCTCTGCTGAACCAGAATTATCAGCAGAGAAGTCAGGTGGAACAAACTTAACTAAGTCAACGCATAGTGGCAACATTTGCAAAAACAGGTAACACTGTTGTCTCTGATGAAGGGCTGGTGTCTCCTTGGTGTCAGGCAACACCTAGGCAAAAGTAAAACTAAAGGAATCGAGTCTTTTCAAGACTGAGAAGAAATACAGCATATCTGTTGGCACAAACCTTCAGCTGGGCAGACCTGGCCTGATGGCAGCTTAGGAGAATCAGATTTGGTGGTAGAAGCAGTCTAACAATTCATAATGGAGTTCTGTGTGACTGAACATCATATTAGAACACTACTGTGAAGTAACTGAGCCAGCACAAATTGTGCAGCCTGACATCAATTGTTTTGGCCTTGGTTATTTCTTTTTGTGATAAGTTATTTACTTCCCAGTTCTCAATGAGTTGTTCAGCTTCTATCTAGAGCTACTATCTAGACTGAAAGTGAGAAGAAAACATTTGTTCTTTGGATTTAGAGTTGAAGTTCCTAATACCAGAAAGTTTCTGGCTCAGGATTAAGATCCAAATATTTTGTTTTATTTGAAAAAAAAAAAGTAACTGCTAGACATCATACTCAGACTGATTTTTGTTTTTGCTAATGACACCTACCGAAGAAAGGATATACATCAGGGATTACCTGATTTATTTTTACAGGAGGTTGCCAAACCATATTTATAGGAAACAGTTTCACTTGTGTGATTCTGCATAATCTGCTTTGCAAGACTACCAGTCCATCCAGTTTAACTGAAACTGACAGTCAGACATTGTTTAGATAGTGTTTCAAGAACAATATTCAGGTATCACAAATTGACATTTTGAAAATCAGTTTTGCATATAGCTGTTAATTCACTTTAATATAGAATCTTGCTGCATTTGATGTATTTTTAATACATTTTACATGTCTATAAATCTAAAATGTACTGTGTATTTCAGAGAGAGAAAGAGGCAGACAGAGAAAGACAGAGCACAGTTTTGCTATACCTCCTCTAGTCTTACCCAGGAAAGACTGAAGAAAGCATTATTGGTGAAAAAAAAAAGTTCCAATTCTGGAACCACACATCCTAGTGGAGGGTATACCATTCCATGACTTTAATGTAGTAGTACACAGAGATGGTGCCTTCTCTCCATCATATTTTTTTTCCATCTCTTATGCTTTATATATTTGATAACATGTCATACCGGTACATGGACACATGTGGTCTTGGAGTCTGATCACATTATGGTTAAACTCAGACTTAGAATTTCAGTGAAGAATTATGTTTTTTTCTTAGGCACCACTGGTACTTATCACAAACCATTCAGCAAACAAAGAGCATTTGCTCAAAATGTAACAAGGCTACCTTCAGAGCTACCTAATGAGGTCACAGTTCATTTCTTTATCCCAGAGTGTGTTGCAGTAGTCATTTGACTTACAGAAACTGAACCTGAGCTGACTTTGTTGAGGAAAAATGCTGAACCCTCACAAGCACAAGATGCCACTGTTTTTGTAACAATTGGGAAAGCTCAGATGGATGTTTCGGAAATTAGACGAGGAAAGCAGAAGCCAAATGTCTTGGTTCTTATTACAGGGCAGGTGTAGAGACGGTTAAAATCTGAGTGTGCTGAAGAAGAAAGGAGAGAGAGGTGAAAACAACCATTTAGAGTCTGAGAGGGAAACTGGATTTGTAACGCTTTTAAAGATGGGAAGAACAGGAAAATAAAGTCCTGTTATAGATTTTGCAAGGGAAATGGACGATCATTTAATACTATGCAATTTGTATCTGGTTCCTGCTGTCTGATTTATAAAACATGTTTGCAGTGTGATTCTCCTTTTGGTAAAGAAATCAAAGCTTCTTTCATAACTGTAGGAGAGAAACACAGTGTTTAAATAAGGCAGACTAGCTGCTGGAAGCTTTCCAAACGACCTGTGATAACACTTGGTAACACAGACACAACTGAATCACTAAACACAATAAAGAGCAAGAGGAACCTTAGCATTCCTGGAAACAAATTATCTGGTTTGTATTACTTCTGTTTTTCCTTAACTTTCAGGATATTGACAGATAAGCAATGTTTACTTTTCCCTGAAGACAAAAAAAAAAAAAAAAACAACCAACCTACCAAACAAAAAACCCTACTTTTAAGTAGCTCCCTTTTTCTAAATTGTGGCAGGCAGAAAACACCCTACTGAGTATTGATTTTATTGGATGGCAGGACTAAAACCTACTTTCAGATGGAAGTGAGGAATGTGAGCTTGGAGTCACATGCAGGGGCCGTTTGACAGAATGACGTGATGGATACGTCCTTTGGTTGCTATGGCGATGGCTCATCTGCTTATATGTCCAAGAAATAGGGCTTTTCATTATTTCCTCTAAGAAGAAAAACTGCTAACTCATAATAACAAAGTGATTTGATTTTGCACTAAAACACAGCTAATGCAAATACCATTGCTTGGTTTTAATTTGGGTATGAAATTAATATCCTAAAGCAAATAACATGAACAAATAATTTTTCTATCCCTAGTTACTCCTGTAGCATTTTTCACCACAGCAACTGTTTACCTCTTCTGTGAACCTCCAATATATCTGCAATAAATTGGATTTCTGGGATAACTGACACGAAGTCCCAGAATATTATGGTAACTTCAATATATTTTATTTCAAAGTAGGATTTAGTTTTATATTATTTTACCCAAGTCATCCAGATGTTAGAGCTGGATGGATTTTTCCAGGAGTTTTATTAATAGTTTCCTGGATATTTAAGTGAATTCTGTTCAGCTGTGGTCACATTCTAATTCTGTTTATTTTACACAAGTACCCTTTGACCAGTGTCTGTTAGTGGAAATGTGTACAAGAAGCTCCTATGAAAAAAACCGAGCTGAAGCTCCTGAAAATAACATTTTTTTAATGTACATGGAATATTTTTGTTGGAATTGCCTGCATTCACAATCTAGGACCAGCAACAACATGTTGTGAATAATCAGATCAATTTCATGTGTCAACCAGAAGCCACTATTTGGCAGCACTTGATATTTAAACTATTTGATTTGAGACGCAATACTATGTTTCCTTAAGCAGTAGCAAAAATGGTAGAAGAATGTTGAACAAAAAAGCCAGAGGAAATCCTGTTCTGTCTGCAAGGGTTCCAAAAGAAAAATGAAATTCTCAGTTAAGATTCTTTGCAGATACATCAGTCATGCCATAACTAAATGTAGTTGTCACTTCATTTTAATACTCAACATGCTGTTTCAGAAATCCAAATAAAATAAATGTCAAGAACAACATGATATGGGAAGTGTTACAGAAATTACAGACATATCTGTGAGGCACTGAAGCAATCCTCTCATTCAACTCATTCAAAATCAGAACGCATGACCATATAATTATATCAAATGCAGTAAGGGATTCTATGGTCTCCATAAATTGGGATATCAGTAATTGCACTGACGCTTATTTCCAGATGTCTCCTTGATAAGTATGTCAGACAGAAAAACTAAGAGATCTAAAAATACATTTCAGTTGGCATGCAGCCCCAAATCTGGATGTACCTGTTGTAGAATAAACCTGTTAGCTGTGAATTAATTGTGGTATTTTTTCTGAATGACTTGTCGCCTAGCTATATTGCATCACACGACTTATTATATATAAACCTGTCACAGTAATGCACAGCTATACATTTTGAATAGAGATAGTCTTTCCTGATATAACGGGAATGACTCTTTTTTAGAGGAAAAGAATGCATGAATTTTTACAGATGCCTGTGAACATAAACCTAGTCATCATCTTAAATGCACAGACACATCCTTATGTGATTCCTGCAGATGGTCCGTTTTATTACAATGATTGTTCTGAGGTTGCAAAAAAAATACAATGACAGCTTTATGCAAATAGTAATGGTGATGACATATGCAATGAAGCAAGGACTAGGATTCATGGGAGCAACTAAGGACATTCTCCCAGAGCCATTCCCACTGCAAGGCATCTGTGCAAATTCTGTTAGGTGGTAGGATCTCCTAGGTATTGGATAGCATCTCAATCTCTCTTCCTAGTTTGCAAGTTATAATTAAAATAAGTAATCTGTTTATAAATTCTGGGGTTGTTTTACTCAAAGTTTTTCTCCCTGCTTTTCTAATTGTTGGCATAAGGCTAGTAACACAGGTATGCTAAGTGATTATTTTTCTGCAGAAACCATCCAGATTTACCAGAGGTAAACTAAACATCTGTGTTATGTTTGAGCAACTATGTCCCACACTGCAGTTCTTACCAACTCACCCATTTTACTCTCACACTAACTTAATAGCTAAATTGAGGTGAACAAATTTAAAGGTTCAAAGATCTCTTGCCATCTAAACTGTCAGTCAAATGCAGGTCGAGGGATCTGCCTATATAGCTCTCTAGTCTGTGTCCAGCCACCTTTTGCGTGTCATCACTCTGTCAAAATCTTACCTGTAGTCTGGAAGCAGAAGTTCCAATCTGGCAGGGAAGGTCTCCTAACTGCGCAAAATACTGACCCCATCATCTTGGTGCTGAAGTTAGCAGATGTACATTGGGGACATGAGGGTCGTCTGCACTATCTGTTGCCAATACTGAGAGATCTGTGTCTGGTTCCCAGAAGTGACATTTCTGTTTCTAATTGAGCCTCAGGTCCTGCTATAGCCCAGGTGATGTCAGTCACAGCTGGCTCATCAGAGTGCCCGTGGGCTGTAGCAGGAGCAGGTGCTCTGCTTGACCTGCCGTGATTTACCTGAAAGAACATGCTGGACATTGCCTTCCTGTTTGTCTTCACATAACAGACTGACACTACCCAACTCTCTGTGATCCACGTTCTTGTCAAACACCCACACACACCCCAAACCTCACAGGGAATTTCTATAAATACACCATTGGCTGGCCTGTGGCTTGATCAAGCTGAAATCCACTTCTCCATGGGCTGCACTCCTTACTTAGTGCTTCTCTTCAGCAAACGCTCGTGGACATATGCCATACTTCAGCTTTTGTGTAGTATGCACCTGTTCCAGCACTCTGCAAAACAACCTTGGTCTTCATTTTTAATGTCCTGGTATCTTTCTGCTTCATGCAAACAGAAGATATACTGGGCACTGCACAGGAACATTTTGCAACCATCTTGGTCAAGGCAAAAGGCAAAGGCCTGGTGCAGAATCATGGCATCGCCAGGTGGAGCCCAGGTGTTTGGGTGGATCAGGGAACACAGCACCTGGACAAGGGGTGGTGAATTGTTAAAGGACAGCCACCCAGCAGCTGGCTGCTAAGGAAGTCCTGAGCCCAGGCCCCCTGAGGAGTGTCATTTCCCTGGGCTCCCATTGCCATGGTGACAGGGGCTTCTGGCAGTGGGAGGCCTGACATGGCTGCCACATGAGCTGTTATATTCAGCTCAAGTAAATCTGGTGCTCCTGAATACCCTCAAGCTTTCAGGGATTCTCCAGCTAATCCAAGAGAGTGAAAGTAGAGCTGAGCACAGGAAGACAATTATTTGTAATTAGTCTGAGGCTTTTGTGGGCATGTACCTGGACATGTGTGCCTGCTCACATCCACCTGCTGCTCTTGGAGGGCCTGAAGCTGCTCACAGGACTGGTGCTCACCATGTGCTTTTGGCTTGGGTTGGAGTAGAAGTTGGAGCCACATAGCTGAGGCACAACTGTCATCTGGAGAGGTGGTGACAGACTTCCAGAGGTGGAGGTCTGCACCCTGTGTGCTTGCTTGAGGCACACAGGATTAACACAATCCTGGGGCCAGGCCAACCACTGGGGGTTCGTCGAAGCTCTGATACAGCCTTTGAAATCCTGAACACTGTTTTTGACTCCTATGCTCTGCAGTTACCATGGTATATGTATTTATATTGGCAGGGTGTATATGTAGTGGTGTATGTATATTTATCTTGTGGTTCACTGCCTGGAAGAGAAGAGAGCCTCAGCCAATGGTGGGAAAGCTTAGTTAGATAATGGCCAAGATTTGATTCCCTGCTGGGACAGAAAGATCTGGTATCGCCTACACAGTGAGTAAATCCGGCCCTTGGGTCTGATTCATCATTCTGCTACCTCAGCATTGCTTTGGTGTAAAAGTAGGGGAAGGTTCAAGATGTGACAGCATTCCTTCCTACTGTGTTTTATTGCAGTGCTTCCTAAGGTTTCTTCGTGTGCTTCACCTTAGGAACGTAAGTACAACAGTAAATATGTTTCATAAGATATTATCAAAGTTTGGTTTCCTTTGGAGGGGCAAGCTCTTCAAACCTTATGATTGTCATGCATATCTCAGGTCCTAAATCACATGTACATTGTTACGGGCAGACTGGCAATGGCAACATTTTCTGTGCCCTCTGGAAAGAGCTCTTTGACAATTTAGATGGCTGGGATCTTTCCAGTGTGTTTGCTGGCCAGAATTAAAAAATAATACACAATATAATTGCTGTCTATTAGATAAAAGTGCATTCTGGAATCAAAATAACTCAAGCCCGGACTGAAATAGAGTTGAATTATTATTTCTGAGTAGCACTTTTCCTTTTTACGGTACGTGTGTGTTTGTGAGAAATGAAAACTAAATTACATTATTTAAGAATTTCAATTTTTGATCAACACATCTTCCAAAAAAGTTATTCACATATCCGTTATCTGAGTTTAGCTAGTTTTCTTAGGCATGATAAGCTAGTAAATTTTAACCTTGTACTTTAAAATAAATAAGTAATTTGTCACAAAGCCTTTTATTGGAACTTAAATAATCTTAACTAACATTGTATCTTTTGTTACATTAAAAATATATTTACATCTCAATCCAAATTGCATATACATGTTATTGTCCTCTGTGCTGAAGTCTGTATATCATACTGTGATGGAAACATAGGCTACAAGTTTTATGATTGCACACTGGCCAAACATATTGAAAGAAATTTAAAAAAAACCACTTCAAATAACATGGGCAATGGAATGATAATTTTATTGGAATTGAGTCTCAAATGTACACTTACAATTTTTTTTTTACTTCCAGTAAGTGAAATTTCTCTCACAGAGATTTGTCCACCCTTTTCTACAGCAGAAATACTCAACTTATGCAGAGTCTGCACATTCCAGAAAGCTTTTAAAAATTCTTGTGCTTTCATGTAACCACAGTGGTGTTTCAGTAAACCAAAAGTTTCCAGTAACACTACTCAAACACAAGCACTTGACAAACTTATGCCTCTGTTTTCACATAAATCTTCTTAGAATCTTGCGTATTGTTGAAGTTTTCTAAGAATTCAGAAAATTTAAAAAAACCCACAACCATAATTGATTTTATGTCCTGTTATAGTGTGACATGAAGACAGATTGTTGATAACATCTAAGGAAAAAGAAAGATTGCAACAATTACAATATTAGGTGAATAATGAGGAAGTCCTAAATTTTCATTAATTTTGTAAACTTTTGAGTTAGTGTTGGATAGCTGATATGCTACCATCTTGTGGATAGTTGCAGCTAAATGGATATTTTTAGATAGGTGTTTTAGTAAAAAAGAGTGAGAAAATGGTGTGAAAGCACCTTGGTTTAAGTATGCTGAAGAATGCATGGACATAGTTTAACACCAATGGGTTGGTTTAGATGAGTTTGAACCTCCAAATAAGCATCAGTTAATCATTCCACTTCTGTACCTTGGATGTCTCCAGCCTTGATCAAGTTTATTTACAATGCAAGAATCTTACAGATTTCAGTGTTTACTGCATTGTGTGATAAACAATTTACTTAGCAATTGTGTGAATAATTTATTTGGCACATGGCTCACTCCCTTATTATTTCTGGAAAGGTCCTACGCAATTGCTTGGAGGCTTCTCATTACAATACACACAGGACACAATTATCCGTGGGAATTTCAGTGGGTAAAAATGGTGGCTAGTGCTTCTCATAAAGAAAAAACAGGCTAGAGAAATTATCGGAGAGTTGGCTTAAGACTGGAAGAAAATCATAGTGGCTTCATGAATGCAGGTAGTTGCATCTTAGTTTCCAAGAATCAATCAAAATCTGCATATCTTAAGCATGTTAGATTGCCCCCATAGCAGAATTAAGCTTTGCTGAAAACAGACTGAGTAAAATTGTATTTTTTATTCAAGTTGTTTTATTTTGGATTCTTGCTGCAGTTCTAATATGGTTCTATATTTCTAAGCCCTATGTCTTTTATATGTGTTTGAAAATGTGTACATTTTAGAGTTTCAAAGTTTAGGCAAAAGTGCTTGTGCACATTTGAAGTTACTGCATATTATTGGGTTGTTTTGGTTTTAATTTTCAAAGCAATAATTTTGAGACAATGTAAGGGCAGTGATAAGTCAATCCAAACCAAAACTGATAGCTCTAAAACCCTGGGTTTTATAGAAATAATTCCTAATCCTGAGACTGTTACGTAAAGAGAGTACAGATAAAATTTGTCAAGAGTTCAAGAGTTGTATGCTGTTCTAAAATACTGAATAATCTTATTAAGCCAAATCCACAAGATTCTCTTATTATACTGGTACAAATGTCTTCTCTGCTGGTTGCTTCTAAGGACTGTCCCCATACAGAGTCTTGAAGCACCCTCATGCTCCCACGGTCAAACCTCTGTGTCTGACCTGCAATAAATACTTCCTGAAAGATAATTTAACTGCTTATCACTGCTCTTGATTTGTACAAAAAGTTGTAGAGACCAGTAGAAAAGGAGTTTCATCAGCATTTGGCCCATCTGTATGTGCACATGTGGTGGCAGTAATGTCTGAGCTCGCTGAACTTAAGCCTTTACTCCAGGTCTTATAGTTGGCATGTGTTCATGGTGCCCTGCAGGTCTTGCAGGATCTAAACAAGTGATTTTTGTTGTACAATCATCTCTATCCATTTCAATATATTGAATGCTCAGCATAGAAAAAAAAACAAGATTAGAAACTATCAAAGGGAATAAAACCCCCTAAATTCTTAGAAGAATAACATTGGTGTTTATTTTTGAAGAGAAAATGTTTTAATATATGTAATATACCTAATTCTTAGATGACATTTAAAAAAAATCTAATGTACAAATATTCTTTAGTACTGAATAGTAATATAATTCTCAGTAAAGACAATATACATGCAGTTCATTCACTGTGGTTCCCTCACACTGCCTCATCCTGCCTAGGATTATTTGCAAATGAATGATGAAAAGAATGACAGGGTGTAGGTGTTAAGAGATAGTCAGGTGATTTATCCACTCAACTATTCACGAGCTATTTTGTTTTCAAGTGATAAAGGAACAATGAAGTTTATTGAAGCTTCTTCTTGTGCTCTGGAGCATGGAGGAAGTACATGGACAGGGCTCTTCCTGGTTTTAATTATGTTTTAGTAGAGATCTTCTAATTTCAGCATGATTATGATACTTTGTGGTTTTTACCTACAAGCGGTTACAGGAGAATATTACGTTTAACTGGAAAAGAAAAAGTAAATATCTAGTCCTTTGGGCTTAAGGAAGGATTGAAAAGATGAATACAGTTGTGTCTCAAAGACCTGAAAATGAAAGGCAAATAAAGTACCCTATTTTAATTATTATTTGAAATTACATTTTTGTTTAATGCCATTCTCAGGTTTTTGTGTACTTGATTCATGGTTTGTGAAGAATTAGGACTGTCAATTCCAGCTTTCAAAGTGAACCAGGGGATCAGTTGCAGCCTATTCCTTTTAGCGGGGAGATTAAAGCCTATATGTATTTGATGGCCAGTTAAAGGAATGATTTGTGCTGCCTCTGTCATTTATTACTGAAGTATAGTCATCCTGGGAATGTAATTCCTGTTGCAATGGAGAAATAATGCATCTCAATGTTAAACAAACTTTTAGTGCATGAAAGGAAAAATAGACTAGGTTAGCTCTGAAACAGAGGAAGGACCTTTAGGCAGGGAGAATATAATAATGCAGTCTTGAATTTGGACATTATTTATCTATTCTTTCATGGGATATCCTTTAAAAAAAGACAAACAGTAATGCCTTAATGATACATTTAATCTGAATGAGATAACAAAGTCCTCCAATCTTCCATAATAAAATTGGAATAGTACTGACTATCATGACTGGATACAATTTACTGATAACACTTGAAAAGCTTTTGTTCAGATGTCCTGTTCAGATACCAACAAATTCAAACTGGCTTTACCTGCAAGATATTCTGACATAAGTGTAAGATAGAAAATTTCAACAAAAGTAATGCTGTTATTTTAGTATAAATTACTTACATTATATTTCAGTTAATCTCTAGAGTCAAAATGCTTTCTTTTTAGAAGCAGCAAACTCAGAAAATTCTAAATTTACATGTCTGAAAACTAATGAAATTCTACCAACTATATTCACTTACTGTTGCTGTAAGCCTTGAAAATAAGAAAAAATCTTCATAGGATCTACTGCCATGATTCAGTTGAAATCCATGAACACCTTGATCCCCAGTGTTAGTAGTTATGCTCTTTGTTGCCTAGGGAAGGAAAGAATTAGGACTAACAGACAGTAAAATGAAACAGGGATGGCTTTTACTAGGGGTTTAGTGTGGTCTATGCCTACTAGAACTTCCTAAGCACCAGCAATATCTTTCGGAATCCTTCCCATCTTGCACTGAGCATGCACAGTGGCTTTGCTAGCACCAAGCCCAGCACTGCAACACCTGGCATCAGGAGGTAACCCTGGAGCAGGACATCTGCTGTGCCTGCAGAGCAGCCACCATGGTGGTCACCTTCCCTCTCCTCAAGCTGGCAGAGACCAGCACGTAAAAAGTCAGACTGAAAGAAGTGAGGGCCACCACAGGGTGATTTACAAGGTAGCAGCCACTCTTTTATGTTTTTTCAACATATAGCAATTAGCAATTCTTGTCTTGGTAACAACAAGTAACCTTTTGGTTTAGTTTATAAGATACTGTTCCATTCCACCTCCACGGAGCACACATGCATTCACACACAAGCGCGCACACATGCAAAGTCCACTCCAAAGTTTTATGTTGACAACTCACCAGTAGAAAGCATTGGGGTTGAACAAAATGAAATGAAATGAAATGAAATGAAATGAAATGAAATGAAATGAAATGAAATGAAATGAAATGAAATGAAATGATAAAATGAAATTAAAAGTAGGATAGCGGGAAATTTCAGTCCAATAGTACAGTATAGCTCAGTTTGTTATTTGGTGTTGGCAAAACAAACATAATACATGTGATTTTCAAATGCCGTAGTAATTTCCTGTGGCTGTTACTTTTACTGAATGCAAACTTAATTTTCATAACTGCCTACAATTATGTCTAACCAGCTGTATCCAAATATACTTGGAATGCATTATTAGGGTTCTTCTGGAACATTTTATTCTTCTAAAATAGAAGGAAAAACAGAAACCAAGAACACCACAGACAGAGGCTAAACTGCTATTCTCAGTATCATGGAACACTGCCCATCACTGTTTGCGATGTTGAAGAAGAAAAATAAAAAATAAAGTAACTGATGAGGCTGAAACTGAACTTCTCTTTAAGAATGCTTTCATGTGACTACACACATTAGTCTGAATTTCCTTATTTGTGTGTTGCTACTGCGTATGGAACTTTTTCCTTCTATCTGCCATTAACTATGACTGGATGGTTAGTTTATAATAAATAATTTTTATCTTTAGATGTGACCCAACAATGCTCTGCAGAGTTATTTACAAGTTCAACAGTCTGTTGGCTTGCCTTCCTGAACATACATACTTGTCTGTGAAAAACAGTGATAGTTGATTGGGATTTTTTTGGTTGGTTGGTTGCAATTTTTTTCTTTTTTCTTTTTTTTAGTTTTTTTTTGTTTGTTTGTTTGTTTGTTTGTTTTTGTTTTTGTTTTGGTTGGTTGGTTGTTTTTTTGTGTGTGTGTGTTTTGTTGTTGTTGTTTGTTTGTTTGTTTGTCTGTTTGTTTGTATTGGTGTTTATATGCAAGCTATGCCCTAAATAAAAATATTATGAAAACTATTCTCAGTATTCAAAAGTTCTTCTGGACATTTGGTCATATTTTATTTTGAGTTTCAATACAACAGAAAACTGTTTCTTTGACAACCAGTTGGATCTTTTATTTTGAATTCTTTTACTTGCTGAAAAATCATTGATTCTTAGACATCAAGGAAACATTATGAAAGTGTTGCTTTTCTGTATTAATAAGAAAACATATTAATTAGTAATTCTTTCAGAATACTGTCGTAATTGCTCCTAAAACACTTCATTTCTGACAGCAGTGAAGTGATTGCATAAGATTTATTCTGTCTTTTGATTATTGCTTTCCTAGACAACATTTTTCTAGTAATATGTGAATCAAATGCAAGATCTTTCTTCAAGGAGTAAAACAGAAACAATAAAAGCAAAGCCATAAGAGAGTTCTATTTAGAACCAGGCTGACTGCCCGGCCCTTAGATTTCCAACTGTTAGCAGACATCTGTGTAATAGACCTTTAATTCTGTTTGGAATGACAAAATGCCTACTCCGTATCTTTGTGTTTCCTGGGCCTCCCATGACAAAAAAAACCATCCCAACAAACACAGGCATTCTCACTAGCGGTTGTCACTGTTGTGCTTCAAATGCTGTCTCCTGTAGGATGAGGGACTGACTATCCCACTACTTCTATCAGATGTGCTGTTAAGAATCAAAACAAGAAAGTGTTATAAACAAATTTACACACACAGAAACTGCACCCATGCTGATCCTTTCCTTGGAGGTTCCAGTGACTTCATGAATTGTAAAAAGTTTACAGCCTCTTCTTCATCTCAACAGATAGGAGCATAAAAATGACCCAGAGGTACTGTGGAAAAAAAGCCACAAAACAAAACAAAACAAAACCAAAACAAACACAAATCAACAACAACAACAACAAAACCCCAAACAACATAAAACCAAAACAAAAAAATAAAACACAAAAAAGGGATAGATACTAGGAAGTTTTGTGCATAAAACTGTGCTTAACATGTAGTATTACATGAATCATACCATCAGTAAGAATTTTCTATAGTAAATAGATGATTTGGACTTGGAGAGTTAGTTTAATTGCAAGTGGACTGAGAATAACTTGCAATTTTTTATTAGACCATTAAAATGTTATTAGACTAGCAATAAAATCCTGGTTTCACATATAAATGGACTCTTTTTCCCATAACAGCCTTTTGATGGTATCATCAGGGACAATTCCTTACTAATTATTCCTTAATGCCAAGATTTTCCTGAAACAAGGTCTAATTTATTTGTTTAAAATCTTAGGTAACAGACACTTCCCCCCCCCCTCCCCCAAGATGCTTCAATAGTTAGTGGTACCTACCCTGAATTTTATTTTCCTTTCTGTCACATCTCATAGGAGACTGCAAGTGCAACCCTTCTTCTAGTGACCATTCCTCCCTTAGTACAAAAGCTGTGTTCTTGACATGTGGAGAAAAAGTTAGGGACAATAATGGGATTCATAAGAATTTAAAAGAAATAAAATTATCTTGACAGTTATAAAGCATGGGTTATACTTAAAGAAGAGAGTCCCATGGGGTTTTATTCTTGTTATAAGTTGTTATGCTTCTCTTAATTCATAGATTCTTGAGGGTGACTAGTACTGAAACTATTGTATTGGTCTGTAAGATGGTCTTTAATTGACACCAAACTACTCTTAAAAACACAACTGGTCATATTAGATCACAAAAGAACAGGGTCATTTCAGAGTCAAGAACATTATGGCATACATTCACTGGTATTGACAGATGGAATAAGAACAGCCAAGCTGATAGTATGGTCAGAACTGAGGAAAGAAAGCACGTTGTCTGGGATTGGAAAGGAGAAAGGAGTAATTTGGGGAGGAGATGGATTTCTAGGAGTTGTCCTGAAAAATTGCATTAACATCAATTGGTTGGGAGAGATGATCTGTGTGAAAATAAATACTAATGAAGCAGTTAATATTTCTGCTTTTAAGCAAGGCAAAATTTATGGTGAGAGAGGTGTTGAATGTTGTTAAACTATCATGAAAAATTAGAAAACAGTGAACAAATTTTTGGCATACTAGCTTTTCAGTCGCTCTGAAACAGAAGTCTGAGGATCTGAATGTTTTATAATTGATTTAATGTGTCTATAGTAGCTATATTTCCTCGTGCTGGACAAAAACATCTACTTGAATATAGTATTTGTGGGATATGTCATTTTACATGACTTGAAAGTTGTAAAGCATGCATACATAATCTACAGATCTATGTAATATTTTAATGTAACTTTAAAAACAGTTTCAAAGGGCTTAATGAAGCTTTTCCCTGTGAATTTTTAAGCATCTTATATCATTAAAAAGTGAACAAAAGTATATTATTAATTTACTCTAAGAAGTTGATAATTATGATTTTGATGTCATTCTTGCCCACGTATGTTTTTCTGTTGTTACTAAGCCTACTTAGTAAATTGTAATTTGACTGGCTGCCTTGCTGTGTCCTAGCCTAACCTATGCTACTTTCCTAGGATTTGACTGCTATATTTTTAAATGCAGTTTTTACTGTATTAGCAGTTACTGGTTAGTAGAGGGGCAAGAAGGACATTGCAGGTTTCTTGAAACAAATTAATTAGTATCAGACCCTTTGTCTTTCAAAGTGCACTGCATTGGATTAGTTCTATTTTACATTTCTACATAATACAAAGTTAATCAGATAAAAGGTCTGTCTACTCCAGTATCTATACTGATGAAGAGAATAAGAACAGGATAAGGATATAGTGATACTTCCTCCAGGTATCATTCTAATAGTCCTTGGTTTCGGGATTTCCTGATGCTAAGTTGTGTTTTTGTGCTTGCTAGCACTAGGGAATCTTCTTGCTGTGAATCAGTGCAATTGTTTTTTGTCTACCTGTTTACAGTTTGTATAGGTAGTGCTCTGCTGCAAAAATATTCCACAGCCTAAGTTGTAAGGAAAAAATATTTTTGTCGAACCTCATAATCTCATTGTATTGCCCCAACCTTTATATACATTATGAAAAACTGAATGTTTGTACATATTGAAGAACAGTGAAGAGTATCTGTGTACATCTAAGCACTTTCAGGATCTGGAAACGAACATGCAATCAAAAGTCTTGTTGCAATTAAATGAATTCCTTGTGCACACACACAACATAAGCAGAAAGAATAATAAGTCAACCTACTGTCTCTCAGTTGACCAAATCTCTTGTGTTGGTACAACTTTCTGCTAAATAGAAACTATTTGTACAGTTAAGAATGAAGCCAAATAGAAGACTGCTGCCTTTATATATTTATTTATAAAAATGATAAATCACAGAGAATTCCACTGCATTAGGTTAATTTTTCAAATATTTAGCAGGCAAATTCAAATTCTCCCACAACCTGAACAGCTGACAATAATGAGTCCTGTAGAAATTCAACATATATTGCTGTGTAATAGTGTGAAATAGCTGATTTTTAGATGTATGAAATCTAACATGCCAAAATCCTCAGCTGCCATGAATCAGTGAAGCTGTGCTGGTTTATATGAGCTGAAAATGAGACGTGTCTCAAATACTGTTTGGTTGTAACTTTCAGAGTAATCAGTATATGCGTTAATGAATTACAAGATTTTCAAAATAGGCATACTTTAGTCAATGTTTGGTAATAGGGATGGTTTGGGTGATAAGTATTTTATTCAATAGGGAAAATATTTTCTGTGACTATTATTAGTATATGTACTTCTTTGCTAAATTTATTTTTCTTTCTATTAAAAATTCTAAAGGTTATTGACGTATACTGTCTTTTCCATCCTATTCTTTATTGCAATCTCTCAGACGCATATTTGAGGTAGGAATAATATTTTTAATGAGTAAATTCATAAAAACACAAACTGGAATTCTTACTTAACACAGGCAAAAATTGGAGATACAGTACATGGGCTATAAGCCAGCCCACTACTTGAATATTTTTTCTTCCAAGAAATTCGGCTTTAGCATGTGTGATTTCCCAAACCTCAATGACAAGATGATAGACATTGGTAGTTCTTAACTATTTTTAAGACGCATTAATGATACTTAGAAAGTGCAGTTATCAGAAAAGAATTGAAGAACAGTCCGTCTGTATTACTACAATTTGTGAACAAGATGTTTAAATAGAAGAGTTTCTGAGCTTCTCTCTTAAATTTGTTGACCACATACACTTATGTACTTGTGTATTATATTTTAAGGAACTTTTTATGATTATTGGCTTTTTCAGTGCAGTTTAAGGGAAATAACTGTTCCTTTCCACATGTCATAATTAATCAGATTAACATTATATAATTTCGAAAGTGGTCCAAAAGAAGAAAAATGAGCAATACTAACCATTTGTAGAGAGATGTGCTGTACACTGTAATATAGATTGATTACAATAGCATGTTTATTATGGATGATTCAAAGACTTACCTTCTAAAACACATAAGAAGAAAAGAGTAAAATCATTGTTGTATATTATGCCTACTGAAATAAAATATATTTGCTTCATATCTATGCATTTCTACTAGCCTAATGGAAGAAGTAAATGTGCAAAGCACTCTTAAGTGAGCTATTCCAAATGCAGTTACATTGTTGCATACAGTTACAGTTTAACTACAATAAATACCCTGATAATTGATATTAATATATTCATTAATATTCTCTTTGCTGGTATATACGAAACAATGCTAAACTTCCTTGTTAATATGAAGTGTGCCATGAAGATGACCATCAATAAAACTATAAGGGTTCAAGATGTGGCAATATAAGATGATATCCAGATTGTCAATTTAATCAAGATTGTCATATCAGAAATGAATCATTGTAGGATAAGGTCAGGGTCAGTTAGGCTAGAAGTCTTCAGGGTGTTGCATACAGTGGGATCACTGTTCCTGCACAGAGGTCCTTCGGCTTCATTGGGGCTCAGATCAGAAATGAGTAGGAAGCAGGGAGGGATGGGCCCCTGTAGATGTGGTGGGTTGCCAGGACTCATGTTTTAGAATTAAATACATTCAGGGCCAATGACTGCTACAGGACAAGTACACTGTCTAAAACTTCCAGATAAAGTTGTAAATAATTCATTTGTGCTATGCCAGTTTTTCATACAGGGGAAAAATATAATGACTTGGAATGTAAAAAACATGTCATGGCTCATCCACTTGCAGAGAAGTACTAATTTTTTATAAGTTTCTAAGTCTGTCTCTTTGGAATGGAAGGAAATCATGATTATTTCCTGATGAGGCTGCTCGTAGTCTTACATGAGTCACTTTGACTTCTTCGAAGCGGTAGAAAATTATTAAAATAAATCATTACTGCAGTTTAAACATCATTACTCTTTCACTTTTGCAATGAGTTGTTTAGCAAACCTTACCAAAAATGTACTTCAGAATGGCAGTAAATGCAAAATTAATTTGAAGAGGGAAGCAGATATTTCTCAGATTTTTCATCCATATTAGTATAACTAAATTCTAAAGACTAACACTCTTCCCTCCCCACAAAGAAAAACAAGAGATTAATTTATTAAAATTATTGCTATATTTAGCAGCTCATAAAATCACCAACATGCACATTCCTGTGATTTAGATTTAATACAAATGTTTCAAAACAACATCTGAAAAATGCGCTCCATTTTTATTACAGGCCTATTCAATAAAATATATACCTTTGGTATGTTTTATTGTATATAGCAAACCATTTTCATCATCATCAAAAATATATTTTAGCACTTGTGAATTACAGGGGACCTCAATTCCTCAGATAACCCACAATATTGGATACAGTATCTTAAACCGGCTCATAAATATGTAGACACGATAAACATGTACATTTTCTGTTGGAATGGAAAGTGAAAGATCTTTGAGAATTCTAAATTTATTAATGATTAAGCTACTTAAACTATCTTTATGCTACTTTATTAGATGCATCATAAGACATTATTTTCATTGAAAATATGCTTTAAATAAGGCAAGTTTTGTAAGAATTTAAATAGTGTTTTTTCTTACATGAAAAACTTATTTTCTTATAAGGTGGTCATGCCTCCCTTGCTGTTCTGAAATTGCTACACAGAAAGCAATAAAATTACAGAGCTAAGCATCCTCCAAGGATGAAATCACAGTGAAGAAAGTTGTGATATACTCTATGCTATTAATCATGTATCATATCACATCATTTGATGATACCACAATAGAAGAGAGCTGGTTATTTACACAGTGGTTCTGACTGCGAAACGTAAACAAAGATGCGTCAAGCACCTCGGCAATGCATTGACTTGCTAGTTCATCTCCAGGGTTTAACAATGTTGTTCATCAGTTCCATTGTGAACGTAACATGAGGCACCTATTTTTAAGGTAAGAAACTGGTCAGATGAAAAAGTGTCAGTGTTGTTTTCAAGTAAATATAAATCTGTTCCCTTTTAGTTCATTATGAAGTCAAGGGCAGACTAATCTATGATCCAAGAAAGAGAAAATGCTGTTAGTTTTGTACACAGTTTAAGGAATTAGGTAACACAGAGTGACTGTTGGTTTCTCTTATAAGACATATAAGCTCAAGATAATCTCCAGTACAGCAAGTAATAATTTAAATTAACTGTTTAGGTAAAGTCCATGTTTTAATACAGATTAACAGAAGTCTCATGGCTATTCAAGAAACTCTTTGCTTCAGTCAAAGTAACTGGAATTGGCTTGGAAAAGCTCACGTGTACTTGAACATCAGTGTAGGTATGAACACTTGAGCACAAAAAAGTATGACAGTTGGAGCATCCTTCCAGAACTAAATGCTCCTTCTTTTTAAGGTCAATTTGAAGGTGAATCCTATTGTCGTGAATTGCTTTCCTCCATCAGAGGACTTCATTATGAACAGAGATTCATTGTTGCAGGAGACAGCCTGTCCAGCTATTCTTCCTCATTTCACAGTGTGCTCACTGAAGAGGTGCCTGTTCTCTGTGGAAAGTCCACATAGCAGGACCTGAGAGTCATGTGTTCCACCTTGTACCAGTGTCATAAGTAACATCTTTTCTATTTAAAGCTGTCTAACTGTTCTAGGTTATTGCACTATGTTCATCATTTTGGTAAACACCTAATTATTATTTTGTAAAGCTTATCTGTGGCAGATTATGAAATAACCTATAGTCTCAGGTGGTCAAGTTGAGAAAGATGTTAAATTCTCAGTATTTATCATTTCCCAGGGTTTCATGAGGTTAAGATTCCACTAACCAGAAAAACCTGTCATCCTCACCCACTGTTCCTCTTACACACATTAATCTTCCCCTCACAGAGGTTTAGAACTTCTGTGCTGTACACAAGCGAGAATGATCCTTCCTCACTCATGTTTTTAGGAGGTGTTTCCCCAGAAACTCCTTGGGGGCACCACCTGATTTAGTGAATTACTGTCTCTTCAGAAAGAATTGTAGCTTATATTTCTCTTCCCACCCCTCCTACACCTTTTTTCATGTCCAAATGACTTAGACTGATGGATCATGGCTCTTTGCTGTCCGTGGTATTTATCCTCCTGCCCTTGTAGCCTTGAAGATAATCAGTCAGATATATTTCTCATCCTAAAAGTTATTTTAAAATTGAGAAGTCAATTGGGAATGCCATTCCCAGGAGGGCTGGTGAGGTTTATGCTCCAAAAAATGAACAATAGTGTCCATGTTAGGAACAAAGTTATATAGGTAGAGGGTACTTATCAAAAATCCTGATGAATTTTCAATTACCTCCATTTCTTACTTTGCATTTCATAATAAATTTCATAAAGGTCTGATTTCATCCTTTAAATAAGTTCTCAGAGGCTTTAGAATCATAACCTAGCCAAAATCAGCAGGCAAAAAGTGGTAGGAATAGTTTGGTGGTTTCTTTTATTGAGCCAGGCAATGTGGATACTTCTGCTTCAATCTGTTTCTAGTTGTTTATCTCCATTTAAGGAAAAAAAAAAGTATCCATGCATAATTTTGTAATTCCCTCAAGGATATCACTGTGTTGCTATATGAGAAATACAACATAGTATAATAGAGTCTGTTTGACAGAGCTCTGTAACTTGAGTTCCCAAACACCATGCAAGGAATTTTATCAAAGTGCTTTCAATGTAGAAGAGATATTTCACTATAATATTTAACAGTAGGTCTAATAAAACAGATACTTTATTTGGATGATGTTGAGTGACAATAATAAGATTCTCATTTTCAGACAGAGTCCACCTTCACTTGATTGTTGTTTGTGATCAATGGAGAAGGTTTACTTCTCATCCTGTCTCCTGCATCATTAGAACTATCCTGGAAAAAAACATTTGTTGTACACAAATTGACAATAATTCTCTTGTATTCCCTTCTGAAGTTCTGGTTCAGGAGTCCATATATGATAGCATTAAGGCAACTGTTGAAATAGGCCATGTAATAACTAGATACAAACAACCACTCCGGAATCCTAGGGATTATAGTTTCTGGGTTGACAGCCACAGCAAGGCCTATGAAGTTCAAAGGAGCCCAGCAGACTGCAAACAGTACAAATACCACAAACATGGTTACAAAGTTTCTGAAGTCATGTGGTTTCAGTCTGGGGTTGTTATCTGGTTTAACCCTTCGCCTTACTTGAATAACGAGGATCCATATTCTCAAGTAACAGAAAGTAACTATGGCTATGGGAAGCAGGAAATGGAAAAACACAACTGCTATTGTATATGCTGAGCTCACAGACTGTGCAAATGTACACGAGTAAATCCGGGGGTCATACTGTAGTGATCCCACAAACAGATTGGGCACAATAGCAACAAATGTTAGGACCCAGATAAGAACAACATAGCACAACGAATTCTTGTCGCTGTACAGCTTGTCGTATTTGAGACTGTGGCAGATATAGCAGTACCGATTGATAGCGATGCCTGTAATATTGAAGATCGATCCAATGACACTTAGGCCCATCAAGAAGCCACTAATCTGGCAGTGAAGGTATCCCAGATTCCATCCGTTGTGAAATACAGATGTGAGGACCAGTGGATATGGGTAGATTGCTACGACCAAGTCAGCAACTGCCAGGCTTACAACAAACACATTTCCTGTAAAATAAATATTAAAAGGCAAGTATTAGTTTTTCTTGCACTCTTTTCTGTCATTTCTGTTCTCGATATATTAATGACGAGCTTCACTGGAACACTTTAAATATAATTAGTTTCTACTTTCTATATCAAAATTACGTGTCAGAAGTAAGACACTCATTTTTAATCTAAAAAGTAAGTAACATAACTTAAGCTGTACTTTTAAAAAGAAAACTGTCTTTGATTTTAATTACCATGACCTAATATTTTTATCATCTCATGTATTTGGATTCTTCTGATCATACAGACTCAGAATTCATACCAAATTAAAATATTAATAACTTTAAGCCCTGCTTTGGTTTTAAATAGATAGTGTCTCTTGAAAAATCAAATAATATGGTTAGTAGTCAGTTTCAAAACAATTACCTTCCATATTTAACTTAATTCCCTTTCCTTGCATTGCTCCTTAATTTTTTCAAGTCCTGAAATGAAAATCTTTTTTCCACTTGTATTTCAAGCTCACTAACGTGACTTTAAAAAAATCATTCCTTTTTTTTTTTTTTTTTTTAAATCTCATGGCCAACAATTCATATTTTGGTAAGTAGCATCTTTGGAATTTTAAGTAAAAATTTCTTAGAGTCTAGCTGACCACAAACTTAGTTGTCTTTCCTAAGCTGAGAGACATACTTCTCATTAAAAGGACCTAAGCTGGGCAGTGACCAGGACAGTTCCCGAAGAGTAGCAATGCCATATTTTTCTCTGCCTCCTAACTGGAAAATTAAGCAATGATCCATTCTCTTGGTTCATTTGTTAATTTAAACAAAGACATTATTTTAGATTTGTTAATTCTTGACAGAACTTATGTCTTTTCTTCATAGAAAATGGAACTCATAATGTTTTGAATTAATCTTTTGAGCATACATTATACATTCTTTTTTTAATTGCTTAAATGATAACTCATATGAATTCCTCCTAGACATTCTAGTTTCTAAAGAGAAGGTCACAATATACATCAATATAGATTTTGTTATTTTTTAAAAAATAACTACTACATGTATTGGTCTAGTTATTCATGTCCATATCTACAGAAAACTATAAATGTGTATCGATACGTACATGTGTGTAGGTAGATACATCCAAGTGTATGCATGTAGACATAGCTGTGTGTGTTTAAAATTATATTTTGGAATTCTAAGATTATTTAGTGAAGATGAAATATGAGCTCCTATTGCAACCTATGAGAAAAATATATTGCTAGATTATGTAGAATTTCCTTATTAACCCAAAGCGGGCTTAGTGAACTCTTTTATGCATTTATTTTGAGCAGATAAAATATAAATAGATATAAATAGGTTAAAAGGTAAAATTATCTATGGACCAATAGGGCATTTTTACTGCTATAATTCTCAAATCAATTTTTTTTTAATATATTATCTCAGATATCTTAAAATGCATATTCTCTTACTAATCACATGTTCTAAATGTCCAGGTAGAAATATTAAATCCACATACACCTACAGAGAAAAGAATAGAAATTATCTAGCTCGGGATGCTACTTGTTTGGTTTTTTTTTTTAAATGTTGATACATGCACGAAGCACCACATTTGATATTTATACTGGCAGGTGGGACAAATAGCCTCAGTTAAAAGATTGCTACACTAGTTAAATATATTTTATATCTGGTTTCATAACTAACTTCCTCTTGATGGTTGTTGTAGTTGTTTTTTTCTTTTACCCAGGAATTCACTGTCTGAAATACACTTATCCTGAAGGCTTTGGCAGAATTCCAGATCATTTCAACACAAATAGAAGATCTCCTTTAAGCAGAAGACAACAAGTGAAAAAAACATTGTTTTCAGAATCTGTCCTTGACATAGTACAATCGATACAACAATGGATAAAGAGACTGTACGAAACTCAGAGCTCTGTGTTTATCTTATGAATCAAGATGTGGAAAGTGAATGAAAAGTTGCTGTTGGTAGGGTTTTTTTTCCCTGTCCAGAATATTGCAGGTTTGATTAAATGGCACTATAGAAACTCCAATGGGAAAAAAAAGAGCCAGGACATGTATTTATATGCAATACTTAAAAAAATCCTATTTACATTTGTTTAAAATATTTCTGTTTAGCTGAAGACTGCCCATCCCAAGCTTCTCTCTCTGTCATCCACTGAAAATTCTCCTGGTGCTCTCCATTGATATTGTTAATATTATCAATATTTACGCACTTGAGCCAAAAGGTTCAGCTATAAGAAAAAAGCTAAAAGTGTGGAGAGGTTTTCCCTTTGTTGAAATAAGACATGTGTTTGTTATACTTATCTCTGAATACTTCTAGCAACCCTATGCTTTGGATGTAACTGAGTAACTGAGTCCAGGAAGAGCAGGCGCTCTGGCTTCAAATCAGCCAGGTTTTAGGCTGCCATAAACTGGTGCACCATGGTTGTCCCAGCTTATCTTCTCAGTCAGCAGCCATAGAGCAACAAACTCTGAGAGTCTTGGAAATACAAGCTGCTTCATATGGAAACTGAAGGCTAGCAGGATATCCTGGGAGCCCGTCTTTTTTAAAAAAGTCATGAACTTGGAAACGAAGTCTCAGGCTGTCAGCTTATGGTTAGCATGTCAGTTGGATGACCAAAGCATTGGGCTAGAAACTGTCTGGAGAACAGATACCTGCTTGCAGAGAGGACTTTCAACCTGCCTTTCAGGCTTAACTTCAACCTTGAGTTCAGATACATTTTTCCTCGTGATCACAGAAACTTTTTCTTTAAGAACAGGAAGTTCAAATAAAAATGTGTTTGAGATTAGTTTGTTAGATATTTGGAGGTTCATTGTTTCATACTCTGAAGTTGGATATGAAATTACTTTGAGCTTTCACATGTTATATAACATACACTTTAATAATATGATCCTAGACGTAGGCACCTGCCATCAGTGGAAAATATGGATATGCTATTAAATTCCCATATATTTAATGGCATATTCTGAGATTAAACTGCTGTGTTTGTGGAACACCTGGTATTGTAGATGTGAGTTCCATTAAATATATATATAGGAAAAACTTAATTTTCATCTTCAGCATCAGGTTTGAACAGAATGCTATAAACAAAGCTTGAATTTCCATACTGAACCCTTTAAAAACCCACAAAACCAAAATCTTGAATAACTCTTCCTTGAACAAAAAGTATTTGTTCTCTCTAGAGAGTGAGATCACACTGCTGCGAAAAAAAGATGATTTATGTATCTTAAGAATGCATTACTGTGCATTAATACAAGTTGGCTGAACTGAGAAGGTAGAGGTTGAATTTCTTGACTTTGACATAAGTCAAATTAACTTTAATCAACTTAAGCAGATGTGCTACAAATGTACGTGGGAATATAGATAACATATTTGTAACCAGCTTTAGCAGGCTATGCTCTTAGATGAATTCTAAGGCAACATTCCATTAAGTATTTTCACCATTCTTACTGAAAAAGATGCCTTTCTGCTCAGCACATAGTAACATCAGACCTACTTGCCGAATAAAAAGTTGGTTTAAATCAAGAAAAAAGTAACAAATGCTCTCCCAGACAATCTGACTTCTCCAAGAGCAAAATGCAACATGAACTGAGTGTAATAACTTTGAGAGCTTATTTAAAAATGCTTATGGGATTCTTGTGGTGTCAAAATGAATATAAGAACATCAAATAAGAACTACATGATGTAGTTGTATATATTATGCAAACACAAATAGCAACTCGTATCTATGTAACATAGACAAATTACTATGTGGGTTCTTATTCCCCTAGATTTAGTGCTAATTAAGTCCTTCAGTTAATGGGAATTAGAAAGTTTCCAGAAATGTCTAGCAACTTAAACAAGTGCAGAATATCAGCTGAAAAAGTTGCAGATACTTAGTCTAAGTGATGTTGAATGCTTCCCATAGACTTAGACTGGAGGGCTGAGCACTTCATCAGCAGATCAAAAAGGATTAATTCTTTCTGCAATATTAGGAGAACTGATACAGTCTGCAGAGCTCTTACCTGAAGTGCTGAGACTATGAAGTATTTAAACTCCTCCAAAACTTTTAGCTTGAGCAAAAAAATATATATTGTAAAAAAGGGTAATGGCTCAACAAAATTACAATGTTTTGAAGCATTAGGGACTCCAGCTAGAATTTTTTGGCACTAAGGAAATGTGAATTAACTGTAGAGAAGTTCTCATTTTGTTGGCAACACTGGTAGGGCTACTATTTCTCATCCTTTTTTTCCAAGATATTACTGTACCTACTAATATTTGTACCAGGTCACTGTTTCTATTCACCTATTTCAAATTATTTCCCACAAAAATAATGTATCAGCTTATTATAACAAATGCTTTCCAGACACCATTGTGTTCTCATCATGTTGCTGCATTTTTCAGTATATAACATTTCCTGTTTACACATTTGTGCTTCAGGTTGCACCAAATTTATCTGAGGGATACAGAATCTTTATGCTAACTGGAGAGATGCTTTTGCTTCTAGGTAAGACCAAACAGTACATGCAGCTACCATCGAAATAACGTACAAAGTTTTTGTTCCAATGGCCATCAACTTGGATCTCAAATGTTTATTTGTTAAGTGTATCTTTAAGGAAAGAAGACAGCGTAACCATTTGCAATGTTGGACCGGTTACACAATCGAACTTAATTTCTAACTACCAGGTCCATGCCATCCTTATCTACTGTTTTTTTATTGTTTGTCAGATATTTCCAGATACGTTAACAGTCATTTGTGATTGTTTCATAACTGAGCTAAATTAACAGGATGTTTTGTTATAAATGTAGAACAGGTTTTCTAGAAGTTATAATGCATTCAAATATAATATTGCCATGATTATTATGACCACAGTTTTTATTTGTTAAATGGCACCGAGGTTTTTATTTACATTTTAAAGCACTAATTTCTGATCACTCAAATACTTCTACTGATTTTCTTCAAGGATAGCTTACAGATTTTTTTTAGCATTTTGAAGTGTTTCTCATTAATCCAGCCTTTCCTCAGAATGTAAATCTGGGGTTTTATGCTGCCAGTTGAAAACAAAACTAAGATGAGGTACATGCCAACGAATTCCTGCAGCAGGAAGTAAAAAATTTAAATGTGATACCTCGTAGTTATAACTTAACACAGGATTGTTCTGACTCATCTACACTCAGCAAAAGTGACAGCATTGATAGATAGGAGACAAAGCATCTGGTTTAGAAAACTAGTCACTGAGCTTCACAACTGAACAGCAGGAACAAGTAAGTCTCTGACTGCAGAATATAAGTTATCACACGAAATAAGGCATTGGGCTAGTTTATGAAGAAAGGAAAATTAGAAAGCTAAGTGTGAAACTTAATTGTCAAGGTTTAATTGCAAGGTGACAATGAACCATTGCAGATGCTCTCTGTTAATCCCTCCACCCTCCCCGCAGTGGATAAAGTCCTCGCTAAGGGAAAGTGATAAGGAGGAAAAAGGGAGAGAGGCTTTTAAAATGGAAAAAGGTTTTAAAGGCTTTACAAATGGTACTAATAAATGGAGAAAATATACAAAATATACAAAAGTAATCTTGAAATTCCTGGCGTAGAGCGCGTTTAACCCCTCCAGTGGTGGGCAGAGCTGGCATGGCTCCAGCAGCTGCAGGACAGGCACCTGGAAAGTCCTGGGTGGGACTGCACAGCAAACCAGAAACTGGATGCAGGCCTGGGACCAGGCCTTAGATTTGCAGGCACCACTGGCAGGGTCCTCTTCAGATGCCAGCCATGGTTGAAGAGAGTGAGACCTGTGTGATCTCCCTCTTAGATAGCGTGTATGGTGCATATGGGGTGGATACTAAGCTGGTCAGTTTTAGTCACCTGTTCTGCCAACCCCTCCTTGCAAATATGCCCCTCTCATGACACAATGTGTGGAATCTTATCAATATTTTTGGCTGTCATAGCAATAACACTAAACATGAGCTTCTTCAGCATTCCATTGGCCACTCTTATCTGTCTTGGAGCACAGTGTCCAAGAAACATGAAGGCAAAAATTCAGAAAAGTGCAGTTACTTAGAAGAACTTAGCTGAAAGGAAAATTCACTAAAAGATAACTGGTCTTGTTTTTAACAAAAACAGGACATTAATACAATATGCTTCATTTTGCCACTAAGAGCTGAACTTCTTCCTTACAAAGGCATTTTCTTAGGCTTGCCTACTGGTCATGCCTCTGCTTCTCTCACGGCTGTTTCCATGCACAAAATGGTGTTTCAATGACAGGTTAATACTAGATTTGTTTCATATTCCAGGAACATTTTTCCTCTGAATGTTGTTCCATTAACATCGGTATTTCACTTCTAAAACATCACAAACAACTATAAAGCCAAGTATTGAAAGTTGTTTTTGTGAATGCCTAATGAAAACTTAATGTCCTTCTTCATGTACCTGGAGACAGAGCTCAACTCTACATGCTCAGTAACTCTTCTCCCTGTGACCTAAACCAGTCATAATGTTTCAAGAAAAGGAAGACCTGTCCATAATCTTTCTAGGCAGCACAGTTCAGGATTCCACAGAGGCTGCGTGCAATAAAAATTACTAAGTGAAAATACCTGTGAGTGGGGTCATTGGCCACTGTTTCTTAGGCAAAATCCCAAAGCCAAGTAAGGCTACCTAGGTAAGTGAGCATGCAGACAGTCTCAGCTTCACTGAAGAAAGATTTGAAAGGTTTAAGAAACTAACAGTCCTTAGAGGTCAGCATCAAAATAGCACAAAACAGCTGAGCAGAAATGTAGGAATAAATATTACATAAGCTCCATTTACTCCTGGGAGCTTCATTCTCTTTATAGATCATAATATCAACTCCCTTAGATGTGAAAAGCCTATTTTTAAACTAAAGGCACTATTTATAAACCTGACCTGAATCAAGAAGTCCATGTGCACATTAAATTTGAATAGTGTGATGGGCCTGTGGGTTTTGCTTCTCATTAGCAAATTAACCCTCATGCTCCAGGTGGTGATGCAGGGAAATTTGAAAGGCTTAGAGCCCACAAGGAATCTTTTAGCTTTAATCATATGCAGGAAAACCTTTCTCATTCCTTTTGAGGTGAAAAAAGACCTTGTATTAGTTAGCAATTTTCATAAAACCTCATTCAAATGTACATCTCTGTCACATAACGGAAGGGATTTTCAGACCTTCTATTAATACCATTTGGTTGGGACAGTAATGAAACCAGCTGTGTGATTACAGACATGGCAATTGCCTGCAGCTGTAATGATGTCAGGTAGCTAGCTTGTTAGCACTGAGCAGTGAGTATGAAATATTTATGGTTTGAACTCATTTATAATCTTACTAAGGTAGAAATTCTGAGTATCATAGACAAGTTCAGATCCTGAAGGGACCTAAGTAACCTCAATTGTTAACTGCAGTTGATACAAATTCACAGTGCTGAGTCTTACAGGTCTGGACAGCTGGAGAACTATATAACAGTATATTTAAGAGATATGAAAGAACAGATTTGTTAAAGATTATGTTATCAGAATGATCCATATTGTAATACTTTATTCCAGGGTGCTGCAAGTTGAAGAAAATTTGACATAATCAGCACAGCATAAACGAAAGATCATTCTGATGCACTCTGAAAATAAAATGTTATACTGTATTTAGATTATAGTAATTATCATAAAGAAACTTGCAGTGAAGCTGCAGCAACAATTTAATTTGAAATGTCTATGCCATCTTCTGGCCAAGAAGATTAGATGCATGAAAGAGTAATTGGCAGAAAATGGCAGCAAGGAATTGTATAATACTCAGAATAAAGGAAAGGAGGATTTTGATGTCAGGTCCAAGTTGACTGTAGCCAAACAGTATGTAGATGCGATTAAGTAGTTTTGCAGATATGCCAAACAGTGTACAGTTTTCTGTGACTTTAGCACCTGCCATCTTTTTCTGCAGTCCCACGGCACATGTGTGAGGCAGCTACTGCTCTCCTTCTTACAATCTAAAAATATTTGGCACTGCTATTTTTGGTGGTTCAGTCATGAGAGGAAAGTGATGTGAGTTTTGCTGTCAGGCAGAGAAAGGAATTGAATCCATATGCTGGATGAGTGCTACAGACCTGGGGATGTACCTTGCCTCTGGCAGTTCTGTATGACATGTCAGGGCTTCTTTGAAAATATCTCTTGTATTGGACCTCTCGCATGATAGGACTACTTAATTTGTACTAGGCAGTAGGTTTAGTACGTGCACGGGATATCGAATATCTCAGTACTGACAAGGCTGAGGTATTTCTGGATATGCACAATTGTGCCTAATGTAGGAACAGATGGAAGTTGACTGAAAATCTTTTGTGGACCTAAACTTAAAAATCTAGAGGTGTTCAGGGCTTGAGTGTTTTGTAAGGTTTTTTAAGAAGTGCAGTTTTGAAAAGGACTTTAAATAATAGCAGTCAGAACTACCAGTGAGCCTCAAGATACAGTCATCTTTCCGTTACATTATGCAGAGCCAAGAAATATTTTGCTTTGAGACTCTACATAGCAGGTTTACATCCAAGATATTTTGCTTCAGAAGCAGCAGCAAATTGAGCAAAGCTTCTCTTCTTTTATGGAACCCTTTAAATTTGATCAGAGTAATATCTAGCTAATACATACTCACTCTGGTAACAAGATTGTAAGAAACTGCCACTGTCATACAGTTTTGTAGTCTTATAATACTGAAATACTAGATGAAAGTGGCTCTTGTTAAATAAATGGTATTGAAATTGAAGTCAACAATTCAGGTTTTTAAACACTTAAATGACAAATCTCCAGTAGATGTTGATAAAATAAACAGTTCAATTGCTGTTTGACAGAAGTTTGAAGTGACGCGCTCATATTTCCTGACACTCAGAATTAATATCGCTACAGTTATGTGCCCCATTCAGTATCTATTAGTGTTTTATTAAGTTCTATAGGTGTTTTTCACCAAAATATGAAGTCATGACAACTAATCCAGTCAGACATAATTCTGTTTAAATGATTAACTTAGGTTTGTTTGTCCACCCAGCCAAGGATGAACTAAGACACAAAAGAAAACAGCAAGAAGGCTTGTAATGACAATGAAGTGAGTGAACAAACCCTGCTGTCTTGCAGGCAGAAGTCAGAACCCCAGGCAGTCATGTGTGGTGGTGGATGTCTCGAGTTCTCAATCCTGGTTTTGGCTCTGGTAGCTGCCTGGACTGCTCTTTCTACAGTTCACTGGGCTGGTGTGTTTTCAATGTCAGGACATCTATTCCCTTTGAATATCATCCCATTTTACCATGATGACAATATTTTGGAGACCAAATAGATTTGCCTGAGTAACTTATCCACTTTCACAGAAGGGAATTATATTACTGCTTCTGATTTGATCTTTTCTATCTCTAATTTCTATGATTCATTTGGAGGGAAAAAAATCCTGCAGAACAGTCTGTTTTCCAACAAGGTGTTGCCTAGATGTCACAGAACGCTAAGGTTGTCATCACAGTTCAGCAAGCTGTATGAAACTGATTAGAATAACAATACTGCTGATGTCAGAGGATCATGCTACTGAACTGCATCGCAGCAGGATCAGCTAAGGGTACTTTTTCACCCCTTCAGCTGTATTTGCATTAAAGATTGGAAACAAATGCAAGGACAAAAATGGTACTATCACAGTAATATCACTGCTCAGATAAATAAAATTAATAATACAGTTCGGAAACTAAAACAAATGGAAGGGGGAAAGTGGAAAAAGGCTAAGAGGGATGCTTGTGAAATATAATTTAGTTTTGTATTTGCACAAAATCTCATAGATCAGTCAGGATCAGTGCTGGAAAATGTTATTATACAGCCAAATCCTTTCCCCTTGAGAAAACAAGTAGGAGAAAACAGGAGAGTGAAGGTGCAACCACATAACTGAGAGCAGACTTCTATACTGTATATAATATCGCAAATTTGAAATCCATTTCCTGAATCTCTTTGAAAGTCACAGTTTCATGTAACAGGATTTTATGGCTGAATTTATCCATGGAATTCTTCATGGGAAGAAAAAGAAGTTAAAAAAACTCTTAAGTATACAAAATAATCAATTTTTTTCCTGTTATGACTAAGAACAGTATAGGTGGTCATTCAGTTAATCCCACATTTGACTACAGAGTTCAGAGTAGAGAGCAAAGCTAAAGAAATGAGTTCTTAAAACAAGCTTCCCAGTTCTTTCTCCTAAAATCAGCAATGGTAGGACTTCTGCCAGGAAACTGGAAAACAGCACTAAAGAAAATATTTCTTATATAAAGTTAAGCATGTATTTACTCTCCCTTCCTCTACCCATTCTCTATTCCTCTATTCATTTTCTTCCTTTTCTTATTTATTCCGTCATTGCATGTCTTTTCTTACTGCTTTACAAGCCAAAATCTTTTACGTTTATACCAGAAGCCTTTTTCCTCCCTTCTTTCCTCTTTTTTTTTTTTTGTCCCAGGTTCCTTTAAAAAGGTGAGAAGGTTCTCATGTTACACTTCCACCTTAGCAGTTCGAGTATTTTTAGGGGATATTCCATAGTGTCATTTTCAGAGACCCAGCTGCCTCCAGTTCTTCCTGCCTCCATCTCATTTCTTCATTTTCTCTTTTGTGCTACAGCAAAAATCCAGAAATTGGGTGGTCCCAGACCACTGGAGGACAAGTGAAACGGTATCAAATAACATGGGGAATTCACTAGAATAAGTGTGATTTTAATTGCAGTAATAGTGAGTTCTGTCCATTAAATTAACTGATGGTATCAAGAACTCTTGGTCTTCTATAGCATCAGAATTGCATTTAGCACTGGAAACAAAGAGAAGGACAAAGAAGTGGAACTTGCATACACATGGCAGCAAGGCTAAGGATCTCAATACCTGTCTAATGTTTGTCTATTCCTCTTTATGAAAGGGAAATGGGAAAACAACAGTTCTGATTAAGAGAGGGTAAGATCCCATGATATGTAGTTCCTTTCCTCTATAAAAAAATGTATAAAACCTGAGAAATTTACTCCAGTTATTGGACCAGAATAGACTGTTGTAGTCCAACCCTGGAACACCTACACTGTCTTCCCATGTCTGTGTATATCTGCAGCCTGCCAGCAGAATCCTTTTCTTAGCACGTATCCTTGCAATTTGGTGAGCACCACACCAACTGCAGGGTTCTGCACCTTCCACGCTGGGGTAAAAATGCAGTAAGGAATACAAATTAAACCTAAATTGGTTACCCTGACTGTCAAGTAAATTCAAAATACGACAAAGCAACAATTTAGGTTTCAGACAAGTTTCTTAGAGCATGTTGGTGTGAGAAATCTATTCGGGATTGCTGCAGCAAGCAATTAAAATTATAGCCCTGGCAATTTAAGTCTGTCAAAAACATAGAAGCATTAGTATATTTTCTCCCTCTGTATTATTTAAAAAAACATCAATCTAGATATAAGATACAGGATAGATTATTAATGAATTAGGTAGTTTATGCACTATTCTCCTGATTCATTCAGGTAATTAATTATCAAATTTTAGCACCTATATAGTATACTTCACTCAGAAATAATATTTGTTTGCTAATATGAGATGCATATTTTAAACTAGTCTCCTGACTGCAGGTTACACTTGAAATTTTATATTAAAGGAGAAGGAATGAAGACTTTGTTATACCTTAGGTAATATCTGTATTTTAATTTGTACCAAAAAGTTGGGGGAAATATATAATTTCTCTGCACCTAAACTTTTTCCTATATTTCTTTTATTTCCAAAGGATCTAATTTCTAGTGCTCTAACAGAACTACAATGGATTTGGAGAAAAAAGTTTCTCAGTTCTCTAATGCTATCCCCTTTGCAATAGTCTATAGAGATCTTAAGAGAAACTTTAACATTTATGGCATTTGAATGACCATAAAAATATTTTCATTTATTTTAAGGGTCCCCAGGATCCTTATCTTTGTACAATTTAACTTCTTCATCACAAAAGCAACTGGCAGTACAGATGAAATAACAGAGAAAAATTGACTATAAAGACCTTATATAACTTAAAAAAATATATTCTGAACTCATTATTCCTTTAATTCTTCAGACAAATAAAGACCTGAGGGTTTTTTAAGTATTTCTTCTGGGCAGCCTCAAATATACACTGTGACTTTACTGCAGGCAAAAAACCAAAGCTATTCTAAATTAATGCTGATACTTTTACAGTATTCAGCGATATGAGAAGTACTGATGCATCCTCTAGTTATTCTGCTACAGGATGCATGATGGTGTTTAAAAACATTACAATGGTTTAAATAACTTTAAATAGAATGTTTAAAACAAGAACTGTAACCCTACCTAAGCTCTTCATAGTATGAAATGTTTGGAATATCCTCCATAAACGGGTCAATCAATATTTACTGCTTATGACAGAATACGGAAACAGGACTCTTGGCTTGCATATACTGTTACACTTGCAGTTAATGAATATCACCCCAATAAATCTTAACTATTTTTTTGCCTTCAGACTGAATGATAGATCTTGCACAGATGTTAGCCATGGTTTGACCAGGCTCTAGAAGTCAAAATGAGAAGGGGAATTAATTTATTGCTTGTTGCCTTTTTTTTTTTTCCTTTCATGATGACATTTTTCACACAGCACAGAATAAAATTTTTAATCAATAGTTACTTGAGAGAACATAGTAAGAGAAATAGTCAGGTATGATTACTCTTTGACAACATAGAAGACTTCAGGTACTTCTACAAAGTACCCTGATGAGCCTGCATAACTAAGGTTAACCTCTTACAGGACCTTCCTTCTCTTTAGCAAATACTGACATACAACTCCAAAATATTACAATATCCTCTTGATTAGTTAATTAGCAAATTCATTACTTTTATATTCAATGCTTATTAGAAATGAAATGGGGTTTGGATTTGTGCCTTTTATCTTAAGAGTATTAAATCAAGTTCTTTACTAAGAGCTCACTTACACGGAGACATGTAATTTAGCATGCTGATGAATTTGCCAAACCATTGCATCCTTAGAAGCAGGCTTTTGACTGGAAGAAGTTGGCTAAAATAATGATTTAGCTTATTCCACTGACATCAGATAAGTTGAAGTATTCTAAGTGAGCAAGTAAGTGGCTCTGTGTATTGACTGTATCTCATAATTTAATTATTGAATTATTATTTCTCTCCACCTTGTTTTAGCTACTTCTCTTTCTCTGGATTTTTCTTTCATGACGAGTGGTGTGGAATTTTTCAGAAAGCATGTATTTTTCTATTGCTTAAGTCTAAACTGTCTGTTTATCAACAAATGCAGTCAAAGAACAATGAGGCTCTGGCATGAGTTAATAGGAAAGAAATACATAAATGCTGTTGACTTTCAGTACCTACATTTTTCTTCTGAACTTATCGCTCAGGGTTCTTATTTAACATGCAGCACCAGAAAAAGCTGTCCAGTACAATGAAATATAATACTAAACCCAATACTTGCTGTCAAAAGTATTGGATTTTGTATTATTATAATTTCAGTATGGTAGCATATAAAAGCTATGTTATGATACCTAATCCGATGTATTTGTACCCATTGATTTTTGTTATGACTCAGAAATATCCTAACTACTCACCCTGGTAATCCAAACACGATTTGTAAAATCAAGTTCGATACCTCCAGTATAAAAAATGGGAACCGTTTCTCTGTGTGACAATAAAACAGATTTGAAAACAAAATAAAACCTTAGTCTCATAATACTAAGTATATAATATCTTGGCTACTGGAGCTCCTTTGCTTTTATAATGGCTATATTTTTCTTGTACTTCTTTCTATCTTTGTTTAAATGTTAGAGGGAGTCTTACAAAAAAAGCTTCTAAGCAAGCTGAAAAGCTAAATATAGACAGCTAAAGATAGTATCCTTTGAAATATTCAGTAAAAACTTTGCTTGTTCTCCTTCTGAACCTTACTCCAGAGTTCTTCATCTTTTTTTAGGTACAGGTTTTTAGTGTACCAACATACTTCATTATTTAACAAAATTTAGCAAATCAGAAGTCAACACTTCTGCTTAGGAAGCTAAAAATAAAGAAGGCACCCAAAGAAAGGTGGGATAATTATCTCAATGAGTATATATGTATGTGTGTGTATAAATATACATATATATATATAATCCTTATCCTGAAGAGATGCCAGAAAGAAGAGATTCTGTACTATCACTGTATGTCAGTACACAGATGCAGCATATTTATCCTATGTTGCAAAACCTGACCTGAAGTTTATTATGAAAAGGATACAAGTGGTGAGCAAGTGGTGTGGTGGCCTCAGCTTCAGACAGCACCAAACAGTGCCTTTACTTTTCTTTACTTTGGTCTATTAGGGAATATTCACCTTATTTTTTAAACATTAACCTTGTAAAATGGAAAAAAGTGTCTTCAACATCTCAGCTAAAGCCTCCAGGATTTTCCTACTTTAATTTCAGAAACATCTCTATTTAGTTTTGCAAGTGAAAAGCTTCCTTCGACTGTTTTAAAAGTGAAAGACGGCTTGAGCTCCTCAGAGAGCCACTTTAGCTGTTAGCATATATGACCACAAAAAGGTCTGCTTTAATAGATTAATGCATTTTGCAACGTAACAGCAGAAGGGCTTTCCCAAAAGATCTGAGAATCCTTTACTCTTTGGAGAGATATGTAAACCCAAGCTAACAGCCTTCATTTGTGTGAAATAAAACTGGTCAGTCCATGATGCAGAAAGAAGTTTTTTTGTAACGTGTAAAAATACTTCTTCAAACTCTGGTATTAAATTGTGTCAGTCACAACCACCAGTGGGTAATCGTAGTATCTGCTGTTATTATAGTTATTTCTGATAGACATGAATTCATATTTTAGGAAATTCCAAGAGGATTTTTTTAATAAATTTCAGCATCTGGAAGAGGACGGTGTCAGTTCTTTACAACCTTTTTAGGTATATTTTATTAACAAGGTCAAGCTTCCTGTAAATTTGGTGTGGCATGAAGTTGAGTTAGCCAGAGCTTTAAAACAGATCTATTAACCTTCTCCTTACAGTGAATTCAATGAAGAAAACCACTTAGACAGAGAATAATAATAAATAAATAAACCAGTTTCTCCCTGCCTTTTTTGTATTTTCAAGACAGATCCTTTTTTTCCAGGATTGATTTCAGTCACTTCAAGGACTTTGATAGTCTCCTGTGGTCCTCTTCTCCCAATTTCTTAGGCCTGATCCATTTTCTGTTCTTCTCAGACATCTCAGTCCCTGCTGCAGCTGCAAGTTCTCTCCTTCTTGATGCTTTCCTGTGGCTGGTCTTCCTCTTGGCCAGTGCTTGCTCTTTTTTGGTGCTGCTCAATTGCTTATGAGGAACAGAGTCATCTCCCCTTCCTTCTGGGGGATCAACCTCACCCCAATATGCCTTTACTAACAGATTGTAGCACACAGAGTGAGAAAAAAGGAAACACCTTTAGTTTGACTTAAGGAACAGTGGTTACACTTTTAATGTTTGCAGAAAGTTTCCTGAAAAAGTTTCTTTAAAGTCTTCATGGAATTCAAAACTTATGCCAAACTGCCAAGTCAAACAAATGAACAAGCACATTCAACCTTTTTCTTCCAGGATAAGAAGAAACAGTTATAAGATTTTCAGTAGATGTATGAAAGTCAGATGTACAAAGCAGGAACAATTTCAGCAGTGCCAACAAAGTATCTACCTCAGCTTGGTCATCAGACCTTTACTCTGATAGTTAATTGTCTGAGCATCAGACCAAGTTGGAGACAGTATCACTGACAAGCAAGCATTGGTCAGAATAAGAACTTGCTCCATAGTGCTGAACAACTCCCTAAAGTGGGAAGAACAGGGGGTAAAATAGATGGTAAAAGTGACAACATGGCAAAACTCCTTCATATGACTGGATGCTGAGACAAACAAACAAACAAAAAACACTGTAAGAGAATGAGAGTCCTAGTGTAGGGAGAAAAGACTTTGTCAAAGAGGAATATGTTCTCCTGGAGTAGATACATTAAAATTAAATTATGGGTGCTAAAAGCAAAAATAATATGGCATTGTTCCTTAGTTAATGTTCCCTTTTAGTAAATCCTGTCCTATAGGACACAGTACGCTTTTGCTACAAGATCTGTTTGGAAAGGATATAAGAAAGCTGTTGGCATGCTAGTTGCTCAGTATCTTTAGGCAAGCATAACTGAGGTTCAGCTCTTATTAATCAAACAGCTAATATGAAGACAGGAATCAGATGTTAGCTTCTTACTATTTCCCTCTACCAAAGGGAATGTGATTGTGTTCCGTGGACAAAAGACACACTAGAGTCCAATATTTTGTGCCAATATGCAGCAGCTGGCTTGGTTTATTTAATCAGTTCTAGTCCATAAGTTTTCATGGAATTAATGCTGTAGTTCTGTGTTCCATACCAAGCTCTTAGTTTACTTTCTGGTAGACAAAAAGAAGAAAAAACAATACATAAAAATGTGAGAACCTTCACACAAATCTCTAAATATATTTTATAAAAGTCAGAGAATCTACCCTTCACCGCATCTCTAGAAGGAAATGTAGATGTTCAGTTATTTACAATCTGAAATGGGACCAGCACTAAGTGGAAGGCACAGGACTGGATTTTGCCAGTGCCTCACTGTGCAACTTTTAATTCCTTTTTGTCCTATGAAGGTATACTCTTGCCTTGTATTTGTATTCCTCCTTTTCTCAGCTTTTCCCCATATTTCTCTTTCTCCAGTATCTGCAAATTTTGTATTTATAACCATTCTGTGGACAAAAATCTGTATTCTCACTGTTACATAGGTTATTGTATCTAACAGTATACAGTTAAGAAGAAACACTTAATTGATTTATTACTATACTTTCATTGCTGTCTTCAGATAGATAATTGACATTTAGCATACAAAAATTAATAATTTTTTTATGGCAACGAAGTTCTCCTCCCTTTTCTACCTGTCTCTGAGTGAGCAAAATAGCCTAAAATGCACAGGATGCTAATCACCAAAGAATGATAAAATTCTGTTATCCTTAAATGACATAGAAATTATATTTCTGCATTTTATGGTAATAATGAGGACTGTAATACTAACTGATTGCATGAACATTTGTTCAACATCTGGTTTGCTATTGAGAAATGATAGAATCCAAGCATTAGAGACTGCCTTTTCACAGTGAACATGGCTGCTCTTGCTTCTCTCCTGTGGAGATACTTTCTAAAACACAGTTCCCTGGGGGCAGGAGGGAAGTGGAGAAGGTCTTTCTGCATCTTCCTGCCACAAATGCATCCAGGAGCTAAAGCTCAGCATGGTAGTTTCATGGGTTTAACATGCTGACATTGTTTTCTGTGAATATGTACACACAGTTAGTAACATTTTGATCTGTATCTGTTGCTTGTATCAGTTTGCTTTCTAATGAATTTACAAACAATAATTGAATAAATTCAAATAGACATGTAATGATGACTGTTGAACAAATAAGGGCCATGAATGGCTGGAAATAATCTTAGTTATATTGTGGAAAAGAAGTATGGACTGCTATGCATTTGTCCTTCCATAAGTAGGGAAGATTATTGAAATCACTATCACCTCTAGTTCAAAATGAAAATTTAAATTTTAATGTAAATTTTATTATAGTTAATATAAGATTTAAGATCTAAAAATCACCCTATCCATGAGTTCAAGTTACAAATTAGCCTCACAGCACCTTCAGTTAGTCATACAAATACAGAGTACTTGGACTACGATTTGTAGTATTAAATGAGTGCATTAGTATTTTTAATGTGATAATCCTATTGTTTATATATAAAATGATTCACTGAGAACACCAGTTACTATATAGTGATCTTTCAGTGTTCCCTACAGCACCTTGATCAGTGAGACTATTAATCTTCATACAAATGAAGAGAGGGAATCCCCAGCCCCAAAAAAGCCAATGACAGAGGCCTAGTAAAATTTTCAAACCATCATGAATACATCCTGTATTTTTTATTTGTCAAACTCATTATTTTTGCACACAATCAGGTTCTTCAAGGAAGACACTTGCAAATCTCCATTAGCAGTAATTGCTGCATTTTATTATTTTAGTCACTTCATCCCAAGAAAAAATGACTAGAGTGTAGTGATTTCAAAGCAATGCTTTTCTAGAAGACAACTCTGAGAAGCAACAGAATTAAAATATTACCTTTTGGCTATTTAAAATGTTGCTATAATAAACTGCTTCAGAATTTTTAAAATAAAAAAAATTTTTAAAAAATCAGAAAAAGCAGCATGAATGCAAAAAAAACCTTTTTTTTTTTGCTATGCTATTTTTTTTTTTTAATTTGAGCATAGCATCTTTTTGAGTTCCAACATTCTAATTCATTACAATGCAGTCTCCAAAACTAAGAAATTATGCATAACTTGTTTCCTTGTAAACTATTCTGCAAACTGAATTATTTGCACTTAAGTGTGCTTAAGAGTGAGTAAAAGCACCCCAACAGATTCACTCATACAAAGTTCTGACCATACCTTTGAAGCAATTTCAAGGGTAAAAAACCAGACATCTCAACCTTTTCCTGGAAAAGGTTAAAAAAATTAAAATAATGTTTTTTATAGAAAGCAGAAATATTTCCCGTTCTAAGCTGAACTTGGTGTGCATAAATGAATTGACATTCTAAGTGGAAAAAACTCATGCAGAATACCAGAGAAATGGATGACAGAGACCTGCTGCTCCCTCTACAAGACATTTCTAAAACAATTCCTGGTTAAGTGCTTATTTTAAACATCTTTTAGGCACTATATACTGTTTGTTGATGGTGCTTTGCCTTGCTATACTGTAAGATCAGTGCTTGCTGTAGAAATCCACCTAGATTTCACAGATCCTTTTCTGAGCGAAGTGATTATTTTTATTTTTTTTTTTAATCTCATTAATACTAAGCTGGATTGAGAGGTTAATTTAAAAACCCTAACACTTAGTACAGCCAACTTTGTGTCTAGTAGATTTTGCTAAAAGGTCAGAAAAGCAAACCTATTTTCAAAAGAATGGTGGTATTTATAAGGACAGAGCTGTAAGAAATTCTGAGCTTCCAACAATCTTAAGAGAGCTGCAGCATGGTCATGTCCAGCCTGACATGAGCCAGGAGAAGATATTGAAGATATATCACTTCTACAGACAGTAGATTAATGGATTGCTTCAAAAATTATGCTGGCTTGTTTGACTTGTTTTTGTTTTCTTTTGGGTTTGGTTTTTGTTGTTGTGTTTCTGTTTGGTTGGTTGGTTGGTTTGTTTTTTCTTTCATTCTTTTTCCTTCTGTGCTCTTTGATTTCTTCTCCACTTCTTCTTCCCTCAGTTTTAAGAACAAGCAGCAGAAAACATGTTGGCTCTAGAAGATGAACTCTGCTTCCAGAGCACTGATGTCCCATAAACAGAAGGAATGAGGCATTTGAAGGTACCTTAACCACACTCAGATGAACTCTTTTGCTTCCTTTCTTTCTCTTACTGACAAATTGCTGTTAGATGGTATATGGGGAAAGACAGCCTCTGGAGAAAAATGTTTCATATTCCCTAGTCTAGTAGACATGTGAAAGGATATCACAGTGTTCTCCACTGAGTGATGGACAGCTTCTTGTCCTGAAGGTTTTATGTCATTCTGTTGAGAAAATATAGGTGTCTTTGCCAATGGCATGTGTCAAGTTAAAGTGAATTTGATTGTCTTTCTTATATGGCTGCTGGAAATCTTTAGAAACTATAATATAAATATCCTATACTTGTGTTCTTGACATTGTAAGCACACGATAAGGTCTTATGGAGGTTGTACTAGAATTACTATTAAAATTATTATAATTGTTAAATATCTAAAAGAGTAAAAAAAAATCCTCATGTTCTCTAGCAGAAGATTACCATTAAACCTACTTCCAGTCTTTCACGTAATTTTTTAATTCCAACTGGCCAATACTTTGTATGTCATTTAATGTTGGTGCAGTCACATAAGTTAACAAATCTGTCAAGCCTGTCATCCTCTCCTGCAAAGCTCACTGTTCTGTGAATATAATTTACTTATTTGCTCTCAGTTCTATTTAAGAATGAATACAAGTAACACAGTGAATTCACTAGCCTGAGGGAACCCTCCAGTTATAGACTTGTATTCTTATGGCACAGAGGAGCCATGAAAGAAAAAGTGAAAGAACAGTGTTTGTGCTACTATGCATTTATGTGACCATCTCTAAAAAGGGCTCCATGTTAGAGAGGAACTGTAATTGCGACAATCCTTGCTGGAAAAGTACTGCTATGGGATGTGTTCACCTTCTGGTACATTCAAAACAAACATAGGTGATTATGTTACATGACATTTATGTGTCTTATGATTGTATTGGAGGAAAACTTTCACGTCCTTGATTTTACTTGAGTTAATCAACATATTAACCGTAACTTTGAGGAAAGTACAGAGCTATTGAGAATAAAGCTATTTTGCAGTTTCTCAGATTTAAGTCACATACATTTGTCAATGTGTCCTTCACGAGGCCTAAAATCAATAATTACTATTCTCCCATAGTCTTTTCAAAAAACAGACAGAAGTGCTATAATTTTATTACATTGAAATCTATCCTATTATTTCAGCATATTGCCTAGATGAAAATAGAAACTCTTACTAAAACTCATGTTCACATTCTTGGCATACTTGACTTTTAACTTCTATTTAACAAAGAAAATTGGTTTAAATATCAAACAGCAGGAGCATTTTTAGATCTGTGCATGTTGAATTTTCAGAAAGTCAAGAGAAGAATCCACTGTTTCTACAGCCTGTTTCTCAGCTGTATTGCTCTTTGGATGTGCAGACACAGGGTGAGAATGTCCTTTAAATCACCTCATCCATCACAATATGAGATATCCACATTTCTTGGTCCCTGGCCATTTAAGAACAACATGCACAAACAAAAAAGAAGTCAAAAATGAAGCACGTGTAATTCTCAATTCAAAATGACATACGCTACCTACTGTAATAAGTATAACATCAGAGGTTAAAGTGTTTCACTGTAGGAACACTTTCTGTTCTATAACCTGGACAGATGTTCATTTTATGAAACAATGAGCTTTTAGACGTCTATTTATTTCCGGTATTCACAAATCTCATGCTATTGGGAGCTGCAGCAGATGAACACATATGAATTTTCTGGCCAGTTGTTTGGGCTACAGGTCTGTGAAATAATTATTTTTATTTTTTGCTATACACATAAAATATTATAGTATTTCAGAGGACAGTTTAATTATGTCAACAGTTGGAATCCTGTTTATTAGCAACATTTCGTTTTGGCTCAGATCTTACTCTGTATATTTAAATTAAAATATTTTTTAAAAGAGAGAGATTATATGATAATTTAGGAAAAATCCGTACTTCCCTAGCCATTAGCGCTAATCCATAACACTTTTCCTTGTACATGACTGCCAACTAGAACAAAGAGTTATGCACTGAAAATAATAAACAGTCCTTGTAGTCAGCTTAATCAGAATGACACAGTGTAAGGAGATCTGCAAGGAAGAAAGAGATACACAGCAAACGTAAATTGTCCAGGGTCCTCAAAGCATTTCTGTTAGCCACAATATGACTACATATTTGATATGGACAGGGATTAAGGTTGGAGGAACTTTATCTTCTGAACCCTTTCCTTCTCCATTAGACTAGAAAGTGTACAGATTAAGGCTTTGGTTCAGGTCCAGATCATACCTATATGCAAAACATGTCTCTGGAATTAATCACATCCAAGGGAGATGAACTCTTCAGGATCCTGAGTTAGTTTTAAGTTTTTCTGAAATGAAATGATCAAATCAGTCTGAATTTGCATATTTGACAGCAGAATTCTGCCCACTGATTTTTTTGAGAGCTAGTAGCGCACTACTTGTGAAAAACTCTGCAAAGAGCCAGCCAGAGCCATCATTGGAAATGTGTTTCATTTAGTTCAAGGATGTCATTAACTCAGTGAATAGTTTTGCCATAAAGAAGATCTCTGTCGCTTCATTAAGTTTAAATTTATATTTGTAATATGTTTTTAAAAAATCCTATATAGTTTTCAAATGTGGATTAAAATATATCTGGGAAGACCTTATTTTAGGCACTTCTTTTCTCATGCAATAACTTACACATAATATTTATGTACTTGCCAAGCTCCACTCATTTCAAGTAAGACTAATAACCAGCATGGTCTCAAAATCCAATGCTCAAAGAAAAGCCAAGTATAAAGCAGTGACAACATTTCTAAAAAAGAAATTTGTTGGTAAAACAGATGGATGTCCAAGTTGAAGTTACAAATCTTTTCTGAGCCAATATTCTGTAAATCTAGCATTTTAAATGTGCATCCATGAGTGGGTCCACAAAAATATTTTAATAAAGTAGTAACTTAATGACTTGCACACAGTGCAGCTCTGTTCTCTCTCCTCATAACGCTTGCATCTGTAGTTTAAATGCATTCCATCTTCAAAAGATCACAGTCAGGAGAGATGACTTGCAGAAGTAAATAACTGGATATTTTATGTTTCTGATAAGAGAAATTATATACTAGATACCAGTTGATCAAGTAGCTGCTAGTCTTCCTTCTCAGAACAAAAACAAAACCAAGAACAAAACCAAAATTAAAACAAAACAAAAAAACTGTGGAAAACTCTATAATAGTATTCAAAAAGTGACAAAACAGGTGTACAAGCAGCAACCCAGTGTGTGGTAGCACTGAATCTTTATCATTACTTTTTAAACTAGAGTATTATGAAAGCTCTGTGTGATATTTGACTGCGCTCAGTGTGCTATTCTAAGGAGTAAGCAAACACGCTTCCTGCACTGCGAGCTACAGTGGAAAAATGGTTATACATCTTCTATAAAAGAAGTATTCTCCAACCTATTTGCTAGATAGGATACAGACATCACCATGATTCTTACAGCTCTCTTGGGAACTGGCTGAAACATAGTTTGCTGGCAATTTAGCTGCATTTGAAATGGCCCTAACATACAATACAGACCTCAGAAAGGACCACCGAGCTGTGCTAGGTATATGTATAATGCAGGCTTTAATTTTTTATGTACAGAACCATTTATGTACGATGGCTACACAACCAACGTATAATATTTGTAGAGTTTAGTAATAATTTGACAGTAGAGGCAACAGCGATAAGAAATTGTGGAAGATTAAATTATAACCCATTTTTATAACTTCAGTTCAGATTTTGAAAGCTGCATTTAATGTTTCCACTCACATTGTCCAACAGTTTTAAGCGGAATTGGCCATTTGGCAGCTTGAAGTGGCTTTACAAATGTTAACCACCAATTATTATTTTACCAGCAGCTTGTGTTAAACTGTCTTAGCTGTTATGTCAGACACTATGCTGTAGTTGCTGGGTTAGAACCAAAATGACGCTACAAGAAAGAGTAGAGGAAAAAATATTTCCCATCTATATGAAGAAAGAAAAGTAGAAAATTTCTGGAGATTTTTCATATTTTATATGTATTGATAGTCTCTTACAATATAGACTATGATGAAAAACAAGATGAGATAAAATTTATTGACAGATATATTTGCTAGCAGAAGGATCAAACTTGGGTTCTAAACATTAAGAAATGTTTTTTTATAGAAGATCTTTAGTTATTATAAAGCCTCAAGAAAAAAAAAAAAAACATTAAAGACACTGCAGTCTGGGTGTCCCCGTTTTCCAATGTCTGAAACTTTTCATTGAAAGAGTGTCTCTAAGACACTGATGCAAAATTTCTACAAGTTGTGTGAAAAACTGTAGCTGGCTAAAAGAACTGGGTAGGCAGGTCGAGGGCCCAAGGTGATGGGAACAGAAGGGACACAGTAATCAACAGAGCAGCAGAGTTGAAGTGGGATCCCTTTGTGCATAGGCTCATGGAGAAGGAAGTGCCTGCAGAACAGCCTTGTGGGGAAAGCTCTTGAGTCTGTACTGGGGAACTGGCACACCTGGGTGCCTCTCTGAAACACCTCTGTGCTGCATGCAGCATGGAGAACAAACAGGAGGAGCCAGAAGCCTGTGTGCAGCTATAGGGTTGTGACCTCATTGGGATAATGGAGACACAGTGAGGTGGCTTACAGGGCTGGAGGGCTGCAGTGGAGATACACAGGCTGTTTAGGAAGGACAGGCTGAGAAGGCAAGGAGGGGGAGTTGCCCTTTATGTGCTGCTGCCTCAGGACATGGCTGCCCTGAAGGTTGTTTCTATGTCCCAGGCCTGTGCAGGCTTCTGTCTCAAATACCATATAGCACCTCAGATGGTACTTAGGTTTAAGTACCTCACTTGTAAGTATCTTAAGAAAGTAAGATGAATGTCCAAAAAAGCTATGGAACAGAAAGTGAGAAGAAAAACAAATAATATATAGAAAGGAATGGAATATTTCTTTTAAATGTTTTCAATTGTTAGAAACTTAGTGTCATGCCTTGTCTGAGATGGCCTAAAGAAATATGCCCCAAAATACTGAAAAGATAAGCATGAACTTCTAGCATCTTGGAAACCAAGTTCGTTTGTGCCATATCTAGTCAAAAGTGAGACATTCCTGGAAAAATGAGATGGAACAGACTCAGAATAAACTTTCCTGAAATATCAAGAAACAGCCTTCTTTGTAGAAGTACTTCTTTGTAGAAAGTATTTGACATAGACAAAGATAAATCAATATTTCCATATAAAATATGTATGTCACATAGCTGCATCAGAAAAGAAAGAAACATTGTAGTAGCAATATGAAGAAATTAAGACTATGCCAGATCATTCATTTACACTTCCGTATTGATTTTCCTGTACTACAAATTCTCTCAGTAACATTTTGTGCTATTGAAGATTATCTGTAGTACTATGAAACAGGAGGACTAACCCTGTGTACAACAGTTCAATTTTGTGGAATGCAGGTTAATCCAGCTTGAATTGCACTTAATCTTTGTTAGGAGATTAACAAAATATATTTTCCTGTTGCTTCTAGATTACATAGAAATGTTAGTAGAGATTACAAATTGACATAGTTCAGAGGTCAATAATAAAAGCTTTATTGGTTATGACTTCAAAACTGGAAAAACACTGTATTTGCAATTGACAGACTCTCTAGGAAATAGGAAGACACAAATAATCCAAAGTCACAGAACAAATTGAAGGTTTTCCTGGATATATATAGTCTTTTCCATAGGGACTCATTCAGGTTAATGATTTTACAACTTCTACATATGATTATGTAACTGCAGGAGAAAAATCTAAGTTGTTAATTATACGCATATACATAATCATGCTTAGATACACATACATAGTATTGTATACAGGTACATAATGGCAAATTGTCTCTGGTATAAATATAGCACAAGGAATAAAATGCAGGTAGCTGCAGCCTCTGAATATCAGAGCTGTTCAAGTACATAGCAAATTTATGGTGGAAGCTTGACTCTATTACAAACCAAGTTGTACTCCGTTAATTTTTTTTACTGCATTCATTTGATCATAACTCATAGAATAGCTGAAACTGTTGAATAATGATGTTAGAAAGCAATATGATAGAATAGCACAAAATTAAGCTATTTAACATATTCAGAATTCTCAGTGACAAGTCTCATTCATTAGGGATCTATTTTCCCCTTATTGAGTACACATCAGTCTCATTAATATTAACTGGAGTGATTTCTGAATGTTTAAAACTGAAGGTGACATTTAATAACTGCATCAGCATTGCATGAATATGTGTTCAAATAATCTGACTACTAATTTCCGGAAATCATCTTCTGGAACATTTCAGCCTTGCTAAGTAGACATGCTTCCCATACATTATGTATGAAGCTGCCTAAAACATATGAAGTGCTCCATCTTGTATATTATTCCATTATAGATGTATTATTTTTACATACGTGGTACCTTGGTTTATCTAACTAGTTACACATTTTGATTAATAATCAAGCACTTTGTGTGAGGCACTGGAGTTTTATTGCTGAGAGAATTGTCTGAAAAATTTCTATAAAGACATATTTGTAAAAGGATTGATAAAAATAATACATTTTCACAATTATTTAAAGTAGCTGTATAGAATCCTGTCTAAACTGTGTATTTGGCTGTCTCCATGTGAAATCATCTACTTCCAGATGACTAAACCAAACAATTTGTTTGTAGTGCACTTTTCCTTCACGTTCAGATATATTTACACTTTAGAATATAACCTCAAGAATTTGGGAATTTGTTCCTTTTTATATTTCTTAAAGTATATATATAAATACACACACACACATATAAATTATTTTGGGGAAAGCTGTCAGCCTTTTTCTTGTTGTGATCATCTTCATCCTCCTTCCCTGCCCCTGAATGTAGTTGTCACCTACTTTGTCTTCTCACATACCAAATGAGCATCAAATGAAAGTTCATGTTATTCTTCACTTGTCAATGAATCTTTCGTCACCTAGTAAAACTAGCACAGCATTATCTCTCACTGTACTATATCATTCAGACAAGGGGTAACCAATTATGTTGAGTAATTCTCCTGGATGACACTTCTATTTATCTTTCCTCTCTTTTACTCTGTTACTTGCATCTATCAACATGAAAAACAGATTTACATGCATCTCTGTCTTACAGAGAGTAATCCTATACCTTTCCCAGAAACTAATCCACTGAGACTGAGTCAATCTAAGCAAAAAATCAAAGTAATAAGGTAGCAGATGCCTTCATAGGAGAACCTTGGACTGAGGTTCTAATATGGGCCTCAGGACATGGGTGCCCAGATCTCACTCAAGTTCAGTCGGAGCCAGAATTCTAGTTTTTTGGGCTTCAAGAATCTCAATCACATTTTTCAGCAGTACAAACAGCAGGTTGTATTAAGCAGTTGTAATAGAAGCACAACCATAAGGATTAAAAAGTTACGGTTCTGAAAACCGTGGAGATAACTGAACTTCAACCTACAATACATACAGAAAGCAAGCTGATAACATCCCACTGCTTTTAACACTGTCCCCATATCGCCGTAGGACTTTTAGTATTGGAGACATTGCAACATCTGTGTTAGGATGCCTTTTGGCTTAGTTCGAGGAGCACACTTGCAGACATCTGTTGTGCTCCGTGTTACTCATGACTGTTCTACAGCTTTGTGTCCCTGTCTGGGAGAAAACACTGCTGAATTTTCAAAAATCTCCAAATTATTTTAATTTTTATATATATATATATATATATATCGGACTCTGTAAAGATCTAAGTATGCCAAATTTCTTTTTTTTTTTTTTTTGTATGTGTTTTGAAAAGCAGAACATAGAGAATATAGAACTCAAGTAAAAAAGCTGAGGCACATGCTTGGAGAAAAACGATCACAAACATAAAAGAATTCTTTGTGTTCCTGAAAATTAAGGTGTGTTTCCCAGCAAAGATGAACCACAGTTTCTGTGAATGAACACACATCTATAAAATGTTTATGAGAATTTCATCTGTAGACGGGAATGAAATGAACCAGCTATCATTACCTGGGCAAAATTCTTACTGTATTTTAATGGATTTTCGGCTTCTGTAAGGATTAAAAAATCAGACTGTATCACATCTAAATACCAGCTGACTGCTTAGTAAAGAATACTGTTATGAATCTCATGTTCTCTCAGATCTGAGTGCTAATTCAATGACTCAGTAGCTACATTACTACAGTATAATTAATCACTTCCTGCTACAACAAGAAAATCTTTAACAAATGTTATTATAAGCGACTGCATTCTTACTCTGAGAAGTCAGGCATAAAATGGAATACATTACAGTTTGGTTTGTATCTTGATGGTCTTAAAACACAGAACATTTTTCCCCTCTAGTGTCTGGTAGTGGAAATTACAACTAGTTTAATGCATTTTTGAATAATTACAATATTTTAGTTAATTTATTAAGATTTCTTTTAAATTTCGAGCATTTCGAAGTCTTTGTTAGACCTAATGGGTTATTTTGAAATTATTTCCTAGTGAAGAATTAATATCAGACCGAATTCTCACACTGAAATCAAGAAAAGTTTCCTTGTTGATGTCAATGGGCTTTGAATTCCTTATTAAAATGAGAAACTGAGGAAAAGACATATCTTCAGAAACTTCACGAGTTGAAGTAACATAATACTACTGAGCTAGAAGCAATTGTAGCAAATATAGATTGCAACTCATATTGAAAATCTACAAAAATTCTACACCTTCAGAGATATCAGTACCACCTGTACTACAAAGCCATTGTTTTTGGGAATAGCCAACACCTGTTAATTTGTAGTCAGAGTCTGATCTGCTCCACCTGAGCTTGTCTCTATAAATTTAATACAGTGGAGCCATAGATTGATACCAGCACTTGCTAGAGCAGCTAAATTCAAGAAATGCAATTCAAAATGACTGCTATCTGTTTCTGTCGTTATGAGTCCTGTAGAGTCAACAGAGAAAAGCAGGAACCTATAGTAGATGCTTTGCATATGGAATTTTCCTGTCTGTGTAGAGTGCTTTGGAGAATAGATGGTCAGAACCATTCATTGCTGCTTTGAATGTCACTACAGCAACCGGACTTTCTCATAGGCCTGAGAGTCTGTTCTCTGAATACAACCAGTAAGAGGTAAATATGATAAAAAGAAACAGACTAAACAATGGAATGTTTCTAATCTCCTGCATGGAGTATACAAAATTTACAATCTATTGTATAATTACATTAAACTAAAAACCTCTGTGTGTAAATGAGACTTAGCCTGGGTTTTGCTGCTTCTTGATGAATCTCATGGGAGGAGTCTATGCCTGGAAGTCTGTATGGTTTGTCCAGCTCTTATTTTAGTAAAATTTATTATCCCTTTGCACAAATCTTACCTCAGATACAGAAATTTAGTTAACTTTTCCAAATTGGTGTTAATGGCAACTTTTGAACATTGTTTCTCCTGATGATTTTTTTGTAGTTTTGGTTTTTGGGTTTTTTTTCCCCTGAAGATATGCTGTCAAAGAGAGCAAGCTCACTCTTGAACACTCAGCCTACTCTCCAGCTGCTCTTTATCAGGAAAGGCAAAAGGAAAACCACTCATGTTTATCTGTTCATACAACAAGATTACACATACACCATTTCTTCCCTCTTCCCATTCTCAGGCTCATGAAGGGCATAAGGTAATAGGTAATTTACGGCTATCCAGTAGTGAGCTAAAATCATGTGCACTTCTCCTTGATGAACTTCATGAAAATCCTGTCATCCAGCTTCTGAAGCTAGATTATCAAGAAACATGGGAGGAGTATTAATACAAAAACCTTTTCAATGAAACCTCTCACCGTGCTTCCTCTCTGCTATAGGTCATAGACATTTCTCTTCCTCTCAGTGATTCAGGCATGCCATATGTTTATAAGAATGAGTAGCTATCCCAGTAACAAAACTAAAAACCAGAAATAGTTACTAGTAGAGTAAGTAGCAGCCAGATGTTTATCTAATGAGAAAAAGATGGCTCTCAGAAAAATCGTAATAGTGCTCATTATCAACCATCTGAATGGCACTCTTATGAACCTCTGAGTTTTTTTGCAAAAACGTGATGGAGAATCTTTTTTCAGCTGACCAGCTTTCTGAGCTGTTTCCACTGATTTTATAGAGGCCTCTCATACTGTACTCCTGAGGTACTTTGGTTGGTACTCCACAGCAGAATTCTTAAATGACACCCCAAAAAAGAGAGCAACTATGATATAAATCCCAGATACAAAAAAATAAGAATGACAAATATGAATACTACCCATTCTTGTTCAAGAAGCAGAGATATGAGTTCGAAATTAATACTAAACAAACCCCCAGTAAACAGTGTCTAAAATAAGACTTCTACACTCTGTTCAATCTCTCAAACATATTACTCAAATTTCAAAAGTTTGTAGCTGTCAAAGATCTGTAGACTTTTGAAACAACACTGTATTTTCCCTGTTCAGACAATTGCTTAAGTATTTTCTGGCCTAAAAACTATTAGTGGAGGAGGATACATTCAGGATAAAGAACTCCTACATATGACAGTTTGTTTTATTATGACTGTCCTATGAAGGCAACAAGAGAAGGCGTATAATTTTTAGAGACATTTTATAAATAAACTCAAATGCAATACTAAAGTCTATTATTATTTAAAATGTTTAGCATTCCAGTATAAGAATGGAATCAAATAGCTGTTTTTCAGTTAAAGAGGATGTTGGTCATCCTAATGGAGGCATTCTTACAAAAGTATATCAGGCTTAACAAAAATGAAGAAACTATTTCTAGAAAAGAAAGTTTCAATGCCCTGTAGCAATCTCAGAAAAATATGCTTCATGTACATCAAGTAATGAATGTCTCTCACAGAAGTAGCAAACTGAAAGATGCTGCAACTTATTATTTTATTTTCCTTTAATGAAGATAATTGCCCTACAGGGAAAAAAGTGCTAAACAGTTCGATGCAATAACACACAAGATTTTTGTTGTGGTATTTACCCACTGCCAAAATCACTGCTCACAGATTACTTTCAAAATCTCAGGAAGCAAAAGATCTTACCAAGCTTGGGTGAGCTGTAAAAATCTGACATTTGTTGAACCTTTGGCTAAATAGTGTCAAAGGAAGTATAAATCAAATACTTTGCCTAAAATTGCTCTTTAACAAAATCCCTCAGAGTTTGCTGGAGATGAATTAACCAGCAATTGGTTGCAGAGGGAGTTCTCTGTAGATGGCAAGTTAATGAATTCTGACAGGTTGAATGGTGCAAAGATAATGGGCTGAGCTGTCCACTGACTGTAAAGCAGAAGCTGATTAAGGTTAAGACTTTAGGAAAACACCCCAACAAAACTGGATCAAAACTGATTTAGGGGTTGAACTACTGAGGTTCAGCTTCTTTACTAAACATTGATGTGTTAGCCCAATTCAAGCATTTGATGTTTTACACTGGTTATCATGACTTGCTACATACTTCATGATTGTTCTAATATTGCCATTCACTCCTCCTTCCAAATACAAAGGGTCACACAAAATTGACTTTATCATCTTAATACTGTTTTCCAAATAACTTCAGATTCAATTAGATATAAAGAGTTATTGTTACACACTTTGTTAGAAAACTTTTTTCAAAACAGAGTACCTGAAATCAGATTTCAGGAGATGGAAAAGACTAAATAATAGTAAGAGTTATCTACCAAAGAACTGTTACAGAGTTTTTCTTCCGGAAGTGTCATTTTTCCTATTTAAAATCATGGCTGATGAAACTAAGACTTCATGTAAGAAAGGAGACAAGACACATGTAAAAATGCTGGATCACTTTTGTCAGTCCTAGAATAAGTAGAAAATATGTAGGGCTTGTTAGGTGAAAAAGAAAGTTTTGCTTCTAGGGGTATTCATTTGTTTAGCTTATGCACAAAACAGATTAATTAAATGTCTCAGAGACCAGCAACAGAAGAAACAATATTTACCCTTTTTATCATCAGCAGGACGAAAAGCAGCTAAAAAGATACTTCTTTACTTTTTTTTCTGTCATTTTTCTACACGTCATCTGCAAAGGCAGACAACTGTTCTAGACAATGACTTGTGTAATCAGGCAAGGTTGGATCCTATTATCACAACTCAAGTGTCAACAGACCAGGGTGCTTTTCTTGGTCATCATCACAAAGACTAAAAGAAATTTCCCCAAACCTAAACATAAACAGAATCTGAATCTAAAGGTGAACTTGGGAAAATTTCAAATTTTCCAAGCTTTCGTAACAAGGTTCTGAAAATTCTGATAGAGTTACGCATCATCAACATCAGTACGGTGCTGGAAACAACTTACAGGGAAAACCAAACCAAAAACTTCCACAAGAAGACAAAGACTATTTTTAATGGACAAGTGCAGAACCTTCGGTGTTGACAGCCAAGGTTAAGCTGTATCTTACCACTCTCAAACTGTCAATAAAAAAACCTTATTATTTTCAAAAGAGATGTAATAATATCACGCAGTAATTTTTTTCCTTTTACGAAATACTCATGTATCTTAAAGCATAAAAATACAATGTAGTTTGAAATGAAAGATTTTGCCTTCCAAAACTGTGAGCATTCCAACCTATGCAGACATTTTTTGTCATAAACCTCAAAAAGATTCAAAGAAGGTTTCTAATTGGTCAAACCCTTTTGACAAAGTTCTTCACAAAGTCGTAGGTGAAGGATAAAGGCCAAGTGAATATTTCTCATATTATTTTATTGGAAAAATGATTATATGTTATTAGAAAAATTATTATATGCTACTGGAAGATGATTGTGTGTTTAATCTTTCAATGTGACACAGATACATGACAAAGATAGGCCTCTCAGAGACTGAAGGGAGATCTTAAGAGAATTATCATCATCAATTCCACATGCCATGAGGAACAGGAAGAGAAACAACATTTCCTGAACAGAATGAGAAAGGAGTTGCTGTATGCACAGATGCAAAAATCAGTCTTTATTCCATAACCCTACTGCACGGAAATAGGCAAGTTGATTCTGAAATACAATAATGAATTAACCTAGGACATACTTTTTCAGGGTCATGTTGGTAGAGCTAATCCTGTATTAGGTAGAATAAGAGGCAGACTAATTGACTCCTTGGAATACCTACAACAGCTGTTTGCCCTCAACTCTCCAGAATTTGACATATCTAGTATGCTGACAGCTACTAATATTTCATTCTGAGGGCACGAAAGACTGAGAGGTTGAAGGCAGATAGAGTGGAACAGATGTAAATTTCCAACCAGAAAAAAAAAAATGTCAACATATATTGTAAGTTACTGAGTACCTTAAATTATTTAAGACCATGCTTATATGTCCCACACAAAGTTCAAGTGCCACCATAATGTCCTAGGTCTTTTTTCAGCCACTGGAATCTGCCAGGTAGAAATCAGACAGCAATCACCGTGGCTATATATTTTCCAAACTGTTGAAAACACTGATGTGAGAGATTTTTCTATTCTGGATAACCAATTATAAGACAAGGGGCAATGGGTACAAACTGGAACAGAAGAGGTTCCACTTAAATATGAGAGGAAACTTCTTCACAGTGAGGGTGACAGAGGACTGGAACAGGCTGCCCAGGGGGGTTTGTGGAGTCTCCTACTCTGGAGACATTCAAAACCTGTGTGGACACATTCCTGTGTAACCTCATGTAGGTGTTCCTGCTCTGACAGGGGGATTGGACTAGATGATCTTTTGAGGTCCCTTCCAATCCTTAACATTCTGTAATTCTGTAATATACATGTACTCTAAAAAGACCTTCTGCTTCATGCAGGTGTTAATAATACCACTGACAAAACATACTTGTCAGGCAGGTTTGGCTTGACAGTCCAACAGCTAGTAACTTTATCCCTTTTCTGGAGATGGCATTCTCTTATGACAGTCATGCTCTTGGAAATTTTGGGATAAAAAAATCTGCAAAAAGTGCCATTTAGCTTAAAGGACATGATGGCAAAAGGAATCACTGGCACAAAACAGTGAAGTAATTTGCTTGCTGGAAATGGTCAGAATTGTCTTTTGCAAACCATCCAGAATCAGAAAAAACCTGGCAGCTTAAAAACAGCAATAAGAGCTGAAAAACATTCAAAGATGGGGTAAAATGGATACTAAAATTGTGGAATAAAATCACCCGTAAATTAACTTTAAAGCAACAAAGACAAATAAACCCCAGAAAATTTATCACTGAAAGCTCCGTTTGAACTTTGGATTGCAATTGATGTGCACAGATTTGACCTGTCAGTACTCAAAGAACAGCATCACAAACTTTATTTTGATGAAAAGCAGCTGCCTCTATTAATATGACTTTCGTGACAATTCAAGCAGCTGAGGATAAGCCAAAGGGGAATGCACTGTGTTGGAACTGATTTTGATTTTAGATAAATCCATGGATTTGAGTGACTGGAACATGGACATACTAGGGAAGTAGATACAGTGACATAAGAACTATTCCAGTTACCATTGTTAAAAATGTGTATTAGGAACTTCATTTTGGATACTTTGTTTACCAGAAGAAGAATAGAGTCATTTGAGCAGAAAGTGCCTTGAGCATCTGGATATAAAATAAAATACATTTGTCTCTTCTTCTCAAGTGTAACTGGCACTGAGGCTAGTTTTTTTTTCTTTCCCTAGATGTTGAATACATCAATCATGCTCTGCTTTTGTGGAGGTGTTGCAATAAGTTGAAGACAGAACTATCTGAAATAAATTAAGTATTTCGGGGACTCACTGCAAATTCAGTGGCAGCATTTTGTGTGTCCTGAATATTTGCTGCTCTCAAAAACATTTGAATTCTAAGTTCAGTTGAGACAAGGAAAAAAAAAAAAAAGGAAGACAAAAAAAATCTCCATAATGACTTTAAGTTTCAAGCATTCCAATAGTGACATACACAGCTGACCCCAAGACCTGCAAAGCAACTAAACATAAATCTGCTTCCAGAACAAGCATTGTTAGACTGGGGCATTCACATCCTTAAAATGTTTCTGTTGGAAATGGAACTGCACAGAAAAAGAACATTGTCTGAAGAATCAACAATAAAAAAACCCAGCAGTGACCACCTCCCCGCTCCTTCACTTGTACAAAAAAAGGTCATGTGAAAAAAGAAAAAGAAACATCATCTGAGCCCCACGTGGGGTAACTATATTTGAAAGACAGCAGGAACGAAGTTTCTAAGAAGGTCCTTAGCAAACTGTAAAGCCTTGCTAACCTACCCATGTTTTCCTGAAGCAGACAGAATGGACTGTTCTCCAGTCAGTAGTTCCCACAACACAAAAAAATCCCTCCACTGCAGGGAATGAAAACATTCACTAATAATTACAGATCTTCAGAACTCTATGCATGCCCATGGCAGTACAGGAGGTACATGCACTGGAAACCCTTCAGCTGGAGAGTCTGTCTCAGGAATACTCCTGTAGAGCTCAACTGTTCTGCTGTTCTTTCTACTCTGCAGTGAGGATAGAGAAGCTGGTACTTGTTTTCCACCTCAGTGGAAAACTGAACTGAACTGCAGAACCATAGTCTGTCAAGGACTTTGAAAAGTGGATGGGGAAGAGTAAAACGGGATGCAGAGCATGCATGCGCATATCACACATTGCAAAGCTCCAGTTCCTGGTACGGAACTTTTGTCGTTTACCTCTAGCGCTTAGTCACATGCACAACATAGCATGGGTGATTTCCATCTACCCTACATAGTTTGCAGCTCCAAAGGTGTCTAGAGGACTGCTTGACCAATCCATGTGCTCTCTGAAGCCTCTGCAATGATGTAAAGCACACTGAAAGTGTGTAAGGAGTTTTAAATGGCATTATATGGAATCAAAGATTTTTGAAGGGAGGCCATTTAATCTAGCTGATAGTATCCAATCAAGTTCTGTTTTGGCTTGAGTGGGCAGATGTCATATTGAATAAGAAAACACCATAGCTTCTTATGGCTTGAAATTCAATTTAAATAGGCAAAGATCATTTCAGGAGGAGTGTGTAACATCAGCTGCAGCTGACTGTCACAGCTGTAGAAGCTGAGAACATTAACATCAGTCAAGGATCTGTTTGTTCAATTTAAAGCAGATTAAGAAGGAAACTACCAAACTCTGTGGTGGTACAGACACCCCACTGTCACACAACAAAATGTGGGCAATGCCACTGCTATTAAAATCTACTGTGAAACTCTCAATTCAATGTAAAAAAAATCAGCATAGCTGAATTCAATGGGACAGATGGCTTTGAATTTTCATCGTATAGATGAAATATGACACTAAAGTGAAAAGAACAGTTTGTAAGGGATGCTGCTCCGGGCAACATAAAAGATGTAATGTAAGAGGGATATATATTACCCATAGCATATGATATGCATAGTATAAATGCATACATAGATATACTAAGAAGGCTTCCAGCCTGCCACATGCCTTATCCTACTCTAATACAAGTTATAGCTGTGACACACATCTGGAATGACTGATCAGCAGAGAATTCCAGAATACTGCTATGATCAGACCTGAAATAATAAAAAATTGCACCAACACAATTCCTAATTACTTGATTACAATCCTTTCAATAGGGACCTCTTTTTTTGGTGCTTTTGCAATGTTTGCTACATAGAAGCTCAATCCACAACAGACGCAGTATAAACAAGCATGAAGTTGGCAAATATTATTCCTATTGCTATGTACTTTCATTTCTGTTATCATAAATGTAAGTCTCTTTCATCTTTTCCCTATGGTTTAGAAAATAATTTTTCAAATTAGTAGATAAGGCCCATGGAAGTTAAAACAAAATACTGTTTCCAAATTTGCACCTTCCCCTTGTACTGGTCATGATAGTTTCAATATTTAAACCACTGCATATCAACAGAGGGACCACTTCAATGCTTTTTAGAAAATCTGTTTACAGCTGTATTAACAAATCTCTGAGTCATGCTAGGAGCTTGATTTGTGGTTTACTCTATGTGACCTCAGCTTTGCTATTGAGTTTGTTCAGAGAATTTTTTTTTCAGGACTCTGATTTGCTGTTGCTTTTGGGAGAGAGAACATTTAGTTGCTCATCCCAGACTAATATTCTAATGTAAAAAAGCATGTTAATTCCATGAGGATTACTTTCAAGCCAAAGTCATTTATTGTCTCTTAAAATTGACATCAGTGTAGTAAACATGTGCCAGTAGAACAGAAAGTTTCTAAATAGTTTTAATGTCTGCAGTTTATGTGGCAAAGACCATAACTGTAATAGCAAGCATTGCAATTCTTGCAATGATTTAAAAGCTATGTCATACCTATATTTTATGACTACTCTATAGCTGTCAGTTGAATTTTCACACACACATAGTCACTGTCAACTGGTCTTTCAACTTGTTTACAAGGACATAAGCAATTTTATTAGAAATTTTAAAATTCACAAGCTAAAGGAGACCTGAATTTCTTACTATAAATCTGTTCACAGATAACCTGCAGTCTTCTAAGCATGGTCATCAGATGTGCTGGTCTTAGGAGACAAAAGACAAAGCTGTCTGTAAATAAGAAGCACTGGAGGCTTTCCCAGCAAGTACAGAAAAGTGGGTTTTGGCCAAATTGAGGGGCTGGTCACTGATTTCACATATGTACAATTCGATGTTAACTTCGTCGATGTTAGCAAGCAGAATTTTAGCAAGCATAAAAATGTGCCTCAAGCTTATCTCCTGCTTTCAGCAGAGTCCAGTGTCTCCTGTGAAGTTTCTGATTTGAACAGTATGGAAAGCTATGGAAATATGGTGGAAGAGATGACAACACTTATGTCACCTGGTAACATGGAGATTTTAGGGCCAGCTCCGTGAGAAACACCATCAACTTTAGGCACTGGTGCAAAAAATGAGAGAAGATGCATTCTAGGGCATATTAGACATTATTTGAACTGTCATTTGAGGCACAGAGTGGAAATATCCAAAAGCTGTATTTTCACTGAAACTAGGCAATATGAGGCAAAAAAGTCAATTAAATGGCATGGCTAAAGGGGCTGACAGAAAATGAAAAGAATTCATATAACCTTTTGAACTTTGTATTACTAGTAACCAATTCATATATTTAATTCAGCGATCTCCATGATGTACCTAGATCAAAAGAGAGGTAAATAAAGAGTTTAAAATGGCATTATATGGTAATACTGGAAGTAAAGACTTTATGGAGGCAACATAATCTATCTGATAGTATCCAATACCCGTAATGCAGTAACAAACGTTTCATTACAGTTATCCTGAAAAAACTGCTGTTGTGGAACCCAACAGGTCAGGTGAGTCACAGTCTTGTGAACTCCACTAACTTTGCCTTCTAACTGATGCCTCTCAAAATGTTATGTTTGGAACAATTCCAGAGAAAAACAAACCAAACATCTTCTAATGTTTATCTTCACTGTACCATCTAATTCAAAAACAGCTGTGCAAAATTAAGTAGGAAATTGCATGAGTACATGATCACGAAAGAACACCTAATCCTATAATTCATTTTCAAAGGTGTATTGTACATATATTCTCTGAATAAAACACTTTTGTGAACAAAAGACATTTATATGGAAGGATTTTTGGAGAAAAACTCAAGTGTTCTAAAGTTATCATTATTGCTACATGCAAGGTACATTTTCAGAATTTCACAAGCTGCACAAAAATTGTTTTAAAAATTTATGGGAAAATTAAGACTGAATTGCATACTGACAGACTCATAGACCACTCACAAAAGAGCAGGGACAGTATCAAACTTGAAAGTCAGAAATAAATGTATATAATTATACACATGGAATATATACAACAGCCTGCACAACTGGGTCTATATACAGACACAAGTGTTGAAGTAATGGATCACAAATGTAAAAAATATCACAATCTGCCATATTCAGAATAGATGACTTACCCAAAAGGTAGATTCACAAATTTCTGCCTCAGCTCTAAAGTACTGTAAAATAAATCACATATAAATCTTGGAATTCAGAGAAACTTATTATCCTCGACTGTATTTAGAGAATGTATCTCTCAATCTTCTTTCGATCAACCTCAATCAGACTGAAGCCAGTGTATTGCATGATTATGGATCCTCACTTTATAGTGATAACAGGTCTCCCTCAGATAAGGTAGCCTGGTAGTCTGACATTGTGCTTGTAAGATGTGAAGGGATTCAAAAAGCCCAAGGTGAGATTACCTTAGTGGAAGCAACAGTCCAGAATAAGAACGGTTCTTAATACTTTTTCTCGAAAAGTTCTACAGTGCCACTGGAGCAGAAAAGATTTCTTTTTGCTGAGCTTAAATATGCTAAACTAGGCATGCTCTGAAGAAAAGCATCCATCACTGAAATAAATCTAATTGTGCAGTATCTGAAATTCTTTGAGGGGCTAAGGGCATTCCTGAGCATTGTACATTTGTAATGATTCACATACTCCCTTAAAATACACATTTCAGAAACATGGATTGGACTCAGAAATACACCTAGAAAGGGAAGAACCATAGTCGTATGAATTTGTCACAACAAAGGTTAATAGCATAGCCCTAAGTTATCCTCCCAACAACAACTTGTATTGATCTAGAAGATCCTAACATAGGTATTAAGAAATAAGAAGAGTCCATGCACATAACCACAAGCATTTAAGATCAAATAGGTGGTGAAAACAAATTAACTATTCTGGATAAGGAAAAAAAAAGATGAAGAATCAGCTAGACTAGGCACACTATTACACATTTCTTCCTATTCTTTTGGGGATAAAGTCAACTATGGAATAGTGGCATACTTCCACAAAAGAACTAAGAGACTAATTCAGGGATACTACAGGCATCTATGTAATAGCTAAGAACATGATACAAATTCAGAAAATATGACGAGGCACTGAAGAAAGCAGTGACAGAAAATAGCAAGATGGATGAGATAACATCAAGGACATAGTGAAAGAATTGACAGAAAAGCTGCAGTCATAGTGAGGCACATGGCACATAGGTGCTGTAGAATATTACATTCCCTGGACAGTTATTTCAAATAAAGAATCACTGACTGCCCTGCTGAGAAAAAAAAGACTGTTCCAGAATGAAGCTGGGAACTGTTCATGGGAACATAACAAAGCATCAGTACAGGTAAATTCAACAGCAGAACTGGGGTGTTACGCACAAGCCAGTATCATTCAAAAAGTGAAGTCCAAAAATGGATTAGGAACTGGGCTTTTACAATACTGCAACAGTAGTTGTAACAAGAGAGACACAGTTGCAACATAAGATTTTCAGTTGAGAATAAATTACTTATCACTACATATGCCTCAAAGAAATGTTAACAAATATACAAACAGTATAGGTCAAAATAAAACAGATTGCAGTCAATTCCAGACGATACATCAATTTCTTGGAAAATACTTTCAAATTTATGCTGAGCACTACTTCAGTTGAAAAAAATTGAACTTAAAGTCATCTTCCTATTCCAGTTTGTATAGAAGGGAATCAGAGGTCACCCTAGTCTTTCTTCATGAAATATATTATTAACTCTGCCTACAGCATGCCTGTATGTAACTGCATTTTCCATCTATATCTTAAATCAGCATGTTATCTAGTATGCTGCTTGTCCTGGACTAATTTTTTGCACTGTCCAAATCTCAGTCACAAAGTATTACAGGCTCTTAGAGAACTTCACAAGCTCTGAAAACTGAGTATCTATAACATCTTTTGGCATCCCTGGCATCTGCAGTTCCAAAGTCAAAGGCCTTGTGTCTAATTAGGTTTGAGCAGAATTATGTCCAGGGAGCACACAGGACCTTAAAAGAGAGTCACTACTTTTAACTACAGCTGAGTCCAGATCTTTCTAATACTAGAATTTTGAAAAATCTATCATTGGAATTTTTTGTTCCATACTTAAAGAGGCCTTACTCTTCTTATTTCATTACACACTTCTGTTGCCTATTTTTTGGTCTCGATAGTTTGTATAATGTACTGCTCAAAGGGCTTTATGGTATATCAGAGAAAACAGTTTAGTCCCAAACAATAGTTAGCTGTACAAGTAAAAGTAATTGGTTAGCAGTGGAAACTTGCATTGATTTTTTTCTGAATTCACAAAACTAGCAAATAGAAATTTCAGGTCCCTCCAAGTTTTAGGTTCAAAATTATTCTACCATTTGCTCCACTTAACTGAAACTAATTTCAAGACTCATATTAATCCTGTTTTCCGCAGTCCCCCTTTTCAGAACAGTGCCAGTACACCATGGAATTTGAAGGCAATGCTGACTCATTAAAATAAATAATCTGTCTGGACAATGAACGAAGTATTACATACTGGTTTAAACAGCTTAAGTCCAAGTAGACCTTTTTTTTTCCAGTGGCCATAATACAAATCAGAACTTGAAACAGCAAGAAGCAAAGAACATTTGTCAGTTAATCTTCCTAAGAAAATCACAGAAGTATTATTGAAGTAGCTGTACTGTTTTGCATGGTAGCTGAGAAGAATTCCAAGTCGGAGCTAAAAACTAAGCTGAATAACTAATTTCAGGGCAAATAAGTCAGGGTACTTATAAAAACCAGGATACTTATCAAGTGACGCTAACTGCAGGAAAACCCAACCTAAAATGTTCTGGGCTCTGAAGGGTCCAATTTCTTTTCCATGAGCAAGAGAAATAAAAGAAAGCAAGAAAGCATGAGGAGAACAGCACCATTTTGAGGCTGCTAGCTGAATGACAACCTGTAGACTAAAATCACCTTGTATGACTGAATGTTTGCAGTGAGGCCCTTTCTGTCCACCAGGAGTTGTGCTATTACTACAGCTGTACTCACTGAGTGGACTGTGGGGCTTTTAAGCCTGAGAAGGGACTCGAGCCCTAAGGAACCATGTAGGTACACATGCAAAGATAGTAGCTTACTTCTAATAACTAATTCCACACTTCTAGCTGTGAGATGAAGGTTGCTTTTAGGATAACTGCCTCATATGTGCACTACTATAGCTGACATGTTAACCTAACTTCTTCAGTTATGCTGCTTTTCAAACTTTTCAGCTCATCTGACTCTCTTCTTACCTCAGTAGAGACTCGGAGTTTCTAAATATAGAAGGCATAATATTATTTGAATTTGTAGATGATTATTAGACAGTTATTTCCAGTAACATTCCAATATACTAAAAGTTTCCTTTTTAATCTTTCTAGAAAAAGTACTTGATTCCATACTACATTTGTATTCAGCACATGCATATGTAGAAATGCTCCTACAAAACAAAATCTTAAAATAATGTTATTAAATGTTTTCAGAATGGGTTTTAGGTTAAATGAAACGTATACTGGAGTTGCCACTCAATGTTACCACTGGAAATTCTATTACTTATACCTCTGTATGAGAATAGATAAAAAAACGACACAAACAAATTAATTATTTTGAGATTTATTTGCCCAGTCATCACAACGAACGGTCACCAATTCAAAAACCAGAAACAGGTGAAATCTCTCTGAAATTTGAATCTGATCAAGAAAGTTTTCTGAGTAAATATAGAGACAGGAGATAATATAAATAACTGAATATAAGCAAAAGATCTTATAAACCAATTCACTGCTTCCTGGTAGTCTGTGAAGTTACGTCTACACAAGAAAGATGTTCTCAGGCAGCTAGACTCCAGTAAGCATTCTGGTAGCAAAGCCCCATCGCTGCAATAGCTTGAGAAAAGTAAAAGAGAAGGAAGACCCACTAGGAAAGCCCACAATGAAGGGACGCATCACTGTTGTGACAAATTGGATACCACAGTACAAAATAGGAACCAACAACAAGCAGATTGTAAATTCTATGTCCACTAGGTTGCTTCAACTTAGCTTATTTGCTTCTTTCCCCCTCTCCTCACTTCATACGCCTGCGTTTACATGTTTGTCAGATACAGCCTTATCTTTCGGGCATTTTTTAGATAATGATTGCTGCAAGCAGTATTAACAAGGTGCAAGGGCAAGACTGGTACAATCATACAATCTACCCCAGGTTGTCACTAGGTATGCACTAGAAATTCCTACCAGGAATAATTGCAGAAGCAGCACTCAACGTCCTTTTAAAATGCTAGTATTCATAATGCCCCTAAGAACAGTGCAACATCTCAGTATTCTATTATTATGGAGTGTACTAAAACCAGCTTTCACAGACTGTGTAATAGATCCCATAAGGGAGAGACACAAGTAAAGAACAACTCTAAAACAAGAGCCTTTCTGACAAAACCTGTCAGATCTACCCTCAATGGAAAAATGCAGGGGAAAAAAGAAAACAAACAACTTCAGCAGCAAAGAGTTTAACAAGGATAGTGCAAAGTTATTCTTCAATACAGTAGTCGTAATCTTTATGCCATCTTCAGCATAAGACTCAGTGGGTACAGGTCATCCAAAGAAAAAGTGCAAAAGTATGATGAACAGAAGCAGGACAAATTCCTAGGTATGTCCAAAAATAATTGAACAAAAGTTGGTATGTTAGGTAGATACTGTTGGAGGAGAGTGTCTATGAGCAAGACAAGTATTATCCCATAAAAACTATGAAAATTTCTAGCAACTAACAAAATGTTCATAGTTGACAATCTTACCACACACTGCAGAGATTCCCAGTAGTGAGATGCACTGAATGAGCAAGAGAAAAAGGGATCAGGACAAGAGCTGCAAAAAGCAGGAGCAGGACATTGACAAATTTGTAAAAGAAATATCCAATTATTTGCTAAAAACAGTGTTTGAAAACCTTTGCTACAGGAAAATGTGACTGCATTTTAAGTTCTACATTAGGTATTTAATATATGCTAAGACACAAAATTGGTTCTGCCATCTTCTCCATACTTAGCAGAGGAGATGAAAAACTGTTTTACTCAACATTATGCAGATTACTCTGGATCATGTCCTGGATGCTTACAGGATGCAGAATGGGTTCAATAAGCTTGGCCAGTGAGAGCTATGTTTATGTGACACCAATACAAAAGTCCCTGTTGGAGCTGTTTCAATAAGCATGAATTACAGAAGCACTAAAACTGATCAAATTTATACCATGAACTAAACTCACCACCTGTGTTTAGGTGAAAGATACGGAAACATTATTGTCCTTCCTTCCTGTCAGACATGTTGAATACTGTTCTCCTACATATGAGAGACTATCATTTCTACAGTGTGTATATTCACAAAAAATACATAAAAATACGAGTTACAATGTGCCAATGGATGCTGCATTAATGAAAAAAAAAAAAAAGAGGAAAATGAAAAGGTATTTACTGTAAAAATATCCAGATAATTAGAGGAAATGTTTCTAGATGCATCTGTATCTGTAAATTCGTAGAACCAAAGTACCCCAGAAAACGAAGCAACCTTTGGTATGAGTATCTTCTTCAACATGGTAAAAACCAGTAGGATTTACATATGTTTTAATATATATGTGTTTCTGTATTTCCCCAAAACAAGACACAGCCAATGCTAAGAAAATCCTTAGCAACAGGTCTTGAAATTTCTTACATCATCAGGAAGGGAGAATGAGATGGGTTTATGAAGCACTGCAGATTGTCAACAGTATGTTTCTTTAGGCAAGGGAAAAAAAAATCAAAAGAATGGAAAAGACAGTGGTTGAAGACTGTCAGATTGGTAAGAGAAATTTCCAAAGGAACATCATACATATATAATGATGTCATATTTGGAAACAGAATCATTAGAAAATCTATACAATGAGGCTACAGCAACAAAACCCCAAATCTGAAATTTATTCTGCTTAATGAACATACTAAAGAACTACAAGTTTGTAGAAAGCAGACGAGGACAAAGGTAACATCAAGGATAAACTGATGTCATCTGACCAGGCAACTCTAGTACAAGAAAACCATCCTTGACCTAAGTAACATAATATTCATTTGCTAAACAACAACAAAAAACAACCTAGAAATGACAGCATTGCAGTAGTAGGCAGTCTCTTCTGCTTTCTTTATTCCCATGGGTGTTCTTGAAGCATCAATTCTCAGACTTCATAGCTTGCATACCTACCATACATTAAATTGTAAGCAGCTTTATGTGATGCACCGACCTCAGGATATGCAGATCAGGCACTCATGACCCTGATCTGTAATCAACTTTATTGCAAGGATATCAGTGATCCAACCAAAACCCTGTTCTGAGTCCAAAGTTATGATAAAGACTTCTTTGCTTACCACATTTTGAGCTTAAGACTGTCAGCAGTATAGCAGCCTTCATGGGTAAGTATTGTAGCCAAAAAAGTGAAAGGAGACAGGCACTGACCTCTCTAAGAGGTTTGCTATTGATTTCAGTAAAACCAGGATTTTGCTTTTAAGGAATGTATTTCCAGAGATGAGGCACATTCCTGGGGGTAGTGCCCTCTCGCAGAAGAGGAAAGGTTATTTTGCAGATAGACTAATAGAATTTGTTATCTGCTTTTTTTTGGACTAGCAAAATGACAGCCAAGCAATGATGTGTTTATTCTCGCTCATTACAATAATAGAGACATGTTCAGTAATGTTAAGTAACATCAGTACAATAGCAAAAACATATAAACTGATGGAAAATACGTTTAGGTAGTGAGAATACCCTTCTTAAGATGGAATAAGAAGAAAGCTATACCTTAAGGTGAAGAGTGATTCTGAAAAGATTTCTGTGTACACCTATTACACTTGTAAATTGGACTTGATGATCAAGAAGGTCCCTTTCAATCCTTTGTTTTAAGCAAGAACTGATTCAGCAATGGATTCAGGGAATGTTGGGAGATGTAACGTGGAATAACAGAAATGTGGAGAAGAACCTAGGCTTTGTAAAGTAACCTGTAATTATGTGAACCTGTATATTAGGTTTAGTCATTACAGGATGCAAATTACACAGGGCAGACCCTAGAATTACACAGCCAGAGATATTCTGGAGACATAACTTTAATGTAAATAATTACTATAATTAAGACAAACATATTAATGTTTAATACATGTAAACTATTAATAAAAGTAGGTGTTTTTTTTAATTTATAGGCCATTTTTCATCCAAAATGAAACAACACAGCTAAAGTAACCAATTCATCTGCATGTACGCAAATTTTGATTCTTCATGATATGTAAGTCTCATATTTTCCACAATATCTAGTCTTTCAAAATGGGTCTGTGGATGCTATTACTAAAAAAAAAAATATCCAGAGTGCTGAAGGAAAATAAAAAGTACTGCCATTCGTCATTTTACAAGTGGCTTTGTGATGTTTGACTGAAGCAGCAAATAGTGGCTGTTAATGAGGTATATTTACATAAAGAGGTGCTTTCCTTTCACTAGCTCTAACATTAAATTGTCCATACCTTAACTGTATTGGGTTAAGAATACTCTTTCACCACTGAAAATGAAATCAGTTCTTTTTTATCGAACACAGACAGGTAAAGGAATGTGTCTGAAAAATGAACAAACAAACAAAAAAAACCCACCAAGACTATGGAGTAGAAAACTGCTCATCGCTCAGTTTGCAAAACAGGAACATAGAGTGAAATCCATAGCTACTACCCAGGTGGGAAAGAGCATTCATTATTCTTCCCAAAACACACAAAGGCAGGTATCTGCTGAAATTTCTCTAGGGTGTGAATGGATAGCAGTTTTCAAGGCTGATCCCTGTACTCATGCTCGTACATCAGTTTGGCCAGTGGCTATGGAGCTGGCCACCTTGTCTGGCTAAATGTCATATTGACTGCTGCACTATAACCACAGGGGGCTAACACTGGCATGCAGCTGCAATGGCTGACTAACAAAAGCAACATTTCCAACTGACCTCACTTGATATCAAGCACCAAGGGGCAGGATACCTCTGTTTGGTTGCCTCTCCCTGAAGATCAGTGAATTTTGCTAACCTTGCATCTGCACCTCAAAAGCAAAGTCAACGCAATACAATTTAAAGAGATTTTATATTTCAACACTGCATCTAGGATTATGTGTACACGTCATGTAGAATGGGGTTTCTGTAGGCCTAAATAAAAATTACATATACTGCCCAATTTACAGAACAAAGATAGCTAAATAGTCTGTTTAAGGGTGTAGGCAGGAAAACAAAATATAATCGGTCTGAAACTGTCTATAAAACTTTCCACCTGGTTAGTATTATATTTGAATAGAGAATTCCAGTGCCTGGTCACACACAGCAGGATTTGAAATCAGCTGTTTCTCTTCTCCCCCCTTTTTTTTTTTGGTGTGTTTTTTGTTGTTGGTGGTATTTATTTATTTATTATTTTTGTTTTTGTTTTAAGAGAGCAGGGGACCTTAGGAGTTAGGGGAGATTAGATCTCAGAATTCTAGCAACGGAAAGATGAGGCATCCACCATGATAAAAAACTGAGCCCTCTCCCCCAACCCAGACAACCTAATTCAAGTCCTCAACTCAAGTATAGGACTCTGAGATATCAAGAGCTGCATTTTTATGATGATCAATAAGGTAACAACTATCCTTCAAAAAACATATCTAACTATATGACCTGACACTGTATTAGATCAGATGTAAAATGAAAAGAATGAGCTAAAAATCTTCTAATGCCAGGTGTGTCTTCAAGTCTGCCTTCTCTTTATGGATAACAAACTTCACTTAAAAAGACAAAACTACAGGACATAAAGTTCTGTACATTTACCTGTCTACACCACAACACTATTTAGAAGCTACTGAGTCACTATTTGAAAGGTGTAAACAGACTAACTTTAGTTTCTGCTCTACTTGAAAAAGAAAATATTAAGAAGATTGCGGCATAGTTATCACCTGAATTCAAGGTTATTGGTAAAGTTTTTTTGTATCTTTTATCCATTCTTAAAATTAAGAACATAATCAGACCTTAATTCTGTCATGTAAAGGAGTAACCTTGGTTATCCCACTGAACTGTAATACTGCCCATCTTTGTGATTTTAGGAAGGCTGGATTTTGAAAGAACACTTTTTTAGTAGAAACATTTGTATTATAGTCCCAAGCATTACTTAACTACACGTTTATTTGTTTGTTAAATAGGCAAATGTTAAAACATTAACAAGTCATGTTAACTTGTCTTCCTGAAACAGATGTTGGTAATTGCTTCTCAGGAAAATGTGGAATTTGAGGCAGCTCAGAGATGTGAGTAGAAGAAAAACTGCCAACAGCAAGAGTGACAAGGTTCTCATTGAGGTTGCAAAATTAAACTGTGATGCATAGCATTGAATTTACACTGCAACATTTTTATTGCTCTAGGAAAGCAAGCCTCACTGACAGAATGGACATTGTCATATCAGCACTGGATGCCTATTGTCAGTAGCATTCCCTGTCACTAAACTAGACTTGCTGATATTGTCTCATGCTAGAAAGACATAAAATATCTATGTAACAACATGACAGAAAAGGAGATATTGTAAAAAGAAACAGAAAAGAGGTAAGAAAAGAAACAGATTAGAAATTGCTAATAAAAGATAAAAAACTTAATCGGAAAAGGGAGAAGTCTTCAAAAAATAACCTAGAAGAGTCAGCAAACACTATAGCATCTCAGTACCACTGTCCACCGGCAGTAGCAAACTAGAGACAGTAGTGCCTCTAAAAACTTCAGAATGCAGAATCTTGCAGAAAGAAAAAAAACAGATGAGTTTGACAGACATACTAGTAAGAATAGAGTATTAATTATTTTAAATACTCACCTTTACCTTTGGTCACTGACAGCACAGTGCCATTTAAACAGGTTTCTGAAGTAAACCTTTGATTCAGTAAATTATTCAACCAAAATAATTCTGAAGAACAGCTTTATTTGAACTGCATTTTTATGTGAGTTTTGTTCAACAATTGGCAAAATTCAGGATCTCCACTCCCTTCTTCCAAACAGCTTACCATTTTTAATACTGGAAGTTATTCATATCTGAAATAAACGTTCATTGTCATCAACATCTCATTTTTCAGCAGAACCCTGAATTCGTGCTGCAACTTGATCTTCTACAAGTTATCTCCCTTGAGTCAAATATTTGTCAGACTACCCATTTTCTGTCGAGGCACAAAAAGAAGTCCAAGGATCACCTGTGACAAAAACAATGATTCCATTAGTCCAAATTCACAACAGGAGCTTCATTTATTATATAAATAAATCTTTAATAGACCATTTAACGTTATCATTTTACAATTATAAAACAAAACATCATCAAGAACAATCATATTCTGAAAAGGCTGATGAGATCTCCAATCTCATCAAAATACAGTTCCATTATTATATTTAAAAATGTATATTCCAGAAAAATGCACTCTTCAACTAGATTCTTATGCTGCTCAAGCCAACACTCAGGGCCAGTTTGAAAAGCCTCCAAAATAAAATTTCTGCTGAAAGATCCAATCCCCCAATTCTGCAATGGCTGTACTGTTTAACAAATATTGAATTTAAAAAAAAAAAAAAAAAAAAAAAGAGTAGCTGTGTTCTTTAGTTCTTCCCCAAGTGACTTCACTGATCTTACAGATTCTGTCAAGTATTACTCCTGAGTTCATTATTCTTTTGAGCATTCACAGAGCTGCCTTTACAGAATGGTTTGGACCTAATGCAGCTGAGGCAGATTTAGCCTATGAACATTGGGGTTTTTTCCCCTTTTTCATTGCCATCTCATTCAGAAAAGTAGTTAACACATACTTAAGTTTAAGCATGTGTCCAGTCCTGGTGAAGTTATTAATAGCTTTTACTTCACTGCTCTAGGGCCTTGGGGCCTCAGCAACATCAGACTTCCTCTCCATCTTCTTCTCTAGTTGCAAAAGGAGTTTTAGCAACAAAATATTTGGGCCAAGGACATGGGAAACTTGCAAAAAGTACAAAAACCTAAATACACCTAACACAGAACAGAGGTGGGTGAGAAGGGAGCGAATGCAGCTTTCTGCCCTGATATGGCAGTTGCTGGTTACCAGCTTGGCACCAGTCCCTGTGTTATCCCAACTCGTGTCAGGCATTGGCAGACAGGATGGGTACAGAAGAGTGAGGGTGGAACTGCTGGGGCTCTTCTCTTGCCTGCTGGAGGCTCCCTTCCAACACAGGAATCTGTTGAAGGGGTGGTCAGGGCTCCTTTGGAGCTCAGCACATAAGGCACCCAGGAAAAAGCAACCCACCAGGCTGAGAGAAGTTTCAAAAGGAAGAGAAAGAAAAGAAGGCTAACACCACTCAGGAGAGCTTTCTTCATTGACCTTAAGAATGGTCCAGTCCTGCAATCACTGAGCACCCAAATTCCCCTGTCACCAAAATGATAGGTACACATTAACTGGCATTTCAATGCAACATGGTAAACTAATCTCCATAGTCAAAGACTTACAAATGCTCCCTCACCTTGTTCTTGATGCATTGTTTTCATTGGTGTGGGTAACAACGAAGGCATAAGGATACTAGCCATCACTGAATTTCTGTGTTTTACCAGATACATCACTTTAAATGATCTCTTCAGTTTTCTGATATGCTCTGATGCAATGTTGATAGTTTCAAGTAAACACTCCACTTGTTGCAAAGAGCACTAGTAGTTCTTTAATCCACCTTCCCTAAGGCTAGTTATTTCATCTTTTCCAGGTGGAACTTTCATTGAATGACCTTATTTCTGATCTATGAATATTAGTGATGGAAAACAAGACACATTAAGATGATTTACACCAAAATGTTTTAAATGAGCTATTCTTAGCATTTTTAAAATTAATCAAAGAAAGTAGATCAGTTTGAAGTTCAAGATGGATGAATATGCTATCAAGATATGGACAAAATCCTTATGCCTTGAATGTTCCCTTGAACTTTGTTCTAATGTTAAAAGATCACAGACATCATAAACCTAATTCAGTCTTTGTGTAGGCCAGCATTAAATCACAGCTGTTCCCATCAGAACTGAATTGGTGTCAGGTGCCTGTTAGATTACAAAGTCACCATAAAAAAAAAAAAAAAAAACAAACCAGAACTATGAAGCTTATTACAAGTCAAGCACATTAAATAAAAGAGGATCCTACCAGTTGCATCATCAGCTTCTGTGTCTAGAAGAGCATCTACTGAAGCCATGCTTGTGACTATGAAGGAGTCTGTAGTATCAGACACTCCTCGCTTGCTGAGATAAACTTCTTTGAGATACTGATTTCTCTGCTTTGGTCAGTGTCTTTTACTAACCTTCTGACTGTCAGGAAGGTTATACCACTTGTTGAGAAGGTTTTTCTAGGCCTTCCTACTATTTCCCAATGCACTTTTTAAATTGCAAGTCCACAGGTTCAATTTGTAGTTATCTTCTGAAAAAATATTTATATAATAGAGAGTGGGGCAGAGATGCAAGATGTTTTCCCCACCATGTCTACCTTTTTGGTGGTGTTAAAATACTCCTTATTTCTGCTAGTCCTCTCTTGCAAAGGAGGAAGAAAGTCTTCAGTGAATTATATATTCTTCAGGAGGTATCTTCTGTGCCTCCCTGACCTTTTTCCAGTGGAATTTTCATCCTGTGTCCTTTTTCCTCAATAAATGTGCCAGCAAAAGACTTATTAATGTAGGTTGTTGTAAAATCAGAAATTTCTTATTACAGGTCTGTGAAAAGCTGTAACTGTCTTTATAATTAGCAAGTTACAAATTAGTTGTATGTATAAATCAGATTATTTTCAATGTAATCTCTTCCTTAATAATTTGATTTAGTGTAAACAAGATTTAGGAAACTTTTCTTCATACACACAGGCCAGTGTTTTCTAAATACTTATGCTTCCTCATAAAGTTACTCACCTGAGTAACCCCTTCTTAATTCAATGCCAAGTTTAATAGTGGTGCTCATTTAAGCAAAGTTATGCCCGAGCACAGGTTTTTGCAGGATTAGTTAAAAACACTTCACACACCTTTTTTCAAGCTCATTAATTATGTTCTTTCTAAAGTTTCCATTTATCCATGTACTAAAAAAAAAACCAAAAAACAAAAAACAAAACAACCCTTTGAAGACAAGACTTTAAAGACTTACTATTTATTTTTTCCTACAACAGACTATAAACTATTCCCCATCTTGTACCAAGTATTTACTTGTTTTAATTAATCCTTAATTTCAGAGGGTAAACCAGTAATTAGTTCATGTTACAGTCTAAAATAATTATGTTCAGAACACCCTGCTCTCCTAACTGTAGGAGGTAACTGTTGCCAGTTTGCTGCAGTTCTTAACAGTTACTATGACAGTAAAGGCAAGAACAAGAAATGCAATAAGAATGAGCACATGAGCACGTGTTGGGATTCAAGAGGCATTATGTGAGACCTACAGTAGAGAATATGCGCACACAGAGTCCAGTGATTCAGTTATATTTTCAGAAAACAGGCATCATATTTATTTCAGACTTATTACCAGACACATCTGTATTGTAAACTCCCCACGGAAGCACTGAAGTACATGTTCAGTAATTGAGGGGGAACAGAATATCAGCCTTTCCCCTGGAGTAACCCCAGTAACATGTCTATCTCAACCCATTCTCCCTTCAGCTGAAAAATTTCCCTGAGAACCAAGGTAGTCAAGTGCTGACTTGGACTTCTGGAGGCTGATTCTCTTCTCAAATACATAGTATTGCAGTGTGTAACCTTGCCAGCTCCAGTGAATGAAATTTCTATCAATGAAAGCAAGAAGAGAATATAGCTTTTAGAATTTACATCAGTGACAAATATAGGGAGGGGAAAAAAAAAAAAAAAAACAACTGTCTTCCTTTTGATTCTGTGTGTTGGCATTCCACTGTGGCCAAATAAAACTGAAATGTACAATCCGTTTGAACTACCTGACTTAACCTTAGAAAGTTAAGCATGCCACTGTTTGCTGAAGTCCAGTATTAGCTATCTTTATTAGACTAGCTTATAGCAAAGCCCAGGCTCAAATTCCACACACACCCTCCCCCCTCATACAAACCACTAGCTAATTAACTTACTTGAGCTATAATAAAGAACCTGACAGGTAGTTGGGGGCGGGGAGGCAAGCAGTGTCTCAGGTGTCATGGAATTAAATTCTGCTTTCATTAACAATGCAGCTCTCTTCACATGCTACCAGATTTTTTTCAATGAGAGATGCATAGGGCTTTGAGTGCACAGACTTGGTACATGTGCGCAGCAGCTGGTCTGACACGATAAAGCAGAATGAATCTGAAGAAGTTCCAGCCTGTCTGACCAATAATCCATGAATTAAGAGGGATTTACTCAGACACTCACAGAACCTATCCTGTCAAAATTAGAGATTTATTTTTTAATAATGTGCCAGATCTGTTTTCTGTCAGATGTTTCCCATTCCCCAAAGACCCAGATAGCGAGTAGGAGGTGAACAAAAAAAATGAAATCACTATCTTGTGGTGATTGTTTTGTTGTTGTTTTGTTTTTTTCTTTCCCTGAATACTGCAATGTCTATAACTTAATATTTACTTGATTTGAAGCTCCAATCATAGTATTCGTTGCTGGAGGCATTTCTGTAACTCAAAGAAAATCGATCAGAATAGCATCCAGCATGCACAGACACACACCGTATGCTGCAGCAGCATCCCCAGCACCATCTCTAAATTTTATTCTTAAGTAAGGTTTACTTGTCGGTTTTGCTAGGTGGGAACTATCGAGAGCTAAAAATAGGACCAGGATCTGGTGGCGGGTGCTAAAAATACACTCAGCCCCTCCATCACCGACTCGGTACGAAAAACGAAGCCCTTGGCACCTGTCACAGCCTGTAACTGCTCGCAGGGACGAACGCTAAGAGCGCCCAGCCCTGGAGTTCCACACCCGGGCAAAGTTTTACCGACAGAAGAGGCCACACCGCTGCGCCCCGCAGCCGCAGCTCCCCACCCCAGGCGGCCCCCCCGGACCCTCCCGCCGCCCCTTACCCGCGTTCCGCAGCTTCTTGTTGCGGTATACGGAGAGGATGACCAAGAGGTTGCCCAGCAAGTCCACCACGATGGTGAAGATGAGGATGGCGGCCAAGGTGGAGGTCACCCAGGGCGGGCGGCGCGGGGAGCCCTCGGCCGGCGGGTCCCGCGGGAGGACGGTGCTGTTCAACTCGCTCTCGTTCACTCGCATCCTGCCGCTGCTACAGCCACCACTTCCCAAGTCAGAGCCAGGTGCCGGAGTAGCGGGCGGGCCCGCCAGCGTCGCCTGCCGTGGGGGCAGGTCAGGGCGGGGGTCCCGGCCGCAGCCGTCCTCTGTCGCGGGGCTGCCCACCCTAAGGCGGAGCGCGGCTGGCGGGAGCGGGCGCTTCTCCCATGGCCATCGCTCCGGCTCGGAAGTTTCCCCGAAGTGTGCATGTGCCGCGGCGGGACACTTTTATAGCCTCCCCCGCGCCGCCCGCCCCGCCCGCCGCCACCGCTGCCGCCAGGTGACACCGACCCACCCCCGCGCCGGCACGTGCGCGGCCGGGGGTTCCAGCTGCCGCGCGGCGGTGGCGGCGGCAGCGCCACAGCGCCCCCCCGCGGCGCCCGCCCGGCTCGGCGGCCCCATTCACTCCCGCGCGCCGCTTCCCCCATTCATGCGCCCGGCCGCCCATTCACGGCGGAGGCGGGTGAGGTTTCCACGGGTATTGCTGTCTGCGGTTATATGGTCTGCGGCGTTCGGGGCTATTTTTAGCTTTCCTGGTTAACGCCGTCTCTTAATTAGGCGCGAGCTGAACTCGCCTCCCCTCCTCCCCCGTCTTTATTTAACATCGCACTCGCACAGTAACGTGAGCGCGGCGAGAAACCCCCCAGCGGGTCGGTGCTGCTATAAAAAGCTCCTCGCGGAGCCGCGCTCGCGGGGGGCGGGCGTCTGAGGACCCACGTCCCGGGAGCGCCACGTGCCGTCGCTGCACGGGGGTGGCGTTGGGGGAGGGACAGGGCCCCTTCAGATTCCCCCTTCCTCCTCCACCACCTCGGCAGCGCGGGCGAGCCACACACGGCAGCGGCTGAGCCTGGTGGGATCTGGCTCCGCCGTTCCCCTAAAGCAGCGCGGGGAGAACGGGGAGCCATCGCACAGCCGTGAGGAGGCACCGGCTAAGCGAATGGGGTACCCCCTCACCCTCTCCTACGTGTTCCGGTAAAAAAAAAAAAAAAGTACTTTCTTCTTGCTTGAATGGTATAAAGCAGTTTAAAATATCTGAGCAAACTGGGCGTAGGAATTACTCTCTCATTCAGGAAAACCAGCTGCGAGCGCGAATGGCCATTCACACTGCACTCCGCCAAGCACAGGGCTGTGAGCGGCGCTGGCGGCCACGGGTGACCCCCGCGCACCGCGATCCCGCCCGAACTCGCATTGGGGTACTGTGACCTGGGGTACCCGAAACCTCGGGGGTGGGAGGGAGTCCGCAGCGGGAGAGCGGGGCTCCTCCTCGGGCGGTGCAGATGCTGCGGGGTGCAGAGGGCGGCTCTGCGCGGGAGACGCTGCAGCCGGTGTCACCAAGTGACACCGCAACCCCCGCTCAACCGCCCAGGGGTTACGGTGTAACCCTTGTAATGGCAGTCCAGGGTGATGAATACTTAAAGCCATCGTTAGGAGCGGTTAAAAACAGTTAAGGCCAACGGTGGTTCCACCGGCCGCGTTACGTAATGATGGCGGGTGTGACAAGAAAACCGGCGGCCGTTGGCAGCGCGGCCGCATCCGACCCTTGCTTCGGGGACCTCGGCGAAAGTGGCTGTTCGTACCCCGAGGCGTTACCGACGGCCGCGCTTTCCCCCCAGGACTGAACTCCCTCTTCGGGCCCGCCTGGTGCTGCCGGTCGCCGCCGCCTCTAGCGCTGCCGCGGAGAGGCGCGGAGAGGCAGGGCGGCGGTGCGCCTCCCGGCCAGCCCCGCAGCCCCAGCCCGCACGATTGGGCTGGACTGGGCTGTAAAGGCGGTGGATGTTAGGGAAACCCCGAGTTCCCGATGCACCCAGAGTTTTCTTGCACCACCGCGGGCAGCAGAGCACGGAGCACGGCGGCTCAGCCTCCCGCTGGTGCATTTTTATTTTTTTTCTGTGGGGGCGCGTTGATTGATTTGACTTAGAAAATACTCAGTATTCTACTAGCGCGTTTCCCTTCCCCGTCGTTCCCCCCCCCGAATAAACAGCAGACCTGTGGAGATACGTCGGCACTAAAAAGCAGTCCCTCCAACTGCTTCCCTAAGGAGAGCAAAGCCCATCCCTGGAGATGGAGAGCAGCAGCCCGCACACGAGGGGAGCTTGCAGCAGGTCCGCAGCCCCTGTGAAGAGGAGGGTGGTGGTGAGCACACCTTGTGTGTGTCCCCTTCCCCCGCCCCCTTGGAGGTGATCTTGCAGGGAGAGAAAAGCGAGTGTGTGTGCCCTTGTAGGTGTGTTACAAATAGGTTATCAAGCTGTGGAAGAAGATTAAAATTAGAGAAAGCCAGTATGAGGGCAGGCACACATGGAGACAGGCAGAACTGGCTGGTCCTCAGCAGACCTAATTGGGTGTTTCACTGGGCAGGGAGGGGCTGCCCAAAGAGAGTTGTGAAGTTTCACAAGGTCAGATATTTTTAACCAGAAGGTAATGTGTTGCAATGAGGATCAGCCCAGGATTTTGCTTCAAAGAAACGGAGTCTGGTACATGAGGGGACTGCTCTGATTTGTCTCGTTGCTGAGATGTTCAGCCACATCTTCGTGATTTAGCCCCACAGGGGAATGGAAACATCACTCAGTCCCACTTCAGTCTTGTGACAAGAGAGTACACTGGGCACAAAAGCTGCTTGTGCTGGTACGACGATTAATGCTTAGGTGAGGGAATGATTCCAGAAAAAGGAACTGGAGAGGTCCTGTCAGAAAAGCCTTTAAGAGCCAAGGGTGACCGAAGCACCAACAAGGACCAAGATACATCTGGAAGCCTTGTGCTATTGCTCTGTGTGCTGACCTTGCTTTCTGGAGAGTGGGAACTGAGATACATGGGTCAGGCTCCAGCCAGAACTACCTTCTTATTCTCCCTGGGCTGTCCTCTCACCTTGACAGAGATGCCCCATGCTAGAAAACATGCTGCTCTTTAAGGTTTTAGAGATCTTTGCTGAGATTTGGAGAGTTAGAGACTTCAAGATGGCACGAAAATAAGCAGGCTGTGCAAACTGCAGAGGAGCAGTGCTTTAAACATCAGCCTAGTTCACACTGATCAGCATTCAGAGTCAGCCAGACAGTCTTAGAGGCAGTTTGTCTGGTACTGTCTGTTACATCCTCTGAGGCTGGTCTCTCCTCACATTTTCTACACTCTTTTTCTACGTGCGCATTTTTAAAGTGTAAGTAAGTGAAGTTAAATTATGCTTGACATGAAGGCAGCGTGGAAGTGAACAAAGCACAAACAAGAGCAGGGAAATCACAAGGGCCAGTCACACCCTATTATAATAATTTAAATCAGGATTGATTTCATTGTAATGAGTGAAGTTAGCAGAGATCCAAAACAGCCTTTGATAAATTTACTTTCTTACATGAGGAAACACAGAACTTGTTTGTTCTGTCTTAGAAGAGCCCTTGTTTAGCTTTGCTTGAGTTGTTTTGAGTGTGCTTGTTGCCAGTCCCATCTCTAGTCTTGTTCCTGGATGACCTTGGACTTGATTTTGGTCCTGTCTCCTGTTCAGCCTACCTGGGCTCTCTGGATGGGTGCTGGGCCTGACTCATCTCATTGCCCTGTCTAGGGCTATTCATTGAGCCTGTTCTCAGCATCTGGCACTGCCTTCTGCTCTCACATCCTGTGAGACTCTGCTCTGGTTGGTGAGGGCACTGCCTGTGCTGTGGTTTCCCTTGGCTCCTGGCTTGCCTTCCTTTGTGGAGAAGGTCTTACTGCTACCCAGTGAGGGACACCAGCTGAGTCGGGGGAGGTCATGGTTCCACACCGTCCATCTGAAAAGATAGGTGGAAATGTAGAAAGCATTAAAAGAAATTAGCAACTAATCTGGTTCTCTGAGAAAGAGAATGGAGGTAAGAGAATGGCAGATAGGACTGGAATATGTAGTGGTCAGTAACAGGACAAAGTTCACACTCAGAGTGTGATGGTATGGGTGCCTGGCAGAGAATGGAGTGGGTGAGCAAAATGTGTAACGCTGTCTCCATCTGGAGAAATCTTCACCAGGGTACTGCATGTTTTTCTTCCATCAGAGGGAGCAGCCGGGGAGGCTGATGACAGCATACCTGGGGAGGGGCTGACTTGGACACAAATGTGGGAGGAAGGCCTTGGAGAGCTGTTCTGGGACAAGAAAGTAGGTATGCTGTGGTGCCTGTGGCAGTGAAGCAACAGCTTCTGATATCCTTTATGTTCTGGTGCCTTTTTCTTCTGCAGAGAAGCTCAGGAGCTACAATAAATAAATAAATGCACACTCTTTTCCACTTAATCCCAACAGGCATTCCAGTAGTGAAATGTAGAAGCTATCTTAGAGTTGAGGGGGAAAGGGATGAGGTAAATGAAGTGGCACTGTGTTTCTGTGGCAGGCAGTAGCATGAAGAGTAGGAACAGCTGCTCATATGAATGCTGAGCATTAAGTTACGCGGGTGCAGATTCTGTTTGGTGCTGTTTTTAATAATAAAGCTTATTATTTTGAGACCTTCAGAATTTGCCCATTATCCTGAAGGACAGTTGTGATGCTGATGGTTTTTGGGAACTCTAGGAAAAAAAGAAACTTGTAGGTCCTCTGCATGGTGGTGCTCTGAGCCACTTTGACTGTTAGGCTTGCCAGCCTCTTGGGGTGCTCTCTCGTAGCAGTGACACAGTCCTTTAGTTCTCCCCACAAACTTGCTTTGACAGCTGATGTTCAGTACATGCTCTTCCTGTTATGCCTATGGTTAACCATGTGGGACAGTTCCACTTTCTCAACCATAAAACTGGTGTGGCAATAAGTACGTTGTGTCTTATCCCATGGTGGGAGTTACCTGCTCTTCATTATGTCAGACAATTGGTTATGATGCTGAAGTACAAATAAACTTGGCTGTTGTTCCATCTGTCTTTTAGAGGAATGACTTTGAGTGCTGAAATTTCATCATGTTTTATTTTGTGATCTGTAGCTCTCTTTCCTTGCTGCATCTGTGCAACAAGTCTCTTATTTCAGTGTTGTTTGTGTTTGGTTTTGGTTTTGGGTTTTTTTTGTGTGTTTTTTTGTTTGTTTGTTTCCCACAATGCCTGGCATCTTCTACCTACATGTTGTAAGTCTTAAAATAACTGTGTAAATTGCATCCTGTCTATGAGTACCTTTTTTGGGAAGATGATGTAAGAGATTGATGGAAAATGCACCAGCTCTTCAGTTCTTCATTCAACACTGCCTTAGTGCCTGCTTTTTGCTTTCAGAGAGAGCTGTTATAACAGTTCTTGTACAGCACAGGCTGCTTCTGGCTTCAGGTTTCTAAGGTGAGATGCCATTCACCACATGGCTAGAACAGGGAGAAATGCTCCTTAGAAATGGAACTATGTACTAGGACTCTTTTCTATATTAATACTCTCTTCTCTTGCAGCATGAAATGGCCTGAAAAGGAGACAATGGTAACTGCTCACTGTAGAACACTATTATCTTATTGTTAAAGCATTCTCCAGGATGATTAGAAAATTATCTTTGAAGCTTTGCAAGCAGAAAAGAGAGTTATTCTTGACTCATCTGTGGTTTAGGGTAGGAATGTGCAATGTTGCATATTGTAGCTGTTTAAAGTATACTACCTCTTAATTTTAATTTTAAAGATTAATGCAGAGCTAACTTTGAACTAGGGGCCATGGTGAGTGGTTGAGGTTCAGGGCTGTAAATCTTGATTAGAAACTGACACTTTCTGAAGTCTGTAGTCTGATACCAAAATTGCTGATATAAGTGAATTAATACTCAGCTTTATCACCAGTGGCTCCTATGCTGTATTATTTCAGTGATAGATCACACTAAGGGGCCTAACTTGTTCCATGTAAGTATAGAGTGAGGTCACTTACCTCAGGCTGTACGTCTACTACTTGACCTGTTCCCTTGCCCTGTCCATTTCTGTGTCCTGTGATTCTTCAGGATATTGGACCCTAACAACTGCTTCTGAGGGCTGACTGATGTAGATTGTTGCAAAGTCTTAGCAGCCCAGTGAGTAACAAGCAAAGCTACTAGATGTATTACTGCATACTTGTGCACTGAGGCAACAGAACTTCTATTGTTTGTGACTGCTTTCTGCTTCCTCCAAGTCTGCATTTTAGATGTTGAGAACAAGGATTCCATGGCACTAGCATTTTATGGTATCATTACAATGTTTAACTCTGCTACCCTTCTAGGCACAGTTCCAGACACTGCCTGACTGTTGTGGTTTAACCCGGCAGGCTGCTAAACACCACACACAGTCATTCGCTCACCCCACCCCCCCAGTGGGATCCGGGAAAGAATTGGAAAAAAAAGTTAAATCCTGTGGGTTACGACAGAGACAGTTTCATAGGACAGAAAGGGAAATAATAATAATAATGATAATATAATAATAAAATTATATATAAAACAAGTGGTGCACATTGCAGTTGCTCACCACTCATCAGCCAATACTCAGCTAGTTCCTGCGTAATGGTTCCTCTGTCCAGTTTCCCCCAAAATATATGGGGGGAATATGGTCTCGAATATCTCTTTGGCCAGTTTGGGTCAACTACACTGGCTCTGCCCTCTCTTAGCTACTTGTACACATGCCACAGTGTGAGAAGCTGAAAAGTCCTTGACTGCTTAGCAACAGTTAAAATGTCAGTGTGTTATCAACATTATTCTCATACTAAATCCAAAACAGCACTATACCAGCTACTAGAAATAAATTAACTCTATCCAAGCCAAAACAAGGATATTTGTACATACTATTTACTTAAAATAACTAAAAAAATTGAAATGCTCCTACAATTAAAGCTCTGCCAAAAGCCAGAACGTACCTGCACATTCAGATTGTCAGCTGATATCATTTTCTTGTAAGGCTGTTGCCTGTTTATATCTGCCATTACAGTGCTTTGTTATTTAACAATCTCTGAAGTTCATATTTCTTCCAGTCCACCCATTTCTCTAGTGTTCCTGCTGTGCTGAGCAAATGCAGGCTGTTTACTTAATACTTAAATTTGTTTTTTCTATGCAGGAGTCATACTTCCTGTGACAATGAGGGAAACAGCATATTCCTTTAACAGAGCATGAAAAATGGTTTAAATAGAAATTAAATTCTCTTTCTGGTTGTATATTTTTTATACTCACCTTTGAATATTCTGCTGTCAAGAGTTTATTTATTTTTTTTTTATTTTTTCGCAGCAATTTTAACATCTTTCAGTAGTCCCTTGTATTTTCTTCCATGACTGTTTTCTCAGGCTGAGTGAATGTTTCTTTGGCTTTCCTTTTGTTTAAATATGGGGAAGAGAAGGGATGTGTTTTGAATTGAGATCACTGAACTGGAAAGGGACAACAAAAAAATTGACTGCACTAGAGCTTAATGTATTAAAATCCAGCCAGTACCATTCTTACTAAGTGTAGAAAGGCAGAAAAATACATGCAAGCTCAAAGAATGTGTAAATAAAGTTAACATGGAAATGGTTAAAATGAATGGGAAAAATTTAGATTGATATTCTTTGATATGAAGCTAGATGAGAATGAGCCAGGGGTGGGGTAGGGCAGGGTGCTGAACGTGGGGGAATGGAAGAGGTTAAAATGTCTGTAATGGAAAAACATATGATTCTTGTGTCATCAATACACTAGTTTTAGGCTGATAATACTCTACTGAAATCAGTGGAATATAATTTGACTGAAACAGCGATGACAAAATTCCATGATGTAATGCTATGGAGCACTTGGCAATGAGCCCTTTAACAAATGTGGAAACATGTGCAATTAGAATCGATGCAAAACCACAAAGATTTAATCTGATTTGAAGTTAGCAGAGGCTGTACCAAGTATTGAGTGCTTTTAATAATATAGGACCCCACAAGGAAGGAATCAGTGACATAGCTGCTTTTAAACTTTATTCAGCAAATATAGGCTGAGGCATTTTCTTCATTTAGAGCATTATCAGTAAAGCAAGGAAGAGCTCTTTAAACAGTCTCCTCTGTCTGCAGTGTTTCCAAAAGCCTTTTCAGACTTGAGCCTACAAATAACAACTTTTTGCCTTGGAGCTTTTTTGTTTGTTTCTGTTTACCCACTCACCCCCATACCCTAATTCCACACACTCCCCCCCCCCGCCCCGCCCAATAAACCCGCAGCAGGCTCAGATGTAGTTTGTAGATGAGAATAAGGCTCATGACATGGTTTACCTTTTCCCCTTCATCTATGAAAATGACAAAATTTCCACTAAATCATCCAGGTGATACACCACTGTGAGCAGTTCCTGAGGACAGAATGTGTATGATGAAATGGAGACTAGAAAGGCCAAATAAGTAATTTTGTTTGAGCTGGCAGTTTTGTGATACTGAATGTTTACTCAACTTCTCTTTATATTAATTTTTCTTACTGCCTTCAACAGCTTATTCCACATTTTATCGAATTTACTTTTATTTCCTACTCTTTGTGTTTCACTAGTAAACAAAAAATGGATTTAATAACAATTTCTGCCGTAACCTGTTGATTCATTCCTCACTATGACCCACCAGACTTCATCTTTATTAGGATTAGTAAATCTTCTGGTCACTAAGAGTCATATATCGATATAAAACCTAGCCAAAAAATAAACAACAAGGTCAGCAAAGGTTTCTCAATCTTCCCAGGGATCTCAAAGTCAACAAATGTGATGTTTTCCTACACTAAAAAAGTAACACATCAGAGGTCTTTTAGAAAGGATTCAGCACATTTAGTATTGTTCAATAATCAAAAAGCACTGTTCTTTTTCAATCGAATGTAGTACTCTTCCACAAGACAAGTAACAGCTCTGAGAAATGTTTCCTATATGTGGAAAAGATGCAATACACCCAGGGGATAGGAATGCTGTCTCTGTTACTGTTGTACCTTGAATGTATAGGTCAGGTCAATGGTGTAATTCTGCCTTCACAGCAAGAGCTTGATGTCTTTTCTGAAAATGCAAATCAGGACAACCACCTTGATGATAGCTATATTGAGGGAGTTAATATTATTCTGGATATGTAAGAAGACATGGTCTCATTTCGTCTACGCGTGTGTGACACTCCTCTGGAGTGGTGACAACAGGCCATGAGAGCTCACTGTAGTCAGTGGTGAGCACTACATTACTGTCACACTTGGCCCAGCCTGCTCCAGGTAACATGAACTGCATCTTGTGAATCCTCACGCATCCTATTCAGGGTTGATTGTATTCATTGGATCCGCTGGCTTATTCATCCTCATGGCAAGATATGTGTGTGGGTGTTTGCTTATCTAACAGGTAACATCTTGCAGCTTTATTTAGTATTTCTGTTATCTTCCTCCACACGTCCCCATCCTCTTGCTGAGAAATCCAGCTTGTTTGGCCAACTTTGCCCCAATCTTTGTGCTTACCCACAAAAGTTCTCTTCAGTTTTGAGCCAGTCTCACCCTGCGATGTAATTTCTATGCCTGCAGTTTTTCATTTCACTTCCAGCCTTAAATCCTCAACTCTGGGACGATAAGACAGAGGTATTTATTAACTTGTGATCTCAACTTCTTCAGAGAATGCTGTTTCATGGTAATTACTCCCCTCTTCCAACAAACAACCTCTAAGGTCTGCACAGAAAAGATCAAGAAAAATGAGATGACAGTTAAACAGAAAAAAAGAAATCTGGTGATTAATCAGTCAGTAAACACCATTTGCAGTACACGCGGTCACTAAGGGGATACCATTTAAATGCATTGGCTTAGAAATTTGACATCATTAATCCATTATTAATCTGTGAAAAAATATTTCTGGTTTCACCGAAACTGTTTTGCATTCTAAAACAAAAAGAAAAAAGTGAAAATATGCAAATCAAAACTGCCTGCAAAGGCAACATGCATGGTAATGAAAGACTGTCGAAAGAAATCTGAAAATCCTTCCCCATGAGAATTACGATAGTTACCATAGTGGTTATTTATTCTCACTAGTTTATTAAAAAAAAAAAAACAAACAACATAAAACAAACAAACAAAAAAGAACCCAGTTAGCCTCTAATAATGAAAATGCTAGAGACTATTCACATGAGTATAATTACTTATAGGCACAAGGCTTCTAGGCTAAACTCTTATGAACTGTTTTATTTGACATAACAATCTATAGTATTTGTAACTCAGCTGGTGATACAATACTTAATAATCTGATGTGGTTGAATGGTTCTTTTTACAGCTGTAAAATTGTTTCAGAGCTCTTGAAGTTACGCACAAACAGTAGTTTCTTCACCCACCGTGGAAAACATCAAGCCAAAGTTATAAAAAACTTGAGGAATTTCTTACTTTCAGGGGATACACATAAATGAACTGTTAACAGATATTTTCTTAATAATTTTTGGCTTTCAAAGCACATATTAAACCTATTGGGGTTTTTTTTGTTTGATTTAGCAAGTATGAGTTTTTCAAACATAGCAGGTGCACTCCATTCATGCAGCTTCTTTGTTGCATGCTATTATGACACAGAAGAAACATTTAGATTAAAATCTCACATAATCCTTGGGCAATTAACTTTACAATCCACTTTTTTTTCTTTTTCCTTTTTTTTTTTTTTTTGTCTCTGTCAAGTGTTCAGGAAGTGAATAATAAGTTTGGGCTTTGAAACTATAATTCTGAAGTTTGCACTACTGTACTCTGGGTAAAGGACTCATTACACTTTGCTTGCTCTAACATACTGTAAACACAAACTGTTGGGATTTGATTAACTTTCAGACAATTTTCTTAATTTTCTTTGTAACACAATTCCATTTTATAGGTGTTCACTTCACATTTTCTTACATTCAAAAAGATACGTTTTTCTTTCTAGATCAATAGCAAAAGAGAGATAATTATATTTGAAAGTTATTATAACCAGAAAAAAAGGAAGAGACAAATCCAGAAAGGTATTCTCTCTTATCTCTGATACCCTCCATTAAACAACTGGAGGTACTGTAAGAGAATGCTTACTGAACTGAATGAAACAGGAATCATTCTATTTTCTTGAGGTATTTAGTGCCCAAAGGATCGAGTTTTGCACTGATTTGCATTCTATATTGCTAGTGGATTTTTTATAATTATTATTAAATGATGTGCAAAACAGCAAGTTTGGATTTTATTCTAAATTCTAAAATTTCAGTCTCAGGTAGATTGTGTTCTTGTAGATGCCGCTGACTTCAGAAAAACAAGCCTTCAGAAAATGGTGAATTTGCTACATGCTGCATAGTGTGCGTACTATGCCACAAATAGTGGAGAGCAAATAATCTTACATAGGTAACATGAAAGTTGCAGGTCTTTATCACTTATATTAGCTGAAGAGAATAATTAAGAATAATTAAACCCAAATTGAGCAACTAATGTCTATTTTTTGTTTAAATTTAATATTCTTCCTCAAACCTAATACTCTCTCATGACTCATCATTTGATTATGTGTAGTTTGATTGATTTGGTTAACTTGTAGTGAGCCCATTTTCTGTGGCAGCTTTGATAATTTTTGCTTATTTAGGATCCTATTATATGTAATTGTTTTCAGTTTTCCCAATAACAATTACTACAAATGAGTATTAAAATTAATTTCAATTAAGGTTTTCAAGTAACATAGCCTCAGTTTCTTTGAGGGATGAATCCTGGTTTGATACCGTTTTAAGAAAGAATGACTAAAGGCCAATACAATATGAATAATTCACAACTGGCATGTAAATTTTGCAGGATCACAGTAAATTCTGGCTATGTGCTATGTCACTGAGGAAAATAAACAGACTTCTTATGGGAAGGACTAAGAAATAAAATTATTTAAGGTACAGATACACACTTAGAAATATTTAAGAAGAAAAGTCATACTACAGTTAGAATTAAAAAATATATATATATATATATCAGAAGCAAAAGGACAGGATAAGTAGAGAACATTTTGCCCACATGGAGGATCCAGATTCAAGAGAGATGCATTAGATGGAAATTATTTTAGAAACAGAGGCCCATTTAAGAGACATATAAGAAGTCCCTTGTCATTGCCTGTGAAGTCACAGCTGCACCCCTGAGTAAAACCAATATAGTAACAATTCAGAGAAAACAATTCCATCAAAGTTGTGATTTATTTTTTCCCCAGCAACTAATCTGTGCATAAAGCACCTTATTTTCCACCAGAAAAGTTATTTTTCCTAATGGAGAATAGGCTTAGGAGAAATGCTAAGAAATTATCTGATGTATTCCATTATTCTGTGTTGGAGTCAACCAAATTTATTCCTGACTTATTTTCTAACTTTTTGTTCTATCCAGGCGTGGATGCCTCATAATGCCCACAGGACGCTGATTACAATTTTCAGTTATCCCTATAGCGGCGAAGATTTTCGTAAGATTTTCTTTGCTTTTTTTTTTTTTTTGTAATTTAAATGCAGGCACTATCCAGAGTTAGTATTGAAAAAAATCAAGCTATTACATAAGTAGTGAAACTAACTGTTTTCCACAGACTTGTTTTACTTTCCTGTAAACTCCTTCTATATTCCTTCTCTTCCCGATGATACTCCAGATGGGTGAGAAGCACGGGAGCTGTGGCTAATTGGAAGCTGTGTAGATAAGTTTAGGAAAATCAGGTACATTACAGTGAGTTGTGTGCCTCTAGTTCTGCTGATGTCTTTCTAGCTTTTGTGTTGCTTAAAACTCATAGAAAGTGCCATTTTAGTTGAAACTGGTAAATTAGGTAAGGGAGGTAATGTTTGAGAGAGGTATAATGCACAATTGCATAAACCTTGTTTTGTAAGGAAATAAAGCTTAAAACTACCTGGAAGATCAGCTTTTTAATTACAGCATCATATTGAGATACAGAAAGCCCCTTAGCTCAGGTCTTGTTTTAGCCTAAGACACTCTCCATTGCCCAGGACAAGTCATTTAGTGTCTGCATACCTTAGTTCTCCATCTGTAAAATGGATATAATTATACATTCTCTCTTACATTTCTAAATCTTATCTATTTTAACTGTCAGCTTATTAGGACAGGCACAATCTCTTATTAAATATTTGTTTTGTACTTAAACTGGAATTCTATCTGACCAAATCCTCTAGGCAATACTTAAATATAACCGGCTACTAATGTGTATTTGACTGTGGCACAAACAAGGTCAAATCAGGACGTTCAGATGAGATTTTTGGCCATTCTTCTATCTTATTTACAAAAACCCCAAACCAAACCAATGACAAAGAGCCCCTCTGCCCCCTCCCAAAAAAGCTAAAACCAAACCAAACCAGTAACAGCCCACAATTAACCTTTGATTCAGTAAAACTTCAGCCTCAGTAATGACCAGTAAAAATTTCAGACTTTTACCTGTACTTGGTGAAAAGTAAGAAACCTTTATTATTGCATCTGTATTGTGTGAAGGCACTTCTTCCCTTCACTGAGTCCTGACAACCTTACTCATTATGGAGAAAGGCCATGCTTTCTCTAAAGACATGAAGCGTGAATTAGAAAAAAAAAAAAAATCAGATAAAAGCAAAAACAAACCAAAACCATCCAAAACAAACTAACAATTAAACTGATGAAGGACCTTGGAGCACAAGTCTTAAAGGAGCAGCTGAGGGATCTGGGGCTGTTTAGCCTGGAAAAAGGAGGCTGGGGGGAGACCTTATCACTATCTACAACTACCTGAAAGGAAGTTGTAGCAAGTTGGCTGTTGGTCCCTTTTCTCAAGTTACAGGCAATAGGACGAGAGGAAATGGCCTCAAGTTGTGCCAGGGGAGGTTTAGATTGGATATTAGGAAAAATTTCTTCACCAAAAGCATTGTCAGGCATTGGAAGAGGCTGCCCAAGGAAGTAGTAGTTGAGTCACCATCCGTGGAGGTGTGTAAAAGACGTGTAGATGAGGTGCTTAGGGACATGGTTTAGTGGTGGACTTGGCACTGTTAGATTAATAGTTGGACTTGATCTTAAAGGTCTTTTCCAACCTAAATGATTCTATGATTCTATGAAAATAAAGACAAAATACTTGTTTAGATGATGAGAGGAGTGGTCTTAGTTTACAAGAAGAACAGTCATAAGTGATCACAGCTGGCACTAATGGAAACTCAGTTGCCTTGTGTATTTTCCTCTCTCATCTCTGTTGGTCTCAAGAGTCTTTGCATAATTTCCTAAGGTTGCGGGTTTTTTTTTTTTTTTTTTTTTTTGTTTTGTTTTTTTTTTTTTTTTTGTGGTGGTGGTCGTGGGTTTTCTGTTTGCTTTGGTTTTGTTTTGTTTTATTTTAATGCTACACTTATATATTGTGCACCTATCTGGCAGTAAAATATTATGACTTACTTAATTTTGGATTACTGATGAAGAATGAGCGAAGACAAAATAAGAAAAAAAGTGTGTCTGGAAAATTAAATTAGAGTCAGACTTTAAAATGTGCTGAGAATAGCTCACGAGCAAACAAAGGTGTGTGCAGATGCTATAGGCCTTGTTTAGGTTAATTTTTCAAAAGGGTGGGCAATAGCTTTCCACATTTGCTTTTTGCCTAAAGATAAGGGACTTGATTCCTGAATTTGTATTGCTGTCACTTTGTCTAATGTCAGAACTGATATGTAAGGCCATATGAACAGTCTTCATCACTGACATGTTTTGATCCTCCTCAGTATTCTTAGAGGGGCAAACAAATCCAGTACCTTCAAATTATTTAACTTATGATGGCAGGAATGAAACCTTTGGTACAGTTATGATATAATAATGTCAAGGGAAAGTGCTGCACTTCGATCTTACGTAAGCAGACAATTGTAAGCAAATTTGTCTGGATTTCTAATACCCAGAAAATGAATCAATCCCATGGAAGCCAAACTTCTACAGCACATTTCTGGTTGAGTTCAATTTGGCAGATGAGTCCATATCTTCTGTTTTCTGCCCTAGAAGAATTTGCTACAGATGCAGAATCTTAGAGAGCCCTTAGGAGCTCCAGTCAAAGTGTTAGCAAGGATCTGTAAATAAGTATCTTTTCTCTAGTGATCTTCACTTTCCTCCAAAAATGTCAGTTTTGTAGAGGCTTTTGATTATACTTTTCTTCTACTGGCACTATTTTCTAATGTTTGTTCTGCTTCTGGTACCATGTGTTGAAAGAGAGTGAGTCTGACAGATATTTTCTCCGCTGATTGATCAGTATCACTAACATGATTACCCAGCAACCACTTCGAACTGGTTGATGCCAAATCAGCTTAAAGCTTCCCATCTTCAAAAGCCTGTCATTCTTTCTATCCCATTTTGTTAAGGTGTTTTACAACCAGCCTGTTAGCTGAAGTTAAGGAGGCCCACCTGCTTTGTTCATAAGGGTAAATTAGTAACAGCTGAGTTTTGTGTGTGTGTGTGTGCAGGCTCCTAACAGCTGTAAGGCCACCAAACAAAGAAATTTATTGTATCCTGATTTCTTGTGTAGTCACAGGTGCGTTTGGAGCTTTGTTAGGTTATGTTCAATTGTAATGTATCTCTTTTTAGCTGGCAGTGCTAATCAAAGGCTTATTGTATTAAATATTTGTAATTTTTTAAAGGAAGTTGATATGACTTGGAGGCTCAAGATTGTTATGGTAGTTTGTACAGGGAACATATCCTGGATGGAATATTTTATCAGCTCTGTGTTATCAATTTCACTGTGTCTCAATTTTTACCATCTGTGACTTCAACTATGAAAAACTCTGCAGCAATAATCTAAATACAAACATGCAGAGATTGCATTCACAAGTTGTCTATGCTTTTTGAAGTTATACATCACCCAGCAATTTTTAGTACCATCAACTTCAATTATGTTGATTATGTGTACAGTTACTTTGTTGACATGACTGATTGATTTCAGCAGCGATTTGCTATGAGGTCTGCTGGAGGTATGTTGTTTTCTAAAGCTGAAATTTTCTGCCTTAGATAAGGTCTGTATAACTTTTTACATAACTTTGATCTCTTTTTTTCGTATCTAAAGATAGTAAACCACCACTTGAAGTTGTCATGTACTTTTTATGTGGTCTGGGACACTGGGTAAATGCTGTGGCTATCATATTGTGGACCATGTGCACGGACTTTTTGAAGCTTACCTGAATTAGTACTGCAGTTTATATTGAAATCAGCTTGAGAAGCTCATTTTCTTTAGAATTTCATAGCAGAATTTAGCTATATCAGTGTGATTTCTGAGACAGATGCACATATCCTTTGGATTTGTTTTCTCAATAAATTTGCAATGTTATTGATGAAAATGGATGACCAACATTTGACTCTGATTCCTGTGATATCTCATTATTATTGAATATGTGAGGAGCTGGTCTGTAGCACTACATTGTAAGAGTTAAATTGTAGTGTTTGGAAGCTGTATTTATTATTTGTGTAAGAGATTAGAAAACCATGAAGCTGTTAGTGCAGCTTTGGATATCTCCTTTATTGTTATATATTTTTGAATAATATAGCGTCAAACAAAAGGGACAAATACATAATAGCATCTAAGTGGTGTTAAAGACTGAAGCTTATTCTAAACTCCAGTAACTGTGACATCATATAAACATATAATCCCTTAAAAAGACTTATTTACCTTATGTTTACTCCATCAGTTATTTGGTAAGTGTTCACCATTCAGTGCTTTATATGAAATAGATTAATGCTTTTCATCCTGCTAATGGATCAAAGTGATGTTCAAACAAACAAAAAACCCACCCCCTTTTATCAGCATTTTGTAACAAATTCAGCTGACACAGTGAGAAAATAATGGAGGTGGAAAATGGCTTGCCCTTTTGTCTTTGATTGTAACTCAAAGTTGCAACTGTTGCATGTGAGTGGTAGAGTAAATTTGTCTGTAGAGCGTTTCTTCTGTATATCTAGTGACGCAGCAATTTATTGTGAACTGAATCCACTCAAAATAATCTTTGGTGAACAACTATCTTACTTTTAAAGAAGTCAAGCATAATATTACTTAAAATGTTTTAATTGAGACAACTGAATTTGCAGCTACTTCATTATGACCAAAGAACTCTTGCGATTTTATGCGAGAAGTCTTCTTAAAGCAAACCCCAAAGTTCTGCACTCTTCAAATGATATGGAATGATTTGAGCAAAATTTGCTTAGTATTATTGATTTCTTTTGGTCAACTAGATTACCTTTTTTAACGACATATCTTGAGGAAATTGCTTAAAATACAGAAGGTAAAAAGGTGGTTGCTGGATAAAACAAAACTAAATGAAACAAATGTTACAAAGCTTGCCAGTATGAGCTCTGGGGATTTGTGTGTTGTGGTTTGTGTGCTGTGTGGGTTTTTTTGTTGGTTGTTGCTGTTGACGCTAGTTTCACAGGATCGTAGAATACCAGGTTAGAAGAGATCATAAGGAACATCTTGTCCAACCTTTCTTGGAAAAGCACAGTTTAGACAAGATGGCCCAGTACCCTGTCCAGCTAAATCTTGAAAGTGCCCAATGTTGAGGAATCACCACATCCCAGGGGAGATCATTCCAATGGCTGACTGTTCTCATTGTGAAAAATTTCCCTGTTATGTCCAATCAGAATCTCCCCATGAGTTACTTACACCCATTAACCCTCATCCCTTCCATGTGACTCCTTGTAAAAAGGGAGTCTCCATCTTCTTTGTAGCCACCCTTTAAATACTGGAACATGGTGATGAGGTCTCCCCTAAGCCTCTTTTCTCAAGGCTGAACAAGCCCAGTTCTCAGCCTTTCCTCTTTTGGCAGCTTGCCAATCCTCTGGTCATCTCTGTGGCCATTCTCTGGACCCTTTCCAGCCTGTCCACATCTTTTTTGCATAGTGGGGACCAAAACTAAACACAGTATTCCCGGTGTAGCCTGACAAGCACTGAGTAGAGCAGGACAATGGCTTCTTTGTCTCTGCTGGTGATGCCCTTGTTGATGCAGCCCAGCATCCTCTTGGTTTGCTTTGCTGCAGCTGCAGCACACTGGTCACTCATATTGAGCTCTTTGTCCACCAGGACCCCCAGGTTCTTTTTCCGCTCCTGAGTCAGGTAGATCCCAGCCTGTGCACTCCTGGATTAAGTTTTCCCAGATGCAAGACCTTACACTTGCCCTTGTTGAACTTCAGAAGATTCTTGGTAGATCAGTTTAAAATATTTCATGATATTTCCATGCATGTTTGTTTATAATCTCTATGAACTTCTTTCACTGCTATTAACTAGCCCTTCTATTTTTGTCTGGAAGGTTTCAGGTGCTGTGTTTTTTGGTGGTTGTTTGGTTGGGGGTTTTTTGATGGTGTTTGTTTGTTTGGTGGTGGTTTATTATTTGTTTGTTTGGTTTTGGTTTTTTTGTGTGTGTGGGGGTTTTTTTTGGTTTTGGTTTTTGTGTGTGTGTTTTGGTGTTTTGTTTGTTTGGGGGGGTTTGTTTTGTTTGGTTTATGGTTTTGGTTTTGTTTTGTTTGGTTTTGTTGTGGTGTTTTTTGTTTGTTTGGGTTTTTTTTGGTTGGTTTTTTTTTTTTTTTTTACATGAGAAAATTGATTGAGAGGTTGACCTACCATACACAAATCTATCTGTTACTGTGTCTGATGTAGATTCATTACTTATAGAGAACCTGGTCTCCTAGTATACATGTTGAGTTATTTTTTTGTACTTCTTGCTTTGATTCTTTTTATACTTGGTCATGCAGGCTCTGGTCTGGGTGGTATTAGTTGGGATCAGCATGCAATTTATGATGAGTTTTGTTTGACTGTCACAAAGTATCCCACAGAAGAAAATAAACAAAAAATATAATCTGTTATAATTACCTGTAACTGTCAGTGTAGAGAGAAGATCCACAGTTTGTAAAAAGATGCTATTTTTTACTTATTGATTGACCCACTGAAGCAAGTTATTACCAATTGAAGGTACCAATTTTTTCCATGTACATTCTTGCTAAGATACAACGTTCACCGAGTTAGGGGCTGAGATTTTTCTATTATTTATTAGTATACCTCAATTTGATATAGCTCTGTGGCATCTAACTAAAACAACATCAGGCTTAGATCACTGTGCATTTGTCTTACACACTGTTAAAGTCTTTTTGTCAGTGTTCCTAATGCCTCCGGAATCACTCAGGAAGTTTACTATATAGCACAGAGCTACTTTGTTGTAGGGACTGCCAGATCTTGTGATATTTAGAAATTTTTAACAAAGAAACAGTGGAAATAAAGTTGTAATTTGAATAAGTCACTCAAAATACTTGGCACAGTTATGGATACCCGTATTTAGTTGATGCATGCCTTTTGTATGATTACGGGTGTATTGAGAGTAAGAGAAAATCAAGTGCAGTTGATGTTGCAGCGTTAATTCTTATTTCAGTGGGTTTTGTAAATTACAATGTGATTTGTTCAAATGAGAAATCCTTTCCAAATTTTGCTTCACGCTTCCAGTAATTACTGGTATCATTTTCACATGTGGCTCTCCCATTGTCATGCTTTACTTACAGGCAGAGAAAACTGTGGGCAGTAGTGAAAGAAAGGACAACATTTTTTCTTATTTAAATATTCTTGAATCTGGAATCCTGGGGTAGGTATAATCTGTCTTTCTAATCTAGTGAAACCTGCACACAGAATACCAAAAAAATCTAACAGAATTGATCACTACATCACAGAACCGGGGCTAACACGTGGGTGGCTCTTAACGGAGAAAGCAGTGGCTTTTTTCTCCACTACCTCCTTCCCCATATTCCTTTTGCAGCAGAGGCAATCACTAAATGTAAGGTGTGCTCCACTGTGCAGTGCAGAAAAAGCAAATGGAAAACTGCAGAGAGGACAAAATTGCTGTGTCTTCCTCATACACATACCCATTATTGATGATTCCAGAGAGCATCTGTGCCTTATTTTTCTTTGTGCATAGGAGACAACCTAGATTTAGATGACTGCCTAGGGATGTCGTGAGCATGTTTTCCGGGTATCGTAAGGCATATTCTAATGCTTGTTGGTGAAATTTTGCACTTGAAAAAAAGTCAGTTTTTCTCATTGTGTCACCAGTTGTTTAATGTCTTTTCTTTGCGTGACTTTGTTCACATTAACCTGCATTTGCATGACTGTGTTGGGTGTATGTGTGTCATTGCCTTTAATGAGCATGCATTGTGCGCTTTAGTTGCACTTTTTGCTTATTTCAGAGACAAGTTGGAGGAAGCAGCCCAGAAAATACATTGTCACTGAAGTGCAAGGTGAAGTTCAGTGTAGCGGAATCCAAACTTATAATGAAGTGATAATATGTATTTTCAGTCTGTTGGAAAAAAAAAAAAAAAAAAAAGAATACATAACATACTGCCTGCAATGGATAATACAGAAAGCTGGGTTGCGGGGGGGGAAGAGATTTCTATTGTTTTCTGTGTGTTCATTTTCTGCAAATTCCACCCTGAATTAAAGCAAAAAGAATAGACTGTGCAACCGTGTTTTGGACATGTAGGCAGACTAGCAAGCAGAAGGGAACCCCAGGATTATGCAGAGCAGTGTATGGAGCCTGGTGTTTGTTTGGAACCTGGGCCAGAGGAGTTATTGTGGGAAAGAAGGTGAGAATGGGAGAGATTGTGCAGACTGAGCTTCTTACTCCATGCATGAGAAATGGATTAAACAATGTGGGGACTAGTAGCAAAAGGTAGCACCTACTGCTATTTTTCCTGTGCTGTCTTTCTTAAAGTACATTTCATCCCACTGTGCATATGCTATCTTGTTTTCTGCCGCTGACTTCTGAAGGTATTCTTCTGTTCTTCCTACTATACGTACTCTGTTTTCTGGGATTTTACCTACTTTTTTTTTTTTCTTATCTTCATCTGCTTCTTGTCATTGATGGTAATTCAATTTGGTTTGAAAAGACTGATATATTTTCTTTTCCTTTTTTTCTTAAATACATCCCCTTATTTCAGGATTTACCCATTTCTCTACAGCTCTTTGCTTCCAAAACTGGAACTGTTCACCCTTACTATATTGCTATGGAGATGCTTTTCAAGGGCAACTCTCTCTCTTCTTCTTTTTTTTTTTTTTTTTCCTGTACAATCCTCAATGGGCTACCATGGCTTCAGAACTATCGCTTTGGAGATCCAGCAACACAAATGCACAGTATCTTTTTTGACTGTGAAACTGGAGGTGAGAAGTGAGTACAGTATACCAAGTGTAATGTAGTATATAGAGAATAGTAAATGAGACTTGAAAACACATTTTGGATATTAGACTCTCAATCTTATTATGGGAAAAAAGGGAACACTGTATATACATGGAAACAATTTGTTGCTCTCCTGATGAAAATCTTAGCAATCTAGTCAAAATATTACAAGGATATTATTAATGCAGTAATAACAGTGTTACCAGAATAATGTTGAAGTCAGACTATGTTAAATTAGAGATATCATTAATAATAACTCTTAAGCTAGAAAACTTACTAATATCAGCCACTTTTCTCTGGTGGCATGTTCAGCCTTTCAATGACCCGCTGTGTCCTACAGTTGATTGCAACAGTATATCTGAAGTAGAGAGGTTTTGGATGTCAAAGCAAATTATCTTTGTCTTGAGGAAAAATTTGACAGGGGATACAGGGAGTTACTTCTTTTTGAGTCTTGGAGTCTGCTGGGGCTGTCAGGCCTTTCCCACATGGGGTATTCCTGGTGCTCAAACCAAAACAGGTCAGGCAGCAGTCACTGACCACTGCACAACTGCTAAACCAAGCTATAACCAGCTCAGGCTGAGGCAGAGACAATCCTGAGAGCCTGCACTCTGTAAAGCCTGGTGCCTTCTCCTGGTAATAGGGAAAATTGTGTTTATGAGGCTGCATAGGAGAGTTGTGGGGTTTCCTGGGGGCTTTCTGAGACCCTGAACTTCACAACCATCTCTTTGCTATGGTAGGTGGCTCAGAACATACACTGAAGCAAAACTTAGTGTCCCCACTCTAGGTACGGACGTCCGAGTTGTGTCAAGATTTCATGAGCAATGCATGTTTTGCTCTTAAAAGACAAGTGAATTCTTGGGTGAAAGCAGAAAACCTGTATTTCCAGTTGCTTTTTCTTTTGTGCTTGTGGAGAAGGTCTTTTCCTGTGGAAAACCTAGCTGCCTGAGCCTGGCAGTTTTGCTTGAGTCTTCTCCTTTCCCTGTACAGAGTTGATGGACAGGAGAAGTAGCCCAAGTAAGTGCTCTTTTTAAGATCCTTTCTGTTTGTCTGGAGTCTGTTTGGAGTGGCAGACTGAAAAACTTGGAAAAGTTTTTTTCTCACATGTGCCCTGTCTGTTTATCATGTCATCTTTTCCCATTTAAAATCACTTTGACATATAGTAATTTTCCTTTGAGAGACAAAGACTCTTTTTTAAATGAGTATGGAAAAGATAGTGCTCAATAACTGAATAAAATCTTCTTTGTCACTGTCTAGGCAAGATGCAACTCTTTCTTCCTTTTCTCTTTTACTCATTTCTGATTACTGCAGCATCTCCAGAATTGCCTACTGTGGTGTATGTTCCTGCTGTGTCTCAATGAGCTCTACATACCCGTGTAAAGCTGTGCTCAATGAAAGCAGGCGCACACACACAAAAGATTTAGGTGATTGGACTTTAAGGTGACTTTTCTGTGGAAACTGCTGCTGGGACAACCTACTCTAGAGGTAGGGGAGGCAGATCTGCTCATAGAACTGTGCAGTTCCTGTCATGCTGCAAGGGGGAGGATCTGCTTGTGTGGAAGAGGTTTTGGAGACTCTGGCACAGGTCTATCGGGAGTTCAATTGTACTGATGTCAGTATTGCAAGGGAAGTAGTGCAGTGAGGTAGAAGAGGAGGAATGAGCCCTGGATAGGTGTTATGTCCTCTTTGATCTTTCTGCCTTTTCTGTCATATTATTATCAACACCTATCATATTGCTTTTGCTAATAGCAAACGAAGTAATGATACAGTTAATAGTTAATCTTCTGTATGGAGATGCATTCCTTTAACAGCAATAAAACATTCTTGTTACTAGTGTGAGAGCCTCGTTACAGCTCTTCCTCAATAAACTAGTTATATCCTGATTTAGACTAGAATGAAAGACTTTTTTCAAATGGAATTTAGATGTATGGCATAAGGACACACTGGGAGCATGCGTCTTGCAGTCCTCTCCCCTAAAGCCTTTCTTGCACCCTGGGAACTGGGGGAAAAAAAAAAACCAAACAAACCAAAAAAAACCCAAACTGAATTGGAAAAGAAAATTCTGTGGTGTGTGAGAGACAGTTTAAATACCAGAGACATTTATGCACCTAACTCTGGTCAGCTACTGTATTTAGATGTTTCCTAGGTCAGGGTCAGTGTAGAGAGAAAAAGAAGTGAATGAGTAGGGAAAAAGACTTAGTTGCTTAAGCACAAGTAAACAGCAAAATCAGAGAGAAGAACCTGGTATAAAAATATGTTTTATCAATAAGACAGGCATTTTCCATCTGTTATTACCCTACATGTTATTAGTCTTCCGTTTTCCTCCAGAGCTCTGGAGGAAATTTTAAAGTACACCAGATGAACCTTAAAGCTTAGATCAATACACACAATAGAATGCTTAAGAAAAATCTTTAAACTTAGCCTTAACCTTATTGTGACATGTGTGAGAAGAAACACTGTTTCTGTTGGAAAATTGTTTGTATGCTTCTCTTAAATTGCTTTTTGTTTAATATGGTGTATGCTGTTATAGGATACCTGTTAACATGAATACTTTGAGGTCGTAGATATATTATTAAATAATGGACGACACCACTACACTTCTATTTTCAGTCTGTTTGCAGAACAAATGCAGTCTTAACATTTATGAATGGCAGCTTGTATAAGAGTCTAGAAAGACAAATATCTTGCATCACTTTATTTTTTAAGTCCTGTTATCAAGGAAATAAGATTTTGTTCTTTGGTGAATACACTTGCCACATAAAAATTAGCTTTCAGGAAAAAAAAATCATCATCAATATTTATAAAACACTGTACCATTTAATTAGTCTTGTAAAACACAGAGTTCATTCTGATACCTTCCAGAATTTGTATCACAGTATCACAGTATGTTTGGGATTGGAAGGGACCTCAAAAGATCATCTAGTCCAATCCCCCTGCTGGAGCAGGAACGCCTAGGTGAGGTTGCACAGGAATGTGTCCAGGCGGGCTTTGAATGTCTCCAGGGAAGGAGACTCCACAACCTCCCTGGGCAGCCTGTTCCAGTGCTCTGTCACCCTCACTGAGAAGAAGTTCTTTCTCAAATTGTAGCTCTCTGCAAAGCAGACATAAACCAATGTGATTTCGCAATGAGACGTGTTAATGTCCAGGTAGTAGAGTGGCAGTGAGACTTAGGAGGGAAGGGTATCCAGGTCAGGAGCTCCTCTGTGAGATCTGTCAAATGCAGCCAATACACGCCTGAATCCTGTGGGTTTGATGTCATTATTGTAACTGCTGCCCAGATCCACCTGTCTAAAAAGATGAGCAGCAGTAACAATGGAAGGAAGAGGCGTGGAAGGACATGCCTGTGTGCTGCAAGGAATGAAGCCTGTGGGAGGCATCCAGGTTATTTGTCTAGCATGCCCTAATATCTTGCTGTAGTTAAGTTTCTGCATTGCTGGAGCCTCATGTCACAGGACAGAGATCTATTAGCTTGCAAAGAGTTCAGGTAAAATCAGATTTGACTGTGGTGAAGCAACTGATGATGTGATGTTATGCTCAAGGAGGAAGAGGATATCTTCTTCCACAGTTGAAGAATGTGACAAAGACCTCTCACCAGTTCCAAGTTAGAATGAGGAAGGAGCACTTGAAATTAAGTAGCTGTGGAGTGGAGAAGAGTACTTTTATGTTGTGTGGGTTTTTGTGTGTTTTTTTTTTTTTTGTTTGTTTGTTTGGTTGGTTGGTTTTTTGTGTGTTTGTTTTTGTTTTGTTGTTTTGTTTTTTCTTTTTTTCTGTCTATTGAGTTGTCACTTATTGTCGGAACCTTTCCTCCACCTTCATATTTGTATTTGCTTTTCAAGGTAATGTTCTCCCTAAATATGTATTCTCTGTGCACCCTTAAGGCTACTATTACATTACAGTCAACAGATATACTTCATGATGGTATAGAGTATTAGCAATTACAGCAAAGAGCCAATGAAGCCCTCAGATGCCTTTGATCCTCTCACTGAGCAATGCAGCCTGTTTAAAAACCAAAATGGACAAAGAAGTTATTACAGATAAAAGAAATGGCAGCCTACACAAAAATATATACTAATGGGGAGGAAAATAAAACAAACCAGAAATATTTCATGTAATATGTCTTCTAAATGAAGCTACCACTTCAGAGAACATACTGTACAAATATTATGTTGTTTACAACTATTAGATTGCTATTTCAGGAAAACTGTTCTGCATTTGGTGTCATGTGGAACGGTACAACATAACTGGTGTGAAAGAAAATGTGTTGTTAAAACCAATGAACTGTATGTTTTAAAAGCTGAATCAGTCACAAGAGACTTGATGTTAAGATTTCTGGAGTTTATTTGCGAGCTGACAGAACTGGAAAATGGTGAACTTTCAACCTGATTCTAAAAGTCAGTAAATATGGTGATCAGTGAACAAGGACAAAGGTGAATAGTTTAAGAAAGGGAACTTCATGTGTACATTGAAAAATGATGTTATTGTTGACCTGAATTCATATGAAGTGCATGTAGAAAGATAATTTCTTTAACAAGATAGGTGAGCCTAACAAGAGGATTTACCTTGGGGGCAAGGATTATTCTTCAAGGGTATGGTGGTGTTGCTTATTGTTCTGTGAGGACTGCAAATACACAGTGGTGAGAAGGAGATGTTCAACCTGGAGATTAACCAGGGTGGGAATTTCAACTGTGGGATCATGGTTGAAGGAAGCACGCAGAGGCTTTACGCGGGTTGCAGCACATGTGTTTGGAAGGGAGTTCATCTGTTCCATTCTGACATCAATTTCTGTCTGTTTAGATGACTTATAAACAGAGGACTGCACATTCAGCTTACCAGTGCTTCTGAGCTGCTCGTGCACATCTCCCTTTTTAAACCTTTAGAACAGAACACACAAAACCCCGAAATCCTGTTTGCCTTTTTGTTTTTCCCACCCCATCTATGTTGACGTGAACTTTCTTCAGATCCCTGCTGGAAACTTACTACTACCATAATGCTTTGCATTAAATGCTGCATGTTGGTATGAAGGTGTTAATAAGAGTGGTTGTCCTCAGTGCTCTGGGCTGCACCTGAGGGCGGGGTTGGATTAAGCCTACCAGACATAGATGTGGGGGAGAAGGTTTGTTTGGGGAGGTAACTCCTCCAGCACAGGTGAGCTGCAGAAGGGCTTCTTGTCTTGCTGGAGTTATAAGTGGGAATCCTGCAAGGAACTGAACTGCTTTGGGGGCTGACTTGAGGAAAGGAGATGACCCTACAGTTACATGGCAGCATTTGACCCTAGCCTGACCAAGGGGTAAAATTTCTGTATTTTCTAATTCAGTTTTCTGGAAAGGAGGTAGAGAAGGAGGGGTGTGTGTGTAAGCATGATGAAGGAATGGATATCAGTGCAGGTCTTGTTGTGACTTGCTTCTGTCTCTCTTATTACTGCCCTGGAGAAGATAAGTCAGTACTGCTTAATGAAGCAGAATCTGGACTGACTACTGTTCCTTCTAATGCGCAATTCCAATCAGTTTGTGAAGCTTTCATGACCGTGTGTGGTAATTTTTTGGCAACAATATTCATTTGCTTTCCTGTTTAAATCCTTGTTACCTCAGAGGAATAGAGTGTCCACTGCTTCATCCTTCCTGATGCCTTGTTCTCTTGATTCTCTAAAATGGGTGAAGGGACTCCTCTCTGCAGGTGCACCAGTATTTTATTGGCATGTGAACAGCAACTTGCACTGAAGTTCAAACAGAACAACATTCCACAATTCTACCTCTCTTGAATAGTGTGTCCTTTAAATAATACCTGTTTCTCCTATGTAAGCAATGCTGAGCACAATCAGACATGTAGACAGAAAGGCTGCTTGCAATTCTATTGATTTCCCTTCTGAGAGGCAGATAGCTGGGCAAGTTCCTGAATCGGTAGTGAAAAAATAGAAGAGATATCTTTGAACTGATACTTGAAGCACAAAGAGCCAGTCTGGTAGTGTGATCACAGGTTGAAGGAGAAATTGTAGTCACTGTGAAATCCATTTATATTTTAATTCTAGCTAGGAATAAATACTTCTTAGATGCTTCAGAGAATATTCACAAATCAGCTTCAGATTGCAGTTCCCTTACTCTCATGCTGCTTTGGTAGTATAAATAACCATGAAGGTAGTATTTCTCTGGGTCTGTCAGCCCAGATACATGCAGTGCTGTATGATGAGCCATCAGCTGTGCAGTCTGATGTCATTGTACAATCTGAAACACAGCGGTCCCTTGGGTGTCTTGCATCTGTCCAGTGTCATTCAGTATCAGATCCAGTGTTTTGGCTATTACTGCAGCTCTCACGCACATTACTTTTAAGTCTTTATGTGTTTGTTTTCCCTGAGGAAGAGTTTCCTTGCTAATTTGTATACCAGGCACCCATGACAATCTCGCTGCATAACATCAAGTTTCACTAATTCAGGCTGGCATGCCATCTGCACTAGCTAAAGGTCAGCTCAAGTGTTACTTGTAATTCTGTATCTTCTTAATAAGCAGCATAGGAGTGGTACACTGAGCCTTGTTCCCTGATAACAGCAGCAGTAATCCAAATTCTGTGCCAACCCCCCCCCCCCCATCTCTCACCTAGAATAAAAATTATATGTCTTGTAGCTCAGGAGCCGCTACTGCATTTCTGGACACTCCATTTCATTGCTTTAATCTCATGAATTTTGCTTGAAAATGCGTACAGTGCTTTGCAAACCCTCTTGTCTTGCTTTGAACAGTTAACAGCGGCCCCTTGTGATTTCAAGAAGAGCTTTTGGCATTCAGGGCTTCAGTATAAACCAGACTGCTTAAACAGGTTCCTGAGCTGCTGCTGAATGGAAAGAAGTATGAGCTCTGGGAGGTGGCTCTGCAAGGTCTACAGCTGCGCTAGGGGCAACATCACTAATCAGACTGAACAGCAGAAGGAAAGAAAGAAATAATGATCGAGGGAATCTCAGGAATCAGTCTGGCTGCAATGCCAGGCCACTGGCTTCTCCCCTGCATGCTGAGCTCCAGCTGGGATGTACTTTGGAAAAGAGCCTAGAGGTAGAGTCAAGGAAGTGAAGCACCTAAATGAGAGACAGAACTGGACTTTAAGAGGGGAGAAATGTGAGCTGAAGTATTATCTAGTCTCATATAGGCATGTGGTTGGGAAGGAAGCAACTGGCCAGCAGCTGGTTCTGCTTCAGGGCATTGGCCCCTCTGGGAACGTGCACAGTAGGTGCCACAATGAGAACCGAACACTTGAAAATTCTCTGAGATTCCTGTTGGGTTTTTTGTTGTTGATTTTGCTGGTCCAGTCATGTACTTGGAAGCGGGGGCACTTTGTAGTGGTGAGGCCTAATTTATTGAAGGAAGACGATGTTGGAGAAATGTTCCATCTTGCAAAGAGTAATAAATATTTCTACACGCACCGTGAGTATACCTGTGTGTTTTGATCTGTATGAGATGCTTCTGAGGTGCTCAGGAGGAAGCACCAGCAACATATCCTGAAAGAACTGGATTTTGAAAACGTAGGAAGGTCTTTGGGCTTGAGTGCCAGTGTTAAATGGTTGCCAAACATTTTCCGAATTTGTGGTGTTGCATTGCCCATGTGTTGCTGTTGGCTACTGGTTGCGATTTGTCACACCTTTCCTTTGAATGTGGAGCTGAAATAAAAATATTGGTGGATAAAATCTTGTCAAGACATAAGTGTATCTGATGTAATATTTATTATTCATTGAGCAGAATGTATGTTTGGCTTTGTAAATCCTAATGAAAGGACACTGAGTCTGGATTAATTTCTACTGTTCAGTAATCCAAGTTCTTAGTAGGAATATTAGGAGGACAGAATCTCTTCTTTTAACCTATGATGTTCCCTGAAAGGGAAAACAACCATTATTTGGTTTTATTTTATGCATTCTTGAAGTCCACATGCTTTGAGATGCTGCATTACTCACTTCAGTCTGTAGATTTTGACATCTTTACTTGTTTTATTTGCTTTGTAATGATTTATATTTAAAGCTAGCTAAAAAGAGGAATAGAAGAAGAGATTATTAGAACTAGTACCTGAAACAGTAACAGAGGTTTTAAATTACAACTAATACTTGCTGCCCATGATTTTTAAGACTTGAAACTGCAAATTAATGTATTGACAGAGCCATGCAAGAGTGTTCCTGTGGTTGTGACTTCTGGAAAGCTTTGTTTCTAGTGGAGGGAATAACATTTCTTCAGTGTTGTTGCCTTAGAGAAGTATAGAAGGAGCTTCAGTGGAGGACACAGCTGACAGCATTGCTGTATAATAACAGAGATGAAAAGCAAATTCAGAAAGAGGGCAGTAAAAAATAACTTCCCCTGGTTCAGACACAAAACTGAAAATTTCATTCAGTACAGCTGCATGAAAGCTCCTGGATCTCGCTGAGATGAATTCAAAGGAAGAAAAAAAAAATAAAGCCCAAAACAGCCTTGGGTCAAGTGAAATTTTAGTTCGTCTTGAAAGGAAAGCACCTTGTTTCTTATAGGTAACAAAACAGTGGAGGAATAGAACTGAAATAATTCACAAAAACCAGGAGAAAGCGCTAGTACAATTATCTTTCACACATTTACTCAGTGCTACAAACTGCTAAATCAGTTGTCCTTTTTGTGGGAAACCTTGGTAAAAAAACTGTTTCACATAAAGGAGTCTGTTTTTCACATTCAAAGTCAGAGCTGGCTGCTGCATAAATCTGTATTTCAGGAAATACTCCTCTGGTTATGTTTGGGTAGTAATCTTAACCTAATATTTTTACCTGAACCTGATTTTCTGTCTCTGTATCACAATCATCTGAATGAAAGCAGACATGTGCAGTTTTTGTCCCCTGATGTTGATTACACTGCTACTGCCACAGTGCCCAGGTGAGATCTGCTTTTATGTTAGATAAGACTGAGCTGTTTAGATTAGCATTTTTTATAATGGTCATGTTGGCAGGTTCTATTTAGTCTTTTATAGGCAGGAACATAGAAAACATGGAAGGATTGTGCAGAGAATCTGCAAATGCCCAGATTGTCACTATGTGATTTGATTCAGTTCTCATTTTAGAAACAGCAGACCCAATTGTCCAGTTTGACAATCTCAATTTACCAGTTTACTGCTGTTTCTTCTATTAATATTTGCATTCTTTAATTGCTGCATCCATGGGGACCTGTTACTTGGTTTATCTTGCTCGGTATCTTTGTCAGTGGCCAGTTTTGTGGTACTGAGGCAGTTTTATTTGGCTGTGCCCCAGATAATATGAGCCTTTGATCCTTAAGTGCTTTGGAAGTGTTGAATCAGTGCCGCGTTCTTTTTGATACAGCTTATTCTCTTTCATTAATATCCCTTTATTATGTGATCCTTCATGTTAAGACATTGAAAGGCAGCAAAACCTCTTGACCTTTCCTGCAGTGGACATAGATGTTGTAGGGAAAATATCTGTTTAATTTCAATTCTCAGAGGTTCCTGCTGCACCTTGATCTATCACTAGTTTTACATTTATAGATCCTCTGGCAGAACTTTCTGCTTTTTGTGTGTTTAAAAATAAATTTTCATTTTTGACATCTGCACACTGTTCCTCAAACATTTCTGGAAAATCTCATTCTGCACTGTACTTCCCAGATTTTGTTCCTTATTTTCCTCACTTTCGTACAACTTCAACCTACTGGAGGATTTCATCTAGTTGTTCATAGCCTTCCTTGCTTTACTGCTGTACCATGCTAATGTCTTTTTGTCTTTCAGGTCTTGTTGATATAAATGGTACAAGCTTGCCAATATGACATTTTGTAAAATCTGTAGTACTTGCTAAAAATTGCCTTCTGTTTTTGATCGTGGCAGTAAGAAGTTTTAGCTTTCGATGCTCCTACAAAGGCTTAAAATTAAACTAACCTTTGTTAAAGACTGTCTTAAGTGGTATTATTAATATTACTCATTGGGTACCGTGTACTGCAAAGAACAAATTCAAGAGATGCTTTTTACCTGTAGGGGCTCATGGGATGTTTTATGCTGTGATGGAGTCACTGAGAGGGACAAGGCTGGAGGTGTTGCACATTGTGAGTGTGTTTATGAAATACTAACACACATGGGAATCAGAGAGAGGATAGGCACCCTGCCTATCTTGAGGTAAGGTACTGTAGAGCTAATATTGTGGTAAATGAATGATATATTTGAAACATGGAACAATGAAGATATTGTGAATTACTCTGAAATGCTCTGTTCACCAGAAAATTCCTTTTTGAAGTGATTAGGGTCAGATTTTGTCAAGACTATCTCTGTTCTTCATGCTGCCTCAGTGCCAGAAACCCTGCTTGCCTTCATGACTGTGAATCTCCTTTTGCTTCTGTTTATACATAAATAGACTTGATTCGATTTGGTAAAGCAAAAGGCTTTTTCTTTCTGATTTAATGGGAAGCATTGATCTGGACTGATAGAGGTAAACATCATGTTAGTCTCTTTTTTAATGACATGGGATTAAAATTTTCTCATAATATTTGAGAATCTGTAGGTTTTTGGCTATTAATGGATGTTGACATGTTTAGCTACTCCTAATGGCAAAACCTGCTTAAGCCCAATATAGAAATGAGGTGTTTTTAACCTTGTACACTAGTCCCTGGACACAAACCAAACTGTTCAATTTACTCTCAATACTTACAGCATCCTTTTTGATCTCTCTCTCTCTCTAGAGTTTGTAAAACTTGTTTGTTCCGAGCTTTCCTTAAGACTGACTAAGCCTGTTGTGAGAGAGCAGCCAAGCTGGACACTTGTGGGTTTTTTCACTGAAGACCATTCTTTTCTGTATAGGGTCCCAAAATGGGTTGATTTAAACAAGTTTCTTGCAGAGTGGCTAAACTGAATATGAATACAGGGGAAGATATTTCTGCTTTTTCCCAAGGAAATGGACTAGTTATAGCCAAAGGGAGAAAATCACCTAAAGATAAGGGCTGTCTAAAATAACATGCTTCACTCCACATATAGGGAAATAATTTCTGGCATTTCAAGTCCAACATAACTGTATGTTTTCCTTGTTCGAAGGGTGACTCTGTAATATCTGAATCCAGGTACAGTCTGAGCTGAATGTCAGCCCCTTAATGTGAGACCTGTTCTCCGCTTGTTTTAGCAGTAAGTGTGAATACCATTGCCTTCTGGGAATATAAATTCAGCCCTGCCTTCCACATGCTTGTGCTTTGGGGTTAAGAGGGGAGGGACGTGTTTGCTAATCTGCAAAGTGGCTGTGGACTGTTTAGCAGGAGTTTGGCAACAGCATTTATTAACCTCAACTAGAGCTGAGGAAGTGAATGGGAAATGAACTGCTGTCCCCACGAGACCAAGAAGGCTTAAACTGGAGTCTGCCTCACTTCCTCATAATGTTAAAATACTGATTGTGGGATTTTTAGGGTGGCCAATAGAAAAGCCATGGCAGCAATGTAGTGCAATGCGTATGACTCTGGTAACTCTGTCAAGAGGGCATTATGTTGTTTCTTAGGGAGGCTATTAAGGGCAGCCCAGAAAGGTTTGCTACCACCAAAGTAAGATGGGACTTCAACTTGAGGAACACAGCTCCACATCTAGCTCTCAGAAAACCTTGCACACTGAACAAGGATTAGCCCATGCTAAATCAGCAGAAGCCTCTGGGCTACAAATTTAAGTGTCTAAAATGCTTAAGACATGGCCTACTAAAAGACTTGGAAACTGTTGTTAGAATATACTTTCTTGGACTTAAAGCAAAACTTCTCTCTGCCTCAGCTGCTCTCTACTTGTAGTAGCTGTCTTCCTCTGATTTTCAAAATTCCCCATGCTTTGCTTCTGTGCATGCGTGGCTGATAAGTTGTTGTTGTGGGTTGTGTATGTGGTGGTTGGGTTTTTTTGTTGTTGTTTTGATCATGATTGTTTTGTTACTCATTTTCTTGGGACACAAGGTGCATTTTTTGTCTTTATCATCTTTTCCTGTTGCCCAAGTTAGATGGCTTTCTGGCTTCCTCAACAGGAGCTCTCAAGGTAGGTGGTATGTGAAAGATGTGGGTTTAAATGCTTTAAGTCTTTAACTCAGGTGAAGTAAGCTTTGTTATCCTGCTTTCTAGGTGTTTCTGAACAGCTACACTGAGTTTTTTGGAGGAGAGTTCTGTGGAATTTTGGTGGGACAAAACAGTGTTTGGCTTTAAAACAAAAAAGCTCAATACATACAATCAAACTCAGATTAGTAGTTTAATTATATTTTTAGCCTTTTCTGTGAGTTGAGGTGTTTTCCCACCCCCAGTGAAACTCAAAGCAGAGGTTCTATATGGCCATCACAAGGTATTAATTGTTTAAACAGGAGGCATTTGAACTCTTCTGCTATAAATTACTGTAAGTGCTTCAAGTCCTCCAGAAAATATGTGAAATTAGAAAATGGAAACTTTTTGATGCAGCAGCACTATCTTTCCCTATGTATTTCTTCAAAGCTAAATGCAGGCTCTGAAAGCAATTCATCCTGCTGAGCGTGTTTTCCAATTAGTACTCTGGGGATTGTGGAAATGAGTCATACTATCATTAATTGGGCTTCTCTGTGCTTCTCCTCAAGCTGAAGATTTCTACTCCAAACATATAAAAAAAATAAGAAACTGAGAAATTATCACCTGCAGCACAAGGTTTAGAAAGGCATATGGCTCAGCTTTGATAACTCTTTAAATGAAACTGTTTGCTCTTTTTATCATAGTTATAATTACATGTTCTTTTCGATAGCCTTGACTCCTGTGTGACTGCTGCAAACGCCAAACTTTTTTGTGTGTGAAGTTTATTAGATTTATTTTCTGATTGCAATGCTTCCATGGATCAGATTTAGCAACAGATGTTGGCCATTATTAATCAATAAGCTCTTGATTATCAGCAAGTTCAGAAATTTATTTACTTTACATGAGGGAAAAATCATTCTAATAAGCTTTCTCTTAAAATTTCATCTGTAAGATCAAAGCAACGAGCTCATTTTCCTGTTTTGCAGCTGTGCTGGATATTGCGTTGTACTTCTCTGATTTTTTTTTTTTTTTTCCTTCTTACTCTTTCCCCTCACCCCAGCTGTGGAAGAATGAGTAATGCTACCACAAATTATGTCTACGTCAGTATGCTTGGTTTAATGGGGACTTCATCTTTTTAATATTTTTTTTATGAAGGCTTGTGTGGACTTGAAAGCCATTTAATGCTATAATAAAAGCTGATAAGAGCTATGGAAAGAAACTGAGGTGCCCGCTTCATGTCTGACTTTGGTGCGTGGAGTGTGCACAGAGCTTTGCTGTGAGGTGCAGAGCCTCCTTGTCTCCAGTTCCTTGGTGTGGCACTAGGCTGCTGTCTTGTGTGCAGAGAGAGAGCTGGGGTCTGGACAAAGTCCAGAGTCATCCTGGGCACTTTGGTGAACTGCATCTGTAAGGCACTGGTCTCTGTCTGCAGAGAGGTGTCAATCCTGACCCCTGACAGAGCATGGACTAATCTCTGCAACTGTGTGTTCAAGAGCTTTAAAGACTCCAGGTAGAGGTGGTGTGGCTCTTCTTTACACAATACCCACTTCCCCAATAAAAGGGTAGGGTTTATCTTTTGCAGTTAGAGACTGATTTAATACCGTCTTTGCTTGAGTGGATTTGGATTTGTATTCCTTGGGCAGTGCAGGAACTCCCCTTAGACTGTTTTTTTGGGCCAGTACTTGCTGGACTGAGGCAAAGGGCAGAGCAGAGAATGGAGGACAAATAAATCTAAGGTGTACATTACACCAAAATACAACCTAAGTAAATAGCATTAGAGAAGGGTCCAAAACCTGGTACTCCTCGAGTGTGTTCCTTCTTGTAAGTGTATGCCTCTATCCTGGAGTTCTCAGACTAGGTATGTGTTCAGTATTGACTGAAAGAAACTTTACAGGATTGTCTGTTGTTTCTATCTTGGACACTATTAATCAGGTAGAATGGCAGTTTGTGCCATTGTTTGTGCTCCAAGGCAAACTTAGAACACCAATGAGTTTGACTCAAATAAAATTTTAAATTATACTAGCTCACAGGTATTTTAAAATAGAAAAAAATAACTTGCACATTCTTCTGTACATGGAAGATAGGGAGCTACCTGGAGTGAGTCTAGCAAAGGGCCAGCACGATGATTGAGGGACTGGGGCCTCTTTCATATGAGGAGAGGCTGAGAGAGATGGGACTGTTCAGCCTGGAAAAGAGAATGCTCAGTGAGGAATTTATTAATGTTTATAAATACCCAATGTGAAGATGTAAAGAAGACAGCCAGGCTCTTCTCAGTGGTGCCCCAGGGCAGGACAAGAAGCAATGGGCACAAACTGAAACATCGGAAACTAGATCTGAATGCAAAACTCTTACTGTGAGGGAGGATGAACACTGGAATAGGTTGCCCAGAGAGGTTTCAGTCTCCATCCTTGGAGACAGTAAAGAGATGCCTTCCAAACTCAACTGTTCTGTGATTCAGGGTATTGGTTTAAGACCTCTTAATATGGATATGCCAGCTACTCAAAAGCTGAGAGATGAAGTTTGTATTTATCTGTAGCCACTTAAAAATCTGTATAAGGAATTAGGTAAAACATATTAACAGTAACTGTGAGGACTTAAATGTATGACTTCACTGAAATTACCTGTTTTAAAATGTTTGGCTCATAAAATAAATCATCTAGCCAATGCTTTGGAATGTGTCAGACTACTTTTAAGTCAAACAGCGGTGCTCTGTATCAGTGTTTTAACTGAGTTAAAAATGTCACCAGCTTGGTCTTGTGTATTGTTGTAGCTCTGGGAAAACAGGCTTACTTGCACTTATTGGACTTGAATTAAGTGACAACAGCTCCTGGTACATCTACAAAGTCAGCATTTTTTTAACATTGTCTTGTTTTACTCACCAACTTCAAAGCTGTTGTCGAGTTGCAACTCCCATTTATTTCCATAAGTGACAGCTATGGCGCCCTCTTGTCTTCTGCTGTGGAGTATGACCTGGGTGTTGCATGTTACCTTGCAGCACAGTACTTGTGAAGAGGAAGGAAAAAAAGACCCAAAGGATATTCTGATACCTTCAACATAAAGTTTTCTTAAGCTGACTGGGAGTTTCTTTGCAGAGTAATGAGACATTGTTCCTTCTCAGCATGATATTCTACATTAGCCTTCAGTTCATAGTACTATGAACAGAAGTGTACTGAATTGTTGATATTTCTGTCCTTCACAATTCTCAATTTTAAAAACCTGCTTTCAGACTTTTTTGCTGTAAATGAGGAACTTAACAAAATGTGTTTGTAGGGCAGGCTTTCATCTTTACTGGGAGTCCTTATCAACTGTGAAATGATGCAAGTCTGTGCCGACTTCTGAGGTCAGTTCCTACTGAGAAACAAATATTAAGAAATGTTGAGCACAACCGCCGCTAAGCTTAGCTGTCATAGCTCAAGTTGGGCATTAAACAGTGATTGTCACTACTATAGAGTGCATGACATGCTTTACTCACAGTTTCTTAAGATTCTTTTACAGCTATTAAATAAGAAATTAGAAGCAGCTCTTCATTATGAAGCCAGAATATGGTTTAAAATCCATTGATTTTAGATGTTTTACATTTATCATGAGATTCTTACCTGCATATGGGCAAGTTAACACTGAGGAATGTCTGTGCCTGGCTCTTGGCTCTGTCCTGCAATCCATCCATTTCCATTATACAGCTGCCAGGCTGTGATTTGTTCTATTCTGTGCATAAATAACAGTTCAAATACAAATCTAGTACCCTGTTCCCCCAGATGGTGGAAGGTCTAGGCTTATCTCTCATACCTGAGACAATCTGATACTGTTGGACCTTTCCAGGCTATGGAATTTTATGAGACAGTAGGAAAAAAAAAAATGGAGGTGGAGCTCAAATGATTTCAGGCTACATTAAAAATTCACTAACGGGCTAGGAAAACTCTTCTGAACTTTATCTTCTGCCTCATGCACGATAGACATTTTATCTTATTCCTTTAGCTTACATCAGGGCAATTTATGCTAGAGAATTTTGTTAGAGGCTTTGTTCTTTTCTAGCCAGAAAAGCAGCTGGATAACATACAGGCACATTTTTTTCCTATCTTGACTTCTTCAAGGTAAATTTCTAGTGTGAACTTGATGCAAGAAACCGCAATTGCAATGTAATTTCATATAAACCTCAATGTATTTATCACAAACTCAGAAACTGGCACAGAAATTTCAGCATGCAAGTGCATAATCAAGGGACAACTAGTCATGAAAGGAACTGTTCAGGTCATTAAAAATAAACTGCTTTTAAGAGTTTGGGGTTTTTTCTGTATATATTTTTGGGACTTCAGAAAAAATACTCTGTAACTTACATTGCTGATATATGTTTAAAGAAAAATGGAAACTACTGAGAAAGCTACCGAAGTTTAATACCCATCAATCTTTATTCATACTGGCCCAATTACTTTTAAAAACACCATTAAGTAGACAGACACTGCCATCTAGTGAGCATCTCTAACATAGCTGCAGTTTGATTGCGGAAGAGAGGAAAATGAGTTGTTTGGAGCAAGTAACTTAACACAGTACAAAACATTTACAGACTTAAAAATGCTGCACTGAATGCTTTTGTCAATTGTATATTATATAATAGAGATACACAGAGCAAAGCTAAAGTATTTTATTAATAATTTATTGTCAGTAAGAAAGACTGGCTAATGGTAATTTTCAGTAAAAACCTTTACAAGACCATAGGATCACAAATATACAGACACTATAAAAACTGTGTCATGGTGGTTTTGGTTCTGAACTGATATGTAGAGGGTCTCCAACACACTTTCCAAGAAGGGAAAAAATGTTTACACTTCTAAAATACAGCAACCCATTTAAGACATTTCCATGTAGCTGACCCAGAAAAATATCAGACCTGACTCCTGTACAATTGGAATTGTGTGAATATGTTGAATTTTTTATAATGAGATTTTAAACCTTAGTTTTTTGAGGAATACATACAGTGATGCCCTGATTATAATAAGTCAGGGTGCTGGTTTTTAATGGCACACTAACACCACTAGTTTCAGTGGAAAACAAATTCACAAAATATCTACAAAATCTAGTTAAAACTATTAAAATCAAAACTGTACATAAAATTTACAAAAAGTAGGAGAAAATTAATTGCATTAGAACTATATAAATATATGTATCATGCTAACATGGAGAAGTGGTATGTGATTTTTTTTTTTTAACATAGACAATGTAAGTACAAAAAGGATGTTCAGAAATGGCACAGCCAATGGAAATATCAGAACTGTCTGATTACAGTAGGTCAGGGAAGTGGAAACAGGCTGATAGCAAGAAATGAACTGCATGATCCAACACTGCCATGCCAGTTTAGCTCACTGAAACAAAAGCATTCCCTGTGGCTGGGGGAAAAAAAAAAAAAAAATAAAAAAGCTCTAGAAAGTTGTTCTAGAATTGACAAAGTTTGTTAGAGTCCAGGCACTTTTGTTGAGCGTGTCAGACTTCTGTATGGTGCTGGGAATCAAGTGGAGGAATTTTCACATCTTCAGAATGACCATCGTCTCCACTCTCATAGTCACTCATCATGACTTCAGACTCCATTTCACAGCATGCTGACACATCAGAGCATGAAGCTGTGGAAGCATACACAGACATGGACATGTTGTCTACAGTGGGCGCTTCAAAGTCTCTATTGTACCCTAATGTGTAAGGAGTGTAAGGTTCTCTGTAACTGCCGTTGACACCACTGGTGGTGGTCTGAGGTTCTGACATGTCTGCAGGATAGTGATGGGGAAGGTATTGATTAAGGTTAAATCTCTGCCTGCTTCTTGTAGAAGAGCCCAAGCTACCTACGGCTGGCATGTCTCTGGGTGGCTGTATTGACTCAAACTGGTCGCTGTATTCTGGTGGTAATGGTGGAAGCTCATCAGGTGCAGGAAAGTCATCAGGTGGAGGTGGAAAATCACTTTCGAGGTCATAACCACCAGGGTAATAGTCTGTATCGATGGCGTTTGGATCCGTGTAAAGGGGAGCTGACTCCTCAACCACTTCATAATTTGGATACTCTTGGATCCCTGGCAACTGAACACTTGGCATCCAATCTGATGTATCCCAGTGATAACCTGAAAAGTTATTTTTTTTGAAAGAAGAAGTATTAGTATCTTGTCTTCAAGTGAAGCTGAACTGAGAGGCTAACACATATATAAAGACAATGCAATCACTGTGATTAGGACACTAGTTAATTAGAGAGCAGTTTGCCCAGGTTCCACAAAAGACATTCAACACAACACAACCTAACATGATGCCATGCATTAAGATATTGCGTCATTCACACTTGAATTTTACACTTTTTCAGACATCTCACCTAACATGGGAAGAGCTGTAGGTCACCTATGGAATGTGCGGTCACAATAAATAATGGCATAGAATCATTTACTGGATAGCAAAGAACCAACAGCCTCCCTGGTGCAGCTAAATTCTTAATCAATTGTTGTATAGTAATTACAGCAAGGGTGATTACAGCTGCCTGTTTTTCTTAAGAATGTATTTAGCGTATATAAACCATGTTTTTCTTACATAAAAGAAGTAATTTCTAATTGGTAAAGTATCCAGACCATTTAAAGTGACTTTACTCCTTAACTGATTTGTCAAGTTAACAGAATGCTGTTAGCTCTACAGTAACTTGCCACACCTCTGAGAAAAATCTTTGACTATTAGTAAAGACATTCCACATTCAAATACAAGAACAAACCAGGACAATCAAGCCTAATCATGCATAAATGAATGAACCTGATCCTCTCTTGCAAGCTCCCCCTGAATAAGTTTGTATTGGTCTGCTGGAAACTAGATGTTATCCTGATTTAATTAAAAAATAATTGTTTTTCTCATCTAAACACCAAAAATGAAAATCATACAGAGTTGCAATAAAGTGCAAATCTATTAAAGAGTAATCACTGCAGACAAATGCACAGCAAGCAACTGATAGTAAGTCTGTGTTAAAACCAACAAATATTTTGGTGAACATCAATGAACTGCATGCAGAAGTCACCTCTTGAATTGCTGAGGTCAGGAACAGCAAAAGATTCTTTAGGTGGCAGAATGAGAAGAAAAAGGAAAAAACATCTGTAGTTAGGAATCATATAGTAGAACCGATGTGAAGATAATGATGTTCATGCTGCTTTTGTCCATTATTAGTAGGCAAAATATGCCAGTTTACTTAGCAGTACTAAAATTAGCATTTATTTTTTTTCATTTCTGGGCTCCTTCTTTGTTAGACTTGAACTGCAGAATAGCTACTGAGCTAATGTAGCCCACCTGGGACATGGCTGTGTAGTGGCAAACTCTGCAGAGTCTGTAGAAATCTGTCACTAGATTAAGACTTCTGCTAAAAACGGTAACAAGACTCGGTCTGATTATTTTTCTTTCCTTGTATCTACTTGGTTTTCCATACTGGGCTTCATCTATTAGGAATGAGACTTTCGAGCATCTCATGCAAAGATGGGAAGTCTCCCTCTGGTATCTAGTATATCTTCCCTACACAGTGCACTGCCTCCCTTTGTACAACAATCCTAACAGCTCATGCTCAGCAGAGAACTGTCCTGTGTTATCTGACTTTCTATCTTCAGGAATCTATATTCCCTATTCAGGTCTGTAAGGATAGGCAATGCCTATCCTGATACCAGATTCTTCTCCTAGGAAGTGATACTTTTATCTGTTCTTGAAAGACTAGAGGGGCAGCGGTTGACTCTTGGGGGTGGTGAGGTGACTTTTTTTTTTTTTAAGCTTGCCTAGCCCAGACAAGAAAAAAAGGAAAAAGACAATCTGTCCAGAGCGTGACCTTGCCAAAGACTTAGGCAAGGATATCTGCTGCTTGAACTGGCGCTCTCCTGAGCGTGCTCGAAAGTAGAGCTTGCGTCTACCCAAGATGCTTTGAAAAAAAGAATGCTGATTAAGAGCAGAAACATCCAAGTGTTAAGAAGTAGCTGAGCAGGACATCTTTAATCTCCCTATTAATATTCTGCAATGCATAAAGTATTTGTATTTATCTTACAGTGATACTAAACCACCAAGCAATACTTTCAACTTTGACTTGAGAACTACATGCATCATTTTTACTTTCTACCAATTAAAATCTAAGAGAAAATCTGAATAAGTTGTTAAATATTTTCCCTGACAGATTTTGCCTCTTCTAGTCTTACAATTCTCCCTTTCATAAGTATTGCACATTACAATTTTTAGCACTGAGGACTATGGTCTATAGGTACATACTAATGAAATGTTCTCACATAATTAGAAGTCTTTGTGTTTGTCTACTTTTTTTGCATGTCTGCATACATTAGACAGGATGTACTTCCAATAACAAACCAAATAGAATCTTTAGCTACTATAATTAATTTTATGTTCTTAAAATGGCTTTAAGTAAGACTTAAAAAAAAGTAAGGTTTCCTAGTCTGTATTAAGAAATAAGAAAAATGAACTGTGGATATTATTTCAGAAGTAACCTCTGCAGACTCAAGGTCATGGAGTGAATTACTTGCATATTACTGGAACTTTAAGGATTTTTAAGCCAATTAAAAATAATAGCTAGCATTTGTACAGACTCACTGGTACCTATTATTTTGTAAAGAGTTTGTGTTTTGCAGAGTTGTCAGTTCTGAACTTTTAGCAGGAAAGAAATGTCTACTTCATCTCTTTTAAACTTCCAAATACATAATACGCAGTGTGTATATACACTCAAACATACTTTTTAGATATGGATGTAATGTTGGGTAGTAACCACCTACTTAAACTGACATATACCTTTTCTGTTAAAGAGGCAGATTGAGCTGAAGATGGGGGGAGTACAGACATCAGACTGCTCCTGTCCTGCTTAGCTGGACAAGGTGCCAACAAATGTGGGTATGAGAAGAAAAGGAAGTGGGGGCTGCTGTTTTGTGTCTGTGATGCTGTCTCAATTCTGCTAGGAACTTTAGTGTGAATATTTTCAGGAGAGAGTAAGCACCAAGATCTTTTCTTGCTGATACTTCCTCCCCCCCACCCGCAAGAAATCACACTTTGAAACCTGTCCATAGAGTAGCTACAGCATACATGTGAAAATATGAACAGATATACAATATAAATATATATAAATATATTCTTATCAGAAAGACCAAGTAAATAATACTTTCTAACCCCCATCTGCTAGGACTACATTACTAGAAGACAAACGTGCATTAGTCTGCCAAAGCAGTAAATAAATATTAAAACATGTATATACCTTCTTTTTCCACCGAGTCAACAACAGCATTGACAAGGTGTATTACAGTCACTATGGAAGCTTGTAAAAGGTATAAAAGGAGCAAATTAAAACAAACCTATAGTTAGTATCACTTTAAACAGCACATAGGTATACAAAAAAACACTGTAAATTGCAGTTCATTACTATTTTATAAAGCAAAATTATTGGTGTACCTATACATTTACTCTCTATCTAGAAAGCAGTTGCGTATCATATGTAAAATACATCTCTCAACCTGATTTTTATTCTTGATAAACATGAAAAAGTACTTGTAACTACTCCTGAAGCAAATTCTGCACAAGCACAAAGTTGCTCTAGTTGTGTTAGAATTTCTAGAATGTTGTTTAAAACATACTATATGCATAACACTTAATCTACATAGCAATAAACTAGGCTTTTCGAAAGGCTTGTGTTGGGTGAATTAATGACTATTGCATTAGGCTTCCCCTTTTAGGTTGCAAACTACATTCCTGCCCCACTTTCCCCTAGCTGTGGAAGACCAGGGAACAAATTTTCACTAAAATGAACTAAAATGCTAGAACACGAAAAATATCTACTGAAAACTTTGGCTGCTGACCTGATTAAGTTGTGTGCAACCCGTGGTATCACGATAGGAATACCAAATTCAGGTTGTGACATTCTTATTTAAAACCAACCAAAATGAAAGTATTTTTTTATCCTTTCCCTTTCCCAAGATACTTTTGGAAGGAAGAAGTATTTACTCTTATAGGGTAGGATGAGGTAAGCGCATGCAATTTGTTTGCATGGCTCAGGGATTACATTTCAAACTAATACATTCAGAATCTACCAAAAATGAACAAAGAATATCTACAATGCTACAGCTATTTCTCTTAAAATGATGTATTAATGAGTAATCAATACATGACGAGAAATACAAATAAGAACTGATAAAATACATGAGATGGAGAGGAGAACAACATGTACTGCACAACACGTAAAAGCACAGGAAAAAAGCTGAAATTTGATACCAGGTCTACTGATAAAATGATGAGTACTGTAAGCATACCATTTTACTTTCACCAGTCATTAACACAGATATTTCTTTTCATGCCGTTAAGAACAAATCACTCCACTGAGAAGCAGAATGTTCTTTATTCCTAAGCTAAAGGAATTTCATTTTTTTTTTACCACTCAGAGACAAAAGTAGAAATTGGAATAGAGTCAAAACATCTTAACTTGGTAAATTAGGTTATGAGACGACTGCGGCTTTGTCCAGTCTGCAATGTTTCTGAATACATAGATGCATTCATACCAACTGTAAAAGCATCTGTGATCACAATGGAAAAGTAAAATACTTCCAATTAATAATAAAACCCCAAAATATGTACGTTGATTACATTTTAATGGATTGGTGTTGTGAGCAAAATATTTTCTTATTTTTATATTGGCGTTTTTCAATGTATGAAATTTTTCTATTAATTCTTTTTAATCATGGTGAAAGCCAAATATATTCTTCTACTATAACAAAATTCCTTTTTTGTGCAGCTTCCTTCATTACTAAAGTAATCAAACTTACAAGCAGTCCCTTAAACTCTGCTCTCACTCAGAACTGATCTGATCCATATGGGAGCTGAGGTCGCAGCAAGAAAAAGAGAAGGAAACAAATGAAACTGTAACACCAGAAAGCTTTACTGAAAGCTGAAGGTCAAAGCAAAAGTTATATTTGTGCAGAGGCCATTTTAAAAATTCACTGTACTCTTGTATAACATGATAACTAATGATTACCTAGAAGAGTTTCTCAAATTTGAACACGCTTTTAACACCTTTTAAACACAAGGCTCTGAACACCTTGTGCTGCATTTTCACTGTTAATATTCTAACAGCAGAATGATTACATATAGTTTCAAGGTTAAGTAATTAACATGACGTGTAAGATAGGCAAAAACTTTTAAAAAATAACAGATCTAGGTATTAACATAAGTAAATACAGATATATATTAAATAACCTCTTATTTAATATATATTTGATATCTGTAAGTCCTATTGATACCAAGAGATATAGATGCACAGACAGAATGAATGAATGTAAGCGGCAGCACAGAACAATTGTATTTTACGTACCGTTGTCATCACATGATTCAGACTGGAAGGAGCTGAGTGACTGGACCTCAGACATGCTTTCTCTAGCACTATAAGGATGGGAGTTCTTTTCATCCAGAGGCTTTTTTGAAAGGCAGGGGTCAAGATCTACTACTTTAGCTGAAAGAAAAAGTTTTAAGCGAGATGACTAATAGATTCTAATTAAAGAGTCAATAAAATTTATGGTGTAGATCTACACATTTTTACAAAACTTAATAGAGCATGAAGCCCGATCAGACTGAAAATCCAGTAAAGTGACAATGTTTTTTCAGCCTCAATGGACACAGAAAGAGACTTTGCACTCATATTAAAATTGTAGCAGCACACACCTTTTACAGAAAAGTAATAAAATAAGAACATTTCTTACTGTCATAGTCAAAATCCCAGCTGGGTTTCTGTATTGAATCGCTGTCTGAAGGAGAGTTGGAGGGAGGTGGAGGTGGCAAATTTGGTGCTACGCTGCAAACAGCCACAGCTTTCCGGTGACCATGTACAGAATCTGGGTTAAAAGTACTAAACTCTGGGTGCTCGGGGATAGCAGACCCCTCAAAAGAATTCCTGTCAAGATTGTTTCTGGAGTCGCTTGGAATGCTTGGAGTATATGAAATGGGACGAACAGGAACCTGTGGTGGGATGTCAGAATAGATGTTCTTATTCAATTTTGCATCAAAATAAGGTCTTTGCAAGAAAGCTGTTGTAGTTCCCAGTTGCTTGTCTTCAGGTTCTGGCTGGTGCTTCTTCTTTCTACTAATCACTTTGCGGCAAACAACAAAAATCACAACTAACAAGAATATTCCTGCGATGAAAACAATAATCCCAATCACTTCAGCTAAGCTAATGTTCCAAGATGTTGACACATATTTGTTAAGAACAATGTCTGTGCAGTGTTTTCCTCCAAATCCATGGCTACAGTTGCAGTGATAGGAACCATAAGTATTCTCACAAAGGGCACCATTAAGACATGGGTTTTCTACACATTCATCCACATCAGTCAGGCACCTACCAGAAGCAGAGCAGAGAAATGATGGTTAGTCTACATCAACAGTCTCTGTTGCAGTTTCCTTGTTCTCAATGATTCTATATATGTTTAATACACAGTATTGATACACAGTATTAATACATAGGCAATTTGCTATTTTATCAACATTTCAGATTTCGACCAGTTTGAACTGTTAAGTGATACCATTAAAAACTCCATATATGTGGAACACTACTTACCTTTCTCCACGAAAGCCTGCTTCACACTCACAAACAGGTCCATCCAAACTGTCAATACACTTGCCACTATTTTTACAAGGATTGTCCTTGCAATATGGACCCAGCTGGCACCTGCAAAAGCAAAAAAAAAGCAGGAGGGGGAAGCATAAATGAACCATTACCTTACTGCAAGTATATAGTGTGCTGTTGAGGGCTGTAACACAGGGGCTAGCGTTTATGTCAACTAACCCCCGTGGGTTTCAAGGTCTGAGCTTTAAATAGGAAACATATAAAACAGAAAAAATGTTATCTTTATATCCTATTCTTTAATGGGTTAATTGGTACAGTAAACCATACAAACATACCTTTGGCCTGTGTACCGTCCTCGGCATTGGCAGATAAAATCATCACTGACCGGGATGCAAGTACCACCGTAAAGGCAGGGGTTGGAAGCACATGGGTTGACACTCACATCGCAGTAAGTTCCCATAAACAAAGGACCACACTTGCAGTAGTAACCTGAAATCAAATATAGTCTTTTTGAAAGACACACATGGCTTTACTGGTTTTAAGCTAACATATATCTCTGCCCACCTACCTGTTTGAAGCAAGTAAGGATGGGAAGAAATAGAAATATTTTCAATGAAAGATGAAGGGAAGTCTAACAGTAAGGTTTTTCTTGGATATGATTGGAGGGTAACTTCCATTTCTATCACAAAACACAAGCTTGTCACAATGATTTCAGAATTTTTAAAGGAAGATTTTAAAACCGGCAGTTAAGAGGGTGCCTCTGGTGTTGACACTGAAGATTAAACACCCACTTTGTCTGATGGACTTTGCCTACTTCATACCCCCCATGGAATTGATTCTAGAAGACAGGCAGACACAGCCTTCCTACCTGCTCAACAACTGGCCTTCTACAACTCCCTGGGAAATCAAGAATTATTCACAAGGTTGTTTTGTCCTTCACAGCAGGGAAGTAGAAAAGCAGTTCTGAAAACTAAGGGCAGAAGAATATAGCACATCTTACCTCCATTTGTCAGGGCGTTGCAGATGCCTCCATTCTGACACGGGCTGCTTGAACAACCTTCTGTGGTAGTCAGTAAACATCCAGGAGTCACATCTACAGATTCTTCCATGTGTGCATAATTTCGTGGCTTACTGTTTAGGGGCAGCTCTTGTCCATTAAGTACAATAGAATCCATACAGCCTCTGAAACCATTGCTAACCTGAAGACTTCTGCCATGTCTTGTACCTTGCTGCCGAATATGACCACCAAAAAACACATGGTTATCTAGGTTTAGTGTCCTAAGTGTGCCAGGAGCAGTACCAGATGCAGTATGCACCCTATCCAGAACAAGTCGTGCATAATTTCCATCCACTTCCAGAGATACTGAATGCCACTGGCCATCGTTAATCTGAATGCTCTGAACGGAGACAATCCCAGGTCCACTGCCACAATCAAATTTATATTGCAGCCTTCCATGGTGAATCTACAGAGGAAAGCCACAATATCAACAAATGATCTGCACACTTAGAGAGTACAAAATATTGACACCTATAAAAGTTTATGGTTGCTGGAAAGATAAGATGATGGTGGTGTTCATAAAAGGCAGCTTAATAACACCATATTCCAAACAGTAACACTAATTGTGATTCATGCTACAAGGTTCTTTTAATTAAAATGGATACTTTGTACATTTTTTCCTCTCATAAAGAAGTCACAGATCATCCTCAAAAGATTACAGTACTTCAAAACCTTTCATCTTATGATTTAAGTGACTTCTTCGGTACAGTCTTCATGAGTATTATAAGCAAATAAATTTAAAGTTGTTAATTAAAATAGATAATTCATTTATTTTATTTTTAAAACATTAAAGAAAACGAATTCATTTTACATATTAAAAAAAATCTATACAAATTTGTCACTCTGCCTTGAAGGCAATTCTCAGTTACAATGTACAGAGATGTTATAATTCAATCTTGTAATGTGGCACAGGTAAGAAGAGGAGAAGATATGCACTAGGAGATATTAATGTACCTCTAAGATACTGTAGTCTGTTCCTCGAGCATACATAACAACTGCATGAGCAGAGTAAGTTCTAAGTCTCATTGTCAGCTTCATTTCCTCTTTGTTCTCATTTTCCGTGAGACGGTACTTCACGTAGCTGCTCCCAGTGAAAGTCACAGCAGAGCCAGCTGATGCTTAGGAATGTAGAAAAGCATAAAATGTGTTAACACAAGGTTGGAATTGAATTTATATTTGGAAAGTAGTAAGACTTTTTTCAGAGATTTTTTTAGAACTAATTTCTTACCAGGACACTGTCCAGTTTTGCTGTCTTGGCAAACACAGGTGTATTTTCCTTCCTTTGGATCTCCTAAGCATTCGGTACCTTCAGGGCATGGGTTTCCTTCACACACATTATTCACCTGGGGGCATTTCCCTTCTGTAAAACGAAATACGTTATTTTGCTTCTGTTGGTGGTAATGATATTCTCTGACAAGAGATAATTCAGTAGCTGAAAGCAACCCAAATGATATTCCTAACTCCCAGACGAGGAAGTTAAATACCAGTTACGGGACATGACCGGCACAAACACAGACTAGACAAATGGCATTTATAGTGGCTGATGTTCATAGTTACTTTGATTACTCAAACAATTCAACTGGTAGAATTTGGAAACTGGTGGTGTGGTGGTTTAAGGTTTACCATTACTGTCATACACCACAAAACACATGAACAGCGTGGGTTGGGGAGAGCACGACAAGAGTGTGTCTGTATTTGAGACAGAAAAGGAATAGGCTTTAAATATTTACTTAAGATGTGCAAGTTCATCCGGCAACATTGTCATGATTTTAAAAAGCAATGTTGTTTTCCTCAGAGATAAAGACAAATCAATCTTTTGTTGTAAATCTGTATACTTATATGTATCTTAATCAGTATTCATTTCCCAGTTCACCCTGTCATTTCCAGCCAAATTTGGAAGATGTGTGGGCTACTCCTCTGAGCAGAAACCAGGAAGTTCTTCAGGTACTTACCTTCATGCACTTACTTTCATGCATACAAAACTGAAAACGTCTGGCAATTTAGAACAGGCAACAAAAAAAGGAACTCCTTTCAAAAAATGGAAAATGATGGTGTAAGTATAAAATAATCCCCTACCATGAGCTTACATTATGTAAACTCTTAAAATGAGGTAATGAGAAAAGAAAGAATTACTCCTTACTCTGAATAAAATTAGGCAAATGTTGCAGTAAGGGTTACAGGACATTCTTAATCTTGTCTTGTAATACAAATTTTCCCCTGTGGATTACGGCTGTTCAAAACCAGAACAATCTTTTCAAGGTTACCATTTCCATTACTGCTTTTCTTACCTTTACAAAGACAAACTGCTGTTCTGTGATGACGAGGAGTGACAAAACTCAACCTGGCTGTGCTGTGGGTTGACATGATGTTCTCATCCACTGTTACTTTTTCTTCACAAAATTTCAAAGGACAATCTAGGCCAGCGCAAAGCTTATGGAAAACATCGATTATTCGGACACCTAAAATCTCTTCTAGGTCAGGCACAGAAGAGTTTATCTTGTGGAGCAAGATTCTCATTGGGTGCTGAAAGCTACCAGACTTTTCAATATTCAGGAGGACATCCAGGTTTGAAGGAGGATCCGAAGGCTGCAAACTAACAATCTGGATGTCATTTCTCCTCACGCCCAAGATGTTTCTTAAAGCTCTTTGGAAATTGCGCCAGTAATCACCAATGAATTCTTCAGGAGCAAGATTTGCAAAGCGTATTGCAATACTGTGATTTAGTAAATCTTGTGTGATTTGTCTGATGTGTACAGTAATATCAGCTGCAGTTGTAAATTTTCCATCTGTAACAGTGACATTTAGGAGGTACTGTCCTACATCTAACCTTTTATGTGCTATTAGTTTGCCACCAGTACTGGAAACGGAGAACAAGGATTCCATTTTGGGGTCCAGACTGTATGTCAAAGTATCATAAACATCTTGATCGGTTGCATGAATTTTTCCAATGACACCACCTGAATATTCTTCCCCAAAGGCTGTGATAAAGATTTCTAGAGGCAGAATTGCTGGAGAATAAATGCTTTCCTCAATAACTCTTATGTCAATGTAAGTCAAAGATGACAACGGTGGTTTTCCATTATCTGTCGCCTAAAGGAAGATGAGGATAGAGTTATATTTTTGCTTCACCTCAAATTCTGCTGTACAAATTTGTACTGTATACAGTAGAGTTATATTTTTCTACCAAAAAAAGTTACTACAGGAATATGCTTTATGAAAATTGCATAACATAGGTCATGACATAAAAGTTAGTATTGAAAATTTAAAAAGTTGATATAAGCAGGCACACACAGACATGTTTTCGCTTCTTTGAAGATTAAAAGGTTACAGTGCTCTTAACACCTGGAAATTCCAGGAAGCTACTAACACTGCTAGCAAATACAGATGAAGTGCACAATAGCTGATTTCAGACAGCAGATGGTGCTTGAGGCTTTTTTTTTAAGCATGGTAACAAATTAGAAACTTGAAATGACTCATGCACTAGAAACGTACAACGTGATTCACCACAGTTATTAGCAGGTGGCCTTGGAAGACAATCTAAATGCAGTATGTCAAACAGTACTTCAAAGGAAACAATACATGGAGAAAGTTAAAATTAGTTATGTTGTCTTCCATGATTTGTGATCATGGAGAGGAAAAAACCCTACATGTAGTGCTATTTGCTTCAGACAATCAAAGTAATTATCTTTAACAGAATCAACTTAATTCAGTTTTGTAGCCTCTTTGAACATTGCATCCCCTGTCCTCCACCTTTTTTGATAAAAGCATACACTGTTGTTGTATGAAGAGCAGACCAAAAAAACAGTAGAAAACTGAGAAAAGAGCATTCCCTTCAGTTCTTTCTTTCTCTTTTTTTATTTTTCAGCTCTTGCTTCCCATCTACTTTTTTTTCCCAGAGCTTTTTCTGTGCAAAAAAGAATTGGAGAGATAAGAAAGGACAGAGGGGATACAAAAGGCTCCAAAGATAAATCACATACTGCATTGTTCAAATAATTTTACAGTAATTTTGCAATGACTACAGGTAGTTGGTACACTCCAAAGATCTATGCAGAGAAGCTGCTTTTGATTTTTCATACAAATTTAAGCAAAAGAGGAAAAACTCCAGGCAGGCACAAGACTATCTGTGGATGTGCACAAAATCGTAGCATTTTTGAAAGGTATAACTAAGTCTACATCTGTTAACTCCAGGAGACAGGCATGGCCAGAAACTTGCCCTCTAGTTACCCAAACTAGAAGGAGAGAAGTGTTCAAGTTGGCAAAGTTCTGTTTTGCCTAGATTTCTGCCTGGAAACAAGACAAGGCACAGGCAGTTCAGCTACAAGACAAATGCCCAAGGGAAACAAGACAGGGCTCAAAACAAACAGGCAAGCAAATTATAATAAATGGATAGCAAGTAGGAAAGAAGAGCCCCAGGAGAAATGATTTTTCCATAGTGGAGATATTTTAAAATCTGCTGTGGTTTTAAACTAAAGACGTCAGAGTGTGGCACAAAGGACTGTATGACTCATAGCTTAAGATTTCACACACTAATACTGTGAGACATTTGTTAATGGATAATCTGTTTCCTTTGGAAAGAGGGAAGGCAAATGTGAGTGGCATGCACATGTAGGTGGCTGTTGGGGAAAAAAATCATCCTTATTTCTATTAAAGCCACAAAAGTAAGGTAGAGGAAAGGCTCATGTGAAGTGAAGTTTTTTGGTGGTAGTGAGTGTGCGTGGTGTGTATGGGAGGGGTTGTTTGTGATTTGTGTTTTTTATTTTTTTTCCAATTAAAGTATGCTTGTGACATATGAAAACCTCTGCCTCAACAATCATTTCAGAAAGCAACCAAGGTGAAAGTTGTCAATACTGAAAAGCACACCAGTGAAGGTCAGTTAAAACATAAAAACAAGTATCAAGAGATCATACAGAGCCATTAAGCTGTGAGTTGCAAGATGAAAGTGCAGAAATTAAAGACGGTGTAAATTTGAGAACGTGCCTTGCTACTATCTTTGAAAAATAATTTTTTTAAATGAACAGGGAAGAATGTTTTTCCACAAAAGTCAAGTATCTATTTTTGTGTGTATCATTGGAACTGAAGTCTTGTGATATGGAAATGCTAGTTTTAGTCTTAGATGCCTTCATGCTCATGTACAGTGACTCACTAAGGAGAGAATAATAGCAAATTATAGCACTATGTCTATTTTTTAAAGTTATCATAGTATAAGATGATAAATGGCAATGAAAAGACATATTTCCAGAATCCAAGCAGAGAACATGTAAATCAAGGGATTACGCAGGTCCAAAATACTGAAATTGGGTAGTACAGCATTCCAAAAATGCACATTAGTATAGTCTGCTTTAATGGTTGCCAGTCTATTAGAAGCCTTTGTTCTAAATGAGTACATTTGATTTAAGACACTTGTTTAGCTCCTGGATGCCATTAAAAGAGCCCTTATTCATTCCGTAGAAAAAACAGGCACTTTTAAAGTGCTGTGCTGAAGAGAAGATAGCTGACATACTTGGAGGCTGTTTACAAGCATCCTACAGCCTGGCAAGTGGGTTGGAAATGAAATAATTGCATGATTCCACCCAGAGGAAGGTGTCAAGTAGGCACCCCATACTTAAGGTAGGCATGACAGGAAGGGCCAAAGGTGCAGCCAAATCATGAAATTTGACAAAGACAGTGGACCAGTCTACACAGAACAGACAATCTCCTGTGGACGCATTCATAGGAATATGTTTTAGAAGCAAAATAAATAGAAATTAGTTACTGCTTAGAGAAAATATAAAATAAAACATTGGAACCTTGTATTACACTGATGGCCAACAGAGTCATTGTCCCACTTCTAATTAGCAGACCACTACTGAGAAAAAAATGACTGAGAAATTATATACCTCCCTGCCTCCTTCCTCATCTCAATCCTTAAACACTAAACTGAACTACATTTAAATGGAAGCTTTATCTGGTTCTCATAGTGATGGCTCCTGATAACATGCTTCAGTGACTACACCAGCAAATGACAGTACCTGTGGGACGTTTTTTTTCCTTCTCCAAAGAAAAAAGTTAGACTTTGTGTAAATACGCCATGATTATTATCCTAACTTGGACAGAATTCAATACACACTCATGCAGACAGTACTGCTCTAAAGCTCTGCAAGTGTATGTTTACCCAGAAATTGTCTGCAATATTACATATGAGAACAACTAGAGACTGAAATAAATTCCTCATGTAAAAGTAAAGGCAAGACTTTTTCTTAAAACACAAATCTGGAAATGAAGTTTAAGAACTAAAGCCAGCTATTTTTAGCCTACTGACTTCAAGTTCCCAGTTCCCAGCTGCTTAATATATAACTGAATTAAAAAGTATTGGATAAGATTAAAAAATTGGGTTTGAACTTTTTTACATCAGGTTACAAAAAAGTATTTTAGAGAACTTAGCTATGTTCATTTAACCTGGATTTTTTTGATATGGTCTGCCATTTTGGTTTGTTTTGGTGGTGTGGTTTTTTTTTTTTTTTTGTGTGTGGGTTGTTAGTGGTTTTGTTTTTTTTTTTAGAACAATGGCATATGTAGGCATATATGATAGCATTCAAGGTAATTTTTAAGTTTTATCCTGTGTTTTCCACTGCAAGATTCTGAGATCTCCAAGTGCTGCAAATTTCAATGCCACTGATCTGGTTTTCCGTACTTTAAAAAGATGTTTTCAATTGCTAATTGTTTCAATGGTAAAAGAATGTGGCACTATAGAAAAACATTTCAGTACTGCCATGATGTGCAACTTTAAATATCCCTGTTTCCATTGTGTCAGTGTAGTCCAGCTCACAGCTTCAAGGGTCAAAGCGACAGTGGCTAAAGGAAGCCTACAGCCAACAGTAGGTGGCTCGAGGGACCTGTCTCTGCTGGCTTTTCCAGCATCCCACATGAAAAGCAAAGGACTTCTCAAGACCACTCACACAGTTAACATTTCACTTACACCTTACCCTCATAGTGAGTTTAATTAAGCTCACTAATACAGCTGCGTGGATTTCCATTTAAACCAACAGACTTTGTCTCTGAAGATGTTACTACAAGGGACATGCCTCAGATAACTACTTGGCATGTCAGGATCTTGTAACAGAAAGACAAGGTGTAGGGAGGAAAAAGTGGTGAACTGGGCATAAGTGGGACAAGTTAACTAAATACTTATACTAATAACACAAAAGACTTAGAGCCAGTGCATCCTACCTTAACATGAAGTAAATAGTGATCCCTCACTTTGCGATTCAGAGCGGTAGTTGTTGTCAGTACTCCCTGCTGGTTAATCTGAAAAGTGTTCTCTTCATTTCCACTCAGGATGGTGAAAAGGAAAGGAGGGCCATTGTGAGAAGAATCCTTGTCTGTCACCACTAGCTGTAGCACGCTAAATCCAATAGGCTTATTTTCCTGTAAATGCGTAATACAATTGCATTTGTTTTACTATAATTGAGGATATAGCCTGACACTGATTTTTTTTTCACAACAGAAAAACAAACAAACATCAAATTACTGTCAAACCAGTTAATCAGTATAAGAGAAATCAGAATGAGAATATTATTTAAGGAAAAATACTGCCTTCTGAGAACAACAATGAAAATAGCAAAGGGAGAAAGGCAGGACATTTTTAAACCTTGGGGGTTTTAAACTTTGTTTTACCACTTTAACAGCAGCTCAGGCTTGAAACTTTACATTTTTCTCTTTTGGTCTGAATTACAATTACTGTAGATTAATTACCAAGTCAAAGACTTCAAATTTAGCTAAAACACCTGTTGAGAATAATCTAATTCCTTTGTTAGGAGGACCAGAAAAACACACTCCTCCACCTTACCCCTTGAATCCCTAATTAGTGTTCTGACTACAGTTATGGCTGCTACATACAAAATCCACGTTTTAAAATTTGCATGACAAAATCCCTTCAAGTTTGCATCATATAGGGTGCCTGAGGTTTCACAGACACTTTACATGCTTCGGTTTATCATGTACCTGATACACACACACAACCTTATCTAGCACTTCTAATGCCTTTCCCAGAATATTTGTGCTATATTGTATTTACCAGATTTTTAATACCTATACATATTTTAAATGCAATAAAAAGTAGAAGCGTTAGTGTGAAGTACAACAATAACAAAATGCTATTCTTTCACAGTTGCAAAACCTCCTAATAACAAGCATACTCTTTGTTTTTGAGAGAGTAAGTCAGGTTAATTATCAGATATTGCAGCTGAAGCTTTTTTCCCCCTTCAGCAAAACAGACAAGGACCATCATTTTAAAATACAAATATTTACATGTGGATATCCAAAGTAATTTGATTTTTGTAACAGCTAAGCACATTTCCAACTGTGTCCAAATATGTCCATCTCAAATATATCAGGAAACGCACACCAGCATTCTTGGGCAACTCCTCCAGCTTCTTCTCTGCTACATTCATACTAGGAGAGACTGATATGAATGAACTATAAAACACAAGGTCTTCCTTTTTAACTGAGTAAGGGCAACATTACACACATTGGATATAGTCTGTAGTTTTAGGGGATACATTAATTAACATTCAGTTCAAGAAAGACTGTAACTTGGGAAAGAAAAATAGCTTTGATGGCACAGAAATGTACATATCTGTTGCCTTTAAAAGGAAAAGTAAGATCCAGGACATTTTACTTGCATTGTCTGTACATGTTAGGTAGCGATGAATCACTTTGTGCTCTTTTGGAAAGCTACCTTTACAAATCAAGTACACAGTCTCAAATAGAGGGGGTGTGTTAGGATGGTACAGTGCACCAAATAACACTGCCTGATCCCCACTTATCTATTGTACAAGGTCAGGCACCAGCAACAGCACCCAAGGGATTGAGCTCACTCATGTTACCAGTATAGAGGTTTTAAAGCAATTCCTTTGTTCCCTTCCATTTATGCTCTATTGGATTTAGGAAGACAAGAAGTACAGCTGCTGCCTCTGCCATCTTTGCTTCAGCAGAGACTACTCTCAGTCAGGCATGTACATGCCAGCCATTTGAGAATCTGACCCACTACTACCATTCTAAGGTGCAAAATAAGTCAAAGGATTGGTATGTAGCAATATGAAATACTACTCCTGTTTTAACTACTTCTGATCCCAGAGGAGGCCAATAGGATTTAACTCTTGAACTATGTGCCAGAGTGCACAACACTTGCTTCACAGTCACAGATACCTAAAGTATCTCTTTCAAAGCAGTAACTCTAAGATTAAAAAGAAATAGCAAAATTATTATGTATTTTCACTGATCTGTATGATGCTAAGAATGCTATAAACATAAATGCAATATATAATACGTATATACATGTACACACAGGAAGTACACAAAAAAAGAACATACTCAACTTGCAACGTACGTTTCTAAATAGACTGCACAATATGAATTTTGTAACCCTTAACACTTATTCCGATAAGCAGTCTCACTGATAACCTTAAATAAATTAAAAATACAGAAAAGTTAAGCATCAGGTTTAGCATATCTTGCAGAATTTGAAAAGTCCCACTCCTATAATATTACTGATTTGATTACTTCACTATCTGTATTTACCTGGATGATAACACTATAGTTTCCTTTTGAGAATACTGGAGGATTGTCATTTACATCAGAAACATCAATATTAACTGTGGTTGTGTTAAGTCTAGGCGGGTTTCCATTGTCTGAAGCTTGAACTGTCAAGGTATACCCTGAAATCTAAGAAATAAAAAAAAAAAAAAAAAAAAAATCAAACATCCACTGAGGAGCAGAGAATAATCAACTCAGCTTTCCTTTTAAAGAAGAAATATTTTATTGCCACCCCCCCAATAAAACTTGCTTTCATATATTTAATCCTTTCTCTTCCTGTCACAGATGCCCCCTCCACCAAAAGCATGGACATAAATAGATGCTTTCATTTTGTTATAGTTGTCTTAATTTGGGAATACTTGAAATGGCAATTTACAAATATAATCCAATAAATGGTGGTCATTGATTAAGTACAGCTAAATTAATCCAAACTGCTCAAAAAGCATAAAAAAACCATACCTTTTCTCTGTCCAGAAGTTTAGTCACTTTTATTTCACCCCTAGTAGGGTCAATTGTAAAAGGATTTCCCTGATTGCCATCTATAATTGTGTAGTGAATGCAGTTGTTTGAAGGTCCATCAGCATCGTCTGCCATAACCTAAGGGAAATTACAGTCTCATTTAAAACAGGTCAAAATAGACTTTATCATCTTTCAGATAAACTCATCCTGAAGATGAGCACAACTGTTTTGGTCTAACACATTTCACAGTTCGCAGAAGAAATGCCATCTGAACAGAACACACCAACATCCCTTCCTGAATTTCTTCTGAAAATTAAGTCATGTTCTTGCACGGAGAACACAAATATATCATAAAATATCATCTGCTTTCCCATAGCATCTCAAGTCCCTGGTTCTGAAACTTTTTCAAAATAAATTTTCAGTTCACTCAGCGGCAAACTTATCTGTTCATTTATGTCCATCTTCAAATCAGTATGTATTACTTCAAGACTAAAAATCATGATTGTCGTCACAGGGTATTTCGAAGGAAAAAAACAATACGTACTGTAATGACAGATTGTTCAAGTATAGCATCTTCACTGATTACTGCAGTGTAAGTGTCTTGGCTGAACACTGGGGTATTGTCATTGATATCTGTTACGTTAATGTTCACTGTTACAACATCACTCAAGGAAGGTGTGCCTCCATCTGTGGCTTCCACTGTCAAGTAGTACTCATGAGAACTTTCATAATCCAAGCTCTCAATTATAAAAATGGCTCCTAGGGAAGGAAAAAACCAAAAATAAAAACCTCACACAAACTTTGCTGTTACTCGTAGTATTATGCATCACAACTCTTGGTTTTGGTCTGGCAAATACTCAGCTTCTTCAGAGCTTGATTTATCACCGTAAAAAGTTGGAGCTACACAGTGAAATGATCAGGCTTTACATATATAAGTAAAAAGATGAGAAGTTCCTGCCATTACCACAAGGGATTCACAATTTAAAACCACCTGGCTCACATTTTTTTAATAAAAAAAAAAAAAGAATAAAAATAGTATTTTTAAAATTTTTCAATTAAAATTAACCAAAAATATGAAATGACCATTAACTTGACTTTCCTTGCAACCAGCATTAATGTCAGGCATGGAGTACGCAGAGGTAGTGACAGAAAAGTCTGACCATGAATTTTGATTTATAGAAATACCAGTGTTAAAGTGCGAGCTTTTAACTGGATAGTTAAGATAGTGTAGTCCCTAACATACATGCTGATTTGCTGCTGAAAAAATGGAACACATTTCCTTTTCTCAAGTATGTGAACTGGTAAACTACTTCTACACCATAGTACCAGTGTGCACACTGGAAAAAGCAGCTGGAAGAATTATAATTTAAATTACACTGGTATAATTAACTACTATTAACTTTTGGGTAGAAAACTTATTTAAAAACAACAAGTGTCACTAGAAATTAACTCTAGAAAAAGAACTATATAAGAAAACAAAACCATAATTGAGGTGTATATTGATTTTTAACAAAGAATTGTCATTAATAGGGAAAAGTTCTCCACAGAACCTAAATGTTTCCTGAGACTAAATCTGACTAACATGTAAGCCTAAAATCTCCACTGTCATGCTGGATATATGACTGAAGCGAATATTCCAATCTCCCTTTAATGCCATATCAAACTCCTCTATAATTGTTGTCTTTGTGGACCAATTACTATTTTTTCCAATCAAGTGAATTTCTGATCTTTCTTTTACAAGTCTGGCCGCTCATTCTGATTATATAGCTTTTGTGAAAAGACTATTATGGTTCTATCATTACAGAACTATGTCTTTCTAAGCCCTCTGCCCCTAGGTGGGGAATATTCCAGCTAAGAAACCCTTACTCTTGCCAGCTCAATGAATCTAACCCAAGTAACAATAAATAGCAGCAATAAAGTCCCTGTTTTACATTGTACTGCACTCCTCTAGTAAGCATGCTGGCACAACGAGTGGACAGTACCACTGGCTTTACATCCAGGATGAAGCACACATATTATACATAACCTATTTGGCTGAATTACTGTAGAACACAGTATGGCACTGTGCTTGGTTAGCCTAAAGGATATTCATAGTTGTATTCTGTTACCTGTTGTTGAATCGATGCTGAATTTTCCATGTTCATTCCCACTGACTATTGAGTATGTGATTTCAGCATTGGCTTCAATATCCCTGCTTGCAGCATAGATCTGGAGAACTTCAGTTCCAACCAAAACGTCCTCTGATACACTTGCACTATACTCCCTATGCTCAAATACAGGTGGATTATCATTTATATCCAAAACAGAAACTATAAGACTACTTGTTGAAGACAGTCTTCTAGGTAAACCTTCATCTGTAGCCTTCAAAGTTAGAGTGTACACAGCTTGTAGTTCCCGATCCAAAGGTTTCTCCAACCGAATGATTCCAGAAAATTCATCAATAGAGAACTGGCCCTCTGCAGAGTTCACCAGTGAATAATGGATTTTACGGTTCATCCCTGCATTTCAAAAACAATTACAGAGTATGAATCACCCATTAAAATACACCAACATAATAACAGTTCTGATAGCTATAAAAATAAACCAGACATGCTAAATATTATCATTCATGTTAAAGTTAATTTCAGCAAGAGTTAAAGGTTCTTGTGAAGAGCAGAATGATTTCCAAAACATGTAAACAGATTTAAGAAATTAAGCTAACACTTCATTGCACTGATTTTCTGCCACACAAAACCCATGAAGCATGGTTCGGCTTCAGTCACAGTACTAGCTAGTATGAAATTAGTAACATAAATCTAATTTTAACTTTAGAGCAACAGCATCTGCTTAGCAGGCTTATCAATAACACGGGAGTATATGGGAGAGTTAGGCTGCATTGAATAACTAGACTCAATCCCAGTAAGTTTATTTAAGAGCCATGTCCCAGAATTAACAGGAACATAATTTCTGGCAACGTTTCTGTATTTAAAAAAACCCAAAAACCACAACAAACAAACCAAAGCCACAACAAAACAAAACCAAACAAACAAAAAACAACAAAAAACCCAAACCAAACAACACACAGCAAAAACCCCATAGGTTTTTGGACCAAGCATCTTGCTCCTCCTGAGCCTTGAAGACTAGTAGAGTGTAAGAATATCTGTCTGTTACCTTCCAATTCAGCAACCTAGCTTTACCACAGCACAAAGAAGGCTGGTTATTTCACACTACTGTGGCAACTATTAATTAATATTATTTGATTAATAAACTGATGATAAATGGAAAGCATATACCTTATAAAGACCTTATGCTGTTGTATTCCTTATAAAAAAGCCTAAGAACAAACTCTTTCTAATGTCATTTTCAGTCCATGTTTGCTTAAATACTTGTAACCAAACAGCGAAGATAAAGAGGTAGCAGAAGTCTTAACAGGGGAGCAAATACAGAAAGCTACAATCAACCAGGGTTATCTTAATGGTATGATCAGCAATGGCTATCCTGGGAAGCACACATTCAAAAATCTATGCATGCACATTTACATGAACAGACATGGCTTGATATTGCTTTTACTTACACTTTTACTTTAAAGGATGGATATAACCCATAATAATATTAACAGCTTATCACACTAAAAATATCCAACATTTTGTCTGTCTCTTCTCTCATCTTTTTTGCAGAGACACAAAAGGGATGTTTTCCAAGCTACTCACACATGGAAGTCAGGTGTTGCATGATTTATCTTTCAGGAGTCTAATCCTGAGAGGTACTGAACACCTGTCAGTTCCACTGACAGACTTAACACCTCTCAGTATAAGATTAAGCAAACATTACTGTAACTTTGAGAACGTGACAAAAGTATTGGTCAAAGAATATATACCTGCATCTGCATCTGTTGCCTGTACTCTTGTCAAAAGGGTTTGGGGCTCTGTATTTTCAAATACTGTAATGGAGTAAGGATCAGCTGTGAACTCTGGGGCATTATCATTCACATCTTCCAGAGACAGAATAATATTCGCTTGGCAGAACCTTCCTCCTCCATCTGTGGCTTTCACTAGAAGATGATAAACTGCTTGCTGCTCACGATCAAGTGGCATTGATGTTTTCAGTTCACCTACAAAAAGAATAACATGCATAAGTTGATGTGAGTTGCAAGACTTAAGTATCTCTCACGTGTTTTCCTCTAAGATTTTTGTACTCAGAAAAACTAAACCATTTTCTTTTTGAGGATAATTTCATCAATGGCTAAGTCAACAGCTGTACTGCACTAATGAGCTCCACTTTGAGTAAAGCGTGTCAGTGGCCTGCCTTTTCTGCTTTAAAAGATTAAATAATAAAATCCTTGGCCTTTTTTTTCAAATGCCTATGAAATTAGCTAAAGACTACCTGACTCTGCAGAAAGAGAATATGTATACATGCATGAATCTCTGCTTTTGCGTAAAGAAAATTAAAATATTACAACTCTTGCCTTTAACAAAATGCAAGATAAAATCTACATATAGTCTTCCTGAGCTATTTAGTCGTGTTCCTTCTACAGCTATTGAGCTAATTCTCCTTCTCCTTCTCTAACATTAATAAACAGAACTATCCACACTATCAAATATAACTTGCTACTACAGAGAAGTCTAGCACATACTTTTTTTTCCAGCATGAAAACACTATGACAGGCATAAAGTGTATCAGTTGCCTCCTTTTAACCACTTAAGAATAGTATTCTGAATTATTGTTTATGAGTATTCTAGCCCTACTAATTCTGAATTTACGTAACGACATGCTAGCACAGTACACAGGTGATATTCAAAGCCAAAAAAATCCATGAAGATCCTTCTTATTCATTTTGCCACTGAAGTATCCTAATCTCCTTCTTCACATTCCCACTATATCTTTGTATTTACTGTATTTAAATTTTTCTACATTGTTTACTACTCCCTTCCTACTGCTTGTCTACTACAGCCTGCAAAGCACAAGATTTGGGCATCAGTTTTGGCCTATATTATAATCCAGAAAACAGGAATGCCACGAAAACCAAAGTCATACAAGTTAAAATTTCATCTCATTTTATATAATGCTTCCAGTAAAACTGGAGGCACTTTTGGTGTTTACTATGGAAAGGAAATTTGTTGCTCCATCTAACCTCATCCCATTTAACAAGCCAAACCAAATGATGGCAAAGAAAAGCTGAAAGAAGATATTTCAGTTTGTAAATCATTATTGTTACTACTACAATGAATATAAAAAGTACAAAATTTAGCACATACTTTTATTTCAGTCACTTCAGCATGGACGTTTCTAGCTTTGGGCTAAGTACCCTATTTACTCTTTAGCTACTCATACATTAAAATACTTGCCTTTTCCCTGACTTCTACTTAAAATATTACTAGTATTTGTGAAGTAGAAACTCACATTTTAAACAGTTATATAATAAACTAACCCTTAATGGAAAGCTTAAAGTACTGACATTTACATATGTCTTAATGTAAAAATAAAACATTTTATAAAACAAGGTGATGACTGGAATTTTGTATAATGCGTAAAACATTATTACCTGTGTCAGGAGTGAGCCTGAATTTTTCTGCTCCTGTGCCATGCAGTGTATAAGTAATTTCTGCATTAGAACGAATATCTGCATCTGTGGCAGACACCTGCATTATCAGTTTGCCAGGGAGGGCATCCTCAGGAACAGAATCAGTGTATAAAGCCTGCAAGATTTTAAAGTTACATTGAAAGACTAGACATATGAAGTAAGTACAGCTTGGAAAGGGGAGGGGAAGAAGGAAGGACAGATGAGATAATATCTTGTTTGAATGTTTGGTAACATATGAAGTGAACCAGAGGATGAAATACCTGAAAATGAAAAATATGCATGATTTTCTAATTAATTACCTCACATTTATTAAATTATATTCAGATAGGTAATTAATACTGCAAGAACAGGAAGTCTTGAGTATCACTGCATGGCTAAGAACTCAACCCTTATCACAGGAAATGCACAAATACATCAGCTAAGTGATGGTATGCGGCCTTCTTCAAGACTTGGCTTCCTTCAGAAAATAGAGCATATGAACTCTAATGGCTGCAGCCTGAAACAATTCCATTTGGAGAACTACGCATTAACACAAAAGAAATGTACAATTCTCCTCATACTCTTAAAATATCCACAAAGTGTTAAAATTACATCATGGAATTCTCTTTGGATTTTTACTTAAGAAACTTGTCCACGAAATAACTTCTCTTTGACAGCATTCTATCGTAATAGCCCAAGTTTCTGTTACCAACTTAAAAGGAATAGCTATTTGTCAGTCTCCTGAGAAGCAATTTCAGGGAAAGTTTACATTTTATGTATGGAAGCAGCTGGAGACAGAAGATACAAGATTGTGCCTACCTTTTCGCAAACAGGGCTATTATCATTAGCATCAAGGACTTTAACCTCCACCACAGCCTTAGTTGCAAAGGTCCCATCAGTAGCTGTAATATTTAGAAGGTAATTATCCTTTTCTTCCCTGTCCAGAGGCTTTTTGACATACACCTTCCATTCATTCTGTATATTTTCAATAGCAAACTGTCCCAAGGGATCACCTCCTGAAATACAAAAAGAAACATTTAATTAAAGACTAGAAATTGCTACTATCACTCTATCAACATGAAGTTAAAGCTAAAGAGAAAAAAGTGTAAATGCAAATAAGCAACCACTCTCTGTGGCTTTATAGGGAAATAGCTTCGTTTTCCAGGTATTATAGAAATAGCCAGTAGATGCTCATACAACAAATTTAACTGTAGCAAATAGAATCTATGAAAATCAATGTAGAAATTCATGTAGCATTATAAATACAATATCAAGACATATGCTAAATAACAAAAACAATAAAATACTCCACTGGAAATTAATAGTCTATTATTTTGTGAAATTTATTTTGTTTGTTCTTTAACTACATCACTAATTTCAGTGTAAGTATATTTTTAAATAAAACTTGACATATAAATGAACAACAAATGTAGGAAAGCATTTTAAGCAAGGCACACGTGAAACTGAAAGCCAAAGACCTGTTTTCTAAAACTATTTTTTCCCCTTAAGTTTTTAATATTAATTTTAAGACACATTCTTTCTTTGCAGCTCCACAGTTTCCACCTCTTCTCAATAATTCGGAAGATTAAGTTGTATCGCACATCATTCTCAGACCACTCAAATGATTATTCTGACATCACTAGAAAAGATTTACCTGTAATGTAATAGGAAACTTGTCTATTGGCTTCTTCTGTATCCGCATCAGTTGTACTCAAGATGGCAATTACTCCACCAGGAGGGTCATCCTCACTGACTGTTCCTTTATATATCTCTGCAGTAAAGCGTGGAGGATTGTCATTCACATCCGTAACAGTAACTTCAACCACAGCCACAGAGGACAGTTGAATTTTTTCACCCCGATCAGATGCAATCACTGTGATTCTGTACTTGTCTCGTTTCTCATGATCAAGTTCTTTGAGAGTGGTAATCCAGCCAGTTTCCATGTTTATGGTAAAAGACTCTATAGTGTCTAGTTCTTGAGAAGGATCCAAGCTGTAAGTAACCTGCCCATTGAGTCCTGAATCTAAGTCAGTTCCTTTAACCTGGATGACTCTTGTTCCAGCTGGCATGTTTTCTACGATGAATGCTTCATATGGATTGGACTCCAAAACTGGTTGGTTATCATTTGCATCTTTTACCTGAATGCTTACCTCTACTGAGGAAGCAACATTATAATCTTCGCTTGCATACTGTGCTTGAACTGAGAACTGGTACCACTTAGTTGTTTCATGATCAAGATCCTTCTCAAGTTTCAACGCTCCAGTCTTTCGGTCAATCACAAAAAAATCATCTCTATTGCTTTCAGGAGTGTTCCCTTTAATCAGACTATATACTAAAGTCTGATTATGCTCTGCTTTGATAACATCTATCACAGTCCCAACTCGAATGTCTTCAGAAACAGTGTAGGAATAAAATGGCTCTGAAAATTTTGGAAGAGGCACTTCTGGTGGGAGTATTCTAGCATAGACAGGAACAACTGACTCTTTTTGGGGGGATCCACCATCGACTGCTCTAACAAAGAAGGTCAGAAATTCATTTTCTAAACCGATTAAGCTTTCTTTTGTAGTAATTATACCAGACAATGAATCAATTTCCAAATTCTCTTTAACACTTTCAGACTCTGCTTCAATAGCATATGTGATGTCTGCATTTGTACCCTCATCAGCATCAGATGCCCAGACTTTAATGACAGAAGTACCCCGTAGAACATCAGATCCAATATTTACTTCATACTCTGTTGCTCGGAACTGAGGAGCATTATCATTGTCATCTGTAAGTATAACATTAATAGTACAGAAAGCAACTTTTCCTCCTGAATCTTTGGCCATTAAACTAATAGCAATTACTTTTTCTGCTTGTGTTTCACGGTCAAGCTTTTCAGAGGTAAATATCTGCCCTCTCTCATTTGTATAAAATCTGTCTTTGGCAAAGTCATTCACAATGTGGTAAGTGATGTGGCCATATGTACCAGAATCTTCATCTGTTGCTTTAACTTGAGTCACCAAAGTACGCAACGGAGCATTTTCAGCTAGTTCAACCTCATATTCATTCTGGCTGAAAACAGGACTATGCATATTGGCACTAGTTACAGTTATATGGACTTGGGCTGAGCTTCTGAAGACCCCATCAGAAACAGACACATTAAGATTATAATGTGACTTTAGCGCCTGTCTGCGTAGGTTTGAGATGGTGATAATACCAGTTTTACTATTAATTACAAAATTCTTTTGGTCGTTGCCTGTCAGAATGGAGTACTCCAGCTTGTCAACATCTGAACTATCTGCATCTGAGGCTTGCACACATGTCACAAAATGCCCTCGGGGAGCAAGTTCACTAATTTTAGCTTCATAAAGCAATTGGTTAAAAAGAGGGGGGTTATCATTGAGATCAGTTACATCAACAGTTACAACAGTATCACTGCTCAAGGGCAGCATGCCACCGTCTATGGCCCTTACAAGTAACTTGTGTTGTTTAATCTGTTCGTAGTCCAAAGTTCTTGCAGTAAGAATGAGTCCAGTGCTGCCGTCTATGCGGAAGTAGTCATGACTTTCACTATTATCCTCCACCAAGTGATAAGAAATCCCCCTGTTTGTTCCAGAATCGGCATCTGTAGCGCTCACTTGTACAACTGATGTTCCAATGACAGATGCCTCGGAAAGGGTTGCAGTGTAAGACTGCTCTGTAAACACAGGAGGGTTATCATTGATGTCTTCCACTATTATGTCTACAAACACATCAGCATGCGCTCCAGTTAGGGAGTCAGTTGCTCGAATACTCAGTTTGTAGGCTGGATGAGACTCAAAGTCAAGAGGGGCAACAACATTTATAACGCCAGTGTTGAAGTTGATGGTGAACTGACTGAAAGGATCTCCATCTGTGATGCTGTAAAACACCTTAAGTCCTTCTGGGCTGTTTGCTTGTACATGAACCACAGGACTATGGAGCTGAATGTTTTCTGGTATCTCTGCACTGTAGAAAGGCTTTTCGAAAACTGGCATAGCTCTACTCATAACTGTAATTGGGACTACAACTTCAGCAGAAAAAGCAGGGTCTCCTCCATCTTTTGCCACTACTGTGACCAGATACTCCTTATTTACTGTGTCTGGTTCAAACTTCTTCTTCAGTGAGATTTCACCAGTGGGATCAATTTGGAAGTGTTCTTGATGTTCTTTGAGATAGTAATGCACCTCTCCATTTCTGCCTGTATCTTTATCTACTGCAGTGACACGTCGAATAACATGGCCTACTTCAGAGTCTACTTTAACAACAGCATAATATGGAAGATTGACAAAAAACGGAGCATTATCATTTACATCTTCCACTGTGACTTTAACTACAATGTGTGCAACAACTGATGGTTTATATTCCTCTGTCACTTCTATGACCACATCAAAAGATTCTTGCTGTTCACGATCAAATGGTATTCCTGTTGTTGAAAGAACTCCTGAAGTTGGGCTTATTTTAAATCTGCTGTCTGGATTTATAATATTGTAAAACAAAGGCTCATTTATTTGATTCCCTACAGCAGTAACAACGGCTATTGTTTTTGCCTCTGTAGAATTCTCCTGCACTGTTGCAGAGTAAGAACTCTGTGTGAACTTCAGCTGGCTTGCTTTGCTTTCTTTCACATTAATTTTTACAGATGCGGTGCTTGCAAATCTTCCATCAGATGCTCTCACTGTTAATTCGTATCTGCTTCTTAACTGAGTTGTATTTTGTACTATTATATCTCCAGTCTCAGGGTTTATTGAAAATTTTTCTCCAATGTTGCCTTCAATAATTGAATAAATTAATTGTGAAAAAACGCCTGAATCAGCATCAGTGGCATTTACGCTGATGACTTTCACGCCTTTATAGGTTGGAACCAAAATGGATGTCTCATACAACTCTCTTGAAAACACAGGAGGGCAATCATTGATGTCAATTACATAAATAGTTACATTAGCTGCATATTCTGCATATAAACGTGGTATCCCCATATCATGTACTTGCACTGAAAAGCGGAAAATATTTGTCTCCTCATAGTCCAGACTCGTTACTGTCCGAATGGCACCAGTGCTAGAATCAATGGCAAAATATTTGCGGACAGATGGTTCAACAATTTGATAAACAAGCAAAGCATTAGATTCTTTATCAGCATCTGTAGCTCGAATTACTAATGGGATATTCTTGTCAGTCAGAACCACACTGTTAATTGAAGCTGATTCGCTGATGAGTCCAGTGTATTCAGCCTGCATAAAAATTGGTGTATTGTCATTCTCATCCCGAAGATGCACCACAACCGTTGCATTAGTTGACAAGCCAGCCATGTTCGTTCCTTGAACAGTTAGAGTGTAAACAGGCAAAGTTTCAAAATCAAGTATCTTCTGAGAAACAATGACACCTGAATTTGGGTTGATACCAAAGGCATCACCTATATTACCATCTTTTATTTCATAAACTACAGAAGATTGACTGTATGCTGTAACCATTCCAACAAAACTGCCAATGCTGGCACTTTCGCTGATTTCTGCAGAATATTCTTTGGCTGTGAATTTTGGTGAAGCATTATCAGAAACTGTAACAAATATATGCACAGAGGTCACTTCACTCATTGGGGGGTCTCCTTTGTCTGTAGCTTTTACCATCAGGTTGTATTCTTCCTGTTTACTACGATCTAATTCCTTTGCAATTTTAATCATACCCAATATAGGATCTATAAAGAAGGAATTTCCAATATTTCCTGTGAAGAAAAAGAAAAGTAATTAAGAAAAGAGTACACAAAAATTAAAGGATGACTGCTTATTTAGCTATACATTTAAAGAGATGATATAATGAGAACAAAGAGAATATTAAAGTTTCTTAGCTTTGTTTAACAAATATTTGTTAGCCTCTTTGGAAAGTTTTCTGTAATCAAGAGTTAGCACTAATTTTAAGTTTACTTGTAGAAAAATTGCATAAAACATAATTAGCAAAGCCACAGAAGCCTTGAAAATAAATGCAAAAAATGTGTTTATTTTTCCATTTTAAAACCTCAGAAAGATAACAAATATTTTGCAAGTTTCAACATTATAAATTACATATTTTCTCCAAATAATCTTTGCCATCAAGTTCATGTTTTAGCCACATTAAATATCTAATAAAACTGAAAGAAAATTATATTCAGAAGTTAACATTAGTGAAATACAAGTTACATTTTATGATATAAAATAACAAGACTACTTTTAAAAAGAAAGTGTCTTAATGAATACACACTTGTGAACCTTAGTTGCTTATGCATGTATACTTTAAATAGCTCCACGAAAATTAATCTTTCTGAATTGGATGAAGAGTTATATCTCTCCTAACTTCATTTTAATACATAGACAAATTATTCCCTGTGAAAGTATTAGAAAAAAAATACTACCTGCTGAAGATTAGAGGCTACCATTTGATAAACACTTGCTTTCTGTATATTTTCAAGTATATACCTGAACTTCACTACACACAATATTCAGCTTATATGCTAACTATAACATTTAATATTTTACTTCCTTAAAAAATTACATTACTGTGTTCTCAGCATGGAAAAATTCATTATGAACTCCTGAGTCATGCACACAAGTAGGCAAGATGGTGGGGTTCTTTGAGCTTTTCTGGTTTTTGGTGTGTTTTTCTGTGGTGTTTTTTTTTTTTTTTTAGTGGAGGCTCTGAACACAGTGGCATTCTTAGAATATCCCATTACAAATCTAAGCAGCCATTACAAACATTTAAGGAATGTCCCTTCCATATGCTTAGGACATCAGTTAAAATGCCTTAACCTCCCAGTACATCACAGTCCTGCAAAACAAACCTAAGAAAGTCTTACATTTACTTCTACAAAAGACTAGAAGAAAATAAAAAACAGGGTGTGACTTCATTCTAGACAGCATGCACACTTTTTTTTTTTTTTTTTGGCCATGTTTTGGCATTCATGAAACAAGCACTACTGATACGGGAAAGGCAAAGAGAAGTTTCACAGACATTAGTAAAACGATAATATTTCTACAAGTAACAGAAACCAAACATATTCTAAGCAAATTATGAGACACTTAAATACATTCTCTTCAGAGTATAATAGTCACAGCTTCATTTTAATACAGTGGTAAAGTATGTTTTCATATCAAAGTAACACTTTAGAGGAAGAAAAGGAAAATATTTACACTAAACAAATCCTAGCTTTACAAAGCAATTTATGTCAAATAAAAAAATGCATTTGCGCATATCATCCTGCACACAACAGTAACTGAATAACTTTTTACCTACGGCTCTCTTCAACAGGTAGTTTCTCATGCTGGTTACTAGGATTTTTATTTTAAATTACCTTCTATCTTGAAAGTAGTATTGCACAAAGGTAATGTTAAAGTATCCTTTTTTTTTTCCTAGTTATAATGCCTAAATAGTTCAGGACCTTGGTAATAGCAGGCTTGTATCTAGATTTAAAGGACTGAACCAGAACTCACATCCATCTAGTAAGTGAACTCAGTCAATGTCACCCTGTTTTCATATTATTCAAAATTGCCATAATTTGAATCGCATTCTTACAGGCAAATTCAGACATTGAAAATAAGCAGCAGTACCTAATGCCCTTCTCTGTCCTACAATCTGAAAGGAGCTTTAATGCCAAATTGACCAGCTATTAAGAATTTCTTCGATATTTTATTGAGCTAGAAGAGCAGTCTCACTATTTAAAATCAGCCACAGTGAACCATGCAAAGCAACCCCTAAACCTATCAGAAAGTTTAAAACCTGTGACTATTTAATAGTTAAGCATATGGAGACAGGCATGTTATTTTTAAGATCTTTTCTTTCACATTGTGCTAAACATGAAAGCGCTTATCTCAGGCTCTTACTCTTGTCATCAAATCCATGCATTGCCTATGCCACAGAATATCACATTATCAAAAAATAATGCTTTGTTTAGATCTGAATGTAATGCTTCTGTAATTTCTACAGAACACATCTCTCTTAAGGGTTTAAATGTTGCTTTTTCTTCTACTACTACTAAAATGGTGCAACTCTAGATAGAGGATAATATAATTGGCTGAGGGAGATGAGTATTTGTCATTGTAGTTTTAATTGTTCTGAGGCTGTATCTTAAATACATGCCACAGAATATGACACACAGACCTGTACTGCCCTCTTCTTTATATCTGTTTTCTTACATGTCTACAGTTGAAACAAATTATCAACAAGCATTTTTTCAAAATAAACTGAAGGTGGAATAAAGTAAATTTACCTGATTCAATAGAATAGACAATTTCTGCATTTTTTCCTTTGTCCTTATCTAGTGCTGTAACCTGGAGTACTGCAGATCCAACAGCTGCTGACTCATACACCCGTCCTTCATAGGAAGAGCTGGTGAACCACGGAGCATGATCATTTGTGTCACTAACAGTAATGATGATTCTAGCATAGTTGCGCTTTACAGGAACATCTTGATCTCGAACCTGAAACAGTAAATACATTTCTGGCAATGAGCACTTTTATTTCAGTAGTTCTATTAAATACCAGTAATAATTTAAGGTTCAATCTGTACCAGTCACAGAGACAAAGACTGCATACAAATTAAACATATAAATAAAGGTTTGAATTAATGAGACAAATTAAAAGACATTTAAAAAAAAATTGTTTGTTGTCTACAGAAAACATTTTGTGGTTTATTTACCATTACTGTGAGAATATGCTGGTTTATAGTCTCATGATCCAGTTTCTCTGAAGTATAAAGAGAGCCAGTTCCAGGGTCCAGACGAAATTTTTTAAGACTGATGGGATCAGTGCTGCCCTGTATAGTATAAATCAGTTTATTCTTCTCATCTCTGTCCGTGGCACTGACTTGCAGAATTTCTGTCTCTGGCATGGTGTCTTCCGGAATAACAACTTCATACTTTGAAGCAGAAAACTGAGGCCTGTGATTATTTGTGTCTATAACTTTGATGTACACCTGAAATGATAGAATGGGAAGGGGTAAGCATTGATAATATTTGGGAAACAGAGATGAAGAGGATATTTCATTAAAAATCAGACCATAATACTGAAATAATTCCACTGTGATTTTTTTTAAGGTAAGGTAGAGATCCAAGAAGTGTAGTGAAGAAGAATCTCACTAAACCCAAATGCCTCACCTTCCTCAAAGTCAAACCAGAAACATGTATGATCAAAAATGCCTTATGTAAGATAACTTAAAGGGAATTATTTTTGTCTAAAACAAGATGAAAAAATAATTTTGGGATTTAAAATAAAAGAAAAATCCTCAATATAGATCCCAGGGTGGGTAAAAATCCTTCTTAATCATGCAATTTGGAATTTTAAGTGTTGTTTATCAAGGCAGTGGATGCACTGCACTCCGCCCTGTCTTCAGATAGAAATTATCCTCTTTCAGTTCCTTACATTTACAAGCCTAAGAAAGAAAAGTGGTGGAATTCCCACTAAAGTATGTTATTTTAAAGAACCACAGGTAGTGTTTGCTATTTTTCAGCAATGTAGCACACTCTCAGCACAGGTAACTGGTCACCAACGCAATTACCCTAAAGTTAAGAATTACATTAACGTTGATGCTTCAAATTGCATTTTCCCATAGCAGTTCAGTTGGGCTCCCATCTGTGCAATGCAGGCAATGCTCTCTTTGTGTGAACCATAAAGTTCAGTGAAACCACACGAGATTCCTGCACATCCACTTGCGTTTCACAGCATCAAACTCTTGTATAAAAAGGGCAAGACACTCAGCCACCACCCTGCTCTTTCACCAGTGATAACATCAGATGAGTAACAGTAATGCAGAAGACTTGGCAGGTGGACAGCAAAGCTCCAAGAACACATGGCTAAATTCAGGTTCTTTATATGCTGCACACAGAGCCACCCAAAGGTTAGCTGCTTCATACAGATTAGTTAAGTGCCATCAACATGTGTTTAAAATAAGTACTTATGATTTAATAAGTTGGGTAGGAGTGTTGATCTGCTGTAAGGTAGGAAGGCTCTGTAGAAGGATCTGGACCAGCTGGATTGATGGGCTCAGGCCAATTATATGAGGTTCAACAAGGCCAAATGCCAGGCCCTGCACTTGGGTCACAACAACCCCACGCAATGCTACAGGCTCAGGGAAGAGTGGCTGGAAAGCTGCCTGGCAGAAAGGGTGCTGGTCAGCAGCCATCTGAACATGAGCCAGCAGTGTTCCCAGGTGGCCAAAAAGGCCAACAGCATCCTGGCTTGTACCAGGAATAGTGTGGCCAGCAGGAAGCTGGTGGAAGGGTCTGAAACACAGGTTTTATGAGGAGCAGTTGAGGGATCTGGGGCTGTTTAGCCTGGAGAAAAGGAGGCTGAAGGGAGACCTTATCGCTGTCTACAACTACCTGAAAGGAGGTTGTGGTGAGGAGGGTGTTGATCTCTTTTTTCCCCAAGTAGTAAGCAATAAGATGAGAAGAAATGGCCTCAAGTTGCATCAGGGGAGGTTCAGATTTTATATCACGAAAAATTTATTCACAGAAAGAGTTGTCAGGCATTGGAACAGGCTGCCCAGGGAAGTGGTTGAGTCACCATCCCTGGAGGCAGTTAAAAGACATGTAGATGTGGTGCTTAGGGACATGGTTTAGAGGTGCACTTGACAGTACTATGGTTAACAGTTGGACTTGATGATCTTAAAGGTCTTTTCCAACTGAAAAAATTCTACAGTTCTATAGGTGGATTAAATTGCTATTTGAAGATACTTATTGCTTTCCATTGACCCTGGTGGAGTCTAGAGGTATAATTTAGACAAAGTACCAATCTGCATGCAGTAGAAACTAGATGAGATGAACCATGATGGTAGTAAATAACAAGAAAATGCTGTGCATCTCACTACAGGAAAAGAAAATTTCCTCAACTTCAAGCTTGCAAATCTAGCATCTTAAAATACGTAACAAGGAAAAACAGGTGTTAAGTGTATCAACAGGAATCACACCAATTCATAAAATATTTATTTCAGATTCAAGTATATTATTACAGGTTGTATCTACTACCTAAGCTCCAATACAATGAATTCTTCCTAATGGTAAATTTTAATACAATTTGAAAACATTTGAGTAACTTCCACACAGACGTAGGCAGTCCTTGGATATAGTTTACAAAGGCTACCAGGAGTTGCCCTTTTTATACAAGAGAAGGTTAGAAGCATGTTATTCTAAGCTGTTGCATCTAAGACTTTTGCATCTAAGTAACGAAGTCCTGCACCAGCCCTGAAGGCACCACGAGGCAGACGGACTAAGGGCAGTGAGAATCTGGGAGCACAAAGACCTGGGTGTGGAACTCTTGGGATAACTTTGCATTATAACCTTGATAATTCCTCCCAAAAACTAGGCATATTGCCCACTCTGGTAGCTGAAATAACTGTCACCAAAAAGACTGTTTTCACTGAGAATTTCACTCTGACAACAAAAAAAGGCAAGCATATAAAAGGGAATATAGGAACAGAGCTGGAGATGGCAAATGTGGAATCTCAAGAGTCAGAAGCCAGATATGAAATGAAAAGGTAAGGAATAAAAAGGGGTTTAAGTTTATTTGAAACTGTGAAAAAATGTGTGAGTAAGCAAGACCAATAGGAAATATAAAGAGCAATTAAGGAGGAAGAAAGCCTGTTCCAGATTACAATATTGCCTCAGTCTTATTCACCAAGAACAATAAGGAGCATGACCCTTCACAAAACAAAAGAGATACTAGCAAAGCAGTGGTGCTACAATAAGCTGCTAAATGGAAACTAATCACCAACAGAAGATGGGAGCTACCCCCAGGTCCTGCTGAATTGCAAAGGGGAAAAAAAAAAAAAAATAATAAATCAGATGGCAATTTTCCTAATGTAACATGCGTTGTCAATAACACTGAGCTCCACCTCCAGCTGATCTGGGCAGGGGGGTGGCATGTGCATGTATGTGGGCATACACAGGTGTCCACAGCCACACACACAAGCCTCTAACTTTTTTAGCAGATGCAGTCCTAGGTGCTGCAGGTGAGTGAGCTATAATCCAATATGTATTCACAGAGTTTTTAGTGTTTGAAACAGTCTGTTAGGATAAATATAAACTATTACTGCACAGGTAAATGCTGTCTCCCACAGTTTGTTAGATTTCTCAGAAACTAGAAGAAAAAGAGAATAAACTAATCATTTGGCACATCGATAAAATCCCTTGTGAGATGTCACTAGAAAAACTAAGGGAGTTTGTTTTTGTCATGGATTAGAAACTGACTAAAAAAAGGAAATGGACTTGGAATAAATATTGATTTTCTGTGGGGAGAAATATTTATGGTTGGTGACTCAGGATACGTATTAGGTCAAGTTTTCAAATATATTCACTAACAAATTCAACTGAAAAACGAAGAGCAAGAATTAAAATAATGACCTTAAATATGTGATTTTTTTAATTGTCATGACTAGAGAGGATCTAATAAAGCAACACAAGCACAGTAGTAGTATTCTTTTTCAATTCTGTATAAATGAAATACATTTTAATGCATCTTGGAAGAAGAAATATAGGAGGGTTCAATACAGTCACTTACATAGCATTTCAGTAAAAAAACCTGCTCACTGAACTCTGGTGCTCATGAAAACGAAAACTGAGACCAAGTGAAGGTGGCCAACAAATTAAAAAGAAAATGCAAAAAACCCCAACCTTCACTACCATTTAAACTCTACAAGTATTTTATGTATAATTAAAAGGTTAAAATACCATATGCAATTAAAATAATTAATAAATACTATGCTTTCAAAACAAGCACATCAAGTTTTTTATTCAATTCCCACCTGAGCAGATTATTAAGTTTAGACTGCGAAAAACATTAAGTGAAAAGAGAAAGTGTCAAATTTGATCAATTCAAATAAAAACTGCTATTTAAGTTCATGTCTACTTTTCTTTCAAATGAGGAAATATAGAAACTTAGGTCAAAATTGGAGGAGAGAGAGAATGCAGCTCCAGAGAAACTGTGTTGAATGAATCTTCGGAGTGGAAGACATGGCCACCTGTGCTGCTGGTGCTACACAGAATGAATACAGTAAAACAGCATTTCTAGAACGGAGCACCACAAAAAAACTCTGCAAAGTACTTAGTTAAATGCCAGGAATGGAGAGATTGGAAGCAACATTGGTGCCTGCAAGACAAACCACACAGCCAATGAACCAGCTGAACTGAGAAGTGATCTGTTGATCCCACCATCAGAAGGACTTGGCATCAACTTCCTCTAGTATTGCCTAGTGAAGCAGTTTAGATGACCTTCCCACTAAACACATAAGGAGACATCCTCTAAAAAGGTACTGTTGGGCTGAACAGATAAGGAGATAGCTCTTCAAAATGTACAGCACTATTAAATATGAATTATTAACAAAAATACTGCAAAGGACTAAACAATCACTCAGTCACTATGAGTGGCTTGCTTAGGTGTTCTATTCTTTTTCAAACTACTTGCTCAGACATGTCGTTTTTCTCCATACTGGTAAAAACAACTGCAATCCTTTTAAATGTACCTAAAGTGCAAAGTGTGTCTTTGACTGAAGTGAAATGTGTTTTATGTACATACTTCAAGATTCATTTTTCACTCACTGATGTTGTTACCTTAGGTTCCTCCACAGATTCTGGTGGACAGGTGTAATGTGACTCGATGGGCAGCACTTCTATAACTTGGCTAGCTGTACTGCTGTACTGCTTTAATAGGAAGTATTAAAGGAATATTCCCCTCTGTTTGACACTCACTGGTGAGACTGTAAATCCACTCCAGTTTTGGGCCCTGCAGTGCAAGAAAGATCTTGACAAACTGAAGCAGACCCAGTGAAGGGTCATTAAAAATCACTGGGGATCTAAAAGTCCTTCACACCCTGTGTTCGGAAGGGCTGAGGAGGGAGAGCCAGGCTCTTTGCAGAGCTGCACAGTGAAAGGACAAGGGGTGACACTCACAAGCTCCAACAAGGGAACTACAATTAGATGTATGAGAAAATTATCTCCAAGGAGGGTTATTAAACACTGACATAAAAGGATGCCCAGGAAGAGACAGCATCCCTGTCATCATTACTTGATTCAACTGTACAGTTTGCTTTGAGCAAGAGTTTTAACTAGATGAACTTGGGGGCTCCTTCCAACCTAAACTATTAAGTAATTGTACTAACGAAATCCTACTTTCAAGACAGGGATTCTTACTGATGCTATGTGACAGATTCTAGATGTGCTATCTCATCTTAAATTTAAAAGGAACACATTTTCATGTAAGCTGTTAAGGCCTTCAAATTAAAGGAAAGGCACCCAAAACAGTAACTGTGAATGCAATTTTAAAGACCAACTCCGAAAAATATGGGTTTGTGCACCTGAGAACAAAATACATGAAATTTCTGTTATTCTAAAGTAACATGTATAATAAAAACAGCTACACAAATTCTCAATGAAATTATAAGACTAAATTTCAATTAAATACTCTAATATCATGTCTTAAGAAAGAAGCTGCATATTTAAGAGGCATAGTTAAGTTTGATATTAACAGACCACAATATGATCTCTGAAACAAAATGGTCTGGAACTAAAGGAAATAGACTGATTTTGCAAGGCTATGCAAAGGTTGTATTGCACAATGCTCTCTACCCACAGATCTCACTGAGAGCGATGCAACCTGGTTATACACCAGCCCAGGATTATTTAGAAAAATGACTTGAAAACTATTAATTATTTGGCAGGTGAAACCTAGTAACCTATAGAGGAGATATGTGCCAACATACTCAGTGTGTTATATTTAAACATGATGTTCCTTTGGATTGTTTTCATCTAATTTTGCATTTGCTGATTCTATGTGGAGTTTAAAATCTCCTCCTCTCTTAATTCATAATTACATTATAGTTACATTGACATGTTCATAAAATGCTATGTTATCCAGAGATAATCCAGTTCCAAAATTTCTCTGTGGAGCAGTGTGGTGATCCCAAGAAAAATGCACATTTAATCAATGAAGAATATTCTATCCTGCATAAATGCAATTTTATGCTGCAATTGGCTTTAAACCATGTTAAATATTACTTCCAGTGGAAAAAATGGATAGACATAGCAATAACTGCAGCTATAGCTAGAAAAAACAGGATTTTTTTTCTTTTCCCGCCAAAAAGTAACTCGATAGTTCACATATTACTACTTACTGCCTGTGAATTACTTCTACTATGTAAGGCAAAAACATTATAAACCAAAAACATTAGTACATTGATTTTTTTTTTTTTTAAATTATATTCCTTACTGTATGACACTCTAACATCATCTGTCAAACACCACTACTGTAGGTCTGGAATTTGTTTGTCCTTGTTTTGCATCATGCATTTGGCATTTAGATGCATGCAAAATTCTAACAGCCTCCACGCCTACTGCTGCTGTATTTTTCAAAAAAAGCTATTTAACTGAAGTCCTGAAAGTCAAATGCTCTACAGATGCTAATGGCCTGAAGCCAGGAAATGCCTTCCAGTTTCAAGTCAGATTTAATACACTGCTTTTACACAAAATTTGCCTTTCTTGTCACCCTCCCCAATGAGCCGAAAATGTCATTTCCTTTTTCAAATTAAATATAAAATTACTAAATCTGCTATTAATCAAGGTACGTTAAATTGTTTACTGTACTTCCAATATTTACAGCAATTACTTTGTAAGCTAAAAGCTGTGTATGGCATACTGTTGTTCCTAATGTATGCACTCAGTATTTGAAATTTTTTTTGCCTATCACTCCATTTTACCTGTTTATCACCTCTTCAAAGAATCAAACACAACATCACTCAAACTTTAATCAGCATTATTTCAGCAGTAACTAAGGGAATTTACACACTGGCAGCCATGAATCACACCTTCAACTTTGATTTCACATAAACAACTTTAATTTCCCTGAAGTTAAGCCTCATCTGAAATGCATCTCCTGAATGATAGTCCTGAGGGCAATCTTAACAGATCAGTCTATTTGGGTGGGCCAGGAGTTACAGGGAAATAAGAGAATCAGTTAAAATCAGGAGTCTGTTCATGCACCAACAGTTGCAGAGTTTGAACTAACCCACATACCCCAATCTACACACCTCAGTAATGTGAGACTCGAACAGCAACAGCATAACTTGTGCTTACGCTACAAGCAGGGGAAAAGGGAAGGCAATGCAAATGAAGCCTTTGTGCTCTGTTGTAACAGAAACCACAACTTCTGCTCCTGCCAACTTCAGCTCAGAGAGGAAGGACATAAAAGAAACGCACACAAAAAGCAATCACAGAAATAAGAGACGATAAATTTGAGACTCTACTTCAATTCTTCTACAGAAGAATGCTGTGGTAAATGTTTATAATGTTCACCCAGCTTTGCAAAATGCTAAAATAACAAATTCATTTAAAGAAATTGAACAAAAGCTACACTGTGCACTTCTGAGAAGAGCTAAATGAATAGTGTAACTCAAAAGAAGAGAAGGGGTAATGGCTAAAGTATTTTTGTGACCTTCCAATTTTTGGTTGTTCCAGAAGACAAAACAGATTATGGTTCAACTGTGACAGCTCAGGATGCCCACAAAAATTCAGCTATAGAAGCAGCAGCACTGGGTAGAAAATCTGCAGTCATTGAGACCACAAACAGCCTTTACTAGTCCCCAGGCCACCCCAACATACTCTGCGTGGTGGCATTTTTGAATGCATTCTTGGGAGAGGGGGAAGTTGTGTGTGGAAAGCCTCTTGCTGTCTTTCTGAGTTTCCTGGCAGAGGGAATTCTCTTTTAGTTGGATTTGGGTTTCTTCTAATTTTTTTTTCATGCCTTCTATCCAGCATTTTGTAAATGGTAGAAATGAATCTGCTCTATATTTCTACTACAACTAAGCAATAAATTTACAGCAGGATTCTCCAAACCTTTTATGGTGATTATCAGCACCAGCAGCAATGGCGCCATGGCTGTGATAGCAGCAAGTTCTGACTGGGTGCCATGTTGTTGTGTTTGGAGATTCATGGTCTAAAGTATCACTCGCTATTGTCACCATTAAAGGAAAAGGCAGCTCTCAAATGAAACTGCTAACCTTGCAATCTTCTTCTGTTGAATTTAGCCTATTTGACCCATCAAGCCTACAGACAGTCAGTCAGCTCAATAAAGATTGCTTTAAATCCTAAACATCAACAAGAAACATCTTTACATCTGGCTGAAAGAGGACAACATATAAGACATTAGAAAAGAAAACAGGAAAACATACATACTACATGGAAGCTGAAAAACAAGACATTGCATTCATAACAGATTTCCAGGCACAGAGAAGACATGAGCAAACCACTTATTGTTCTTTGTGCTCCTGAGGAGTACGTCAATTATAGAAGCAGGCAACACAGACACGTCACTGCCTCAATCCAACAGAACAGTCTTAAATCTGTACACAAATCCTTTCCTTTCTATCTGGAATAAAAGTGGAGTTCCACTATGCTCATGGCTCCATTCATGCCAGCCTCAGCTAAACCTTACTTCCAAATATATTCAGATTCTGCGCTGGGTGGAAAGAAACTAGATGGGAAAAAAACAGAAGGGATATATATCATAACCTACTTCAAGTTATTTCCAGTAGTGTCACAAAAAGACTTCTGCGTTAATGTGAACTTACCAGTCCAACTGCAAAAAATTGCCACCACCATGCAGCCTTAGTAGCAAGGTAATTCGAAAAAAAAACGTTTTGTCTGAGATTGCTGCTTTCTGGAGAGTGTTTGGCAACCTCTACCTCTACTGAAGCTAAAGGAAAGTACTCAGGAAGATTTAGAGAGATGTCATCATCTAAACCTTGTTTCTATATGCACAACATACAGAAGGAGCAGCTCTTTTTCATCAAACTGTAATTGGACATGGTACAATTTGTCATCCACAGATCCTGGGGTGGGAGGAACCTACAATGATCATCTTTAAAATTTGAAGCAAAGTAATCGTATTATTTGGTAATTTTAGGGGAACTGGATAAAGAGGAATAATTCAGAAAATAAGTATTTATCCTTTCCTTGTGAGTAAATCACGCATGGAAAGGCTTAGTTTCTGGTTTTATTTACTCAGCTAATGTAAGAACATGATATGACTTAAAAGCTGCTGATTCAGACTACAGCACACTAACACACAACATTCTACCTGGACCACCAAACAACATGGGTCTATGAATATCAGAATCCACTTCTATTTTAGAGAGAGTCCCTAATTTATGTAAACCATATTCATTGTCCAGGATGAAAAAAAATAGTAAGAAGAAAATGCAACACCCTCCATGCTCCCCCAGCTACAAATTCCTTCTTCTAAAAGTGCTTCATTAGAAAGTTCATTACCTGAGTGCTGATAGATCTGGTTCCATCTGTTGCCTCTACCGTCAAGTTGTAATTTGATTTCTGTTCTGCATCAAGAGGTCTAGCGACAATGATAGTTCCAGTGCCCTTGTCCACATCAAATCGACTGTCATAGTTGCCACCTTGTTCAAGAAATTAGGAGAAGTATTTCATAAAACACAGCACTGTTGTATTATTTTCATGTATGATCACGTTCTGTCTTCAGATGCTTAATGAAGGTGGAACTACATACACATATACATACACTTAACTTTAACCCCCTTTTTTTCCTGGTAATGTGATATACTGCTGCTTATAGATATTTAAAACTGAGTAGTTCTGGACAAAGCTGATTGGCCTCATTTATGGAAAGGTAGCAGGCAGATTCTTAGCAAGATTCACTTTTTTTTTTTTAACTAGAATTTAAAGATTAAAAAGAGCAGGAAACTGAGAATTACTAGGTGAAATGTGGTAAGTTTATTTTATGCTGTCAGGCTAATTAGTGAAAACCATACTTTGTATCAAAATAAATGAAAATCCCAACTTGGACATACAGTCAAACTTATGTCTTCTGGATCAGAGTACAAAGTACTATACTTGCATATGACTATAGGTAAGGCTGAAAAAACCTACAGGACCTCCAAAGGACTCTCAACTCAATGCTGAGTGTCTACAGAACTCGCATTCTAACTCCTACTGAGATGAGTGCTAGAAGTTTAAATGCCCAATGTTTAAATATGGCCAAGCTCCTTTCCTGAAGCAAATTATCTTAACTTCCCCTGTGCAACTTTCAAATTACACTTTGAAATACTGTTAAATAACTGTGTAGATCAATAGCTACACTCAGGCATTTAAACATTTAATTGATCATCATCATGCCCCCCTGAGCAGACTGCCATGAGAATACAATGTCCATTAAGTCCAAATATTGTTAACAATAAATACTGCCATTTAACTACAATTGCTTTAGAACTTTCAATAAACTGCCTAAAATGAAGGAATCGATTTTTGTTTTGGTCAAACCAGAGCTAGTCATTGCGAACCAATTTCTCCTAATTACGTGCATGTGTTTTTCTAATTATATTTCACAAATACAGCATCCGAGTGCCTTTTCTTTTTTTAAAGAGTTTTTACATGCTATGATTTGTAAATCACTGAATGCCTTTTATGAAAAGCCAAGGCTAGAAGTGGGAGGGTGAAGTTCCAAAGGCTGCAAATTTATAATTAATCCAAGAAAGAATAGTAACAGAACTGAAATGGACCCCCATTCACACATAAAAACAATTTCACCTTCAGAAGGTCACACTGCACAACAGACATATCAGTTTAGGAAATATGGAGTGGATTCTGCTTCACTGGATTTATGATATTTGATAATGACAAAGAATGTAATTTTTCTAGTTTCACTAAAAGCCAACTCCTCTTACTGGTCCAGCAGTAGTTTCTGAACCACACAAATGACATAAACTGGACAAAGTGAAAAGCAGCAGCCTTTTTTTTTTAACAGGTGTACATGAAATTTTTTTAATGGGCTTTGTGCAAGATGTCAGCTTCAGAAAGTGACTCTCTAACATTTCTTCTATAGCTGGCACACCACAGCATTTTCTCAGATGGCTGAGATGTCTCCATGAAGTCATCTCCATTTCAAGAGATGAGAGTAGGGTGAATAAATATGAATCTGTTCACCGAGTTTCCCTCATGTGAGGATGAGCTCTTCAACCAACTTTTTGTCTTCCTTATCAAGGAAATCACAAAGCCTCGCTTAATTTTTGTAGCAGTGGTGATATCTGGTAATCCACTGAAGCAGAACTCAACCCAAACTTCTGCATCTGGTACACTGGAAGTGTAACAGCAACAGTTTTGGCTAAAGCCAAAACTAGATGCTCTGAAATGATGCTGTATAAATGTAATGATGACAAAACAAAACAAAAACGAACCTGTCACAAATGCAACTGTGAGCACTTTGATTTCCGAAGGGTTAATAAAATAAATATTTTATAAATGTACGCTTTCATTTCAGATCTCATAATCTGGTAATAAATTATGTGATCTCAGCAGATACCTTCTGCTGTACAGTTCAGGTCACAAGCCATCTGAAAGATGTAAAATACTTCACTAGCAAGCTTGTCTCCTGGCTCAGCCAAAAAGAAAGAAAGCATGGAAAGCAAGCACAGAACACAAAGGAAAGCTGTCAATCAAATTAATTCATGCTATTAGAAACAGTAAAAGAGGGCAGTAAAGTGACTGCCTGCAAGAGTAGCCAATAACTTCATAACATGATTACACACTTTCCAAAATACTTTTACTAAGAAAACAGTCATAGAACCATAGAATGTCCTGAGTTGGAAGGGACACACAAGGATCATCAAGGCCAATTCCTATGAAAATAAAATGGTTTATTTTACAGTGTATGGACAAGTTCTGCTCTTTCCCTGTGGAGTTTTCTGTATGTTTTTCTAAAAACAGCAGGAAAATATAATCTATTTTCTGCATTAAGCATACAATAAAAATTCTGTACATGAGCTGCATACTTAGAAGGAACAAATAAAAATAATACTATAATCAGAGTTCTCTTCAGAGGTACACACTGTTCACAGTGCACAGCAGCTGAAGCAAATAAACAGAACAACAGAAATGTACATCCTTTAGCTAATTAACAAATTCTGCTAATTAAAGACCCCAGGAAACACCATTGCTCTACTCTGTGGAAACTCTCAGGATCTATGAGGCCTCTTCTACCTATGCTCCTTCATCTCTATGAACCACTCACCTTTTTCTGACAATATCCCTTTCTTGACCTTTCCTTTAATGGACTCTTTTTGGTTTGCAGAGGTTTGTTTGTTGTTGACTGGATGACTCTGTTTGAACTGGAGCACATGCAACCTTCTTTTCTCCTGCTCACCTAAGTTATTTTTATAATTTCTGCTTTTCTACTCCCATGTCAATGTGTGTGTATGTTTGGGAGAACAGTAAAAGAGCAGTCTGAATTTCAAAATACCTCCAAAGCAGAGAGCTTTGCAACTAGGAGAATGCAAGGAAGTACCCTGAACTTTTTACTCTCTCTATACAGTTGTAGAGACCTCTAAGCCCTTGGTTTGTCTAAATCCAAACATTTCTTATTCAACTATGATCTATTTGGACAGGAGCACCTTTTTTTCCCCCACAATACATTTGAAAGAACCATTCAAAAAAGCCTATGTAAATATTTAATACATTAGAAATTGTCTAGGTGTTCCTGTTCTGACAGGGGGATTGGACTAGATGATCTTTAGAGGTCCCTTCCAATCCCTAACTTTCTGTGATTCTGTCATTATCAATGTCATCACAGGTTCTTCATGCATGAAGCATGCATTTATGGAACAGTTGTGTCTGTTCTCATGTGTTTGAAAGTTTTCTGAGAACGCCCTCAAGTATTTGGCACTTATATATTCCTGCTACATATATTAGTTTTACAAACATTGTTTTTAATTGTTGCTGTTCTCATCATCCCTTAGAAAACACACACCATCAAAGCAGACCTTAAAAATAATTAATTTTTAAAGAAATAATTAAAAAAATGCTCTCCCCAACAACTTAAAACCATCATAATAGCTAAAGTTTTCATCAGCAACCAAGGTGAAAAGTCCCAATCTGATAGGGGCTACCTTAAGACCCGAAAGAGTTCACTACAAGATCCCTTTCCTAAAACAAGGCTGTGCTATTCTCCTTGATTCTGAAACACATAACACAAGACAGAACTTGTTTTTAGTATCAACTATATCGTGAATACTGTATACTCCTGGTGCTCATAGGTATACTGAGTTAGTCTAAAATGTAAAAGTACTATTCATTTTGTTAACAAAGCATCAACATATAGTCATATTACTGATTAGAATTCCCCTTTCATTGGTAATACGCTGAGGTGTGCTATAGTAGTAAGAGCATGTACAGGAAGAAGTTTGCTGGGGTTACGAACACTGCAAGCTTTCCTTTTAGTATTGCATCAAGGAAGAGCAAACTGAGAAGCAGCCCAGAAGACAAGAAATCAATGTGAACACTATAATCTGAGTATCCTACCCCAATTTACAGAAAACTGGTGTTTTATTTCTTTCCCTATCCTACAGTCTACGAGATTGATTTGATAGGTTTTAATTTCACTGACACAATATTCATAAGTCATTTCCAAAATTGGAACACAGCAGTTATTTTGCAATGTAATTTTAATTTTTGATATGTAGTAGCATTGACAAAAAATTTTGAAGTTGCTTTGATTTATAATGAAATAAGGGAAAAATATGTATCTACAAGCTAAAGAACACTGAAACATTGCATTATTTAGAAAAGCAATTAAGCAAACAAGCTGCAATGAGCCCTCTAGTATCTGAGAGTCCATGCATTTGTTTCTAATTATAAAAGGTGTTAAGGCTCCTTACCTGTTATGTCAAACCAAACTGGTGTTCCAAGAGGTTCAACAGCTATTACACCAATCATGTGAGCAACTGGGTCACTTTCCATCACCGTAAAAGAAAAAAATGCTTCCTCAAAATAAATAGGCTCTGTGGGTGGGACAGGCTTTGGAATCCATTCTATGTGCAGCCGTGTAGTTGATGATTTTTGGGGACGACCATTATCTACAGCTTTAATCTGTGAAACAGACACATCTTTCAGGCTACAGGATCACATAAATCATTATGTCACATAAATTGAAAAGTAGTAATAAGCTCCAAGCATGTTTGTTTGTGCGAGATACATCTGAAAAGGTTAAGTGTCTCTCAAAGTGCCACTTGCCCTTCATTATCTAGGCAGCAAATGGAGAAAAAGCATGCAGCACCTGATAGTAGTACAAACTGTAACCATATATTCACTTTTATTTTGCTTTCTTCCTAAAAGAGAGTCAAACTGATTGTTTATGTTCCCTCATTGTGTTCATTATCTGTCATTTTCTGGAAAAGAACAGCAGCTTCTTGATTCACTTTCTCAAAACAAACATCTGAAATGATCATTTAAAAAACCACCAAAACAACAAAGCAAACACACAAAACAATACTTCTGGATTTGTTGAAGCTTTCTTCCTTCAGATACTGCAGTCACTCATCTGCCAGCTACTGAATTAGAAGTGATGATAACACACAGAACACTTCACATATTCATGATAAACAAGATTTTGACTCACTGAAAGGATATCGTAGTCCTTTGCTGCAGAAAATTTCTTCGACGAAACCACTCCAGTTTTCGGTTCAATAAAGAATTTGCCGTGTTCATCACCATCTTCAATGCTGTACGAGATCTCTGCATTGGGGCCTTCATCTTTATCTGCAGCAATAACTCTGTAGATCGGCTCTCTCCTGGCAGTTCTCTCTCGTTCTGGCTTACCACGCTCTGGTAGCTGGATTTTGTAGAATTTTTGCAAGAACTGAGGCTTATTGTCATTCTCATCTAAAACCTTCACAATCACCCGTGCAATTGTTGATTTTGGAGGAATACCGTTGTCTGTTACCATTACCTGTTTTTATTAAAAAAGGATATGGTTAGTGCTCAGCTCAAATATGGTTCTTGTAAAATGTTATTTAAAATCAGATTTTCCTACAACTTCCTACTACAACTGTAAAGTAATTCCCTAACTTCAGTTACTTAAAAGACCATTGGGTAAAGCTACTTGGTAAACATTTAGAAAAGGCACTACAAAAGTTTACTCTGCTACTATCCTAACATTTTGGCACTTGATGTATGGCATGTAGGAGTTGGCAGATACATATTAAATCTATTTCACTTTTTTGCAGTATTGTAACTGAAATATTAACTTGAGTACAGGAATAGCACACAAGTATAGTATCTCTTATAATAGCTTCACTGTATTAAGAACTTAGTATACTTCCAGCCTAGTGGGTTTTTTTGAAGCTTTTCAATATAATTTGATTTTACACCTCAAAAGATGCAATTAATAAGAATATAGTTTTCAGAATGTGACAGGCCTATGCACTAAAAATTCCCTATATTTTAAAACATAAAATAACTATTTTGTTTTAAATAAGCTTAAAAAGTTATCTTTTAAGAAAGACACAAAATAATCTATTTCCAGGGACTAAATGAAATGGGAAATTAAACCAAATCTGTTCTTTCAGCAATAGTCAAAATTTCTACTAAAAAGCCAGGAACTCAGTACAAAATCTTCTACAATATTAATTCTAAGACTGAGCTGATGTAATTTGCATGGGTAATGAACAAAAATATAATAAGAGTTGTGTTAATTTGCAGTCAGTAAACAGAAAAATATCCATATCTACTGAAAAAGGATCAAACTGATGAAAAATCTTAGTTCATTTATAGGCATCTTACCTTATTACCCTACCTCTTACCTATTTAATTCCTTATTGGTTAATAAGGGGCTAAATATGAACATCTGTAAATTACTTTAGTATCTATTGCAATGAATAAAAATATAGGAGGTTTATGTTCCTGCCTCCTGAAAGAGCTCAGTTAGTAGAAGAGTTATGGAATCAGGCCCATCATTTTCTGGGTGCACCCTGTCATCTACATAAAAGCCACTGGACCCAGGCAGACACCAGATGTTTTCAAGGGAGAGTTTAGCTCCTATCACACAGAGCATTTAAAACACACACAAATTCTTCACTGATAACAGTATTACCTGACCTCTAGAAGTTTGGCTAAATCTCAGCTTCTGAGGGGGATGTCTTACCAAAAAATGGCATTAAAGACCTAGGCAATAATGATGAGTAAAGACATGTTTCTTTCATTTTCTGTTGGGCTGGTTTTTGTTTTAGCTATGAAATTTTCACCATTGTGTCTCTCATTTAAAGAACAATTTAATGACTGAGTGCAGCACTCCTCCTCAGCCTTTTTGTAGTCTCCCTTTTTAATTTCCTTTCTCTCACTTCCCCCCACCCCCATTTATAATTGTCCTCCTTGACTTTACCTTCCCTATTATTGCACAGAACCACACAGGGATGTCTAAGGGTCACCTATGCTGGCCCTCCTGCGATTAGAGGAAACTAATAAAGATATGCTCATCTAATTCTACCATACTTGTCAAAGATACTTGTCAAAGAAATTCAACAAAAAACCCTCCAAAAAACCCATCAAACCCACAACCAAAACCAGATTAAACACCTAAGGTTTCTAAAAATAAATTCTATAGCAAACGTGTTAAACCCTGCAGTTTTATTTTGGTTTTGAGTTTGTGAGGAAGATGCAAGTCTTTGCTGGGAGGAAGCTTCGTGTAGAAGTCAGTCACCACAGTAGCACTGGGAAAACATCACAGGGAAGATCAGTGCTGTGGAGGGTGTTAAACAAAAACAATCCCAACCAAAATACCCCACACACCACTGGTATAGGATATTCCTGTTCCAATAAGCCCACCCCAATGTGGGAACAACTAATGTTTTTCTGCAGGAATGTGAGTGGTGAATTCTTCACTGGTTCTTAGGATGCCAGGGGAAATCTGACTATGGAAAAATCACAAGGATACAAGTATAGCATGATACAAAACAACGGAAAGAATACTAATAAAGACTAGAATTGAGTCGCTGATGACAACAAGAAATTTACACTGACAATGAGGACAAGACTCCTATCTAGATACTCTGTTATTCTTCTTTTTGCCCTTTTTCATCTATTTTAGGAAAAAAAAAAACAAAACACGAAAATATGAATGAAACGTGGTTTAACTTGCAAGCATGAAGGAAATGAAAAAGCAGGAGTAGTCATTTCCACAACAAATCTACATCTAACAGATGGCAAGATTTCCACATATATTAATACTTGTTCCACAACACATATCTTTCAGTTCACCAAAAAAACTCTAAAAAAATCAAAACACATCCCAAAAGAGTAAATTCCATGGGGTATGGAATAACTTGTCTGTTAAAATAAAATTAGCACTGCCCTGAGCCAAATAGAGAAAATGGAAAATCTGAAGAAAATCTAGTTTGATTTGAATGTAACATCAAGTTTTGAATGTGTTACTGACATAACAAACAGAATACTAAGATATGAGTGCATAATATAAAGTTAACCTAAAATAATTGCACAGAAATGTGCCATTGGGTACTCAGAAAATAGTTAAAAGTTGGGAATAAAAGAATGAGGCATATTAATTACTATTATGTAAGCAGGACTGCAATCAAGGATCAAATTCAATAGCAAACGAGCAATAAACCCACCAACCCATCTGGTCAACATTTCAATGCTCAATTAATTAGCCAGATGGTCAGCACTTGGCTCATAATATTGCCCACCATTCTGTGTATTTCTGGGTTTCTTTCCAACCTATTTTCAAAAGCGTCAACATAAAACTAACAAATGGGAAAACTGCTACTTTGGGCTGTGCTACCAGTCATTATCACTTTGCAGTTAAGAGTTCTTCTGTTGGATACTTCACAGAGTTTTATTTAAAAATTTAACAAAAAGCTGGGATTCAAAATTAAGGAAAAATAAACAATACCAACAGGAAATGAGCAATATTCCAATCTAAAGAGCAATCAGCTTAATCTGCTATCTTTATAGAGAATGCTGAAACCAGGAGGATTAATATACCCATTGTGTGATACTGTGACCCTAAAAAACAACCAACCAAACAAAAAACCCCAACTTTAAGTTCTGTATGCATTATCTTCCAATAAATTAGGTTAAATTAGGAGGCATGACCGCTAGCAGACAGCTCCCCATAACATTACACTTCCCAGTGTGATCTCTGGCGTAAGTTTTGGCCCAGAGCAAGTAGCATGCTCCCACACATTGTTGAGCTGCAGCATGACAGTTCACACTATTCAGGCACCATTCTTAACAGGCAACGTGGGCATGCCAGCCTGCTCCAGGGATAAGGCATAAATAATCAAAGCCATACTGTGCCAGGTGGCTTCAGGGTCAGAGAATGACCCAAAGCTCATTTTATTTACTGTATATATCTAATATAAAAGCCAGTACAATATGCATAGGAGTACAAGTTGTGAGTTACCAGTTTTACAACCTATATACACAGCAGTTGTCAAGAAATAAGATGTAACTAACATGAAGTGCTTTGGAAAAACGTCACAAACAGATTTGAGGATAAGGATATTCCTCTACAATGTACAAGAATAGCACGACTAGTACTAAACCAGATTTGCCAATTAATTAACTTTGCTATTATTACTACTAGAAACACACTGCAAAGGAAATTCCACCTTATTGCTACTTATGTACAAAGAGGTCTTTCCAAAGCTGATGCATACATGAAAATAATGAGAAAAATTTGGTCGAATAGCTGCATTAATCCAGTTTACAATGCACCAAAGTAATAGAAAATGGCTAGGAAGACCATATGTACACTGGAGTTCTGCAAAAGGATAGTTTGCGCTATCAAGGAATACATTCATTTCCACGTCTATGCAGTCCTTGCATTCCTATTAGAAAACCTTTCCACAGATTTCACAAGTTTTGAGTAAGTCCAGACTTGCTTCTCTAGCGTTAATACTAGTTTTTTTGACTCACATTGCAGCCCTTCATCTATCATCCAGGAGGTGAGGCACAATAAAGGTTACAGATAAAGCTCAGAATTTAAGTATCACTGTGAATACTAAGTCTTCACTGCAACTGAAGTACGGTATTCTCAGACTGCATGGCAACCTTGTGAAACTTGGAAAACTCACAGTTGTCCACATGTTTTGCTTTCATGTTGTTTGACAGAGAATGAGAACACATATTACATAAATGCCAGGTGAACAACTAAATGCAACTAAATAAAAGAATTATGTGATGATTTTTATGTTCTTGGACCTCAAATCCGTAATACATATTTTGCAACTCATCTGCTTATGTGATTGATAAATAAGTTATGCAGAAAAACAGTCTAGTCACTCAAAATCTGTTTGTGTTCTCAATGTTAAAAAAAGATTCTGCACTTCTTTTTCAGAGGTCTATATACAGCAAAAGACAGGCTTAAACAGCTATTACAATAATTACATTCGAGGAAAAAAAAGAATCACATTCTTCCTTTAACAATCATGCTTTTTTACTGTTTGAAAGAAAATCTTGGTTTACAGATATAAAAACGAAAACTGTCCCACCACACTGTTTTCACAAGATAGGTAGTTTTGTGCACTGCAGTAAAATGAACATAGAATCAAACTACTTCTGAAATCCAGTTCTCTAAATTCTTCATATAGTAATCAAGCATAGTAAACTTAAATCTCTGCAAAAGTGTGATGAACTTACAGTCACTGTTTTTCAGAGATCTAAAGAAATTATTTACCTCCAGTATATGTTCTCCCTGCTGCTCTCGATCTAGTTTTCTAGATGTGGTTGTAATTAGACCTGTAAACACAAAAGAATAATCAATCAGATCCTTCAAGAAAATACTCTGAATGAAAGTTAAGTTAAACCAGTAGTTATTGATACACCCAGTTTAAATTTCTTCTTAGGTGGACTCATCTATTTCTGCAGAGCTTATGCTTTCATTAAGTGAAGGGGTAAGGAGCTTCCAATTCTTTGCAATCTGAAAGTTAAGCTGCTGTAGCCATTAAGACAGAAACAGTTCAATTTTCCAACACATCTGTGCACGTCATGTTTCTGACAGGAGTAATGTATGTTATTCTCTCACATGAAATCTTGTTTCCAGAGGGTGTTCATACACCATGTTCAAAAGGTGCTTACACACGTTATTTGAATAATTACCAGTCTCTTCAGGAGAAACATCTTTTTGTATTTTTAGTGATAACAACAGAGAAAGAATGACCTGAAGAGATGCATTGTGCTGGTTTTCGCTGGGATAGAATTCGTTGTCGTCATAATACCTTGTACATGGCTGGTTTAGATTCGTCCTGAAAACAGTGTTGATAATACAAAGATATTTTAATTATTGCTGAGCAGCACTTACAGAGTCAAGGCCTCTTCTGCTGCTCACATCGCCCCACCAGCAAGTAGGCTGGGGGTGCACAAGAAGCTGGGAGGAGACACAGCTGTGACAGCTGACCCCAACTGGCCAAAGTGCTGTTCCAGACCATATGATATCATGATCAGTGTTATTAAGCCAGGGGTAGAAGGAGGAAGGGGGTACATTCAGAGTGATGGTGTTTGCTTTCTCAAGTAAACTATTAGGCATGATGGGGCCCAGCTGTCCTGGAGATGGCTGAACTCCTGCCTGTCCATGTGAAGCAGTGAATGAATCCCTTGTTTTGCTTTGCTTGCATGCACAGCTTTTGCTTTACCTATTAAACTGTCTGTCTCAACCCATGAGTTCTCTCACATTTACTTTTCTGCATCTCTCCCCCAGCCCACCATGTGGGAGTGAGCATGAGGCTGCATGGTGCTTAGTCACCAGCTGGGGTTAAACCATGACATGCATTAATGGTGCAAACCAGAGCAATTTTGTTTTGTTGGCTTGATTTGGCAATGACAAGGAGTCAAACAGTTGCTGTTGCCAATAGCAGAGAATGAGGACAAAATTTTGATACATGATGTTAGATTTTGTTACAAGAGTCTGATCCACCTTTGATGCAAGATTAGGAAGGCACGATGACTTTTGCTTTAAATGAAAAAAGTCATTAAGGGGTGACAAAAAGACAGTGAAATCGAAATACAGAAGGATCTTATTTGAATTAATTCTTCCTCACAGTAAGTTCAAAATTTGAACTGCTGAGTTTCATGAAAAGTAAACTCAGTCAACTCTCAATTATAGTGTGGGTTAACTGTGCCATGGATGCAGACAGGAGATAACTCAGTTTATTTGCTGCACAAAAGCTGTTAACCTGTTTGCAGGTACAAGTTGGCCCCACAAACACCACACAACTGTGTTTACATGGCACTGAGCCTGTGCTAGTATATCCTGCTAGGCCCAACTTGGCTTTTCATGGAGCAAACACCAAGATTTGGATTCACCCGACTCAAGGCACTACTAGCCACTCTGTAGTAGGAATCTGGCATATACTAGATACAGAAGATGCTGCAATGTCACGAGAGCTTTTATCTAATTATCCCAGCTTTTTACAGTGATGGGAAAGCACTGCTGTCTTGACCCTTTATTATCAAACTGAAAAACAGGGAAGCAATTATTTAATCAAGGACAAAATAAACATCAAAAGACTGGCCACATATTCCATGTTCCTTTTTCTAGTTATAGTGTAAGCTATTAATAAGACTTATTATAAGCAAAATTAAAGTCCCTTTATCAAGTTTTCAAGGTTGATCTGCTATAACAAAACAAACAAAAAAAAGCCTTAAATTCTGTCTCAGCAGCTAAAAAAAATAGAGCATGTAGGTAAGAAAAGCAATAAAGATTTCAATTTCACTTAAAGAAAAGCCAATAGAAACAGAATTATATACCACCAGTGCATAGTTACTCAGTGCTCCTATCAAAACAGAGTTATAGTCTACATACAGCAACAAAATAGACAGCCTGTACTAAATAAAATGAAGAAAATTTTATAAAGCAATATCATGGCTGTGAAAAGTTCAAACAACTACTCTTCAAAAACTAGATACTGCAAATAATGGCTCATTCAGTTATGGTCAAATTTGCCCTTGTTTTCCAGCAATTTGCTTTGCTATCATATCAAATCCATTATATACCTCATATTCTAGACTTAAAGATCTATCATCATCATCTCCTACTTTATCTTTTTATGCTTTTAAGACACATAGAAGATGAGTGTTATTGTCAGGATAAATATTTTTGTTATTATTTAGTAATTGCCCTTAATAACAAATAAAATGGGAATGAAAATTAAAAAAAAAGGAAAAAAATGTCGCATTAGTACTGCAAACTTACAAAATGGGGGATAAAACAAAAGGAATATGACAACTCTGCATTGAACCTCCTTGAGGTAATATCTTCCCATAGAAATCACAGGTCTGTGAATGAAGATAACTGAAAATATTTATTGTCACATATTCTAACCAAAGCTTTCTCCTAATTTCCTGGCTGGGCTTAGTCAAGCTACACCTTTTCACAGGCTCTATGGGGAACAACACAGAACTGTTAACTGGAAATGAACAAATGGCAGAGTAGATGGCTCATCTGCTTCCCTCAAGCAAAGGGACTTGTAGATGACTTCAAGAAACACAAGTTCTCTAAAACACCTCTTTGTATCACGAACCTCAGGAGAAAGCCAGTACAAGCTCTCCCATGAAGCATTAATTCCCTGAGACTCACCACAGTTGCAAGGGAAAAGGCTAAATTTCAACACAGCCACTAATGGAGTTGGCTGTTGAATAGCTGGGTTGAGGATAGGGAGGATCTCAAAAAGCACAGGACGAATAAAGTAAATCCAGAGATCTCATTACGCTTGCATTTCTTTGAATAGTCAATATTCAGTCTATATGTTCTGACAATATTAGATTCCATCTCCCACAGCAGCAGCAAGTAGAGAATTGCTAACACATGAAAGCAGAAATATGGCACCTTTCAACAGTTTCCTATCCACTTCAACCCCATCAAGAGCCATTAAGACTGGAGCCACCACTAACAAAAGTCAAGTAATATTTGGGGGGACAGGGGAGGAAAAAAAAAAAAAAAAAAAGAGAGACAAACCAACTCCCACTTTTTCTATAAGCACTCCAGACAGAATGCTACCACTTCTCTACACACTACAGTTTGGTAAAGAAAGTCTAATTCCAGATGTAATTCCTATTAATTAAGCTGGTCAATACAGCTCAAATGGGTAAGCAGAAAAATATCCAGTAAGAAAAAAAAAATATATCTATATATATGCTTTGACCCATTAAAACTTCCAGTCTTTTAATCGAAGCATGCCACACTTCTGTTAAAACACTTCAGACCAGTAACAGGAGGCTTTAGACTTCACCATATATATCCTGTATATTCAGCAGAAACTAATGCCAACAAAGGAAATGTAATGCTTCTGAATTTAGAATCACATACACATGCATGACATTCTTTTTATTTAACTCTTTACTGCGAGACACTTTCCTAAGTGAAAATTTAGCTTCATTTAAGTGTTTCACTATAGCTGAAAACCTGGCAATCACCAAGCATTTTCATTTTTTCCAAGTTTTTGTATATTACAAAATGCTTAATGCTGCATTGACAGATTTCATCAGTTGAAATGTTTCTAAATTAAGGCCATGATAGTAAGGGCAAGTGCTCCTATGAAATGTGGCTTTTGTGACTGCCCATTAGGATGGTTGAAAAGAATCTTTGGACCTAACATAAGTCAGCTCCCTGCAACAAGAGCCACTGCTCTGCTCTTTCAACTGAAATAAAAAATTCTCAAACCTTTTATATTGAGCTTCCTCTCTTTTTCTGTAACAGTTTGGAGATCTCCTTGGTGTGCCCCTCCCTTTACACAAAAAAATGAATAACCATACCTTTGCATATGCCACATCCCCACAGAAGTGACAAGTAAAAGATTCCAATTTAGCTTTGAAGAAGTCTGTAACATAATCAGTTCTTAAATCCTTTTTATGAGATGGGGATAATCTGTTCATTGCTGAGTGAGGAAACGACTGCGTGTGTGAGAAACAGATCACTGTGACAACACATTCATTTTTGAAGCAAAACTGACTCCGAGCATCATTTTGCAGTCATATTTTCCTGTTTTCCTTCTGCCACCTCTTATTCCCAGCCATGTTTCCTCTCCAAAAACAAAACAAAACAAAAACAAAACAAGCCACAACCAAACACAAAAGGAAACACCACACAACAAACAACAACCACCAAAAAAAAAAAAAGCAATCCACAACAAACAACAGGAAGAATGAGCTCCAGTAGTTCACATCACTGACTATTATTCTACCCGGAAATCAATGCACATTATAGCAAAATGGTTCAAGCATCCTTGAGAAGACGCAAGTTTATAACAAACATTTCTAAGACAACGATGAGCAAATGGTATCTCTAGTGAATTAATACAATTTTTCTATTTAGTAATGATTCACAATTCACCTAATCAAAAACATTTTCATAACATCAGCTTAATAATTTGGAGAGACTTTGGGTAAACCACAGCTGTTCTGCCTTGCTAGCTGAATAGGTACTATAATGAACTGAAACTAACTGTAAACATCCATAACAAAAACAAAACAAGAAGCCCACAACAGGTAACAAATACAATTGTATTCTCCTTTCCTTCCTCCTTTGAGTTTATATTGTGGGGATATCTGCTGTCTATTTGATGTCTACTAAAAAAAAAAAAAAAAAAAAAAAAAATCAAAATAGTTACTATTGTCTTCAAATAAAATTTACTTCTGATTTCTATTTTAAACAGTATAAAAACAAACACACAAAAATGCAACCATAGTATTCAATTACATTAATATAAACAAAACTGCTACATTTGGAACAGAAATCAGCACAAGGAAGCTGATATCAGCAAGTATTTCTTCTATCCCATATAAGCTTTCATCTCAGTGCCCAGTTACATCACATTACCTCTGCATCTGAAAAATAGTATATCAACAACTTCCATTCAATGCTGAAATGGCAGTCTCTTAAACAAACAAATGAAAAAACCAAACAAACAAACACCCCCCCCCCCCCCAACAAACACAAAAAAAACCCACAAAAAAAACCAAACCCACAGAACATTAGGTGGGCACCATATTAAGAATGTTAATATTAATTCCATACCATGAGCTATTTTTAAGGCATGGATGATCTCAGTGATTAAAGAAGTATCAGAAAAATGTGGTCTTTGCAAGGGGAGGAGAAAGGCTCAAAATTTTTGTCTCACTCTCTCTCTCATGCATTCCCTACTACAAGCATACCTGCAAACACATGCACTTGCACTTCCAGAAATATGCACAGACTTCCCAACTGCACATTCAGCTTGAGATGACAAAGGTTCTGGAGCTGGGTGGGAGTTTGGCTGTTAAGTCAGGGTTAACCTACCATGATCCAAAAGACTACTATGCTGTCTCCAACACATTTGAATGAATAGGCTTGATTTGCATGTAGTATAACACCATTTGAATTGTAGTGTATGAAAAGAAATACAGTTTCTTCCATCTCTGAATGCCTTAATTTAAGGAAATACCGAAAGCAGCTACAACATTTTTATCACCAGCTTCAATAGATACAAGACATTGGAATTTAATATAAGGGAGGTGACATTTTGTTGATGAGATTTTTATCTTCTGTGTTGAATGCAAACTATAAGCAGTACGCTGAAATGGTTGCTCTGGACTGCATTAGTGCAAATTAATCAGTTTAAAGCTTTAGATTAGTTCATTTATATTGTATTCTTATTTAAGCTCTCATTCCTCTAATTCAACCTCAAAAATTACAAATTAGTAACAAATGATAAAAACAATTATCTTGGTATTACCTTTAAAATGTTGTAAAATATAAATCAGTGGAAGACTTGAAGAAAGTATAGATTTTACATTCATAGGTGGCTGTAATGATAACCTAGTTTGACTCCTGCCTAACACAACCCTAAAGCACTGGGCAAATTACAGCATACATTTTGTAAGTCAAAGACTAATTATGTTTCTTCAAATGATAAAGATGCTGTTGCAGCTCAAGGCAGGATTTCCTACTAATCATCCTCATTTAAGAAACAGCATATTATATGCAATTCAAGACAGCTTTCCCTTCTAGACAGATTAATATAGCTTTCTTTTGTCTGACAGATTAAGAAGTCCACTGGAATCAGCAGTTTCCTCTTCATGAAAGTACTTAAGTGTGATCAAATCATGTCTTGGACATCTCTGACAATACAGTGAGCATGAAGTCTCACTGTCAGGAATTTCTTCTACGACATTGGTTTAAACTGCTTCCAATATCTCAACACTTTCTGAAATACAGACAAAATGACTGATGAGCACAATAATCCATGATTGTTTCATCGCTGCCACAGAAAGATGACTCTTTTTCTTCCAGTCTTCTTTCAACTGATTTAAAGTTAACTACGACTTACACTTAGCTTACTTTACAAGCAGTGATCATCAGAAAAGGCCCGTATTTCCTTTGTAAAGATGTTCAGATATACTTTTTGGCAAGACTGTAGTCAAATCTTTTCTTCTATGTGAGTCAAGACAAGCCTTCACAACCAAAGTAAATAAACTGCTTAATAAAAACAGGTTAATTAAAAAAAAAAAAAAAAATAGCAGAGAGATTTAAGAATAGACTCCAGGTTTGCAGCTGACAAAATATAAAATCCACATCTTACCAGTCATGCACAAATGATGACTATAAGCTACACAGCGTGCCATTGTAATATATCACCATGAAGGCAGGCTGCCGAGTTAAAAAACAAACAAGATCATAGTCCTAACCAGCTATCATACTGGAGAAAGCATATCATAAAGCAACTGAACAGCTTTGGTTTACATAGTCTTAAAGATAGTTTCTTAGCAATTTGACTTGTTTTCATTCCTAAACTACTCCTTGTCCTAAGGACCTTAACAGTTCTCAATAAAACCAGCAACAGAATTGTCACCAGCAATTTTCAAGTGTTGAAATATGATTGTAAACATAGTCTCAATAGAAACTAGCAATATCATTTACAAGCATATTAAGCAGCTGTAAATGCTTCTTCTGCTCAAGTAGAACATTTAAAAGCAATCGTTTATGTTCTTTCAATAAAGAATGTAAAAATGATGCCCCTTTTTAAGAGAAATCTAGACTCCAGATTCCTCTTTCTACTCTCTTAGCTGAATACTCTGTCCATTAGCTACAGAGTTATGTTATGCTTGCTTGTTCTCTCTGGTCTCTTGAATCTTACCTTTTTTTGCTATACAGTTGTTTAGGTAGAACAAAGATCACTTCTGCCCAGCACAACTTATAGCCTGAGGCTATAGGTAGACTTTTCCAGGCAGTTTAAATCCACTTTTGGGGCTAAAGGAGTAGTTTTCCATTTCATGTATTTCCACATTTGATCAGGGACTTTACAAAAATGAGTTACACTACCCCATAAATAGTTCTAGAAAAAATAAAAGGGAAATATACTGCAGCAGACTGTGCTGAAATCAGAATTCCCTCTCTGTTAAGTGTAGGGCCTTTTGTGATGGGACTGGGGGTAATGGTTTTAAACTGAAAGAAGCTAAATTCAAGCTAGACATGAGGAAGAATTTTTTTTTTTTTTTTTTTTTTTTTCAATCATGAGAGCAGTGGAATACTGGAACAGGTTACTCAGGGACATGGTAGACATCCCATTCCTGGAGACATTCAAGGCCAGGCTGGACAGGGCTCTGAGCAACCTGACCTAGTTGAAGATGTCCCTGCCCACTGCAGGGGGAGTGGATTAGATGACCTGGTAAAGGACCTTTCAACCCAAACTATTCTATGATTGCACACAACTAGTGCAGTCTTTCGCAGCTTTGGTGCCTTTCCCCCTTCAACTCCCATCTGCAGCAGTTCAGACAAAAGCCAGCAGGACGGTCCCACAGTGTACAGGTACTTCAGTAAACTCCAGACTGAAAAGTCTAAAAAGCTTTATGGAACTACACACTGTATTTGCTCTTCAGATCACCTTTCATTTTTATTTAGGCACTTCCTTATTCCTGTTGCAGATGCTGATGCATGAGCTCTGGATTTCACCTACCAAAAAATACTTTTGGCACATTTATGCCAGCTGAATAAATGTCTTTCCCTTTGAATGGTACTCCATGAAAAAGAAAGTAATAATTCAGATCTCAGTCCTACTCAAGTCAGGATTGCATCAAATAAGGGACAACTAGCTCAGTCCATAGGGACATGCTCATGTCAACACATTAGACATTTATTGAAGTACGGTACTCTCAGTGTTTATGAGTTTGTTACTTGTTGCCAAGGCAGACTGTAAGCTTGGTACATACAGTCAAAGAGTAAGTTACTTAATCCGATGGCTTACATCTCATACCACCAGTCACCACATCAATCAGTAACCAGGCCATTTCAGTACTCAATCCTATTTCTACAAAGTGTAAGTACAAGGTGCACATCTGAAGTTAAAAGTAATTTCCCTGAACTACTTTAATAGCATCCAGATACAAAGACCCGGAATTTGCTGATCAGAGTACTCATTAATCATTTAATGATTGCAAGCAGGGATCAAAGACAAACAACCCACTAAAGATTACTAATGTATGGCATAAGGAGAAAAAAAACCCACACTTTACATAAACAACTAACTCATCCAATTCAATAAACACTGTAGAGCTTCAATTTCAACTAGATTTCAAATGAAGTATAAAATCTGTGTTTAGCAATCATGTAATTATAGAAAACTCCTCAAATGTAACAAACAAAAAGAAAACCATGTAGTTTTGTACACTCCAGTTTGTCAAGGAGTACATTATTTTCAGTCTGGATTTAGTAAGACAGTGGAATAACTGCTTTTGCAGTAATTCTTTTGCTAGTAAAACTATTTGAGGAATAATGAAAAGAAATAATATAAATAATCACGACCCCCTAAATAGCTATACTAGGAAAATAAACTTAAGCCTGAGATCATGCTTTGAGTACTTCAAAGCAGTTAGTATGTAAGCAGTTTCATTGTCAACCATATTCTTTTGTTAGTTTGTTTCTCTCATACATAAGAAGGTAAAAAACAGAACTTTAAGTCACAAGTAGTCTAACATGAGACCACACAGAAAAACGGTACTTCATAAATAATAAAAAATAGCTAAAATTATTCTGAATGGAAAATAAAACAAAACTCAATGATTATTGAAAGGAAACTAGTAAGTGATGGTAAATTTCCTGTAGAATGAACTTCGATCTTGCTATCAACAAAACACGATAAATTTTTGTTAGCTCTTTGCTTACCTTGCAAAAATACTCTTGCCTTCAGCACCATCTGGTATGCTAAAGCCACAACAATTCAAAGCTCAAATGCCTTCAGTAATTAAGTAACCTGATATTCACCACTCATCTTTATTATATCATTTTGAGACACATCATCTTCAACAATTAAGTACAGAATTATTGCCATAAAAATCTCAATTCATCTTGAAAGACCTTTTCAAACCTGACATAATCTTACTGCATTTATAGTGCTTGAACAAAGAAAGAAACTCCACACTCCTTTCCAAACTGGCTTTTTTCCCCGCCCTGAGCAAAGAAAATTTATTTTTCAGCTTACTGTAGCCAGCACTGAGTTGTTAATGTTTAAAAAAATATCATGATCAGTTGAGAGAAGTATTTAAGACCAATTATTAGAGGACTGCAGTTAGTTTTGAGGTAATTTCCTCTACCACAGAAATTTTACAATTTCATAAATAATCACACATAAAACTCTTGCAACACACATGAATTAAGGAAGAGTGACAAACTCACAAAGAAAGAAAGAACATATATAGTCTTTGGAATCTACTCTGCTGGTAAAGCTATTTACAGTTGGTAAATACTGTCTCTGAAATGCAAGGTAGATAAACAAATCTTAATTCTCAACTTTTTGCAGTCAGTTAACTGAAAGTATTCATCAATTAGCAGATTTGTAGTTATAATTAAATAGCAACAACCATAAAGTCAAAGTCTGCATGCACTGCAGCTACACCTCACTACACAAACAAACAACCTAAACTTCAACAGAGAGATTTAAAAGTTATTACAGTGAGTTTAGAATATATGAGCTCAAAGAGAAACATTCAAGACTCAATCTATGTAAAGACAGATGAGATCACTCACTGGACCCAAATGTGTACATATCATAAAATACCATGAGCACAAAAGTCTTTCATACTTAGATATAATTCATAATTCCATTACAACACCATGCTAGCAACTGATGCCATAAAAAAAAAAAAAAAAAAAAAAGCAGGGGGTAAGCAGACACAAAAAATACAGCTTAATATTAAAAACATTCATTTTAATATAAATAAAACTATTAATTCATGAAATACAAATTCATCTGAGAAAGTCACAATGTTTCATTCAATTAACATTACATTTGAAGATATAAAAATGTGAAAGATAATATTTATTTAGCTGATTTATATGACAGGCATGAAACTATCTGACTCTTACAGACAAAATCCCTCCAAATACTGAAGAATTACAGAAGGGGGGAAATTCACTTTCCAAATGTTCATCACTGGATATTCATGTGTGTGTGTCTATATGGTTTATTTATTTCACTATTTGTTTTTTATTAATTCAAACAATGAGGATTTCCTTAAGAAAGCTCATTGTTTGCAAAAGATGGTTGGTATTCATTTGTCAACTTCATAACTGGGCATCTAATCTGAAAATACAAAAGTTTGAGAACTAACGTAGGCAAGTTGCAGAATGTGTCTCCTTAAGAAATCAACAAACAAATATTTTTATTGCTGGAATATAGCCATTTTTTTAAAGACTTGGAAAAGATGAACTAAAAATATGATTTGTCAGAGGTTTTTTTAACATTTTAACATTTATCATAGCAGTAAGACTGGTCATTAAAATTTTTATCTTGAAGGAACTGAGACGGGCATTAAGATTAGCATGTCAGAAATAACATATCTAACAGTGTCAAAATCAATTATTTAAAATAAAAACAAAAACAACCACCAAACAAAAAAGAATTTCCTAATTCTAATGTTCTCTGTCTGTAGATAAGCAAGGTACGAATTAGCGTTTTGAGATATTTCAAGGTTCAGGGGAGCCTTAAACCCACAAATAACTGTGGAGTTTTATTCGGCTACTCATTTAAATCTTTCACAGGAAAGTTGAGGCAACAGTCTAACAACCCTGTTAGATATAATCACCCATATTACCTTCTCTCCTTTGAGCTTAATATTTGTTTGGGTCACATGTATTTGCAAAAGCACAAATAAAGTTGTTCAAATGACGCTAAGAATATTGGGATATTTCCAACACCATTATGAGCTTTCATTTGACGTCCCCTATACGTGTTACACATCTAAACTCTACAATACTCATTTCTAAGTGAGAATTTGAAGATTTACGCAATGCTGCTGCCTTATTTTTTTAATTGCATGCTATTTCCTGTATTCACAAGACAGAATACTACTAAAACAAGTCTGAATGGCACGGCAGTCTTTTACCTGCTGTTTTAAGGGGAACTAATTTTGTAACTGAACGACATGTAAGGACTTCTGTGCAACACTCATGACAGAGATGATCACATAAGCTGCTGCCAGAGGTCTTGTTTCAGCTCCCAGAAAAGCTGAAGAATTTTACAGCTGACTCCTAGTTAGCCTTTGGCTGTGATTCCACTGTGAATTTTTAAGACAGAAAAACTATATTACTTCATGTATTTCTTTGATGGAACTGCTCTTCTATTTTCATCACTTAAATCCCAAGCCAAACTAGATGCGAATCAGCGCACTAATTCTGAGTAATCTTCTCTTAAGAGGAAATTAATAAATACTAATGTTGTATTGTTTATATATAAACTCCTTTAAGTTACACTACTCAGCCTATCAAGGAAAGATTGATATCTTTGAAAGCCATTATACTGTGTGAAGGTGGCACTACGCAAATGTCTCATAACAGTATTTGATCACCATCTCCTCTCCGGCCAAAATTATAATTTTACATGTTATGTATTCCAGCTCAAAAGAGCATACAATATAGAGGGAGTCGGAATATGGAAAAATTGAAAGAAAACCTCAGTTTCTTTTAAATTCTTGCTTTACAACATAGATCATGCAGAGTACGACTTGAAATTTTTTATGTAGTTCCAGGGAAAGAGAAAAGGGAAGGAATGCTGTGCCTCCTGTTTATTTTCCCAGTTCCTACCATTTCTCTTTTCCAAAGATATCTAAGAGAATAAACAAAATAATTTTAAAAAGCCACTCATAATTTAAAAGAAATTATCTCTATGTAAATGCTTGCAAACAATTTTTAAAATAGCTGCCTACAATATAGCAAATTTTCTATCTTTTCAAGTGCTAAATCTCTAAGTATTGTATAGTGAGTGGATGTGAAGATGTTATTAGAAATTCCACAGATATGAACTTGTTTTCCCGTTTCCAAAAAAGAACCAGGTTGAAAACTACTAGTCTAATAGCACTTCAGATGCTTTGATCAATATTTAAAAAGCAAAACAGAAGTAGCTTTTTGCAGAATAAAACTCTCTTTCCAAATGTAGGTCTATACAAACTTTTGTCTACTCCTGTAACCCTCACCGGTTGTAGGAGTTCAACAAACATTTGGGTTCATTCTGGTTACATTTTCAGTAAAGATAAAGAAAAAAAAAATCATCTGTTCTAAAGACAGTTTATTTTCTTTGCATGTGACAGGTAAACATGGAGGCTGCTACATGTGCTTTGAGCTATGTGACATAAACGAACAATAATTGAGCTATTTTCCAGCTACAGAATTAACAAGAACAATTTCAGTGTTTGGGTCTTAATTTAACTTTAAAGCACATTAGCGTGCAATATAGTAATACTGACTTCGTTACAGTTCTAAAATATTAGGTCAATTGGGATTAAAACCCACAAGTAGTTAAACAATAAAGATTTCCTTTGTTAAAGTGAAGCCAATACTACTGTGCGGTCACTGGCCCTTCATTTCCTGACTAAGTAATTCTCCAGTGCTATCGGAAACCCATGTAAGTTGTTTGCAGCTGTACCCATTTCCTATTTTGCCTCACTCAGTCTCCAAATCAGACACACAAAGATACTACTTTAAAGGTTAGACACAGTGTAAAATGCTAAAACCGTGTGAGGCAAATGTATTGCCTATGAGCTATTAGCATTTTATAACTTCACAAAGCTCTAATGATTACTAGAGGCTAACAGACAGCAAGACCACAGACTCAGTGTTACCAAAGTTTAAATCCCGCTGGCTGACTGAACAAACCTTTTACATTAAAAGAGCATTCTATTTATGGATTACATATTAAAAAAACCAACCAACCAACCAAACAAACAAAAAAAACAAACATAAAAGAGTAGCCTTTAAACCAGCATTTAATTTCAAGGTTGATTTTACCTTTGTAATGCCTGTGTTGAGATGTGGTATAATTCATGAAACAAAACCTGCCACAATCCTAAATTGCCACAGGATCAATTTAAGTACTTTCAAAAACTTGAGAGTAAACAAGAACATAGAAAAAAAAGGCAAAAAAGTTATGTCAAATAATATTAAATCCTAGACAAACACTTATATTCAGATTTAGCCACTCAAACTAGGAAATTCCAGAAACAAGACTACCATATCATCTTAACTTGACTGTCTTGCATGTGCACATTAAGATGCACAGACTCAGGTCTCATGAGGACCACAGTATGTTCTGAAATCAGTAATTACTCAATGCTTTTGCTAGAATACCCTGTGTAAGAAAGGTCTTATCTAAATGGCCTAACTCCTACACCACAGGTTTACTAATTTCCTCAAAGGAATCCCTGTGACATTCTCATGATAACACCCAAGTGGTTCATAAATATGAATGAATGTATCTTCACAACACTCCCAAAGCAATAAGGTCTTGCAATTATTCCTGGTTTATACCTGCAAAACTGAAGTACAGGGAAATTAACATTCAAAATTAATTTTGTCATCCTCCTGTCCAGGCTATGAACCCAAGTGTTGTTTTTGGAAGCATGCATCATTTTCATATCAAGTTGCATTAAAGGCATAGAAAGCTATACTTCTGCAACCAGCATTTCTGCAAATCTGACTCTAAATTGTTATATGGAGCAATGCCAAGTAACTTCCCATCTGAGTTGCTATTGTTGCTTTAAATTTCTGAAGTAAGGCATGGCTTGTGGAGAACGTTGCTACCCAACCCTGATTCTTTCCCCAGGCAAAATCTAGTCAGTACAATAAATATGTAACCAAAGTGCTGGGGGAGTGGAAATAAGCATACCAATTTGCCAAGAAGATCAGAAATTATTTCTTGCCTGAATACACGGGCAAGGTAATAAAAAAAAAAAAAAAAAAAAGTGCAAGCGTCTTCCCTTACCCTATACGGACATCTGGTTAGGATTCCACTTTCTTGATCAGTAATACTACAGAAAACTGGAACTCCTTCCACTATGCAAATGCAGTTTTTGCCATTCTAATGCGCGTACTGCCACTTAGAATGAAGTTGAGATATAATTATTCAAAGCCTGTATCATTGAGTAGCAGCTGTATTTTAAAATCATGTCATGGCAAAACTCTTCCATCTATATGGAAACTGACACAGAGCCTAGGGGAATTCAGTGCCCATCTTTTGTTTTGGTTTAATGGCTCTAGTTCTGCAGCAATTAAGGATGTTCTCCTTAGCTCTTCCATGTCCACATTTCACATTACTGTTGGCGAGTTAAAGGTGAATACCTTTCTTCTAATTTCTCATGAAGTTTACAATCCCACAATTTAAAGTATAAAAATAGAAGAAAACTACAAAACATAGGAAACTGATATAAAAATAATTGCAATGACCATGTCAGTCTGGGGAACGCTAAGTATAGTTTTTTAAATTTGGGATCTAGTTTGCACACTACCCTTACAATTCTTACTGGATGCAACAAAAAGCTCAGATTTAATGCATGTCCCACTCTACTGTTTCAAAGAAAAAAAAAAGTTTTGATTGAAAGCTCTTAGTAAAACGAATACAATAACTCTATCTTGAATTGGCACAGATATATCAATTTCTAAATGGTTAATCCAATATAGATTAGAAATTATATAATCATAATTCATAAACAGCTCATAAATGTGCACTTATATACAATGGTATTATCACCTGTTATAAGTAGATGCCATATTAAGACGCTGTTCTACTTTCTCTAAGAATTACTGCAATCCTGCTATCAACTGTCATAACATTCCTCCTCAAAATTAATAAAGTAAATTAAAATATTATAATATGAAAGAAACAAAAGATGGAAAAAATATACATTTGTTTACCCAGTATGATTGCGTTCATGTGAAAATAAAAGTATTCAGAAATTTAATTCAAACAATATAATATTAATTTTTATTTCGTAAATACAACCATTAAGTTTACATCAGTGATATGTAAAACTTTTCAAACACATTAGAGTTGAACCACTGACTTTTAAGCAAATCGGCTCATTACCTGCTCCCTAAAGCAACCATTTTTTGTCCATCTCATTGCTTTCTCAGACAAAACTTATCCAAATATTTCCAACGAAATATGGAAACTAGCAACTATGAGTGTTTTGATAATTACATTTCAAAATATTTGACTTTGTTACAAGGTAATTACAAAATGTAAAAACAAAAATACCTGAATAACTCACAAGCAAATAAACCACAACCACAAGAAAACAGTGAAATATTACCAAACTTCTTTCTATTACACATACCAGAAAAAACTTCTGCACCGTGAGCTCCAAAGCACAAACCCCGTAACTTGTTTACTCTTATATAATCCTTTGGTTTACAAGAGTGTGGCTAAAAGTGCAAATCTTTTCTGATCCTCAGTGCAATAGCTCTAGGGTTAAGTGGTGAGAATAACCGTAAAGTCCCAAGACATGTGTTCTGAATAGCTATCAAATTCTGCCAACTCCAACTCCTTCCATCTAAACATATTAAAATGCCTTGGAACTCTACTGTTTCTCGTCAATTACTTCTGTATTTAATTACAAGCTATTTTGCAAGAAGTTAAGCCAATATAAAGTAGTTAGCATAACTCACATATTTGTCTACAGTTGTGTTCAGGTTGAGCATGAAAGTTGCACAATTAGTCTTTGCTCTAATTCTTTCCTGCAAATAATGTTATGATAACTATATTTATTTCACCTGGCCAGCTCAAATGTACAGGTTGGTGGTTTTTTTTTTTTTCTCATTACATGAGAACTCTGAAACTATAGAAAATGGTATTTCATTTGCTTTAATGAAAGGCAAGGTATACCTGAAAAGATCACAAAATGCCCTGCAATGTGTTACAATAACAGTATGTGTTACCTATCCTGCTCCAAAAAGTGAAACAGCATTTCTACATGTGAAAAAAAAAATTAGCAATGCTTCTTTGACTAAGTTATTTTACAATTACTTGAAATAAGATGTCTTTAAGTGCCAGTGAATGGGATGCTCTGAAAGAGATCACTGTAAGAAGCACACAGGTGCTACTTCAGTTAGTAAGATTTTTAAGAATCAGGTCAATCAATAGTTCTTATCACAAAAAAATCTTTCTGTGAAAGATGAACTATATCCAACATAGGTCCATGTCAGTTTCACCATCTACAAATTCAGGATTATTGCACAAAGACACAGACATCTCAGTTTGGAGCCTATATAATTCTAGAAATGAATTAGCTATTTCCAGAGAACAGAAAGCAGTATTTTACTTGACATAGACTACATGTAGGTTATAGAAATTTATAAACTATATTATTATTATGTGTGGGAGTTCTAGCCATGGACCACAACACCATAGTGTTAAATACTATAAAGAGACACAAAACAATGGATCTGTGACCTGGAGAGGAGACAATAACATTATCGGCTAAAACATGTGGGTTTTTTTGTTTGTTTGTTTGTTTGTTTGTGTGTGTGTGTTTGTTGTTTTTTTTTTTGATTGTTTTTTGTTTTTTAAACACTCACCACATATTTTAAGAATCCCAGCATTAGCCTTTGCTCAACTGGGAGTGAATGCCATTACAGTCCTCAATTTGCTTTTGGGCAAATTAACACACACTTAACTCTTACCTGTCACTTTCAATGTTACAATGGGACACAGTTAAACACTTAATTCATATTCCAGCCTCAACTATCTCCTCTTTGCCTGGAAGGGAAACCTGGGGCCCTGGGAAGGTTTATCTTCCTTTGACAAATACCTTACAGTGCCACAGCCTCACAAGGTCCCACAAGGATAACACACCTGCATAAGTAAATGAGAGAGGATTTGAGCTCATTAATTCCAGTCAAAAGGACTCTTCAGCTGAGGCCTATTTTAAAGTACACTGTGTTTTAACTACAAGAATAACAACTGCCTTTTGAAGTGATTTTTCAACTCCTTATCATCCCAATCCTAGTGAAAGTGCTTCCACCTCAAATAAGATCTATTCAGGCTAAATGTATTTGATTCCTAATAGAAGATGAGGTGGATATAACGAGGTGGATAGATGATGGCAGGGCGGTGGATGTGGTCTACCTTGACTTCAGTAAAGCATTTGACACAGTCTCCCACAGCATTCTCATAGCTAAACTGAGGAAGTGTGGTCTGGATGATCAGGTAGTGAGGTGGACTGCGAACTGGGTGACGGAAAGAAGCCAGAGAATCGTGGTCAATGGGGCAGAGTCTGGTAGGAGACCTGTATCTAGTGGAGTGCCTCAAGGGTCAGTGCTGGGGCCAGTACTGTTCAACATATTCATCAGTGACTTGGATGAGGGACTAGAGTGTACTATCAGCAAGTTTGCTGATGACACCAAGCTGGGAGGAGTGTCTGACACGTCAGATGGCTGTGCTGCCATCCAGCGAGACCTGGACAAGCTAGAGAACTGGGCGGCAAAAAATTTAATGAAATATAACAAGGGCAAATGTAGAGTATTGCATCTAGGCAGGAACAATTCCAGGTTCCAGTATAAGTTGGGGAATGATCCATTAGAGAGCAGTGTAGGGGAGAGGGAGCTGGGGATCCTGGTGGACAGCAGGATGACCATGAGCCAGCACTGTGCCCTTGTGGCCAAGAGGGCCAATGGCATCCTGGGGTGTATTATAAGGGGGGTGATTAGTAGCTTGAGAAAGGTTCTCTTTCCTCTCTACTCTGCCCTGGTGAGACCACACCTGGAATATTGTGTCCAGTTCTGGGCCCCTCAGTTCAAGAAGGACAGGGAACTGCTGGAGAGGGTCCAGCGTAGGGTAACAAAGATGATTAAGGGAGTGGAGCACCTCCCTTATGAGGCAAGACTGAGGGAGCTGGGTCTCTTTAGCTTGGAGAAGAGGAGACTGAGGGGTGACCTTATTAATGTTTACAAATATACAAAGGGTGAGTGTCACGAGGATGGAGCCAGGCTCTTCTCGGTGACAAACAATGGTAGGACAAGGGGTAACGGGTTTAAGCTGGAACATAAAAGGTTCCTCTTAAACTTGAGAAGAAACTTCTCAGTGAGGGTGACAGAGCACTGGAACAGGCTGCCCAGGGAGGTTGTGGAGTCTCCTACTCTGGAGACACTCAAAACCCGCCTGGACACATTCCTGTGTAGCCTCATCTAGGTGCTCCTGCTCTGGCAGGGGGATTGGACTAGATGATCTTTCGAGGTCCCTTCCAATCCCTAGCATTCTATGATTCTATGAAGACAGACTTGGGAAGGTACAAACCTGATAATCTCAGTCAAAACTCATACTACATTAGTGCCTACTGCAGACTGACAGTTTTAAACCAAACATGCACAGGAAAAACAAGACAGCCCATTAGATCACCTGAAATCCAGTGTCCTATATAACAGGAAGACAATATACATGATCTATCTATTTAATATCCATTAAACTTGAGTGCACTCCAGGAACACAACAGAAAACAGTTAAAGAAGCTTCCCTTCTCCTCTTCCCACCTTTTCTCTTCCCCTCTTCTCTATGTTTATTATGTTTATGTAGTACTACAATGTTAACAGTAATAGATATAAATGAATTTACCTATCGCTGTAATTTTAACTGTATTTAAAGAAAAGCTTTTCTCCTGCCAAATGTAAATCAGAGGGAGATTCTTTTCTTCTCAGTGTTTGCATTTCGAAACAGACTTTTTTTTTTTTTTTTAAATTTTAAACACAGAACTAAGAAGGTCTCCATACTGTACTGCTTGGTTCTAGAGTATGCATGCTACAATGAAGGCAGGCAACAAACTCTCTTAATAGAAAGCTAATAAAGATTTTCTGTCATGTGTTCCTTATCACTTCCCTAGTGTGTTGAGCTCCCTTTCTAACATAAATGGAGATCGCAGTAAACTGCTGACCTGGAAAACTACAAACTCTGAAGACAAGTCACAATCTCCTGCTGCCCTAATTTTTCTCTCTGTTTAATAAAGAAATAAAGATGTTTCTTTATCTCAAAGCTTAGGGAAAGGAGGACTGCAAACGTCTCTAAAAAAAAAAAAAAAAAAAAAAAACGAACCACACAACAAAAACACAACAACAAAAAAACCCACAAAATGCTGCATAATGATACAGAAGGTGTAGAGGAGCAGGAAATTATGGGAAGAAAAAAGCACAGAAAATGAGCTACAGAAAAAATAAAGAAAGAGAAAGCAAATTGTTGACCAACTATACAGTAAAGGCTAAAGGAATGTAGGTGGAATTTATACTCATTTGCCATTTGAGCACTGCAGTCACTCAGTTCTTTCCACTGAACTCGCACAGGCAATTTTACTCCGATTTTTATCAGTACCATTGATTGAGATGGCAAGGAACACCAAAGTAGCAGGCTAACAGTACTTCTTAGAAAAAGGCGAGGAAGTAGATAGAAGAGCAAAAATTTTTCATTTTGCATCACGTATAAGTAGAGAAAGACAAATAAAAATAAAGCACACACAGAGGAGTTTCTGCATTCACTTCAGAATGTTTTGTGATTGAATTTTTCTTGTTTTACCTCTTAGTTTGCCTTTGTTCTAAACCCAGTGCTTCTGTAAATACAGTATTTAGATACACGCTTCAATTATGCTAAACATGTTCTGTTGCTATAGGTATTTCATATGTCCCTCTTGGCAATGTCTTCACAAGCAGATGCAGCACATGCTGTTATTGTCAGAAATAACCCAAATAACACGCCTGTGTTTGCACTCAGAGCTTTGCTGACACAGCTGATACCACACACAAGTCTCTCATACCCTTAGCTGAAACAACTATGAAACACAATTAACACCATAGTGTCAACCCTGCCTTCAAAACATTTCTCACCCAGATTTTGCTCTGTTAAATTCCCAGGAATCCCCTTCACGAATGTGCAAGAGCTGAATGATTCCTTCTGCTTACCGGGTTTGTTACAGATTAAAGTCCCTATTTACACCTCTGTAGCACCTCTAGTCAAAAAAAAAAAAAAAAAAAAAAAAAAATTCTGGCTGAGTGAATCAGAAGCATCTCCCGTAATTTGTTTTGTGTAATAGTATCTAAATGCAACACATGAAAAGCTAAGCTGCATGCAACCCAGCAAAATATTATTTAATTAAAACTAAACCCTTTTCACCACCAGGAGAGATCTGTGGGGAAAAAAATGTCTAGTATATGTACTATTTTCTCCACATTCATTCAGAAGCAAGGGACGGCAGGACACCTTTTCATTGTTTTCAAAATTAATGTGTAGCTTCAGTTAAAATGGATTATTTTATTTGTTCCCTGTCTCTCTGTCCAACACACATTTCAGTATTTGTACTTCACAGTTACTAAAAGGTCACTTTTTCCTTGTACTTCTCTGTTAAATCCTCAGTGTGTTTTCTTCTTAAGCTTTCCAAACAACCACTGAACTCAGACTCTTAATTAAATAACAACCACACCTTCAAATTATCATCCAGGTTTTGTATTTCTTACAACAGCAACAGTTACTTACAAAGGTAGTCCCTTTGTACCGGGGGATACATAAGTTTATACTTAATAAATGGTTTGCATTGATTAGGCTAACACTACTCAGAAAATAAAATAGTCTGACATAAAAAAACCATTAAAATTGGAAGTCTGAGACTGCTAAAAACAGCTTGGATAAAACTAAGCTGAAATACGTATTTTTAACTGTATATTTACTGCACTACAAAAGCAAATGGGCACTGACCATTTGGAGCTACTCTGAAGTAAACCTTCCCAAAACATGCAAGATGTGGATCTGAAGTACTTTGAACCAACTGTTTCACTCTCCAATCCTCTTGTTTGTGTATCTTACTAATATTGACCCAGCCCAAGACATCAGGTTAACTCTAACTATTGTGAAAGCATGGTTACAATGTTAAACCAAAGATTTTATTTTGCCTGGCTTATATATTAACACAAATGCGTTGATCCATTTATATGTAAAAAGAGCACTGTATTGTACTTACCAGTTTTGGGGTTTATTGAAAAGAATCCCTGTGGATTTCCACTTGTAATCTTGTAGGTTAATTTTTCACTTGAGCTAGAATCTGGATCAAATGCCTCAATCTGAACCACAGATACATCTTTAGGTGAGTTTTCCATGACCTCTGGGTAATAAACTGGTTCTGTGGTCTGAGGAGCATTATCATTAACATCCCCGACTTCTATGTATATTTCAATGAAAGATGATAAAGGCACAACGCCTTGGTCTGTTGCATAAACAGTTAACCAGTAATGTGAAGTAGTCTCACGATCCAGGCGATCTGCCGTCTCAATAATACCTGTTTAATAGGAAGATAAATAGAAAATGCTCAATAAATACGTAGAAATGTGCGAAAATAAAGAAACAAGCTTAAATGAATAAATAAAAATTAATACAAGCGCAAAAATAACGGACAGCGATTCTACAATCTGTATTAACATACAGACAAACACATTGAGGCTAACCTGAAGGCACAAAAAATGAAATTACTGTAACAGTTTTCAGCAACTATATGCTACAGATATTAAAACAATATATTACTTAATTTCCTTTCCAACATCCTTTGAGATTTACCAGAACAATTAGCACTATTCATAAAAGCTATTTTGCCTGAAAGATTAAATACAATGAGTAATTCACAGTCTTTTGGGACTTGAATGATCCTCTTACTCATCACTGATTTCAGTAAATTTCATACCATATTAAACTATCTGATTTAGATGCCAAACTCTTGACCTGTTTACCATTATTCACATTAATGAGCAGCTACTTAAATGTGAAACGTTCTTATCTATGTGCCCAAATGAATTATTTAACTGAATTTTCTTAATGCGCACCCAGAAATTTCACAGAGAAGGAAACAAAAGTTATACCTGAAGCTAAGCTTTGTAACATTAGGACCAACCAATGCCTGACACTACTCTGGCAATGGAAAGTAGTGCTCAGCTCAATTTCACACACAGAAAAAAAATTACCATATAAGGAACAGTTACACTATTCACAAACTTAATAAAAAAATCTGTCTGCTGAGTCTACAGGAGCTTGTCTGAAACAGAACTAAATAGAGAATGCGGGACTCAAGTTTTTATCTACTGTGAAGAAAATGCAGATGTATTTTTATAAGCAGCTTACACTACAGGTACAGTCATAATATGAATGTGTCAAAAAGGTACATGACACATTGCAACATATTTGGTGGGGGATGAATATTAAGTAGATTCATAGAGCCATGGCACAATAAAACTTTGTACTTTCCTTTACCTGATCCAGTTGCTCTTATAGGTTGTCTGATTAGAGATATTTGCTAAATAGAACTTAAAATGAACTTGATATATGCCAGAGTGCAACCATTTCCGTGGAAATCTTGAAGGGCTTTGTCATGGCTCTTACTGTTTGCTTTACTGACACACACTAGGCTTGATCAGGATGGGAGCCAGGATGAGTCAAACCATACCCGTCACAGTCAGTTTTGGACTCTGGATACAGCCACATAATGTGACCATGTGTGATGTGGTCCTTCTCCTGAGCTCATTTACTCCACACGACATAATATATACACACACACATACATAACATGAGTAAAATAGGACCTCGATAAAACTATGCCACTGTGCTTTTACAGGAAGGAGTTCTTCAGGAAAGAATTAACTCTAAGTATCATTCCCTTCACACTCCAGACTTTTTTTTTTTTTTTGAGGTATTATGCCAGCTGAGCAAAACGAGATAAATATTGAGGAATTGGTGATCTATTCATTACTTTATTTTCCTTGCAGGAAGCTGCATAAAGGTCTGATAATGATGTTTTGAAATTTTAAGATCTCAGTAATATCACTTCAGAAGGGCTGGAGTTAATGGCATCTCATGTATAGACCTGCCAAATACCCATATATAGTATTTCAAGCAACACAGCGTTTCAAAACTACCACCAGATGTCAGTGTGGAAATTGGTTTTATACAGTGTCAAAGGCTTCAGAACTGGGATTAAAAGGAGGAGCACTGCAATTTGAAAATATACATGCATTACATACAGTCTATAAAAGCTTTCTTGAAAGCAAAGCAGTTTTTTTTTTCTTTTCCCTTCAGACGAACATAATTGAAAAATAAGCCAAGGTGTTGATTTGAAGAATACTAGCATTTTACATTACTAGTCTCTTCACCTCAGTATTTATACTTTATTACTTTTTTTTTTTTTTTTTAAATAATAACACTGCAATCAAACAATCCTGTGTAGCCACTGGATTTGTGTTGTGGTTACCTGCATAGTTTCTGATGGTTAATTTACAAAAACTTGCTCCTAAAAATGGACACACAGACTTAACAGCCCAGTTACCTAGATTCTGTCTGTAACTCACTTACGTTACACCTTTTGCACTTCTCTCCTTCTACCTTGCTCCAGAGTAAATCAATTTGTTACTGTGGCCTCACTTCTAAACCTAAATGCTGCATGTGGTACGTGTCTGGGTAGACTACATGTATCCCTTGGAAAATTTTGTAAAACCTTCATGTCCTAGCAAAAAAACAAGACTCGACTATATCAATTCCCTTTTAGGAAAGCTTCCAGCCATGCTGCTCTACTGCTTGCAATCTGTGCAGAACACAGTGGGCCGGCTGATGTGCTGAATTGAGCAACTGTTATCATTTTACACCTGTCCTGTTTTCTTAACAGTAGCTATATCAGAAGCAGCAGATTAATTTTTGAGATAGTCTTGCATGAGTTTGAATAAAAAAAGTAAGAGACTTTCATGGTAATGGAGCTCTCCTCCTGCAATCTGCTCACCTGGCATTTACGAATTCTGCCATCTTAGTTATCAAAGCCTACCTCAGGGGAAAATAAGACAGAATCTATTTTGCTTTTCTGGACTATCAGTTCTCAGGTGTTCATTCTTTTAAGTCACATACTTTACAAGGGACAAAAGGGAAAAAGTATCATGCCAAAAAAAACCCATAGTAGCAACAGTATCCCAAAAAGAAAAAATGAAAGATTATAGGGATAGTGATGAACAGTATGATACAGCACACACAGGCAACTTATTTTTAATTAATTTTTATTTCAAATTAGATCTGTGTATATGATGTTATTTCTGTATATTTTACACTGACTTTTGCAGAAATGTTCAATGAAATGCTTGTAACCTGTCTGATCATCTGATCACTGAACACATCATGTAACACAAATGTTTACCCAACAGGGTAGCTCTGGTTTTCAGAATGTCTCCATTCTTCTACAGGGTCACCCACACCAAGCATGCATTAGTGAAAGTAACATGAAATCTCATTCACTAAAATTATTTTTCCATTTTTTTCATGTCTCTCACCAAACAGATCCTGAATTGTTGGGTGAACATTTTTTTCTGTACATGCTGTTTAGAATTCCAAACGGAAATAGAAAATATCTAGGAGAAAGATTTTATGATCAGTCAGATATGCAAAAATGTCTGTGTAACTGTTTAACACTAACCAACAGATTAATTCATGAATTAACATTTTCTAGAGGCATCAAGGGTATTTAAAAACCTCCACATATGCTGCTTACAGTTTAAAATAGATGGAATACACAGGTATGTATGCAAGTTGGAAAACTGCTAGAGATAGGTATCACAAATAAGTGGATTACTTTGACAATACTAAAAATGAAGACTCAAAATACCATTCCTCCAGTACATAAGCCATGCAAACGTGGACAGGAAATAGGGAACAAAATCTCCCTTCAACCTTGCACACATTGATGGGGGTGGAGAAGAGGCAACCACACCTAGTTCTCCTCCAGCACTCCAAACGGCAGGCACAGTGACCAGTCTATTCACATGACTCAGCTTTCACCCTGTTGTTTCCACACAGCAATAAAATGGAACAGATAATGACCCAGCACACATGCCCGGGGGGGAGGGGAAGACCTCACTACCAAAACCTGAATTTCTTCTGGTTCTGCATCAGTACTTACATCACAAAACACAATCATCACTAAATGCACATGACAGAGTACTTCCCCTGCTCTTTTAACATCACTGTACAGTCTGACCTTACATCAGTAATTAATTAAAAAAACTATCCTTTTCTCATTACTCTAGTTGAAATTGCTCCTCAAGATTAACACCAAATCTTTCCTTTGTCTATGAAAACACAAAAACACCTTAAATTTCTATTCAACAATAATAAATATAAATGCATCTAAGTTTCAGTAGTCTACTATACCTTCTAAAAAACCCAAGTCCAAAGAATAATTTAACTGAGGACCTTTTTTTTTCTTTTTCTTTTTTTTTTTTTTTAACAAACAAATGACAATCCTACCAAATCACCAGTCCAGAGGCAGTCCTTAAAGTATCATTGGTTGGTGTGCCAACTTTTTGCTTTTGCATATGTTGACTAGAGTGGCCTATTTTACATATTAGGGCAGCATACCACTGTATGCTGGCTGAAAGCCAGCACTCAGTTCATAAATTCACTGGCTTCTAGTTCTAGTGGTTCTCAAGACAGAGAGAAAAAAACAATGGGAACTCATATATCAAAGAGAAACAATTTAAACAAATTAACTCTTACTTAGATTGTTTTATCTCATAATCGGCTACATCCGTGAACCATCGGTAAGATGTTGATCAGTATCATTGGTTTCAACAGTGTGCTTGGGCTCCTAGAAAGTATTTTCACTTTGTTCTTCAAGCAGTGTAAAGCACATTTAGGGAGTACCTCTTAAGTGTTTCTATTACATCTCCAATGCTGTAAAATCTCCATCTCTGCTCACAGAAAAATCTTTAATCAGCAAATTTCCCATCCATTCTCTATGCTGAGGCAATCTGGTAATTTTAACTTTTACAAACCATTTGCTTTTTATGTAGCAAGACAAGCAAGGAAAATCTTCCGCAGAGCACTACTAAAGAGTCTTTAGCACATATGATAATCTCAAACACTTGTAAATATTATTGTTCAAAAAATATGGCGAAGTGAGGATTCCAGAAACATTTTCCACTTGGCTGGATATGCAATCTTGAAGCCTTTCAGGTGGTCAGAATAAAAAAAAAAAAAAAAAAATTCAGTCACTAACTACCAGAGGGGAATACAAAAAGCTCCGAGTAAATGTTTCTCAAGTCATCTGCAACAGGACATCAGAGCTGATTTTACAATATTCATAGGTTTGAAATTTTAGACTAGGTATTGTTCCCACTTGATGCAATAGGACTTTTTCTATGAATTCCTTTAAAACAAGGCAAAAGTCCTAAGTGAATACTACAAAATAGAATTCAGACAGAATTCAGTATGAAGGAACAGGCTAGTTTGTGAATACAGCAGCTGAAGAAAAATCAGAATTTTAACCCCATTCTTGACAAGAGCCAACATTACTTCCAATTTAAATCTCAAAACCCAAGTCAGCACAGCCAAAGTCACTCTTAAAACAAAAATAAACATATAAATCCACCTCAAATCTGACAGTCTTACATATGCCAATTCTATCTAATTAACAAATGCTCAAACTATAATACTCTCAATTCCCAGGGATGATCCTCCTTAAGTGTGCTTATCCATGAGAACTCTCATTAACAATATTAATGATTCTCTAATGGAAATCAAAACCCACAATCATTTCTCAGCAAAGCATGAAAATGCAGTTTAGCAGAATTTGCCCTGAGAGTGACGTTTGAAACAAACTAAGATAAATCCCTGGCCTCGAACATGATACTTGAAATCTGATTACAAACTTGATTAATCTAAATTCTAATAAGCTGAGTAAATCAAAAAGCTTCTTCAGCTGCTTTAAAAGCCGTCTCTGGAGAAAAAGAAAAAGACAATATTTTAAGAATTGCATGAACAAAGGTTTTGATCAAACATGACCTTCAATGAAGAATTAAAATCAAAGTTTTTAAAGTGAGTGGATTAAGCCTGTTAAAAACACAGAGGTATGCTGTTCCTCAATAGCACTAGTCTGCCAATACACCAACAAAGACTGCATCTTTGTCTTGAATTCTAAATAAATGGTACGTCACTGCAGTGTAAACTATAACCAAGTTCTGCAAAACTTTTTGAATTAAAAATAAAATTGGGTGAAATGCTCACCGCATACTGCAATTTACTACTTGAATCTCTGCTACCTCTAGATAGGCCACATATTTTCCATAAGGTTATTAATATTTATGAAATTACCATTATGTGGAGAAGGGTCCTCAAGAACCCCAGTTCCCAGAAGTTAACAGTTTTTCTGGCCAAATTTTTGCTTTATATTTGAGGAACTTTGTGTTGTTCTAACCCAGACTACGCCTTTTGGTGCAAGTTAGTGACAGTGCAGTTCTTCAGCACTATCAAGAATGAATGCAGATGAACACAGAAGACTTCCTTGACAGACTTCTCATCCCTATTAGTCTCTTCCTATATGTTCTATTTTTGCCTTTCCTGCAATACACCTCTTTCTTAGATTATTACCTGCCACGACATGACAAGCATTTTCCTGAGCTGTATAAATACAGAGGCTATAGCAGAACTGACAGGAACAACAACAAAAAAAAAAATCACACACGAAACCAAACAAACAAAACCCCACAACAACACAAGAAAGAGCATCTGATACAGAAGACGACACAGTCCTTGTCTGCTTCTCAGCCATCCCCAGAGGCCTCAAACAGGAACATATCCATACTCTTTTGTCCTCCTTTTCCCCTTGAGTAACCTTTAGAGGCACAGTCAAATCAGGACAGTTGGCAATCACACTCCTGTGTGTTATGCAGAGGGTTTTGTACCGTTTTTTCCCTCCACTTTATGCTCCCTGACAGACATCGTAAGAGAAAGCAAGGTGACTTGAAAACAAACAAACAAAAAGCCAGCAAACAAACAAAACACCCCCCCAAAAAAACCAACCAACCAAACACACACGAAACAAAACCAAGCAAATTTATTAATAGTTATGGCACCCACTTGCACAAGATAAAACAGACTACAGCAGACTAGAGTGCACAAGCACTACGCTCAACTGTAGTACTCAGTATAAATTATGATTCTATGACTAATTGTGACCAGTGTCATAGCTCAGATTCTTTCCACTTTTACAGCAATTAAAAAAAAAAAATCCTCTAGCCAATTTAGCTGTATTTCTGTTAACTTCTTAACTTCTTTCTGATAATTTCTGGCCACCACTGTAGCCTGACATCAGGAAATGCCTTGAAGTAGCAACCAAGTACAGCCACATTCCTATAGGCCATAAAGACTTCTGTTAAGTGAAGGTTTTGAAACACATAGCCTATTGAACTCCTAAGAAAAAAATTCTCTCTTTCCTTGAGGCAGCTGTACTACTGTAACTCAGGCCTCTATCAAGCACAAGTGTGTAAGGGACAACTGAGCCTTAAGCCTACAGTCTTCTAAAATAATATCCAATGCTAATGTCGACAAAATTTAATATTATTTCATCAGTCAAGTAATAACCACTTGGTAAAACCAAAACAAAAGCAGTGCAGTGTCACACCATCTTTATTCTACACAAACCAACTGTCAAGCACTGAAGTTTTCAAGTATGTCCTGCCACAGAGACAAGGAACTATTCAACACTCAAAATGCCAGTTGAAAAAACCAAACTCTCCATCCTGTGAACTCCTTGAAACAATCTCCTTCCTAAAGAAGGAAAGGAATGAGATTCCTTTTGCAGAAGTGAAATGTCAGCTCATCCACTGGATAAACAGGGCAAAATGCCAAGAGAGGCACTGCTCTCTAATTCTTGAAATGCTAAAGACCTGCAACAGGTCTTTTTTTTTAAGACAAGTAATATTTTTGGTAAATAAACTGAGCTGGATAAGTGCTAGCCTTCATTACCTGAATCACATATGCACTTTGAACAGGAAGCATAATGTGTTTACGCCTCTGTGGAACAAAGTGCAACAGCCACCCAGAGAAATATTATTTGCTCTTCAACTCCATAGCAATTTAAAGCTTATCTCTGACAACGCAAGCTACTCACATACCAGATTCCTTGCATCTGAAGATTCACACAGACTAAACTGTACTGTTTCAGAATACAAATAATCCTTGGTTGCAGCCCTGCAGGAGAGCAGAAAGTTTTAGCAACCATTGCTTGCCTTCAAATCACACACGAACAGAAGAGGTGTTTGCTGCTCTTCTCCAGGAGCATTAATTCAGCACAGCTAGAAAGACTGTAACTTACCAACAAACCATCAATACTGTGTTTTGCATAACTCATGAAGAATTCAGATTACTTGTTTGCAAACATATCTGAATAATATGAATGTGCATAACAAATAATTCAATCTAGTTTGAAATAGTTTCATTGCTTCTTTTCAATCACTCAATGATTCTTCTATTTTGCCAGAATAAAACTAAATCTTAAATTAACACATTCTGATTTATTTTTTAAAATTATTTGGTGACTTTAACTTTCACATGCATCCTGTTTAAAGGTATTTCAATGTTAAAAACAAAACAAAAAGCTACCAAAACCACACCCCACAAAAACACAGCCACCTTTGAAAAATTCTGCAACAAGTTATATTTGCAGGCTATGGAGTTAAGATTTTCACATGTACACCAAAAGCCTTTTGCTAATATAATCCGTCATCAATATAAACATTCCTTCTAATAGTTATATGTTGTCATATATTTAGTTTTTATACATTTATTTCTTTAGATATTCAGTAAGATATTCAGGGGGTCTTAATCCACTTTTACACACACATTTTATATATATATATTTCATATAAACATTTCTTTACAAATACTGAAGAAACGCAATAAAAAATCTTCACAGTTTCTGCTTCAGGGAACACTCAAAAATTTTTACTCAGGAGAAGCTAGAAAAAAATACTGAAAATAAGCTGAAAGTAACACATTGGAATTACAAGTCATTTGCCAGCATTTATAAAGGCAAATTCCCAGAAAATTGAATGCAATTTTATTTATAGCTCTTTGAAATAGAAAGCTGTATGTATTTCAAGTTGTGTCTTGTGTACTAGCAGCTGAGAAATCATGCTTAGACAGGATTGTTAAAGGGAAAGTAACTCTTGTTACTGTTTCAAGGACAAACTGTTCATTTTCTAACAAATCAAGACTTAGGAAGTTTTGAGTAACTTATCACTAGCAGTATCAGCAAGCTGATGGAACTATAGTGAATTTGCACAAGTTCCGTAACTGGAAAACGCCATTTCATTGTGCAGTTGCAAGACCTTCAAACATTGTCAAGTCTACCTCTGCTTGCTCTTTCTAGAGACTAGTTATTTCAAGTTCTGGGAGGTGGAAGGAGAAGAATATCCCTGCAGAACATCCATGGTCTCTAGAGCACGAGGAACCCTTAACAGAGTATCAGGACCATCATCACCAGAACAGGTTTGAGATATTAACTGAACAAAGTCAAATTGAACAAAGTAAAACCTCAATCATAATATAATGACAACTTGGTTTAGATCTCAAATTTAACTTCAGTGAACTGTCTAGATGTAATGCATTATACAGGGCGTTTCAAAAAGATGGATCCAATTTCTATGATATAATTATTTCAAAGTAGACAAAATGTGGGGGAAAAAAAAATGTAAATGAGACCCAGTAACATTTTGACTTCCAGTTCCTGCCACATTGCTTTCTGCACATACATACAAAAATAAGTCAAGTGAATGGAAGAGACAGTGTTTAGGCCATTTATAAAAGACAAAGTTCTGAAAACACATTCTTAAAATTTTCTACATAAAAGATTATGCCCAGAAATTATCATTCAATGCTAGGTAGTCTGGGCTAAAAGTAATAAATCTACTAAGGTTCACAAAGATTGTGAACTTGCTTTCAGGAAGTCAGGGGGTGGTGAGGGGCAATTTTCGCAATTAGAAGATCCATGATGGGGTTGCCTTAGAACTCAACTGATTACTTCCAGTTCAAAAAATCTTTTGGGACAATGGCAAACAGCTCCTATTGTCAGACTCATTTATGGTTATTTTAATAGCTCCAGCTTATTTCTGTCAACTAGACTGCTTGTATGTCAGGCTTTCAGACAGGCAATATAATTGCTATACAGAAAAAAAAGTACCATGTTGCTAAAGCTTGATATGGAGAGACATAAAAACCCCCTGATGAGTACACATTAGGGAAATGAAATGTTAACTCCTACGCCAATAGGAAAAACTATTGTAATACAAGCACATACAATCTATGTTTCTTTGAAGAGAGAGCAAAGCAAGCTTTGCTGTTAACATGAGCAGTCACTCATGATTTGAGAGAAAGCATGCTGAAAAAACATGACCGCACCACTACACCAGCATTACAGCAAGTTTATAAATGATTAGTGAAAACAGAACAAACTGCCAGCAGATTCTGGGCCAAGCACATGGGATCCCGGTACCCACAAAAAGCAGCTCCTCTTACTGCACTACAGGAGCAAGATTTGCAGGGTCTGATGCAAATCATTGCTGCACTCATCCATCCCCTTCTTCAGGACAGATTTTTTCTCTTCAGGTAAACACATAACTGTTTCCTATGTCCCAAGCATTAATGCCAAAAACAAAGAAGGAAATGCATTCAATCAAATTTTTAGAATGTATGTATACTTACATGTGTGTAAGAAATGGAAAGGATTAATTTCTATGTTCTTTGTTAAAGTTTTCAAGTTTTGTTTGTGTGTTTGTTTTACATACACACACACAAATATGGTCTTTAGAACTCTGGCTTCACTCTGCAAAGTCCCTCTAATTTCACTGTCAGTCTTCCTAGAATTAAGGAATTGTTGACAATGTCAGTGGTTACCACTCTGATAATTTAACTGGGAAATGGGGAGCCTCTGAAGGGGAAATTCCTCTGCACATGGCCTCAGGAATTTCAAAACGAACTGGAGTTGACAGATTAACCTAGGTGCCCCTTAGGCAGAAGAAGAAGCTACAAGGAAAATAATGAGATGCATGGGAAGCCAATTGTGTACAAAAGTAACACATTTAATTGTGCAGAAACTGGTTTGTTGATCCAGAAAGATCTAGCTGTTTAGACCTTTGCAAACTATTAAAATACCTGGACAGTTCTGCAACAAGTATATTCACTTTTTTGTCTGCAAATATCAAAGTTTAATGACCACGTTAAATAAAGAAAATTGTTCCATGTATCCCAAAAATATTTTTCTTGCATACACAGCATTTCTCTCGTATTCAATTTCTGGTTGTAATTTGAACGATTGCAGCCCACCCTGTATTAATTCTGCAAAAGTAACTTTGAAGGCCCAGCAAGTTCAACAGAGCAGTCCTACTCTTCAGTAAAAGCGGTTACAGATGTGCTCCACTGGCTCACGACTAACCCACATGCAAAAAGCTGTCATTTAGCATGTGTGTGTTATTTATACTGATTTGTGTTTTGGACTGCTGCAGTTTTGCTTCAAGCCTTCTGTCTCCAGATTATTTTCAGTTTGCAGAAACTGCTGGCTAACAATGCTAGTTCCCAGACCAGCTCTGAGCAAGAAAAGACACTGACACTAATCAAAAAGGCAAGTAGCATGCTGAGGAATACTGGAAATCAGGCTTTACTGCTGTTCATGTTACTGTACCAGGTAGCTACATAACACAATGGCACTTAATTACTGTCAACAGAAACCATGGTCCCAAGCAGATTCATGTGTACGAAGAAGAGCTGGTGTACCTCTGGGCATGCAAGTGCTAGGAGAACAAAGCAAACCAAGGAAGTAATGAGATGACAGCATCTAGGATCCAGTGGCATCAAAAGACATTTTCAGTCTTGTTCTGACAAAGCCAGATTTATCAACCTACAAAGTATCATTTATTTATTCAGACTTTATTTCTACTGATGTATCCAGAGGGAATTCCACACTGATCAGTACTTGTTATACTATGTTTTTTATTATTTGCTTTTGCATATGAATCAAAATAAAAGCCACACAGAGAAATGTTTCTGAACTTGCTTGTTTCTGAGTAAAAATTTCAGAACACAAGAGTCATGAAGGTAAAAAACTCTGGGATTAAAAAAACCAAACAAAAAAACCCACAAAACCAAAAAACAAACAACAAACCACGTTCATTCTTTTTGGTTAAGATTACCGTATCAAGTAAATGAGAAATGCTCCATTTGTAAGCAAATTCTTACATGCACACTGAAGAATCAATACTTAACATTTAAAAAGGAGACTTGCAACTAGAAAACTAGAAATTACTTCTCAGATGCCAATAATATTTATTGGTAAGTGCCCTGGATGCTTGGATGCTTGTTGCGAGATGGGTGCTGTCTTTTTCACATAAATAATGAATAAAAGCCAACAAGTTTTTAATCAACATTTTGCAGAAGCAGAAATTATTAAAGATAACAGAAATTAATGAAAGTAAACAGTTTAAAAAATGCTATACATTCAATTCACCCTATTGCTTCATAGTAGAACCTACAAGCATCTGGATAAACAAACCAGAGTTTTTCTGTTCAAACTTCTGTTGGAAACCTCTTAATTATTCCCCAGAAACATTTTTCGCTGAAGATAACTGCACCTTTAGTAACAATACCAAAGAGAATGAGCGATGTTAATAACTGTCCACCAAACTAGAAGTTCAGTTGTCACAGAGCCATGATAAAAGTAGATAAACTCTGCCTACACTAGTACACTAAGCATAATAGAACATGATATTGCAAGTAACTAGTAGACCATTTAGGTACAAAATGCATTTTGCTCCTGAAACACTGAAGACTTTTTCCTTACTGCAGAAATTCACAGAATCTGCAGTGACTAGAGATGCAGTTGCACCTGGTCACCTCCCCGGAATTACAGACATAGCATGGCATACATTTCTTATTCCATTTCTTTCCATCATCACACATTGGATCAATATTCACTTCAAATTTAATCCACTTAATCTGCATTAATCTTGTTCCCACTGTAATCACCACTCCCTTAACTTATTATACAATGCACATCAAAACGCATACATCACCTCAGTCAATGACAACTTGACAACTCATCTTTCACTAACAGTTTTTGAACCTTCTCACATTCTCTTCCGTTACCTTATTTGAATCTGGAAGGACTGAAGTCAGTCCAAAATTTTACTACAAAATTTCACCGTTCAGCATGAAAATTTTTAAACAAGTAAAAAACTAACTGAAGAGTGCAAGTTCCAAGGTGGTTTGTGTTTTTTTTTTCTTCTTCTGTTTGTTTTCGTTTGTTGTTTTTGTTTTGTTTGTTTGTTTTAAATATTTCCAAGTATGGTTCTTGATCTCTGGGCTTCTGTACTTACTTAACACACAAGTTTCCATTCAGGAAGCTGATCAGAAAGGTGTGAAATAGTGGTGACTACAAACTGCTTATGTTTTTTATTTTACCACCTTTTTTTTGAGCCATGTTTCTTCTATATCCATGCACAAAGTAATACACTTCTTAACAAGTTGTCATCTCTTCTTACATACTTTTTACTTTAAAAAGCTCTAGACAAACCCAGGCAACTCAAAATATTACTGTACTAGGTAGTACCACAAGTATGGAAGCACATATGTATACCCAGACAATGAGAGAGGTACACATTTTTCCATTTTTGTTATTCTGATAAAATTTGTACTGTAATATTCAAACTACTTTCAAAGTGAACTGTGACACCAGACTTCTTATGCAAAGGCATAGTCATCTTTCCCTCCCTCCCCAAAGTAATTAACATTCCTTGCACAGGCAGCTGGACATTGCTTAATCATTAACTGTTCATGTAATGAAGACAGAAACTGTTTGCCATTCCTCACAATGGTACGCCAAAAAACCCTTAAGACAAGATTTAGTGAACAGTATATAAAGTTATTTGCAGTAACAAAAAACTTGTTGCATTATCATAGACAGTCAGTATTTTGCTGGAAATATCTGTTTTTGTGAGCAAGACTTTCCATGTTCCAACCTAAGTAATTACCTTGGGAATTTAATCAATAAAAAACCAGCACTTCTAACTAAAACAGAAAGAAAGACGTATATTTTAAAAAGATGCTGCTAGTCTCTTGGATAGTAAAATAATACATGCAACTAGAATTGCAACACCAAATATAATAAAGCCATAACCAATGCACACATTCCAATCTTATCTAGAATCACTTTGATTCACTCTACCTTGCTTTCATTACAGGAAGGGCACAGCAAGGGCATTCCTCTCAGATCAAACAGAAAATTCCACAGACAGAAGTTTCCACATGTCTGATTCGTTGCAGATTAAACCCTTATCATTAGACAGCAATCTCTAATTTTCATAGAGACAGGATATACCCTGTCATGGTAAATCTACAGGCAAAGGTTCAGGGGGGAGGGGGAAGGGAATAACCCTCCCCTCCCCCCATCTGTAGAACAGAGACACATTCCCCATGAAGGAGCTAAGAATGCCACCCCACAGCTTTGGAGAAATGAAGGGGACAAGGTACCAGCACTAAAGATCACATACATAATTCCATTCATACATTCCAACATAAGGTTCTTTGTACTGCAAGTCTTTCAAGCTGAACTACCAAATTCCCTCTGTGCATAAGTATAACAAGGACTACAGGCAACACAGGAGAAGAAATCTGAATTAATTTTTAACACATTATTCATTCATTCTGTATTCATTTTTAGCACATTATGTTACCAAAACCTTAATTTCTTTACCCATGAATGGAGCAGTCCTTTAACACTCACGTAACACTAAAATCAGAAAGCGATTCTATAACTATACTACTTACATTTTGAAAATTTTAATATAATCTTTTAAAGTCCTGTATAAGATATGAATAAGCACACTAGGATCAGCAACTTCAAAACCAAAACTCTGGAGTTTTCATTTTTTCAGTGTATAGAGGCAGTTTTGGACATTTTGCATCAGCAAAATAAAAATGGCCTTTTGTATAAGCACCCAAAACGATTGATATTAAAAACATGCACATTTCAAAAGCAATCCATGTCAGTGAAGATTATTCTAAGTAGTAGATTAGCAATAAAACAATGGTTCTACTGAATGTCCTGTATGTAATCTTCCCTGTCATACAGGCACATATTCAATTCTGGTATCAGCAATGCCCCACTGACAAGTCTGCACAGATGCAGAACTCTTGAGCTGAAAGAACAATTAATGATCACCACTACTGGTAGGTCAAGAGAATTTATATCCATTAGCTCAGCAGTTTGCTCTTTAACCTTAATGCCTATCAAAATTACACAACTCTTTATAAGAGCCATAAACATATTGATTTATCCTTGTTCACAACTTAAAATGAAATAGAAGCAGCTATTAGAAGCATGAACAGAACACAAGGGGTTTGCGGAAACATTGCTTCCGAATACAAAAATTACCTGTTCCAGCCCCATTTCTAGATTCTTTAGACACTTCTGCTTTCCCAAAAATACCTCTTTGATGGCACTGGAATGCTAAAGGTTGTGGTTGGTTTTTTTCGTTGTACCACATATAGACCGATTAATTGAAAATTTCTTTTGGGTCACTTTCAGATGACCAGTGTAATCAAGTCACAGATGCAATAAGAATGATACACACAATACAAAATGGTATACAAAATGGACCTGCAAACCACAGTTTCTGCTAAGTCCAAACTATTTTTAAATCAAAGTTCTAAAGCTGCAACTACTGCATGTTATAAGTTGTGGAAGTTTGCCAAATACTCATGTAGGTTTGTCCTTTGTTAAATATATCCAAATGCCGTATGATTAAAGTTTAAAATCTTCAAAGAAAAGAATAAACATTACACAATCATTTCAAGTTCCCCTCCTTTGACCTTAATATGTACTTCAAAAGCTAAGCAGATGCTTAGCAGGAAATAAATCCCCAACTCAACAGATGTACCAACAGTGATACGGCAAGATGCACCTTCCATAGATTTTGGCAACCCTTCTCTTTTATTATTCCTCTGCTCACAAGTACTTTTCAAGTCAAAGAGAGGCCTAAGCAAGTTAATAGGCCCTTAATATGCACTCTGCTGCCTGAATTGATTGCTGGTTTTAAGGTAATCTTTGAGACTGCATGTGGCTCGGCCTCAGTGCATCTCCTACAGAGACAGAGCCCCCAGGCAGCTCTGTTTTCATGAGACCAAGTTGAAACCCAATCAACACCTTCCACAACAAAACAATCCCTTACTTTCAGCATCCACGCAGAAGTGGAGGGGAGCCCCAGCTTTTTGTATGGGCTCTCTATTCAGCAGCTAAGGTGATGTTTTACTCAGCAGGATACCTAAGAAAACTCAAACTACTTTGGAAGATCCCTCTGCCAACAGCAGAACAGAAGATAAATATGTTTGTCTGAAACAAATTCAGCTTCTTCCAAACACACATTCTAAAAGCTACATTAAGAACCTAATAGCACTTAGTAGTGACCACCATCACAAATGCAAATTATATAGTTCCCTTCCAGTCTAAGAAAGAAAGGTAATCAGCTAGCTACAGGCTGCTCAGGACCTTGGTCCAAACCCAGGTCTCCTTAAACTCTGCTAAACTGAAACTCAACATTAGCTCTAAATCCCAAGCTTAGGTCTAGCACATTTGATGCACCTGAAAAGAAACACAAATTACACAGGTTAACTTAGCAGCACCATCAGTTCCATACCTTAGCCTGAACATAATCATACCCCAAGGACAGTAGCACAAAGCTGCAGAGGTAGTCAAGACCAGATGGTCCTTGATAGGTTAACCAGGTAACCTCTTCTGAACTTGAGTACTTAAACACATACGAGTAAATTCAGGTGTCAGGCAGCCAGGTTATTGGTACTAGCAATAAAGCAGAATAATGCACCCTCGAAAGTTAGTTATGTCCTAGGAAAAAGCCTTCTGGATTGTTGGGGTTTTTTTTGATAGAGACAAGTTTAGGACTTCTCAGTCTAACTGATCATGGGCCTCTGGCCCTTACCTTTATATCTTTAAACAAATTGTGCTGAACTGGGCCCATGCTTCTTCAAAAAAAAGTTTTAAAATTTCTCCTAATACTAGAGAGGATCTAAAGACAACAGTTACTCTTAGTAAGCTGCTGTTACAGCTATTTGTACTGTCTCATAAAAGAGAACCTATGTGCCAAATGCCTCATTTTTAAAACTATAACAAATTGGTGGAAAATGTATTTTAGTTGCATGAAATTTTAAGCAAATATTTTTTAAAACTCAAATTATGACTCAATTTAGGCACATCTTTGTTATTGTTTTGTTTGAGTTTTTTCAACATAACTATTTCTTCAACATAACTATTTTTTTTCTTGTACCATGGCCCAAGATTGGCTTAATGCCACTGAAGAAAAATGCTGTAAAACCAGAATGAAACCATACACATCTTCCTGTGTCAACTTCACTCTTATTTTCAACATCATACTAAACACACCCAAACACACTGGGTATCATTAATTAGAAATCAGAAAACACCTCATTTTGAAAATACTCTACACATTTCTAAAATATCTGTATTAAACAACCATAGGTATGCCTCCTCAGTTTAAATGTCCCACGCAGACAGAACTGTCTCTCCCATCTTGCAGACTAAACTACAATTTCAGCTCTCTTCCATATATTGCATGCTTGACTACCACCGAAAATGCTGGTACGGAAGAGAAGCCATGAAAACATCGGATAAATGCTTTAAAAACAGGTTATATTGTTGGGGTAGGCATAGTACTGTAAGAGGCTTCATTATTTATTGTCATAACAAAACACTTCTTCTGGTGGGCTCTGGAGAAGTTTGATAAGGTCTTTTCTACAAAGGATTCACAAGACTGCTGGTGGGAGCATTGAAATGGGTAGACCTTCACTTCCATTCAAGTTGTTCTCATGCTGCTCATCTTTCTCAATTCAATACCAAAGGTAAGGAATAATCAGGCACAGCACAAAATAAATAATGCCACTAGAAAAGCAGTGAACAAGTATCAGCATTAAAATATCTTTCCAGAGCAGTTAACTACCAAATTAATCTTCACTTGCCCCAATCCCCCCCTTTTTTTTTTAAATACTGTTATATTTTTACTAAACTTTCCTCAGAGAGAAAGCTAAGGGAACGACTGCATGTCTGACCTAAACTACCTCTTGTTTCCAGAATAAGAACAGCTGTATTTTTATGATTATTATTATTCTTAAACAGAGATAAACTAATATTTATTGAACACATATATTCAACATTTCAAAAAAAAAAAAAAAAACAAAGAAACCCAAAACCACAACATATTTTTATCCTGATATGCACAAGAAAAATGCCTCTCAAACTCAGAAAGTATTACTCGAATTCCTTTAAGAGGTTTAATTATACTCTGCCTTTGTATTATTTTTCAATTAAATAATGAATTTAAGAGTTTGTACTTGAATTCCAGGTTCTGGTTCCAAAGTCTGCTCCAAATGTCAGTGTGGCAACCGACCAGCCAGTTTCAGAATGCAAGAATAATCTGCATAAGTCATTTGATCAAGAAAAAAAACCCTCTCTGCTGACTAAAATTTCATTCAAATCTCCAGTGTACATATTTGAATCAGATTGTGGGTCTCTTAAATGCTAAATGAAGTGCTGATGTAGCCCCTCATTTAAAAGATTACACTTCCAAATTAACATTCCCAGGCTTATAAACTCCAAGTTCTTAAAACTGAGTATTCATTCTTCAAGGAGGGAATTTTGGAGGTTTTTTTTTTTTTTTGTGTCGGTTTTAGTTTGGTCCCCGCCCTGCTTTCTTTTTTTTTTTGACAAACCACATCACCATGACCTTGGAAATTCATACTCTATCACATTTATACCCCAACCACTGAAGAAAGCTAGCTACTATAGCTATATGGGAAAATCATTAACTTCAGTGCAACGTAATGTGGCCTTACAGAATTCAGTGTAGCATGAAAAAAACTTGCCTGAAGAGCCGTTTACGTACCTTGGAGATTAGTCTCTGCTCTGAGCTTTACTCATGTCTGTACTCAAACTAGCTAGGTTAAAAATTTCTTGTGCAAAAAGCTGCAGCCACTTAGTGTTGCACAGAAATAGAACATCTCCTAATTCGGCTCTCTCTTCAAAAGTAGTGGGAAGAACTACTGTGCTTTGCAAGAAGGGAACACTATGAGAAGACCCTCATAGGAGAAGTTCTTCCCATTCATTTTCAACTGGCGAAAATACTCACGTAAGAAATGTTAATGCCAAAGCCTATGTGCCAATCTGAGGACAGAATCTAAGCAGGAAATGTCATTGTCACAACTTCTGTAAACAGACTTTGACTAAATCTTAGAGCATTCCCTCCTTGTAGCCTATCATATCAAACCCACCAGGAATATTCTTTTCTGACTATTAACATCACCTAACCGATTATAATTTTTAATTTAATGTTTAACAGCTTTCTTAAAAAGATTTGCTCAATGTTTTTTCTGTTAACAGTTTTCAGTGACCCATAACCCATCTGACAGGTCTGCAAGGACTCAGACTAAACACAGCACAGAGTCACCATATGGCTTTGACTGCAGCATATTTGGAATACGTGTAGTAGAAAAACAGAAATTATTAGGAGATTTTTTTTTTTTTTAATTTAAACTGAGGGAAACCTAGTGTCTATATCCATGACTTATACAAAAGAGGTAACAAACTGAAGTATATGGAAAGTGCAACTTCAACATGAAGCATGCACTGAAAGAGTGTGAAGTCCCACATTTGTAAGGCTGCTTAATTACAATTAACTTGAAATCAAACCATACTAGTCTCAATTTTGATTAAAAATGCCTCCCCTACCTTCAAGTGGTTTATGGTTGTATCAGTACAACAGAGAATGTTCCCAGGCACTGTAACTTGCTTCTCTACATTGCTGAACTGCTTTTGGCCTGTGACAGCTACCCGTCTTCCAAAGAGCACTGGGGCACAGTTAGGAGTCAAAATGCAGCAGATCGCATTCCCAACAGACCATCTGAGTGCAGCCACCCTGACTGAAGGTATGAGAGCTGTTGGGCCAGATGCAGGCCAATTGGCTTCTGTTACAGACAACACTGCTGGTTTAATAGCCATCCGATAGGTACTTAAGGGTTCTACTCCATTGATGATCATAGTATTTAATCTTTTGCTAATGCCTGTCTTCATACTGAAACTCAACAACAGCGAGTGGCGGAACAATTTGAAAAGCTCAAAAGCCAAAGATTGCTGAAGAAATGGAACTTCAAGCAAGCCCTTATGTATAAATGTTTATCACATCCTGCATTTTAACTAATGCAATTACGAGAACACTACAAAAATGTTAACATGCTTATGTGTTAGCAATGCTCTGTACCTTCTAAGAGCGTAATTCAGTACTTTGCTCTACATAGTTCAAATCCTATTCACTCTCCTTAATGAATTACTGTCTTCCCTGCTGGAAATGGTTCTGGTAATATTAAATATAATGCCTCATAGCCACTAAACGTTATTGATGCTATTTTATGCACATAAAAATAGTGCATGCCCCTGTTAACTTTTTTTTTTTTTTTACTTGCTCCTTTAACATTCTTTACCAAAATAAATCATCTTTCCTTATCATGGTAGCAAAGTTACATTTCAAAATTACATGGTTCCAAGGGAAGACTACGTAAGAAAGATAAATCCGCTAAAGGTTACAGGCCACATCTGACTCAAACACTTCCCAAATAGAAAATAACTAGAGATTGGGAAAGTATTAAAAGGAAGTATCATGTGTCTGCCCTGTTCTTATTGTTCCTTACACTACTAGAGACAGCCTGTCAGGCTAGACAGACCTTTGTTCTAATAAAGCAGTCATATTACACTTATATCTGTCTAAGTCAGCAAATGAGCTTGATCACCTTAAACTTTGTTGTTAATGTTCGAAGAGAATTACTGTTATTCTGTAATACTCATGGCCTAATAATTTAACTCAGGTTACTGAAAGAACAGTCAGATTCCTGGTAACAAATAGCTATATTAACAGACTAAACACAAGTGATAAGGTTATAATGCATGAAGTTCAGACTGTCACATCGCCCTTAACACCATTCTGGAACTAGGTTATGGGAAAATTTTCAAATATTTTCAATTCCAGTAGTTTGGAAAATTCCTGCTGGTAGCCTTGCAAGTTGAACTAGCTGGGAAGTTTCCAATAACAATATGTTTGTAAAATTCACCGTGGTTTATAAAAATAGACCAAACAAACTCTCATCAGGGGAAACTTTACTGCGTAGGGCCTACATGTAACACCCTGCATTTGAGTATAAAAGGGCTGCAAATCCAATTACTCCAGTACACTGGTTAGACACAACCAGACACCACAGAATTCATGATGCTTGAAATTTCCTTAATTTTTGAACATCAGCTTCCAGGATGGGCTCCCATCTTCTATAAACATTGCAATGTTTATAAAAGACCTTATATAGACCTTTCTTAGGCTAAATGACCCAAGACATCTACACTCTCGAAGTCTGCTGGCTCCCTCAGCTATCTAAATTTTGAGCACTAGAAAGAAAACCAAAACGAAAAGAAGACAACCTTGAAACAACATAAAAACTAGCTCTCAGTAATAACCTAGAAGTCCTGATATCTCATGCAAAGCAGCAGTCTGCTTGGGAAAAATTCTTTGGAGAAGGACAGATAGTGAGCAAAACTAGTAACAGTTCTCATTTCTACAGCTAAAAATCAGTCTGGAAACTTGCTCCTCACATGCTGGTGTCACATCCAGCCCAACAGCCTCATTCACCTGTTCAAATGGAAGAAGCACTGAGAGTTCTTTCTAATACTGTTTTTGCAAACTAGAGCTTCCATCTTTCACTTAACCTTCGAGAAATATAAATACTTAATGTTCTATCCTTATATTTGGCAGCAAAAAACCAAGCAAGAATACATTCTCCTTTTCCCTGTTTGCCTGCTGGGATGAAAACTGGGACAAGGAAGGAAGAGGTTTCAGTGCCGCCTTGGTCCAACATAGCTTCTGCTCTAAGTTCTCCTTCAGCAATTGTTTCTGTCATTCCTTAAGGCTTTTCTAAATGGCAGTAGCAGCTTGGTATTGACATGATTTATCTCACTTTTATTGCTTAGGGCTAATGGGATTTAGATGGTGCATGTGGGGTTTTTTTTGTGGCACACTGGGATCTGTATCAACACAATGCATTATATTATTAATACATCCCAACCTGCTCAACTCCTTATCAAAATCATTGGGAAAAATACTTTACAGCTGCTTTAGCAGGCAATTTATATAGCCAGTTCATCATCTCAATTTGCAGACTTCAGTCCAGCTCACACTTAAAAAGCTATCTTAAATTTCAGCTTCTCCTGAACACACATACCTAAAGGATAAACACATCACTTTGCCAGGTAAATTCATAGCACAGACAGAACTCTTGTTTTCACATTTTCCTCCCCTCATACTGTTATAATATACTGAGAGTCTCCATTTTCTATGTAATTTTATCTCTGTATAATAACAGTCACAATGCACTGTTGTACTTCTGAATATACTGAGTGATGATCTCTGATCTTCCCTATCCACTTGGCTTCCCATTAACAACTTATGAGCTGGAGATAACATAAGGCTGAACCTCAAAATAATCTCATTAGTACCATTTATTTTCTTTAGTCATTCTTTCGGTCTCTATAACTTCCTGAGGAAATGAGTTTCATGACTTTATTACATTTTATGTGAAAAATACTTCCTTTTAAGTTGGTTACCTGTTAACTGTGTGTGTCCTATTTCTTGCATTGCAAAAACCACAAAGTGATATAAGGAAGGTGGTACAGAAACTATTGCAACTTTATAGACTTATATCACCTTGTTCTCTGCCTTTCCTGACCATTACTCCCTTTTCAGGCTAAAGAATACTTACCTGAAAGCTAAAATATGACTAACTACCAAATTCACCCCTAATGTACTTGTTTCTGTGTCTTCTTGAAAAGCATCAGACCAGTAATCAAAGCAACTCCTGAGTTTGGGAGTATCGGTGCATTAGGGCTCCCTGTTAAGAGACTCAACTTGTAACAGTTCGGACAGGACAGCAGAAAACAGAGCCTATGAAAAGTAGCTGACCTAAATGAAAACTAAGTCTTAGAAAAAAGTACTCTTATTTTCTTTAGAAAAAAAATATTCAAGAGCTAGTGGCACAGATATATTAAATTCTCTTATGAAAATTTCAGACTTACAGGTACAAAATAACTAACACTAATTCAATTTCCTACCCTTTGAAATGCAAAATTGAAAACCCCATTAGCATGGAAAAGATAACCTGAAAGCTAAAAAAATTCCATGCATGAAATTTGATATTTCTATCATCAATCAACTAGTCTGTCTGCAAATACGACTGTTGTCCTTGATTCCTAAGAAGTAAGGCACAAAAGAATTCCACTTAGCCACTGAATAGTTAAGTGTTGACTTTAAATAAAACCAGTTTATCCATCTTCAAACTATAAAGTTTAGTGTGATGCTTTCAAAGACAGCAGGAACAGACATGTAGCTCAAGGGTAAGTCAGAAGAGCCCTTTAGCAGGCTGAAAAAGTGACCAAATTGCTTGCCATGTTTCCTCTTTCACAAATTCTTTTGTTTGCTTTCTTGGCTAATTATCAGCCTTCACCTTGTATCAAGGCCAGTTCATTTTGAAAAACATGACAAATATTCAGACACTGCAATGTAAAGAGTGCCTTCTGTAACAATTTCAATAGCTTCCGAGCCAAAAAAAAAGTGTCAAGACAACATCTAAGCAACATTGTCAAGCCTGTAGATACTCCATGTTCTCTCCTCAGTTCCTTTAGATCAACATTTTACAAAAAAAGCACAACTACCAAACACAAACGCACACATTCTTTCCCACACCAGTGTCTCAAGTGTAATTTGTTCACTAAGATTAAAAACTAACAACCTCTCTTGACCATCACCTCTCCCCATCAAATCCCTCCACTTTCATCCCTGAAGAACTGGAAACACTAGATACCAGATATTAATATAGACAGTGCCTCTCTCCAGCCTTGTAAATACAGAGCCACTGTCCTGGACAAGATTATTAAACAGAAGCTGGTTTTGCCTCAAGTTCTGCCCACTTCGTAAACCTGGCAGATAAAAAGGAACTTAAACTAATACAAATTCTTCAGTAAAGCAAACTAGCCTTGTGCTAAAAAGAGTAAAGAGGCAACACATGGAACTAATTCTGTCACAGTAACAGTGTCACAAAAATACACATACCTGTCCACATATACATAAATAGGTACACTTGTACATATTGGTCTCGAAATACAAATCTCTCTTCACTCTCTCATTCTCATTACTGTTATCTATCATTTGGACAATAAATTGGCAAACAGACTAAATCTGCAGGACAACTAGACACTTCTCTGAGACACTATAATGCACAGTGAACTTGAATGTACTAATGTGAAAAGAAAGGCTTAATGATTCATAAATGGTCTGCACACATACCAGAAATCTAGCAGTGAAACAACTAGGTCTTGGAAAGCACTCAATTCTCCGTTTTTAGAAAATCTGTTCCACAATCGTAAGTACGTGCTTTGTAAAAAGCAAAGCTATGTGAAGCATTTCTACTTCTGAAACTGTAGAGCTGGTTCTTTAGTCACAAACTACAGAATTTAATAACTGATGTTCTATAGAACTAAAACTATCACCAGTGTGTTCACCTAAATCTTCAAGAGTAAAGTGACCTTGTGAGTGCATATTACCCACATTCACAATTGTGAAAAGCATAAAGAACACACAGCATGACTACTGGACGAATCAGTTATGATTGCCATTTTTCATTCACAGTTACGTGTTTGTTTTTTTCTGCAAGAGGTAAATCACACGTCATAATTCACCTACATGTAACCTGAAGCTGAATTTTGCAAAAGATTTCTCCTCAATTTATTTTAAGGCGCTTAGATAGTAGCCCAACATCAATGCTCTATCTTTATCAGAAACATAAATGGCTGGGTAACTACACAGAGGTCCAACCAAAATGTTAGAAGTCAGCATTAGAATTTTATTGAAGCCATAATTATGTTTCTTCTGAATACATGACACTGGAATAATTATCACATTTGCTTGTTCATTTATGCATCATTAAAGAAATAAGTCGATACTTCAGTCTGCTTCATTTATAGGAGTTTTTAAAAGCTGCATCTGTGCTTTCTTTGACAGAAGCCTTTCCATGAAGCAGATACTGCTTACTAATTTATATATGGGCACCTATGACAACTCTGATAATTACCAAAACCAGGATGTATCGCAATATCACGCCCATGCATACTTCCAGTAAATGAAGCAACTGAGATGTCATCCAAGATTAAATAGTATGAAAATCCTTGAGAAAACGGTTTGCTGCCTTAGCTTCACAATTCCACTGTCCACAAAACAACCACAATCACATGAGGCAGATTTTCATTTTATATCAACAGTATTCTTATTATTGCCAGATAGCATCAATTTTAAGATCTAAGAATGGTTTTCGGTAGGTTGGATAGAAATGAGGACAAAAGAAGAAAACTACTTATCAAATGTATACATATAATTTTACTACAGTGGTAGACAGAACCATACATATGATTGGTATTGTCCTAACAAAAACATCTATATCAGTGACAACATTGCTTTTCTTCTCTCTTTGCTGACATATTTTATTTAGAATATAAAAATAACAGAAGGTCACCTTACCTTTTTCTTCATCTATTCGAAAAACTCCTATACCAGATCCATCTCTGATGGAATATCTAATCTCCCCATCTCGTCCTTCATCTTCATCATAAGCAGATACTGTCATTACTGAGGAGCCAACAGGGGCATCTTCTTTTATAAAACCTTTATCTGCAAACACAGAGAACCGCGGAGGGTGCAAGTTTTCATTCACATCAATTATCTCAACCTCAACGTAACACGTAGCAGACAATGAAATGGGTTTTCCTTTGTCCTTGGCCCGCACAGTCAAATTATAAAATTGTTTCTTTTCATAATCCAGTCTTTGTACAATACGTATTGCTCCACTTAGTTTGTCAACATCAAAGGTGCTGTCTCCACTGTCCAAAAGACTGTATCGTACTTGGCTTGACTGGCCTAAATCAGGATCATAGGCTTCTAACCACATAATAATGGTTCCCTCGGGAAGGTCTTCTCGAATTCTCACATGATAATTTGAAGGAATAAACTTAGGAGGATTGTCATTAACATCTTCTACAGACACTTTCAAAATAACTGTTGAAAATAATTGAGGTTCTTCAGTAGGTTGGTCTCTAGCCTCTATCTTCAAGAAATGGACATGCTGTTCTTCGCGATCCAGAACCCCTACGACTTTCACAACTCCTGTCACAGCATTAATAGTAAACTTGTCTGTATCTGTAAGAAGAGAATATTTCACTTCTCCATTAGCCCCCAAATCTTTATCAGTAGCTTCAATTTGAATTATTTCACTGTTTGGCTCCTTGTTTTCACTCACTTCAACAAAGTAGCTGTCCTGGAGGAACTCCGGGGCATTGTCATTAGCATCCAAAATTTTTATATCTAAAAGGTGCCAGGCAGACTTCTGTGGTACTCCAAGATCATAGACAGTAATATTTAGAGTATATTTATCCTTTACTTCTCGGTCAAGGGGAGATAAAATTTTCAGCACTCCTCTTTCCATATCAACAATGAAACTACTATCTTCATTACCTCCTGAAATAACATACACTAGCTTTCCATTGAAGCCAGTATCAAGATCAAGAGCACTCATAAGTATTATGCTAGAGCCCACAGGTTGGTCTTCTCTTACCTCAATACTACTGGGGAGAGTATTTCTAAATTGAGGTGCATGCACATTCACAGAGTGCGTGTCAAAGAAAACATCCTCAACTTCTCCACGACTGTGCAATTTATTTGCTTGTAGGAGTTTCTCAGCAAGCATTTTGGCAACACCAGTTTCTTCACATTGCAAGTCGACCGGTTTGCGACTAGTTGCTACAGTTACGTTGATATACAATGGTTCTGCAAAGTTTTCTCCATCTGTAGCTGTAATTTTCAAACTGTGAAAAGAAAACTTTGCACCTGGGCCATCTATTAGTGACTGTTTGAGTGAAAGGACTCCAGAATTTGGATTTAGGCTAAATAAATCCAGTTCATTTCCAGATTCAATTTGGTATCTCACCAACTGGAGCTCATCAGCATCAATAGCAGATACAGTTGTTATTTGTTCTCCAACACCAAGATCCCTGGGGATTGTTCCTTCACAATTAACTTTTTCAAACAAAGGTATATTGTCATTCAGGTTATTTAAAATAATAGTAACAGGAACTTCAACTTCTCGACGATATGGTATACCCCAATCAGAAGCTCGAATCCTTAAATTGTAAACCCTTGGCATCAATTCATAATCCAAGTCTTCTGAGGTACTAATAATCCCACTGAAATGGTTAATCACAAATGGCAAAGGATTTAGGTTTGCAATGCTATAGGTCACATAACCATTCTCCCCTTCATCAGGGTCTCTTGCACTTACTCTCATGACACTCGTACCTATTGGCACATTCTCATCAAAGGAGGCTTTATAGGATGTCTGAGTAAATTCGGGAGGATTGCTGTTCATGCCAAGTACCTTAATTAATACTTTTGCAGAAGCTCTTCTGTCACTTGTCACAACTTCAAGTTCAAAATGGGATGCATATTGTGCTTTTATGGGTTCTAAAGTGGTAATAAGACCAGTGTGAGTGTTTATATTGAATTTTACTTTGCCTGGTGTATTTTTAAATACATATTTTACATGTGGGTAACTAGGCAGAGCTTTCACCATTATCACAGGTGTATTTGGAGGAGCAAATTCACTTATTTCGGCTCTGTATATCTCTTTTTCAAATCTGACAGGACCAGACTTAAATTGTGGTGATGTCACATGAACAACTTTTACAGAAGAAAACTGGGGGGGGTTTCCTTTATCTTTAGCTTGAAGGGTAAGGTTGTATCCAATTGGGTGACTCTCCCAATCAATGTGACCCATGGCTTTTATTCTGTATTCTTTGCCTCCCGGAACAGACCTCACTGTTCTGAACTGTTGAAGTGGATCACCTGCAACAATATTTAATGATGCTATTTCCCCATTTGAACCCTGATCATTGTCCTCTACAGTTACAATTGCGTAAGTTGGATCTTTGTCAGATTCTGATGGAGTCAGTGTAACAGCTGTAATGACAGGGGCATGTTCATTTGCTTGCTCTACATGAATAGTCAGTTTTGCCATACTGCTTATGCCACTGCTGCCATAGAGCTTCAGCCCACGATCCACTGCAAGAATTTCCATCTCATAACGCTTAGTGTCTGAGTAGTCAAGTCTGCCAGTTAGAACTACCACTCCACTAGTTGGATGTATAGCAAACACATCTGTTCTTTCTTTAAAGCTATAGTAGAATTCTCCATTTGTTCCTATATCTGCATCTGTTGCACTGACTCTTGCGATGCTGGTCCTTACCGCTGTGTTTTCAGGCAAAGAAACACTGTACGATGTTGGAGAAAACAAAGGCCGCAAGTCATTTGTATCCAGTACCTGTATTCTGACCTTTGTGCGTGTTTCAGTGTTTGTATTTTTTTCAACTGCTTTAACAGTCAGCACATAATGGTCTTTTACCTCTCTGTTAAGGATAGCTGTGTTTCCTCCCTTGGTCCGTATTCTCAAAAAGCAAAAGTTTCCAAGAACATATTCTTCAGCTTTGAACAAGTTTTCACTGTCACCAGAAATAATTTTGTATCTTAGGTCCCATAATGGATTTGTAATGTAAATGCCCATTTTCACTGGATGCCCAACATAAGTCTTGGCTGCAGAATTCTCATACACAGTGGCATTATACTGTACTTGCGTAAATTGCATTGGTGCAGCATGATGTGGTCTTTGATTTCCTTCACAGTTTCCAAAATGCTGCACGAGCAGCATCAGCAGCAACAGCATAGTCAAGTATCTTCCCATGACAGCAATTACAAAGAAACCCTGAAACAAAAGAGAGATGTGTTAAGACTTATGATTGTTCAAATATTATTCAAATAACCTTGATGTTTAGTTTATAATTCATGCTTGAAAGAAAACTAAGTTACACATCTAGGTTACATCCTTTTTTGCAGAATGTTTCAATATCATTTCTAGTAAGAAAAAAAAACTACTAAAAAATGCTAGGAATCCGCAAGAGCAAAAGTCTAGGAATTACTACCATGACACAATGGGAACACACAGAGTTAACTTCAAATGAACAATTCCCTGGAGCAACATGTTAGAAGAAATAAGCCAATGCTGTCTGCTCAAAGTGAGCAAACTAGATCTGAACTAATCCAGAGTAGTGAACAGTTGCTCCAGTCCTCTACTTCATACGTGACATTGTCTTCCAACAGAAAATTCTTCTCCCTCATTTCACTTAGACTGTAGAATGGCTGATGTCCAATGACATGGAAGCAAACTGCAAGAGTTGGCTTAAAATTGCTATGAACTCTTCAAAGTATCTTATGAGTACCTGTTCCAAGAATTACACCACTATAGACAGAGAATAATTGTGTATGTATTGTATTCTCTCCAGCTCTGAGTAGCCTTGTAAGAGTAGTGGATAGCAGTGTATACCATGGAAAAAAAAAAAACACACCACAAAAAAAAAAAAAAAAAAATTCCTTATTCCCCTTTCAGAACATATCTAAAACAAATTAGTACCAAGGTCTATGACAACAAGAATCTATCAAAATAAATGGAGGAATTATTATGACATGTTTCTCAAATACACTCCAGAAATAACAGAGAAAGAACCTGGAACAGCAAGACAGATGACAGGGAGACACATCTTCACTGGCTTTCCCTTTCAAAGAATTCAGTGTGTCATTTCCAATGCCTAAATCCAGGCAAGACTACAGCAGAAATAAAAGGAAAAACCTCAGGAACACAACCTTTGGGACCACCTCCTTCTTCATCTGGGTTTATAGCAAGTCTTCCCAAAGTCTCTCAAGATAACAAAAATTAAAGCTTCAGAATGCTTCCTCAACAAGACCAATCTATCAACCAAATCTTAGGGGGAAAAAATCATTTCAAGGAAGTAGAAAGCAATCTAGCTTTGACTTGATTACTTTGATTAATTACTACACATTCTTTTCTTTCACCTTTCTCTATTTATCCTAAATATTTTTCTGTTACCTCTCATTTAGCACCTTCTTCTCTGGCCAGTCTGTCATAGAACTCATACTAAGTCCTAATCATACTAATTCACTAAGTCCTAATCATACTAATTCCTAACTGCAGCCTTCTTTCATTCTTTCCAACCTTCCACATTTTAGCCCTAGTTTGTCCTCACTCTGTAGTCAGCTGTCAGCCTCTCCTCACCCCAGCTCAAATGGTATCACATTATGTTGTCTCTGTCCTCCACTCACATTTACTGGCACAGTTATTTCTCTCTCCCCTAATTCCTGCCTGCTCAGGTAGATGCATTAAAGATTGCACTGGCTAAAATTCCATGGACTGACTCTGTCCACTAGAAAGCGTAAGAGCAAATTAATCTCCTTGTATCAACAGTTCACATAAAAACCTCCAAAGAAGCTAATTCAGTCACAGTTGTTAGTAAGTCAATGATTTTGAGAAGCTTTTAAGATTCAGATCCACGCAAACTATAGGAAATACCGGAGCGGAATAGTGAAAACTTAGCTAGTATCCTTACGGAAGGAGGAAAAAAAAAAAACCAAAACAGTCTGCCCATCTTCCAAATCTAGCAATTAAGTTACATGACTAAAGCTAAAACCATAGTAAACAATAAAAAGTGAATGAGCAAACAATAAAAAGTGAACGAGCTTTTAAAAGTAAGTCACTAGCTGGGATCACTGCTTACAAGGTCTTCACAGTGGATGAAGGTTTGGAGAGCAAATGAACGTGAGGTTGGAACAGCCACCATTTCAATGGGTTAAAAGTATTATTCTTCTCCTATCTACTCTTTTTCCCAGGCTATGATTCATCCTGGGAACAAACAGACTATTGGGTCTCCAGGGCTTCATGCCCCTAATATACTGTCAAGTAAACAAGCATTTTCATTAAGAAGAAGAAAAAAAAAAGGCAAGAAAAGGCAAAACAAAACCCAACAAAAACCACAAACAAACAAAACAAACACACAAACCCTGCAATAAATTATATCAATACTTCCAAAACTGCAAACTGTTTCAAATGCCATTCTAAAAGACATGTTAAGAAATTATTACATAATTTTTTAGTAATTAACAGAAACAGTTTCTTATACTCCATCTTGCTCGAATTTTGGAATCTGTTTATTATCAAAAAACTACTTAACGATTCAGATCCTATGCTGATCTGATCAGCTCTTTCCCTCTTCCTCAGTTACAGGAGGATATTATGCTGAGGTCTAAAACCCAGCTTGATCCCTCAATGCTATGGCATCCCATAACTCACTGCCTATACTTCTGTCTGGCAAAAAGTTCTCTGAAGCCGTGTACTTATTATGTAAAACATTGTACCTGTCTGCATCTTATCATTTGTTCCTCACATCTCAAGCACATTAGACACAAGGTGCACCACACTATGATGCATTAAGCTGCATTAAGATATCCAAACTCCTCATTAAAATTTCAAGTTGAACACATGGAGGTTTTACTATTACCATAAATATGTGTTCTGTGCCATAATACCTGTAGCACTTTTTGCCACTTTTCTGTTAATAACTTCAAGAGGAGTCTACTCAGAACTGGCAACAGGCAGTCTGTTACACATGATGACGCAACTACCAGTAAGAGAATCCATTCCTCAGCAGCAACTTCTAAGGTTTGCTGAGTCACAAGCAAGAGTTTAAGAGCATCTCTCAACTGAACAGTTAACCATGTTAGACAAAAACAAGTTAACCGTTTCTATTACAAGACAGTTTTTGCATCTTGTCATAATTTACAGAACTACTGGAAACTAAAAAATGTTGATCCAGGATTATAAAAAAATCAACACAATGTAATCTTGATAAATACTCCAAGTATTAAGCAATGCCAGTTGTAAAGACAGTTAACACTTTCATACTCTTCCTTACTAGTTAAGATAAAGTGATAATGTGTTTGATATAAACTCAGATGGCTCATTACAGGGAACCAGAATGACTGAATTTCAGAAACATTTTAGCTAAAGGCTAAACTTTGAACTGCTAATTTTTTTATTATCTTTGGAATATGACCAGTTTAGGATTTTCTGCATGCATTTTCAACAAATAAAGCAACTGCTCATTTAACAAAACATTATAGCCCTAGGTTTATAAGTGCACACTGTATTTATTCTGAAAAGCTACTTTCAAACAAATATTGATTTCCTATGTGCAAATTATTATTTGGATAATTTTTATTTATATGCATATCCAGGTCATTTTTATCTATATGCATACCCAGCACTAAGATACATAAGATAGTTTTACACTTAGTTACAATGTTAACAAAATGATTAACACATCAATACTGTTAACATAATTTACATATGGGAAAAATATTAATGGAACTTAGAAATATCAACTACCTTGACATTAAAGCTATATCAACAAGCAAAATTTTGGGGCTAGCAGACCTCAAATTGATAATTTACAAATGAAGATGATTCGGAGAAGATAGCAGTCATATAGAAGACAGGTTCTCTTAGCAGTATGTTAACAATATATAGACTTCAAAGTTTATAGTTTGAGATTTCAAAGTTTTAAGCATAAAATACAGAATCTAGTAAATGGCAATCTCAATGCCAAGCAAGCCAACAACACAACAAAACGAACAAAAACCCCCTATCACCACACCAGAACAAGCTTATCTTCTACAGAATTTATCAATGAGGGGAGCATACATTGAGAAATTTACTCCCCCAGCAATCAAGTAAAAATCACAGGTAGATAAAGAACGTAAACCAGGCCATGTAGCCCAAGTCAGGATGAGTCTTAGTCCAATTGCTATCCTTTTTCTCCACGCAAGATGCCAGTTCACTCCAGAAAGACATCCTGTAATACTAAAGCTACATCCTTTACATTAGCAGGAGACCGTGAGCATGGCCTTTTAACATGGCTCTAGGGGATCATCAGAGAGCATTCTGAGGACTTAAAGAATTTATTTAGTGCTGTTTCTACAATGCCTCCTGAAATCTTTCACTAACTTTTAAGAAATGTAGTGGTGATTCCCCCTCACATGTGCACCAGTTTCTTTGATTTGTAATGTTCAGTTATTAACACTAAAATATCTCCATCAATCAAAACAACAGCTATTTACTTTAACGTCAATTTTGATCAGCATATGCAACTGATACCATTTGACACAAATGCACTGTGAAAAGTTATTACTGCAGTAACTCAGCTGTCATGGGAGGGTTCCTACTGCAGATGTCTATGAGAGATCCTGTGGCTTTGTGGGCTGTACTAACTAGTTGCATCTACTCTTTCAATTGTTTAAAAGCAATTATTTATGTAGTCTGATTAAAAAAAAAAAAACAAACAAAAACAAACAAACAAACACAAACCAGGTTTATCTGTTTCAACATGCTTAAGTTTCTAATCAAAAAACTTAACAGTGTCATGTCCTTTGCTCTTCTAGGAGGAAGAGAGTCTGGCTGTTTTGGTATCCAGAAAACTAAAGACAAGATGGAAGCATATGGTATGTTACTTTAGTAAAGCTGGTAAGTTATCCAAAAAATGTACTTTGTCACCGAGATTAACATAACAGTTTTAACTTGTGACTAAATTCCAGTATGTTTTATGGTTGTATTCTCCACACTATGAGTTCATCATATGAAATACTCTGATTTATGCTTTCAAGATCTTTGCTGTTAAAAGGTCAATACAGCAGCTGTATTAAAACAGCATGCAAAGATTATGCATTCAGAGTGAAACAAAGTTACAGAGAATTTTGACTATTTACCTGTATGGTAGTTATTTACTAGTGTATCTAATATTGAACTCACCAGTTGTGCAGAGCAAAGCAGACCTCCAAGCTCTGTCAATGAATGAAAGAGTTTGATCGAAATTTAACATGACACCTTAAAGTTTGTCATGACAAAAATTGTTTCACTGAGCCTGAAGTCAGTTTTAAACTTAAAAAAAAAAAAGTAAATTGGGGAGGCTACAAAGGGATTTTATGCTTGCTTACTTGCACTGACAGCAGCGACAGCCATATGAAGTTCTTTTGCATGGTAAGTTATAAAACCCAGGACACTATCCCACACTACTGGGACAACTACTAAAGCTTGCCTTCCAATCTCCCAAAAGTGAGACTTCAGGATTTCACAGCGAACAAAAGAAAAACTTAAATAATAAATAGCTTTCAGCACTAGAGTAATGTATTTTACTTACTAAATAGCTGAATATTTCCACATGGTTAGACAAGTAATTAGGAAATACATTACACAACATTCTTTTGTTTCACTGAAAGACAGCAGAGGTGGTGAAAGAATACAGGTAACGTTTCCCATGCAACTGCCCAGGAATAACTTGCACGCAAGTAGTTCTAACCGCAGCAAAAACTGCTATTAGACTAAAGCAGCGTTTAAGTTATTAATGCGTTTCTAAAAAAAAAAGTTCATAACGGAAGGATATTATCAGCGGTAAGGCACACCATCACTTACTGACACCAAGGGATTGAAAAGCACACGTTTCAAACACAGCTTTCTTTCCTTCCAACTGCCGTAGAGACGAAGAAAAAAAGCAGAAGAAACCGGCAGACCCGTTCAGCCGGGATCTCCCGGAGAGACGCCTTGCGGACCCTGCCCTTTATCTTTCGGAGGAATCCGGCGAGGAACACAACGAGGGACGCGGTGTAAAAGTGCAAACAAAGGAAGAAAGTCACCCCAAGGTACGTGCTCGCCGTGAATCGCCCCTGCCGGCTTACCAGGGAATGAAGTTTGTAGTGGCCCATCACACGCACACTGAGACACCTTGCCTCCAGGGGAAAATATCGCCGCCACCCTCTTTCCTCGCCCTAACTTCAGAGCAACCTGCCGGCTCAGGGGAGCGCGGCCGCGGGTCCAGCCGCCGTCAGCCGCGGGGCGCCAGGGCCCGCCAAGCGCGGCGGCCACCCCGGCCCGGCGCCGCGGGCGGGCGGGAGCTATGGGGGAGGGGGCCGGCGCCGTTCTGCAGCCCGTTCCCGCGGCCCCTGCAGCACGAGGCAGCCGCTCGCCCAGCGCCTCTGGGGGGTCCCGCCGCGCTCCCGGCCTCACCTCAGCGCCGCACCTTCCCGAGGGGGCCCGCGCCGCCCCCTCCCCGCCCTCCCACACTGCTGAAACTTCTCTCAACTCGCCCAGTTGTCCCGGTCCCCACCGCTCCGTGCCGTGCCGTGCCGTGCCGCGCCGCGCCGCACCTCACCACTCGGCGCCTCACTGCCTGCGGGGCGGGGGCACGGACCGAGGCCAGCCTCACATGCTGTCCTCAGTACCGCTCCCCCTTTCTTTTGGCGGCCGTCTCGCCGGTGCCCCTCCGCCCCATTCGGGCCGCGGCGCCCCCCGCCGCCGTATTCCTCCGCGGCGCTGGACGCCTGGTGTTCCGGAACTCGTTTCGGCGGCGTTCCGCGGGCGCGCGAGCGGCTTGAGGTGTCCGCACCCCGGCCCGCCTCTGCGCCCAGCGCCCGCCCCGCCGGGGGAGGACGAACAGCAGAGAGGGGAGCGGGGGGAAGGCGAGCCACAGCATAAGCTCGGCTCTCAGGGGGAAGCTAGCGATCTGTCCCTCACCTCTGCCGCACTCGGCCCGCTCCAGCCCGACCGGCGCGCTAGGGAGGGGGGTGCCGGTCCGGGGACGCGGGGGCTTCGCGTGTGGCGAAGTCCTTCCGCGGAGAGGCTACTCATAAACTTCAGAAAGCTGCTGGCGGGGTTGGCGGGGAAGACCGTCAGACCCCCGGGGTGCTGGCGGTCCTCGCTGGCGGGGCTCTGCTGTCCGAGGAGTAGCGGGTACTCGGAACAAGCCCCGCCGTCCCCACTCGCGACGGTGGCAGCGAGGACCGCCCTGCGGCGAGCGCACTCCTCGGCAGCCGCTCCCTCTTCCCCCGCGCAGCGAGTGGGATGGAGTGCGGGCTACCGCGCCGCTGGGCTTGACCTCACGCCTCCCAGCCTCGGGCCCTTGGCTGGGCGAGCCGCAGCTTAATGGCCGTGCTGAGGGAGGTCTCCCAGCAGAGAGCAAAACCGACTGACGGCTACTGCGGCTCCCCGCCACCGTTTAAGGAGTCCGGCCGTGCCACGGCGCCGGAAAAGCAGCAGCAGGGGTAGCGTGCATGGGGCCGGGGACAGCCAGGGGAGCGTGGCGGCGACGACGACGACCACCACCACCACCACCCTCGCCCCCTGGAAAGAGTAGGGGCTACCTCAGGCCGGGGAGCGCCCTGTAGGAGTCATGCCAGAGGAATGTCTGTCAGCCAGTCCAACGGTAAAGATTAATACTCCCGAACAGTCATCGGAGGTTTCCTCGCTCATTAATAAGTGATCACGCTTAATAACGATCAAACGTTTGCCTGGGGAATCCCGACCCAGCGGGCCAACGGCGAAGCCGGGCTGCGGGCAGGAGAAGCCGGCGGGGGCGCATTTACCGCGCATTAGGCTCGCCACGTATTTTATTAGCCACATAAATAAATAAAGCCAGCTGCGCAGGGGGCCCTTCTGCAACCAAAGCCCGGGGCTGCACATCAGACGAAACCGGTTCACTAGCCCGCAGTCAGGAGGCTCCGCCGCGCAGCGCTCGCGCAGCGCCCCCGCAGCGCCCGCGCCCCTTCCCGGGGCCGCCCCGCAGCGGCGGGGCCGCAGTTCCGCGGTGGCCGGGCAGGGGGCGCCGCGCCACAGCGCACAGGCGGCAGTGGACGGCGCCGGCAGCCAGCCCGTCCGGCTCGGCCAAGCAGAGCCGGTATCCCGCCGCGCCAAGCCCAGCTTCGGCCACAGGGAGTTGTGTCGGGAAATCCGCGTGCCATTCTTTCCGTGAAGGTGCCGGTGTAGCTGGAGGTGCCCTCAGCCCCGGGTACGCATAGCTATGGATAAAGTCGGTGTGCATATAGATATTGATATATAGAGAAGCATACATACAGTACACACTTAAAAACAACGGGTTGAAGGGAAAACCTGAATATTTTCAATAACGCAGCAAACTAGAGCACGAAACTCCCATGTGTATCATCTCTCTAAGCACCCTGCTGATAATAAACTTACTGAACAAAGAACTCACCAGACCAGCTGGACTCGGCGCTTTTCTTCCAAAGTCCGCTCCAGCTCAGTTCATCACCGCACCCTTCCGCCACCCCTTCCTTTTTAGTCCTTTTGAGAAGAAGGGAGAAATGACCCGGTGACCACGCAGCTCTAGAGCCTGAACTCCGCCGCGGCCCCGGAGCTTAGCGCGGCCCCGGCACGCAGCAAGCGCGGTGCCCGTCCCCATCGCCACAGCGCGGCATGTCGGCTTCGACCCATCCGCTGTTTTAAACTTGAACGACGGTGGGAAGGAAAAATAGACGGGGAGAGGGGAGAGTAAAAAAAAAAAAAAAAAAAAAAGAAGAAAGAAAAAAAAGAAAAAAGAAAAAGCCGAAAAGGTGAGATCCAACTTTCTTAAGACATGTCCAGGCAAAGAACGGGCAGAGTTGAGGAGTAGCAGCAGCGGAGTGAGAGTGGGGAAGCTGCGCCGGATCGCCGGTTCTTTCCCTCCCTCCTCCCTCCTTCCTTTCTTCCCCCGCCTCCCTCTTTCCCTCCCTTTCTCCCTCCCTCTCCCTCTGTCTTTCGCACTCAGTCCGTCCTCCTCGGACCTGCTCCCGGCACCACCACTGCCTGCCTCTCTTCACCAGTGCAGCGGAACGCGGAGGCGGTGGCAGTAGCGCGCACCTCTCCGCGCCTGCACAGCTCCGCGCGGGGCCGCTGTCGCGCACCTGGACCGCGACCGTCCACCAGCAGGTGAGGCGAGCGCCCTGCGCTCCTCCCCCGCAGCCCCCGGCCCCGTTTCGCGACGACTCTGCGCGGCCGCCGGCGGACACGGGCCCCGCTAGCTGCGCTGCCGCAGCGCCGCTCGGCTCCTCCTCGGTGGGCACAGCCGCTGAAATAACCAGGTGGCTCCGAGTGGGCTTCTCTTCTCTTCTCTTCTCTTCTCTTCTCTTCTCTTCTCTTCTCTTCTCTTCTCTTCTCTTCTCTTCTCTTCTCTTCTCTTCTCTTCTCTTCTCTTCTCTTCTCTTCTCTTCTCTTCTACTTTTCACATATTGTTTATCTCTCTTTCTATTCCTCTTCTTTTTTTCTTTTTTTCCCTTTCCTTTTTCTTCAGGAGAGCTGTACTTTTCAAGGCACAGCAAAAGGCTCTCCCTGCCCCCCCCAAAAAAAAAAAAAAGGGAAAATGGCAGCTCCTTCTCAAAAATAATAGAACATAACCAAGCAAGGCATATTTACACAGTGGATGTCCCTCAAGTAACCTCCAAATAATTACTAGTTATTGACAAAGTCTAGGAGAGGTGGCTCTGCTAAGTGGCAGCCATCAGGTGAAAGCAGGGGCCCGAGGAGTGCCTGAAAGGTAGAAACTGTCTGAAACTGCTCTAAAAGTTATTTACCTGAGAGAGATAGCATAACACTAAATTTGTAGAGCACTCTGAGATTCTCAGAAGGTAAAATGTTCTTTTACAACACCATTTATGCCTAAGGCCCTAAAAGTTGTGACCTTCCTCCAAAAGTCAAATTGAGTTCTGAAGACATTGAGTCATTATTTCCTATGAGATGCACCACTAAAATCTATCAGCCAAGTGAGCGTGCAAGTACATTCTGTGTTAGGAAAAACAGATACAAACTGCAGTATATAAATACTAAGTACATTTCCAAATAGTACATACAAGCCAATTCAGCCTGGGAACAATCACTTTGAATGAACCTGTCTGGAAAGTTTCATGTCAAAATTCTCTGGCCTTACAGATTTCCACCTCAGACACAGCTGATTGATTTACTTAGCATCTCAAAGTTACTTTTTGAAGAGCCCAAATGGAATTATACTAAGTCCTTATCCAAATGCCACTGGGCCAAATGATCTTTCCTTCTGTGAAAACTGCTTCAAAGTGATCTTCATAAAGTAAACTGCATTGAAAATAGCATTCCAGAAAAGAGCTAAAAGAGGAATGCTTTAAAGGCATTATATTTAGGGGGTAGAAGAAAATGTAAACCATACTTCTACTCAGTACAGTTGCAAATATTTCATAATTTTGGAATAAAAAATTTACTGTCCTTCAGATTCATGGCCATATTGTGGTTCATTGCTGCATTAAGTAATTAAAGACCAGAGCAACAGATTGTTTAAACTTTTGTCGAAACTTCAACTCTCAGTGCCTGGAGAAGTGGCATGGTGCTTAATTGCACTAACCTCCTATAAGTAGGATAGGAGCATCTTTCAGTAGTAGCTGGTAAAGATAAAACACCAGGGTTTTCTTATTTGGATTTCCTGCTATACACATGCTATGCTAACAGTAAGTACTTTAGATGAAGAATAAAGGGATATGCCTTCCCCCTCCAATGGCGGGTAATGGTGCTTAGCACTTCAGATGAAGTGTTGGAGCCAAGATGTCCAGACAAATGTATTTGTAAGTGTTCTCTGGATTAGACAGTTTTCAGAGAAACACGGATCCTTCAGCTTTCGAATTATTTCCCGAAAACTGAAATAGAATTCTGATATCAGACTACCAGCAAGAAATTATGTTAGAGAACTCTTGTCATAAAATAATGAGACAATCAGAAATTATATTCCCACATAATCATCATCATTATCATCTCCCTATAAGGCATTATGGCACTATTCTCTCTAATCTACCTCACAACCTAGTCTCATAGATCTGAACTCTTGTTTGCTATATATTTAACAAACACGAGCTGATAGATCAACCGAGTACTCGGAAGTAAATACCTAAGTCAAGTGTCCTCCAGAGAATTTTTCCTGCCACTAGCCCCAGGTATATGCATGGGGAGTGAGATCTCAAGTACTTTGGACTGATTTCTCAGCTCCCATTTTGAAAAGAGAAGTTAATTTCAAATTGTAGGGACTTCAGCTACATAAAGCTTTAAAGATCAAAATTGCACTGGCTCAGAGGTGGCAAAGGCAAGGATAATTATGGCTTGGTCTCTATGAGGGCAAATGGTTGCAATTGCTACACCAAGTGCAGCTTCAAAAAAAGCACTTCTGAGCACAATAGTAGCCTGTGACTCAGGGGCAATCAAGGGCCCATAAACATCGAGCTTCTGTGGCAGAGGGCAAATACATCTCCTCAGTAATGGGGTCAGGCGCAGTGTCAAGCAAGTTCTCCGTCAGTTAAATATGAACTGATCTGACATTGGGTTTACAGTAATAATAAAATTCTCTACAGTACAAAAAACTAGCACAAAACCTGTACCCTGCCTGAATCACATTTACACAGAGAGAAGGAGGCTGATTATTCAAAGCTCTGCTCTGGCCTTTCTCCTTTTCCTCATCTGGCCCCGATGTCTTAGGAAGAACTCCCCAGCATCTCAATTAGTTGTAGCCTTCGGAAAGCAAAACAAAACAACTCCCAAAAACTTGGTAATCATCCTCTCCCTGGCCTGTAGTCAAGGATTGTATACTTCTTTACCACTCTGTTTTGCTTCATCTCTTGTAAATTCAGACCTGGAGAATAAAAACCAATTCTGTGTTTCTGGCTATTCTTGCAAGCTTGAATTGAATCACAACTGTCCACTCACCCACTACTGCTGTCCATTTTTAGAGGGGAAAAAGGGGCAAATTTTATGAGATACACATTTGAGGTAGTGCTGATATTTTTCTATGTAAACCAAACTTTTACAAAACCTCTGAAAATCTCTAGGATTGCCTTTGTATGCATCTCTTTATCTGACAGAATTTGAGCAGGAATATTTAACTTTTCATAGTTTAATTATATTTATTGACTTTCTTTTACCCTAGAGAATTCTTACCGTGTAAAATATCACTGACTATTTGATTACGTACCCTTTCACAGTGCTTTTGAAGACTTTCAAGGCAGCAATGTCGAAATAAAAGTCATCTATCAGTGTTGGTATAATGAAATGCTAAACAATCTCATCTATTTGACAGTTCGTTGTGTGGCCTGTGAACCTAAAGAGGAGTTTACTGAGGTGACTCAATCATTAGACTTAAGAGCTACAGCTATTTGTGCATTTATGTTAAGTAACACACATATGAAATAGTAAAGAAAACCTGGGGCAATTCCATAGAAGAAAAAAGAAAAAAAGACTTAAAAGATTATTTTATGTTTCTAGGTACAACTAGTTCTTCAGGTATTAATGGGGGAAGGGCACCCAAATATTTGAATAGTTATTTCCTCAGCCTTCAAACTGGCAGAGACAGCTGATTTGGAAAAGAGTGAGTGATCTAGTGATCTTTCTATTGATCTATATTTATTTTTTCTTTTCTTTTTCTTTTTTTTTTTTCAAACAGCAAGAATGAGAAATACATTCTTTAAACAGAAGTGAACTAGGCAGCCTCATATTTACAACAGTTTGATCTTACTTCTGTGCATGCCAACTTTTGAGAAGCATTTTTGCTTCACTTCAGAAATGAGACACTTTCCCACATCACACTTTTCTTCACAAATCTGTCTCAGGCTGAGGCCTAGTCAAACAGGTTACTTTAGGTCTGCATAATAAATACTAAAAAAAAAAAAAAAATCACATAAGGGAAGTTTGCTTTTCTTGACCAACACTATACCATACTGACAAACAGAAACAGAACCAGCTGCACAGTTATGGACAGTACTGGTATTTGGGTTAACGGTTTGAATTGGAATTAGGGTAGTGGTTTATGCTAGCACATCCCCCCAAAAAGTGAAACATCCTGTTAATCTTCAATATTCCTTAGAGTGGAATAATACTGGTGTGGAAATCTGCAGGGATTTTAGTCTTGTCTGGCTCAGCAAGGTAGGATAAATCTGCTTGTTCCTATCTTTCTAGTGGGTGATGCTTGGACCTCACTGTCCAGTTCAAATCCACAGACCTAAAGGCAGAAAGGCATCCATTTGTCTCACACCTGTAACATGGGGAACTCTTGAATTTAGATTTAAGTAATTCAAGGACAATTAAAGTGAAAATTTCAGAAAAGGGCTAGGAAATAATGGTGATTAATTTTTTTTTTAATTTTATTTTTTAATTTTGTTAAGATGTGTAGGTTGGTAATTTGCTTTTGTAGAGCATGGGTGTCGTGGTTTAACTCAAGCTAGCAATACAACCACAATAGCCACTGAGTCACACCCCCCCACCCCCCCCCACCTCAAATAGGGGAGAGAATGAAAAGAGAAGGGAGAAAATTGGATTGAGATAAACACAGTTTAATAAAATAACAAAATAATAATACACTACTCGTAAATATATATATATATATAAAATGGATATAAAAGATACTCAGGGCAATTCCTCAAGAACACGCTGAACAGCCAGTCCCGGGAAATGGCACCTGGTCCCACAGCTGATCCCAGAGAGAGAAAAGAGGGGAAAAAGGCAGAAAAGCCCAGAGACCTCTGCAAAATGGCAAGAGGCCAGACTAAATGTCTCGCACTATAAACTCCCCCAGCTGTGCCCCAGAGCAAACAAGAGCAGAAGAGAAGAGCGGAAGACCCAACCAGACGGCTCTAACTCCCAACTTTCCTTAAATAGTTAGCATGACATTAATGGGATGGAATACTCTCATTGATCAATCTGAATGTCAGTCAAGCTCTGCCCCATCCATGCCTTCCTTCCTCGCTGCCTCCCACCTGTGGGCAGAGCGCTCAGAATGTCCTTGGCTCTCAGAACAGAGCAATTAAAAACATTAGCTCTGTGCTGGGGTGTTATCTGCTTCTTCTCAAACTAAGTCCAGATAATGATCATGCTAGCTATGAAAAAGAAAAGTTTCTAACTGCATGAAGAAAAATAACCCATTTTCAGTCAAACCAGCACAATGGATTTAACACTGACATTAGGAACAGGATTTCCAGGTTCAGCGATCCAGAGACAACATGACTTTGGCACTCTGTAGGACAAAAAGAGGTGAAAGAAATCCATTCTCCACTGAGCCTCAAAACCTCCTGTTTTTTTTATCTCATTCTTCAAATGTAAATTTAGTAATTGGAAGCTTAGATCTTTCAAAATTAAAATAGTTGGAGTCCAAATGATGTTAGTATATCACACTAGTAAAAGATGGTGATAGATCAGGAACTTATCTTCCTTGGTTTTGAGTAGCTGAAATTAGTCGTCCAGATTCCATTAATCCTGGAGCTGGTGTGAGTTCACAAAACTAAAGTTTTTTGAGCTCAGGTGACATCAGTATTACATAGGACTGAATGAAGTAAAATAAGAGCTGGTGTTTAAGTACTGTGTTCTGTTTTTTAGTAAGGTACTGGTCCTTCTGGTTCTAAAACCAGTCCTAAAGCTAGAATTAGGGTTTGAAGAACTGCAGAGAAAAGTAGAGAGCCCCAGCAACTGTGGTACACGTAAACATCAGGAATAAGGTTGGTCTCTGCGTAAACCATGGATTTGCCTAGTGTCCATGATTAGTAGCCCAGTTTTAATTTAGTCTAGGATGATTAATGTTCAAATTTAATACTCTCAATGTCTTCTGAATTAATCAGGTCATAAAGAAAAAGGGAAGCCATAGGTCTCTACTGATCATTATGCCGTTTTTATTGTGGTCATTGGTCCTTTTATAAAGACCAGGTGTAGAGTTACAGCTTATAAATCTATGACTTTAACATATATGTAACGTATAAGTCTGGAATCCAATTGACTTCAGTGTATTGTAGTGCTCAAAGAGATTTTAACTGAGCTGGCATCTACAATGTCATAAGCCTCATGTTTCTTTAAAAGGTATTGTATATTTCTCTTAGGTTATGGTTTGGTTTAGGATTCGCAAATCCGAATAGTTAAAAGCCTGGATGACTTCAGAATTTTGAAAAGCTGATAGTTAGAAAGGAAGCTGTTTTCCATCATCACCAAGGCTCAATATTTTATTCTATCAAATGGAACACTATACCTAGTCCCGCTGCAATTCATCTAGACTTACAGCTAAATTGAGCATTTTCAAAGGTAAAGAACTGAGAACTCAGTGCTTGTCTATATGTTGTAGAGCTCATAAAGGTTTAGTCTCCTGTATGTGTTAAGTATTACATCCTTTTTTACTGTGGGCTTGGAACCTTTAGATTTAATTAAGATGAACATTCCTGGTCTTTACTGATGCTTTTATTCAATTTTACTAATATAAGATTTCATTTTTGATTAAGCTTTGCGTACATGTATCCAGCTTCTGGAGTTCAGTATATTTGGGGATATTATTTAATCCAATGTGAGAGAGGACTCTTGTGACTAGACATTCCCATCCCATATGATGTATCTCCTACTATGAACTGGGTTGCCTGATCCAAAAGGAGTACACATGTGTAAAAGCCCTTTCTTCATTTGCTCAGATGGTGTTCTTGTCTATGTTATTAATCAAAACCCAACTTAAATCAATAAAAATAATCCAAATTCAATGAATGCCTATTGGATCTTACAAGTGCCTGAATACCTGAATAACAAAGAGAAGGTGGTCAAAGTGAAAAGAATCACAGAATCAATCACAGAGTGGTTGGGGTTGGAAAGGACTTCTGGAGGTAATCTAGTCCAACCCACCTGCTAAAGCAGGTTCACCTAGAGTAGATCATCCCCTTTCCTTTTAGCTGTCTAATTCATGCACAGTGTCATAGCAAGGAAATGAGAGTCTATGCTTTAAGGAGAGTTTGCTGGAAGGAACAGAGAGTTGATACACAGCCATCTGCAGGGATGATGGAAAGAAAAGTGGCTTCCTGAGTACGAGGGGACAGTTCTTTACTTCTCAAAATGATGTTCATCTAGCTGAAATGAATTCAGAGTGTGAAAAAATGACCCCTCCTGCAAGAGCATGATAGGCAGGGAAAGAATAATTTATGGACTCTGTATTTCTTTTGTGCCTTACCTAGTCACTGGGATTTTTTTCCTGTTTAAGAAGTCAAGTCTTCTACTTTAAATGGAAATAAAATTTACTTTTTCTCTACTTGAAAGCAATTTAGTATCCTTTTTGGAAGCTCTGTGTATAAGAAAGGTCTTGTTCTATCCGCTTAGTACACTACCAGATCTGGGTTTCCATTGCAATCCTTCTCATAGAACTTTGGCATTTCTTTTCTGGTATATACAAAGAAATTGTGTTACCAAAACAAAATTTCTGAATAGAATGATTAATGTATATATTCAACAAAAAACTTATCTATTTGCTCTCTTTTTCCCATGTGTTCTGTATTACTAAATAGGATCTGACAGCCTGTTTTTTCTCTTATTCTTTCAGCACTCAAAAAAAGTTATGTTTCTCTTGCATTGTAGACATAGAGGATATGGTTTGCTGATTTCTTTACTCCTTTTTTATTTTTTTTTTTTTTTTTCCCCCAAGTTCTGTATTTTGAGTAACTAAATCATAAAAAGCCTCATGGAACATCTGAGATCAATATAACACACCATCCTCCATAACAAAGCTATGTCATATTTAAGCTCTAGTCTCTATACTATCTTTAGTACTCTATACTGTCTCTAGTACTGTTCTGGCACACCAGATAGGGTTATCAGCCAAATAATGAACACCATGGAAGCGTTCATTCAGGTGAATATTGTATCGCTGTAAATGTATGGAAAAATTCCTTCATATAAATGGGATCACATAGAGGTCAATGTCTGTAAAATAAAAGCATATACCAAAATAGGATCTAAGTAAGAATCAATATAAATATATCACATTTTCACATCATAAGCATATATAAACTTGTCAGTCACAAGAAATATATCGTGTCCTTTTCTGTTTGTAATTGTAACTTCATTGCTTACCTACAGTAAGTTATAGAGCATGCCTTCAGGCATGAATTGTCCTTAGAATAAAATTCTGCTACATTATTATTTTATATTGCTAATCTTTATAAAGGAAATGTCTCAGACGCTGAAGTTGTATAATAAATCTTCTATTCCACCTATGCTCAACACCTAACCAGTTTCGTTTCTTTAACTTCAGAAAAACTTGTTTTAGTTCAAGCTAAATAGAAAGACATATCTACCAAGAAGGTCTTAGACAAGGAGAAGAAAGAAGAAAAAAAAGTAGATTGTGTGAGGTAGATTGGGTAGAGTTCAGCAGATGGTGCATGACAGGGAAAGAAGGAAATATTCTCACTTTCCGAAAAGGTACTGTGCAAGCTACAGAGGTGACATTCAGTTGAGATGTTCAAACTTAGCATTGTACCAGGCAATTTTTGCATGTTTCGTGCTGATTTTTAAATTAGCCAATGTATTTAGATCTATTTGTACCTTGAAAGCAGATGTAGCCGTTAATAAATGCTTGTGGTGATTCATTCATCTATATATGTCTTTCACAGATGGAATTTTTCAGACCTATGGATGGAATTTTAGATACTTTGTTCAAGGCTGTTGAGTCAAAAACCCCACCAGGCCATTTCCAATATTCTGAATAAATCACAGTGCTACCCAAAAACTGGAATAAAGAATACTTCAATATGTATTTTATCCTACACAAAATGATTAATACCCAGAGAAAAAATTATTTCAGTTAATTGAGAGCAGTCTACTAAAGAAGAACAATGAGGAAAAAGGTTGCTTTAAATTTTACATTTGGCATTTCCAAGGCATTGCATCAAATGAAATAATTTTGAAGAAAAATCATACCTGATTATACCTTTCCTTGGTTGACATTGTATTTGTATTTTCTGTCTTTCCCTTCCCTTTCTCCATTTTTTAAAAGATTTTAAGGATATTGCTGTCTGTCTCATAACTTTTCTGTGTACTTACCATCCCGTGACTGTAATAGGAATCATGATCTCACTACATGAGGGAAGGCTGGGTTTGATGATAACTCCTTCTCTGGTTTCTAGTTATTGACTTTTCTTCTTGTTCAGTTTTTTATTCTGTTACTGTTAGCAGCTTAAATGTTCATGAATGGGACACTCCATTGACCCTTCGTTTGAATTTCCACTGAAAATCTGCCCAAGATAAGCAGAACATCTTTTCTAGTATTTCCTCAATATAAATAAGAGGCCTTTCTGTTTCATGAGATCTTGGTTTTGAAACTTGCTTCCAACCAAATGCAGTGAATCCAGGTAAATTTTTAATCTTTTGTCTGCTGTAAAGCCCATTACTCCATTTTTTATTTTTTTTATTTTTTTTTTTTATAATTGATATTATCAAGGCATTGTTCAAATGAAACAATTCCAAGGAAAGGATGTGTTGAGGTAGAAATGTTTCCACACTAGCATTTTTAATTTATGACTCAAAGAAAATCTGATAAAATGAATGCAAGAATTTATCACCTGTACTTTCCTGTCAGGACAGAGGTATGTCAGAGAATCAAAAACCTGAGTGATTATATCTCATTAAGTCACTACTATAACTCTCTCACAATCCTTTGCAAAATGAAAGTAAAATGCAGACTGAAAAAGACTTGCTACTTTCACAGCAATGGAATAAGTTTGTATGTTCAGTAAGTAACTATGTTTGAGCTGGCAGGAGATAAGTTTTTTACTCAGCTACCTGAAATATTCTGGCTATCTCCTTATTTCATTATTGGGGGGATGACAGAGACTATCGTATGTGAAACTGTGTACTTGCTGTATACAAGTCTTCTCATCTCACTCATCTCATACAGCCAAATATGTTGTTAAATTTAGTGATTAGTCTTTATGGTGACAAGGACTGTGCAACTATCTAACTGCATAGACAGAAGTACCTATTTAAAAGATTTTGTTTAGTTCTTCTGGCCTCCCTTCTGATGAAAAAAGATTCTACATAATTAAATTGCAGTGGCTGTAGGAGAGCACTGTGATTGTATTATGTTAACTGTGTTTGTAAAATGAGTTATGAAGATTTTGTCCTTTTTTAAAAATACTTGGCAACAATGACTGCTGCCTTCAGTTCTGATGAAAATATTATTCCAGAGTATCTTCACACACAGTGGACTATGTTTCTTCTTTTGTTTTTTCTCCAGTTGTGTTCTAATTGCAAAGATCACTGCACAAAAGAATAAAACCTCTGACTATGAATGAGTTTTCTGCATTTTGATGAAGTATCAAATATAAAAGTTAAATTGCCTGTATCTTACCAAGCATCATAGAGTACTTTTGAGTTTGCTGGAAATAAATAATTGTAGAGTGAAAAGGCTATCCAAGATGATGGATGTTCAGGAGAGTGAGAACGGATTTTTCACTGCCAGGTCACTGGCTTGAAGCTGACCCATTTCATTGGAGACTGAATGTAGTTACCTTCCAATACCTCAACACTGGCTGTAAGAAATTTGGTTGTGAATTAATCTGGTTATGTCTAGATGTGTGTTTAGGATGCAGAAAAAAGACATTATATACACTTAAAGTTTCAGCAGAGAGAGGAGCCTGAGAGGAGACCTTATTACAGTCTACAACTACCTGAAAGGAGGTTGTAGCACGGAGGGTGTTGGTCTCTTTTCCCAAGTAACAAGTGATAGGACAGGAGGAAATGGCCTCAACTTGCAGCAGGGAAGGTTTAGATTGGATATTAGGAAAAAATTCTTCATGGAAAGGGTTGTAAAGCACTGGAACGGGCTGCCCAGGGAAGTGGTTAAGTCACCATTCCTGGAGATTTTTAAAATTATGATCTTGAGAATCTTTTCCAACCACAATGATTTTATGATTCTATGTTTGCTCTGTGCATCAAGGACTTGAGTTTCCCAGGCTACTCACAGACTGCAGATGATTGTTCTTTTCAAAAGATACCTGGTTAAATATAAGGAGAAAGTCTGTAACTACTATGGAACAAAACTGCTTCCGCAAGCAAAACTCAGTGTAAACAGATGTTGCAGGATTGGACCCTAAGCAAAAGTGAAGATCAAAAAAAATGTTTACCATAATCTTAAACTGTAGAAAAATACAGACTGATTTTTGATGAAAGTAAATTCAGGAGAAAAGTTACATACAACTTGAAGGAAAACTTTCTCATTATTTATTTGTTAAGAAGACACCTTTCAGATTTCCAGCTGTGAATTAGACAGTTATTAAAAAGGAACATAGTCATCCAGTGACTGATCTTTTTTTAACTGCTTTTTCTCTTTGGTTAAGATCTTAAAATACCTTTTCAAGCTGTTTTGTGTAATATAGTCCCTTCTGAGATGTCCGTAGTTTATTTATGGATGCATTTCATTCTGTTATTAAATAAACATTTTGTTTAGCTTCTTAATGCCATGAGGAGCCTTTCACTAGCTAGTATATATTCTGAAACAGAGACAATAATAGAAAAACACGTGTAAGTATGCTCCCCCTTACAATAGATGTGTCAAGAATGTTTGTTTGTTTGGTTTTGGTGGTTTTTTTAAACAAAAAAACAATCAAACAAGCAAACCAGCAAACAACAAACCCCACCCTTGCTTTCTTTGAATTATTTTATTTTCCATAGAAACTAGAGTAAATTAAGAGTTTGCTTTCTTCACCTTTTATTTAAACACACTTGGTTTCTTGGTCGAATTCACAACATACGTTAATGTTGCCTCTTTTGTTCTATAACTTGCCATGATTTCTACTCAACAAAGACCTATAAATCTTTGTCGAGGGTTGAGATTGCAGGGATGACAATCAAACCCTGGCAGATGTATTGTTAACCTCCTCTCCCCCCACTTCCCTCTTTTGCCCCTCCCTCTCCCCCCTTCCCACTCAGGACAGGCGATCGGGAGGGAAAGAAGGACAGAGAGAAGAGAGTTGGAAAAATTAAAGATGTTTTACTAATGCTACTAATAAGAATAGAGAAAATAGTACAAAATATACAAAACCAATCTTGAAAGTCTCAGCAACTGCAGAGCCAGCACCCAAAGCCCTGGATTAGACTCTGTAGCCAACTGGAGCTGTATTCAGTCTCTCACTAGGCCTCCGTTCGCAGGGACAACCAGCAAGGTCCTCTCCTAATGTCAGCCATGAGAAAAAAGGGCAAAGGGAAAAAGGCAAAAAGGAACGAGATCCTCATGATCTCCCACTTTTATATGATGTATTCACGTGAATGGAATGTTATACACAGTTGGTCAGTCTCTTGGTCACTGGTTTCTTGTTGCCTCTCTCACGAGATGTCCATCCGTACTTATCAATAAATTTGCATTCCATTGCTAGGTTTACCAAAACGTGTCTGGTTCTCCAGGAAAATGCAGCTAATATGAAGGCTTTAGCTGACAGGCAAAATTCACTAAAAGAGAAACTTGTTTTTTAACAAAACCAGGACAATCTTAAAGTGTATTATTGTTGCTGTTATCAAGTATTGCTATAAAACTAGCTTAGATTCACTGTTCAGGGACAATTTTTCTTGAATTCTGTGTACATAATAAAAAATTCCTGCTCCAAAGATTTCATAATGTGTGTGTGTGTGTATAAGCAAAATAGACAGATACAGACTGGTGGCTGGATAAATCTATTAGGTCACAGAGTAGAAAAGTTTCCTCTTTGTAAGCTGTTTTTATTTGATTCTTTTAATGACATCTAGATTGATATATTCTATTTCTTTTATAATTTTTTTTTCTAAATGTGATAAATATGAATAAGGCCTTCAATTTATTGAGAAGCCCATTTCCAGCTGTTTTATTTCATTTTCTGTCGTGACATTGTTCTTTCTAGATCCATGGTCATGAAATGCTCTTCTTCATTGCTCTCAGATGAATGGACTCTCTGATGGTGTTTCAAGACTTCTGCATGGTTTTAGGAAAACATGTAGGACAGAAAAAGGTTACCTGGGCAAGAGAAGCTCACATTTTGGTTATTTCCTTTAGCTGACTGTAAACAGCAAGATTTATGAACCAAACTTTTAAATTCATTAGCTAATTAGATAAAATAAATGCATTTCGGTAGCATACCATTGGACACTATTGGCATTTGAGCTTAATTTCCTTTGCAGAAGAGAAATAAAAAGTGTAGCAAAGCTTCTAATATAAGACATTTTATTGTGAAACTGTCATATGACTCATATAATTGATCTAGCTCAATATTCAGTGCTAAAAGTCTATGTACTTGCCATCTTACATTGTCATATAACCATTGTTTACTTCACGACTTAAGTTTGTTTCTTTTTATAAAAACACTTTGTGGTTAGAAGGTTTTAGTATATTCATTTCATACCTGAGGAAGAGGAACACAAAGGAGAACCTTTATTAACATGCCTGAGTCCCATTTTTTAATTACTTTGATGCCAAAATATTACTAAGTGCTATTGATATTCAAGCACCTAAGTGCCATATTTTAAATTATTAGTTTTGAAGCACTGAGGCATCAAAAATAGGTCAATAAAGTCAGAAAAACAATAATTACCATTTTATATGAGACAGCATCAGAAACAACTGCATGTTGCTATATTTAATTTAGCTGTTACTACTGGTGCTATGCCTGATCCTGAGTAGTAGAAATAGTGGTGACTGCACCTACTTTTAAAACTGCTATGTAAGAATGAACCTGGTGAATGGCCTCAAATTTTTTACTCTCAAGCCTTGGGAAAGCATATATGACCATCATTTAGGAAGGTAAAGTGCTATTGCAGTGTAATAGTATACTGACAGTTTATGGTTTGGGGGCTGGAGACTTGAAGGGGGATATCATTGAAAAAAACAAAGACTGAAGAGCAAAGAGCAGCTCTCATCAACTCTCTGAGAACCTGTGTCTCAAGATATGGCTACTGAAAATTATTCTATATTAACCCCTATGGCATTTTTTTAGATTATGTGATAATTTTCTTGAAATAAGAACATTTGAGTGAAAAAAGTTGCAAGCTTGGAGGTTGATAAAGTTTAGCTGTACTATAAAAGATCCTAAAGAGATTTAGTAAATTAAGGGCTATTGACACAAACATAGCACAATATCAAGTGCCACTTATGATACAACTTAAAAAGGAAATATGCAAAGGTAGCAATTGAACTGGGCTGCCTCAGCAAGTAAGTGCAGTTTCCTGTGTTACCTTCCAGCATGTGATTATCTAAGATATGAGGAACTGCTGTCCAACGGTAAGGTGTGACAGAAAATACAGTTAAATGCTTACAGGTGTTTTCAGGAGTTCCACAGTAAGTTAAGCACTTACCTCATTCAAAAAGTTAATGCAAATGGTGAGTTGCCACTGAACTCATCTATCAACAGCTGTAAATGATATTAGACCCTAACGACATTGACAGATTGCAGGGATAATATAAAAAATATTAATCTGAAATAACTCAGTGGTTCTTGTGAGTGTGCAAACTGGCTGAAATTAATGCCTCTTCAGAGTGTTAACTATTTAATCACTGGCTGAATAGTAGAAGAAGAAAACAAGAGAGAATAATTTGAGAGGAAACTCTGAAATTTATGACTGTTCTGCTAAATATCAAAACACCACTTCTGGCTGAAAGAAATTCACTAGACAAAGTGTTAGATGAGTGTTCAGGAGAAATATCCCTATGTGCTTACTTTATATTAATGTTCTTCCTTAGGCATTTCTGTTGTCACAGAATCACACAGAGTCACTGAGTAGCTGAAGTGAGATCATCTGGTCTAACCCCTCTGTTCAGGCAGGGTCACCTAGAGCTGTTTGCCCAGGACAGTGTCCATTTCTGTTTTGAATATCTTCATGACCTCTCAGAACATCCCATGCCAGTGTTTGATGATCTTCATAATAAAAAAGTGTTTCTTATGTTCAGAGGGAATTTGATTTGTGCCTGTTGCCTTTTGTCCTGTCATTGGGCACTACTGAGAGGAATCAGCCTCCCTCATCTTCTTACCTTCTCATATGATACTTATACACACTGATAAGATCCTTCAAACCTTCTTTTTTCCAGGCAAAACACTCCCAGTTCTCAGCCTCTCCTCACATAAGGAATGTTCAGGTCATTAATGAAAGTTTTAAACAACACTGGCCCCAGTATTAGTCTCTTACATTACACTGACTCCCCTACAGTTGGACTGTGGGCCCAGAGGTTTGGCTGCCACTTGATATTAATGTTCTTCCCAAGGCACCTCTGTTGCCCACACTTAGAGCACACAATACTGGAACAGATGGACCTGTTATGACCATTCTTGTACTCTTCTTTTAATAGCTAAGGTAGAAATAGATTGTTCTTAAATCAGGACTTTCTGCCCTCCAAAACACATCCCTGGGCCTGCAAAGGAAGAACTGCCATGAAGGGATTTTCTGTAATCATGTTCCAGGCATATAATGAGAACCACTTGGACCAATGTGCCCTTTCCTTGATATTAAAAAGACAGGACAGCAATAAAGCTATGATGTTTTAAGTTCCTTGGCAAAAAAAAAAAGCCCAAACCAGAATAAAACAGAAACACAAAAAAACCTACAACACCCCCCCAACAAACAAACTCTAGAGATTACGTGAATATCCAGTTGTTTATTTAATTTTCACACAGAGTAACTTTGTCCTTCAAATGGCCTTGACAGTCCTAACCCACAAACTGAGTCCATAGAAATAAAAGTATGTCCTTCTGAATGGTCTTTTTTACCATAATTTTCTGTAAATTACCAAAGGAATAAATTAGCGCAGAAGTTCTTGTTTAGCTTCAACCTCTGCATGTGTCGTATTAACTCAGTGTGAACATCTATATTCACATGTCACATGTCATTCTATTATTCTTTGCTGGCATGAAAAGACAGAACATTTAAAAATATATTATAAAAATAATGCATCAAAAGGAACAAGCAGCTTTGATCCTCACATCTAATTAATTGCACATTGGACAGATTTAGCTCATACAAATGTGGAATAGTTACTTCACTGTAAATGATTAATAACAATGTATGAACAGTTGTTTGTTTTTCCTTCACTACTTCCCAATGCAAAAATGCAGACACCTACAGTTCAAGCATCAGGAAAGAGGTTAAAGCATGCTACAACTGACCTCTTCATAGTTATTTATGCCGTGTAGAGCCTGAGGAGCACTCATCTTCCAAGGGCTTTTCAGTAATTCAGCTCATAAGCAGGTAGAACATGTATGCACTTCCCTGAGCATCATTTGTAAGTCAATACAGATGCTCTCTCATACCAATCAGTAAAACATGAGGAGATATAATTTATAATAGCTGGTATACCACGATCCATTTATTATACTTTACACCTATACAGCAATTGATGTATACTGCCAGTTCCCTTGGGATATGTGAAGACCTTGGGGACAGACATAACATTATTTAGAATCATGAGGCACATCACAAGCTTCTTTGATCTAGGTATAAAAGGAAGCATAAAATAAACCTACTTTTCTAATGAAAATTTTAATCTAACGACCAAATACTTCGACTTCTTTCACTGCACCCAATATGCTGTGGTTCAAAACTAAAATTTTAAAGTTGTCTTTCACATTATATAGTCTGTGATGTTTACAATACTATTCATGCATAATATACAATCCTTTTTTCAATTACTTTTTGACAAAAACCTGCCAAACACAATAGATATGAATTGTCCATGATGAGTGAAATTTACTTTGGTTACACAGTGGTAACTTATCGATTTAGCAGAGTATGACTTCACAGTGAATAAATCATTGTGTCTGGTGATTTATGCTTTCGGTATGTTTGAGTGTGTTTGTGTATGTGTACATATAGATCACACAATTCTTTTGCAGCTCCAGATACTTGTCACGGGGGTGTAATTTATGGTTCTGCTTGCTGCAGAACAATGTTTAGATTACTTAAAGAGAAGCGCGACATTAAAGAGTTTGGTGGTGGGTTTGCTCTTCTATTTACTGCATGGGGGAGATATACCAAGCCAAATGCTGCTTACCTTCTCTGCAGGTGCCTGTAAGCAAACTTTCAGGTATCTTCTTTCCCTGATAACTGTTCTCTCCAGGGGCTGTGTTTTGAAGCTCTAGAGGCAAACTTTCAGGCGAGGCTTATGTCCATTGCAATGCAAATGTTCGGGATTCTTCTTCCCCTGATAGCTGTTCACTCCGGAGCCTGTACTTAGAGCTCTGAAGGGAAACTTTCAGGGGAGACCCGTAACTGCATGCAAAGCAGACTTCCAGGAAACAAAATTCTCAGAAAATAAAAAAATATAACGGAGTAGAATAGCAGAAGCGCTGGCTCAAGCTGGGTACCTGTGCAGAGGTCCGCCCAAGCATAGAAAACTACAAACTTTTATATCTTTACAGATCATTCACACCAAGATCCAGTCCAATAGAAAAATTTCACCACCAGGTCCTTTGCTCCCCATTGGACCCTTTTACCCTGACTCCACGTGGGCCTCTGTTTTGTTCAGTTGTTGACATTGTTTTAGGTCCATATCCTTGAAGGTGCCGCTTTGTCTGGATAAATCCTTTCTTCTCAGCGAAGTGTAAAAATAGGCCACGCTTTGCAGATGTTGGTAATGTCTCTGCGTTAGACTTGCATTGTTTTTTTCCCAGTCAATTCCATTTTTCCCAGCAAAATGCAAGCTAAACTTTATCTTGCAGGTATTTAATGTAGTCCGCAGTTGCTTTTGTTAAATACAAGCTTAAAATTTTAGCAAATCTAGTCTACTAAGTAACATAAATCAAAGAGTATATTAACAATCATACAACCTTCTATCTCTAAATAATCCATTACATTTGGTGTGCATCTACTTAAGCTAAACGACTAATATTGAACTTGAATTTGGCTCATCCACTGACCTCTGAGTAGTAAAACCATTGGCATACAGTTCTCTTATTAAGCAAGAAGATCTAAAAGTGGGCTCATCCAAGCTGTTGTATTTATAGAATGAAGTGGTTGACGCGTAGTCAAATTGCATACAGTAGGAAAAGTCTGCACGAGACTCCCTGCGTCCACAAGCCGCCAGTGTTCAGTGTGCCGCTCTGCTTCCCTCTGGGTCTCCTGGAAGGAGTTCTTGGCCTGGCTGCGGCTCAGGCCCTCACCTCCCCTGGAGCCTGGACCAAACTGCTGCTGGTTTGGCTGGGGGGGATTCGAGTGCACCCACCACAATACTCTGCAGTTTCTCTGGGATGGCAGACATTGAGAAAGTGAAAGGTGCATGTTTTCCCAGCAGGGATCAAAGCAGAAAAATAGTACAAGGTGGATGACCTTTCTGTCAGGCTCTCTCCACAGTGGAATTTCCTTTAAATGTCTTTCCCAGAGTTGCATCTCCTCCCTCTCTGTGCTTTACTGTTTCTACACCAATGGCTGTAGAGTAGGAGGTACAGTGAAAGGTGAAACCTTAATGTTTTGATGCTGGGGGCTTTGATCCTTCTTGCACTTTTAGGATCCCTTGTATCTGAAGCTCTTAATCAAGTTCTGAGAAACTTCTGTAAGGAAGGATGGTCTTAAAGAGTTTTTCATTCCTTTTTTTGTTTCTGCAGTTTTTCCCACAGAAGGGCGTATTCAGATTCCTAAAGAAGGCTTTGAAAGGGATCCAAAAGAGGCAATCACATGCATGTGCAACTATTTTTTCACCAGGCAAGAATATATGGAATGTGAATGAAGTTTCAGCAGAGCTCTGCAAATGTGAGTATCAATTGAAACTGGGTAGGCAAATTCCATTAAGTTATAGGTAAATTAATGTGCATATAGCCATTGAATTACTAACTTCATATAACTGAAAGCAGGAAAACATGTCTGCATCCAGTTGCAAATATAAAGTTTAATTAGAAGGAAGATCTTTAAGGCTGAAGAGTGTCACTGAGCAGCACAGACTTCACAGTAGCTCAAGAACATGATTCTACCCAGTACAGGATTTCTGAAGGGAAAAATGAATGTTAGGCATGCTTCATTTGTACAAATAGTAATATCTGCAGACTTTCTATCCATAGGTTAATCCTAAGTAGGAATAAATATTTTCCAAAGACTAGACAATATATTCTTTCTCCTCAGGTAAAAAGTCCATCTAACTTATTAAGTTTTCAAAATGTAAATTGGTTCAAACATATCTGATTTTCACATTCAAAATAGCTAGTAGATACAACACCATTTGCTCTTAATTATTGCTTATTGTTTTTTATTAAACTCCTTTTCTAAAAAAAATCAAGTAATCCAACAAGACAACAAATCGCAGTGTGTGACCTAAGTGACTACTGTGACTAATACGAGGAGACTGACCAAGCAGACTTGCAAATGCTTATGTAGATGGTTTTTGGGCTACAGATCCATACACTGTACCCATGAATAAAGGAGATAGTTGCAGCAGTTAGGATTGATTATTGGATAACAGAGGCAAAACCATGATACATTGTTCAGATACATCCTTTGCTGTGAAAAAAATAACAGTTTGTAGCAATTATTTACTGCTTGAACAGTTGATTTAAGAAGTCCCTGAAGTTACCTTCTGTTATTTTTAATTTTTTAACTTTATTTCCATCTTAAGTTTCTTGGAGTGTCCTGTATGTCTGTATTTAAAGACCTATGCAGAACAGCAAAATCCTTATAGAAATTTGACTAATTACTCTTCCTTAACTGAATTTTAATTTTGAAACTGATCTTCCAAACTGTATAGAAACCATATAGATAGACAGAAAAGAATTAAAAAAATTGCTCAAGAGCAGAAGTATACTCTCTGGTTTTATGTGTGTCTACAGAAAATATGTACACTGTGTATTTAGAAAAGTAGATTAAAGTTATCATTGTTTGAAGGATGTTTACTGGATGTAGTTTGTAAGACTGTAAGTGAAGCACAACCCATTCATGTTTGCTTGACTTTTCTCAGTTTAATGTGACCCAGCACTGTTTGGTTTGTTGTATCTTTATTTAAACTTCATTCCTTTTGTAAGGAGCTGTGAGTTGTGTATTTCTCAGCATCACTGTACCCCATAGGTGACATTTCCCTCTGATCCTTAAAATGTTGTGTTTCAGATGTTATAGCATACCTCTGAAGAGTAACTTGCTAAGGATAATATAGCTGTATTTTCCTGAATAGACCGAAGCTACATCAGGTTGAATTTCACCCTGTAGGTTATTTAAGCACAGTATGATGTTATACAAACTGAACACAGAGGGCAAATTCCTGTCTGCTACTGAAGAGGTGTCATTGAGGGGGGAAAAAAATCAAATAACTCCCAGTCCCTTCCTCTGGTGTCTTAAAGGCAAAGATTTAATTGTGCTGAACTAGAGAATTAGATTAATTTCCAAGAGGAGTGACAAGCTGATAATTTGGCTTTTGCTTTGTAGCTCAGGTAAATAAAATCAACAGTTTACAGTCTCTTGGTCTCACCTTGTTTACAGAAGGTCGAATGAAGGATTTTTTGTTTGCTTGTTTGGGATTTTATTTTCTAGTTTCAGTTGATTTTAGATGACCTTCGTCTACTTTTTCACTAGATTCAGATGTCTATAAACGCTGTGGCACGATCTGCCTTTATGTTAGGGATTTTTGTTAACATTTTTTTTATTGAATGGAGATTTCGTAAAGTCTGTGTATCATCATGGGCCCATCTTCCATTCTTTTTATCTACACTCCTTCAGTGCTCAAGATCCCCCACATTTTCCATAGTGATCTACATCAAATTGCAGTAAGCAAGGGATCAGGGTGTGCTAGCAGCACTTCAGAGACAATGTCTTTGTGCAGTGTGTCTAGATGGAAACCTGCTTACCCATGTCTGAAAATGGCTGGGGAGAGCAGATGAGAAAAAACGTAGAACTCTAAGAAAATTGGAGATGCACATATTAATGCTATTTCATGTTCCTCAGTGTCCGAGTTGCTTAAAAAGCCATAGAGATCTTGAAGGGTCACATTTTCCAATGCTGAGACCTGTGAGAAGCTGCATGGGTCAGGTCCTTCAAAACTTGGATGAACGCTCTTTCACTTGCTCATGATCTTTGTCTCTCTTTGAAACACCTGGCTCAATCTATAGTCTTTGTTTTCGAGTATAGTTCCACCATTTCTCTGCTGTAATAAAACTGTGCTGTTCCTCAGTGTGAGAAGTACAGCAAGTGACCTGCTTTGTAACATTTACTTGTACCTCCTCCTCTCCTAGTTGACATTTGATTGCCAGAAATGTTTTATGCATATCTTTTAGTATATAAATATATCTCCATGTAAATGTATATTTAAGTGAAGAGATATGTAGACATATAAATCTTTGTATATTTCTTTATGTTCAGAAAGTGAACACTAGTGAAATTCCTTATAGAGTTCTCTAAAAATGCAGTGTAAAAGTATTGTTAAGTAAGCAAAGCAATCCAAGAATCTGAGTCTGTGCTTTGTAGCAAGATCAATTACAGCAGGAGTTAGCAAAAAGCAAGAAGTCCAGGGCTTCTTGAAAATCTGATTAACTTGTAAGTGTGTTTGTAGGGACTGAGAGCTGGTTAACTGCTAGTCAGGTGTGCTGCTTTGTCCAGGGCAGAACACAGAAAACTTATTTTCTTCATCCTTTTCTTACTAATTTTTAAGTATTAAAATTCACTGTTGTAGTTCTGCTCCCCTTTCTAAGAAGACAGTTTGTATGAACACACGACCTCGTCTGTATGTTAGTCTTTTAAAAGTTGCTCTTTTCCACTACAAAGTACTGTGATATACTGAAGAAAAGGGCCTTGCAATTTTGTCTCTTGTTTTTGTAGGTATCTTTAGTCATCAAAATGCAATCTTCCATTTGTCCCTGTCAAGAACTGTGCCCTGAGCATGTACTACCACAAAATGAAAGGATGTCCTAACAAATGCTTTCAGACACTACTCTGGATCATTGTTTCACAGTAGCTTTTTAATACAGTTATAAAGTTGCATCTTCCAGTTAGCGAGAAAAGACATGATTTGTCTGATGGTGATAATACTGTTAAAAGCCTTTTTGAAACTGTAGAAAAGGTTTGAAACATTTATTTTGTTTTGAGCAGCAACACCATGTAATGCAGTGCTGAATTTTTAATGGGTGAATGTTTTGTACTGGGCTTGTCCTTCCAATCTCTCAGCATTTTCCTATTTAATGTAAGGAGGAATTGATACAATACAGAGATTTTACATGTTTAGAATTTGAATAATAAGTGTTGTATGCAAAGTTTTCAGAAATCTCTTTCTGTCTCAACAGACTTTAATTCCTTCCCTTTTCCTTCCTCTTTCATGTCTGCGCTCATCATTTTAGCTTATGCATAGTTTATATTTGAATACAGCAATGAAAGTGAGTTCCTTCTCAGTTCATATCTTCACTTCTCCTGCTAATCTTTCATTTAGTTGTATATCATTAAGTCTCTCCTCATTAAGTATTTTTTTCCATTCCATTCATATTCTATTCCTGATGATTTTGGATGAGGCCTGAACAAAGTCTTGCAAAATCAGATCATCTTTAAATTTTAAGCTAATTTGCAATCTGCAATGACATGTAATGCCCAAACATAGGTGAACAGATAAAGAGAAGGTTGTGGAGACTGGTAGACTGAATATATTAAAAACATTGATAATGGGAAAAGGAATATGAAAGACCAACAAAAAGAGAAATGAAAAAAACACTGCCGAGTATAAATCGAGGCAGTTCCAAGTTAATGCTGCTCTGCTGATATCCACTTATAACAACTGAGGATCTGGACCTGTGACTACCAACCCTATGTGTATAGATACCTCATACCACTACTTGTATTGAAACCTATTGCATATTTAGTCAGTTTAGCTTACTGTGATCCTGGAAATTGAAAAGCTGTATTGTGCAACATGATCCAGGACATCAGCAGTGATATCCCCAGCAGTTGGTCATTTCTCCATCGGTTGATTTACAGGAGGGTATATTTACACTGCATCATGCCATGTTGTATCAAAGATGTCTCAGTTAACTTCATGCAAGCAGCACCGTGCAAGGCCAGGTTCGGATACTACTCTAGGGACCTGGAGATGTGTAGTTTTGTTCCAAGTTATCAGAAACGGAGCCTGACAGAATGCAGCATAATATTTTCTCTCCTTCTCTTTGCCTCCTTACAGGGCTATGTATGTGCCACATCACAGCTAGTGTAATTGGAACTGACTAGATATCTCCAAGCAATACAGTATGGATAACTGTAGACACCATGTACAGTTGTAACCTTTCCCCAGTGTCTGAGTGTCACTAAAACCTGGTTAAAAGCCAGCTGGATGCTTTTTAACGAAGGTACTTTGGTTTTCAGTCCAAATTCATTCTAGTCATTCAGTTCATAGTGCCTATCCACAAACTGTTACATTATCATAGGTGAAGGAAGAGTGATGGGTGGTGTAGATTTGTGAATGTCTAACTTCATCACTGAATAAAAAAATGTACCGTCTACAGAACTCCTGAATTCACTGAGTTCCTGAGTGTTCCAAATAATCCTATCCATTTTTACTAGAACAGTTGAACTTCTATGTTGCCCAATTTAATATTAACAGAGTGAAATGGCAGCTGAAATGAGTTCACTGCCCAAAGGACAAGGCATAAACACAGACCTTCTGAGAATCAAATGCAAGACCATTACCCAAATTGATTGAAGGGGAAAATTTGAATCCCACAAATGATCAATATTATAATGTCATAGTTGCAATTCATGTCTCCTCCTCTGTCACAATGGAGAAGACTTTTTTCCCTAGTGAAACAGCTTAAAAAAAAAAAAAAATTCTCCTCTTTTCCTTTAAATAACTCAGGGTTTGAGCACTTTTCCAGAACAGCTAGGGTTTCCCCTTCAGTGAGAAAGGCCTTGAGTGAAGAACTCCAAGCTACTATATAAGCACTTTGGCTCATGTGCTAGCAAAACCAGTGTTACTTGAGGGTTTCTGTGAATCCTGATTTCATATACCTGTGACAGGATGTGCTGGAGCAAGCCAATAGACTGAACATCTGAAGATAGAAGGTGCCTAGAAATGGATCCATGTTGGGTTTAATGACTATTAAGTGGGTAGCTATGAAGCATCAGGAACAGAGCTCTTCTGTGTACTGAGAAACAGAACTTCAGGTGTTTGGTAACTATTAGTGTTCAAACTTCTGTGCCTGTGGAGCTTAAACACTTTTGGCCTAGGCAGACCTGAGCAGGAATCACAGCTGTATTTCTGGAGATGCCTTGTCTTTCTTTTTTTGGGTGAGCTACCATGCATTTCATGAGCAACTTATCCACCTGGCTCAGAGCTCTGGTTTCCAATACACAAGCAAGCACCTAGAATGAAAAATTACCTAAATAAGATTGAATTTCTTGTAGGGAGCCAGCATCGATTGTATTGATTTCAATGAGAATGCGACAACTAACTTAGGAACTTTTCAAAATGTAACCTACTTAATGAAAATTGTAAAACTTTAGATTAGTCTTCAGAGGTATTCTAGTAATTTTAAAGACCAGAATCACAGTTTTGCCTTAGGATTGTGCTTTTTAGAAATACTGTTTATGCTTGATTTCTGCTTTTGTGCAATATCAAGTGCAATTAAAACTGAATGACTTCTTTGTTCCTGCACAATATTTGGATTTGTGCATGCACTGTTTATACATATGGCTATTAGTCATAATTTGCAAAATCACATTTATTTGTATACTTGTTCATTTTGTTTGCAAAAATGACTGTTTCTACCACATCACACTGTATTACATGGCTTTTAAAAATGTCTTTTTGAAATTTAGCCCTGATTGTTCTTAAGACCTAAGAAGGGATTAAACTTCATATATCAGCTTCTTTATCTTTAAAGCTTATTAACATCTAATCAAGATTAGATACATGGTCAGACTTCTGAGGCAGGTGTGTCAGCAAACAACATGTAGAATACAGTGCAAAGTGTTCCATATTTGTTCATCCTAGTGAAAGTGTCAGAAAGGCTATGACTGCTGGAAAGTAAAATCTTGATGAAAACCCCAAAGGAGGTTCTTTCCACGATTCTGTCATTGATTCAGTGTTTCCATTTTTTTTTTTTTTTCCTTCAGGAGGTCAATCTATCAAATAGAGGAGGACACCAGTTTTGTTTGAAGTATTATGATTTACTTGAGACAGGAGCGATTATTATACTACATTTGAAAATAACTATATGTTTCTGATTTGTCTTCAATCACAGAATAATTTATTAACCTGTTGATACAAAGTAAACCCCAGCAGAATTGTAATAGTCAAACATCGAATATTTATCAAAATATGTCTCTGACCTAGAGAAGGGGCTGTAAAATATTTAAAATTAATGGAATTTAATGTTTTTAAAAAATGTCCTTAAGTTCCTGCTATAGAAACATACTGTAAGTTGTATATACAATTCAAAAATTGTCTCTACCTTTGGTGTAAAAGTTCCTGAACTAGGTTTTCCTCCATTAAATCAGAGGGGCTTATTTCATGTACCGATGTCAGGAGGTGCAAGAACAAATTCTCACTTCACTGCTACTCCACTCCTCAAACATATTTTTTCATAACCATGTAGTCTAAACTTTAAAAAGAAAACTTTCCTACAAATTGAGGTAGTATATAATTCTCTTTTCTACCAGAATCCATACATTCCCATTGACAGGGGTTTACCGCAAAGCCTCTCTTAAATGACTGTCATCTGGAAGGAATGCATGCATAAACATGGCATTCTTCTCTGGGAGCTTTCTTTATAGACTATAATGTCCTTAACAAAAAATAACAGCTGTCCAGCCTTCCTTTCTCTCTCTCTTTTTTTTTTTTTTAATTCTTTAATTTATTTAATAATTATGTGCATTGACAGTGTTGAAATGCTGGCTTTAAAAGGAAAGTTTTTTATCTCCTAATCTGCTAGGCAAGCATTAAAATAAATGTTCATTGGTGTACCCATTTTTCAAGACAACTACTTCTGTTATCAGGAGAAATCTGAAATGTAAAATTTTATGTTATTATTGATCTAAGACTCCTCTTAAAATAATTTTTAATATACTGAAGATAGCTAAAATTATTTCTTGATTCCTCTTCTGTACACATTGTATTACCTACACCTGTAAAATAATTGGAGAAAGGTCAAAATCCGTCACATTTACTTGCACTTTTTGTGCAAAACACAAGTGTGGTAGTTCTTCAGATTGTTAACATTTTTAGCTATTATTACACTGTTACCAAGAGTTAGTCACATAATTTATCTGAAACATATTATATGGTTGTCTACTACCAATCTGTATTTTATCAGATACAAATTTCTCCAGGACAGATGAATACGCCACATAAAGAGTAACTATAAATGACTTGTTGAGTAAAACCTCATCTTAATGTAACATCAAGATGGCATTTGACAGTAACTCTCATTTAGAATCAGCCTTACAGTTTCATAATTTACCATCAGCTCCTTTGAAATTTTTCCAGATTGTAGGAGGGAAGACAGCAAAACTCAGCTGGATTTTGGTTCAGCAATTGTGGCATACAAATGTCTTGGTTTTAAAAAGATGCTCTATAAAAGATTTCCCATACAATTATTTATAACTCAAGACATGGCAATTTAGCTTCCACCAAAAAAAGAATGAAAGACAATTTTACCTGAAATGCCCAGAATCTGATATAACAGACTCTATTATGTAGTGCCTGTTCCTCTGTCTTTCAGTATAATATAGTGCCTCTCTATCCTTCAACCCTCATCTCTAAGAAATCTTAAGCGGGTTCTGAAATGAAGCAATGATCAGATATTGATTAAATAAATAGATATACTATTTTAAGATATTAGCAGTGTTGCTGGTCTTCATTATTGCCAGTCTGCTGGAAAGCTGAAGGCCCCCATAATCATCTTCCATGCAAAGACAGCTGAGTTAGTTTAAATACTGTTCTCCATGTAGGATTAACTAACTGAACTGACTTTGAAAAGATTTAGAAGAGCAACTGAAATTGTTACAGAGTGAGAATTTCTGATGTCTTTTTATTTTTTTCTATTCAAGTTGTTCTATTATTTAAGGGACTCCAGCCATTTTTCAACCTGAATAACAAGCACATGGATATTTAATGAAATTGTAGATAATGATTTCTTTAATTGAAATAGCATGAACAATGATTTACAAGACCAAAGTAGAACATAGAAGAGCTTAGAACAGTAAATGTAAATCAATTTCTTTCATAATATTTGCAATTTTATTGGTCTAATTAATACTCTGTTCTGTTTAATTTCACTATTGAGATCCAGTGAGCATCAGAGTAGTCTTTAAATTATCCATATTCATACTTCAGGAACTGCAATACATTAAATGACAGAGATGATAATTCCCTTCTGAAAATTGTGGAGAAGTGAAGTAAGAAATAATAGCAAGCACCTAGCATAATGTCAAATTAAATCGTTAAGAGAAAACAATCCTCAAAGCATAAATCTCTTTTCACACACATTTTGTCAACCAGAGAGACTATTTTAGACACTCTTTGAAGTTACGTGAAGCCCATTTTGTATGACAATTACAACTATATGGTAGCTGAGTTATTTGGAACAAGAGCAGTAAACCTCAAATCGAAGGTTTCCAAATGCAATATAAAAATCATATACTACATCATCCTGTTTTGTTTTATTTAAAAACTAGAGTGTATGTATTTAGTGGGCTTTCTCTTTTTCTAAGATACATTTATGATGGAGAAATACCTTAGCATTGATGGGCCGTAATTTTAAAAACTGACTGCCAAAGTATATCCTAAAATATCACAGTATAGAATGTTTTCTATATTGTCATCAGTTTCTGACTTACCATTATTTGAAATCCATGCTTTCCCCATAATTTTCCCAATGAAACAGAGAAATACAATAATGATCAGTATTTAAATTCAACTGCCCTAATCAGCAACATTTTGCAGAATGGAGCATTTAGTTTAATAAAGTTCTGGAATAGAACGAGTTAGCGATTCATTTCACTTTCAGGAATCTTGATTAAAATTTCTTAAGAAATATACATGGAAGCCAAACAGTTTCCATTGAACAATTATTTTGCTTTGGTTGTTGGTTTGTTGAACAGGGCTGAAGGGGGATTATAAATGTAGGACCAGACTATGGTGTTTTTTCTACAGGTGCTGTTTATTACAGAACCACAGAAAATGTTCATGAATATGAGGAACCCAGTAAATAAGATACATACACAGTAAGCATGATGTGCAAGCTTTCTTCATGTGACCAAATAAAACCCACAAGACTGCCCACACATGCAATCTGCAGCCTCAAAAAGGTGAAAAAGAATTAATCACAGATTTCCACCCATTTGTTTAACTTACTGGACATTTGTTCACTAATTTTAGAAAATGGAATGAGATACCTCATTATTACTAGCTAGAGAATTGAGAGAATTTTTAGCTATTAAAATAGTCTCTATCATAACCTCTTTTACACAGTGGTATTTAGCAGTGCAAAATATTATTTCATCCCTTTATCATTGATGTATTTCTAACTTTTAGCTATATTACATTTGCATTTTATCTTCAAACTCTATAAAATGAAAAATTGTTCAAGCAGATTTTTTAAATGTTTATAGTTTTTAGCAGATAATAGTAGATAATAAGAGGACATCCTTTGAAGAGGTTAACAGTAAAAATGAATATATTTTGCTGCTTTTTTTTTTTACAAGTATAGAAATAATTCTGAATGACCCTGTTGCATACTCTCATACTTTATCAGAATTATACCCCATGTATCAATAAGTAATGTGACAAGGGAACTTCTTTATGCTTGATATAAATCAATGATTGCTGCCTTAGTTTAAAAGCTGAGTGATGATAAGATGCTGTGACTCAATAAATTTGAGCTTCTAATATTATGCAGAAGAACATAAAAGCTGTTTGTGCATTATAATGCAGTAATAACATATCCCTTCCTAATCACTGGCATACCTATCTTTTCTAGCTTGCCTATAGCATGCATAATAAAAACCTTGCACAATGTGGAGAAATCCTAATTTTCATATACCTGCATTATGAACCCCTGCAGCTATTACAAAAAATACTAAAATCCTTAAACTATGAGGATAAAATACAATTTACAGAGTATGTTTTCTTACTGCCTTTGAAGATAGCATCAGTTGTCTACACAGACCTATAAAACGTTTCAAGAGTTGAAAGATACAGCTTATTGCACTTATCTTTCTCTTCTTAATAAAAGATTAAACAACAACTCTGACTGATAAACAAACAAACACAAGCACTAACTGTTTGCCTAAGTTGACCTTGGGTTTAAGAATCAAGGATTGTTTTTTGTTGACTCTGGCATTAGCTAAACTAAATCCTAAAGTATATTCTTAGATGGTGTGAAGTTGGTCTAATTGTATTCAAGTTAAATGACACTGATCTGCACCAGCTGTGGATCAGAGCCCTTACAGGACTAACCACCTGCCCGTGTTTCAGAATTAAGGGGATAAGACTGATTGCTTTGTAAATGTTTAGTAGAGGATTGGCTACTGATTAGTTCTTTTTGACCTTGTCTCTTTAACCTTGTACAGGTATCTCAGTGGGAGAAGAAACAGGAATGGAGAAGGTGGAACAGGATGACAAGGAAGCTGTGATGATTTCTAGTGCAATAAATTAATAATTTCATATATATTCAACATGAATTTTGTGACCTATACATGTTGTATGGGTGTCTCTTTCAGCTTTTCAGAAATACAGTCCCTCAAGCTTATAGATCAGCTGGAAAAAGAAGAAAAGGTACAAATTGTTGTAATGTATCTAAGACAAGAGTGAGAGGGAGGGGGTATTTTTTCCTATATTGGAATCACTTCACAGAATATTTTTGAGAGGTTTCTTTAATATGAATCACACCATTCTACTTCAAAGCAACAAATTCAAACAAACTTGCAAAATATACAAACTAGTAAGTTCAGGATACTAATTTAGATATGGTTGTTTACATTCTCACCCCATTTTGCTAAGTGTGAAATGTTGAAAGCAACTGTAGAGACCACAAGCATTTTAATCCTGGCTTTAAGTAAAAGAAAAGTGTAAAAAGGGAGTTATTGCCTAACTTAATGAAAGCTTTTGCAATACTTGCATTTTCTTTTGAACAGAAGTTTCATACGCTTAAAAAGATTGTTCACTGATGGAACACATTAACTTTTTTATTTTTTTTTTTTTAAATTAATAGAAGGGAACACAGAACCCAGAAATATGCTTACAGTAAGTGTTTACAAAATCTGCAAATGATCTCACTAATGGAAGCTAGATTATGGAATATATTTTGCATCAGGTTTATGTCCAGAGCAGCTGTTTTAGAAGGAGCTCCAGATAGATGTTAATTTTTACTTTTGAATCTGCAGTTCTTCAGTTAGAAGAATATGTCTCATGCTGAGGAATTAATCTTTCAGTGGGTGCATTTACACATACTGTGGTTTGTTTTCTTTTGCTTTTTTTTTTTTTTCTTCATTCTGTGAACCTTCTTACACATGCACATTTCAGTTATCAAAAAGTAAGTTCTGATGATTTCAAGCTTAAGTTCATTAAACAAAAGAATCCATGATACCTGGTTTCCATTGATGTGTCATCCTAAAAAAATGAAGTGTATTTGTATGATGAGGTACTCTTCCGCCTTTAAACACTGTTTGTGACCAAGAACAAGTCAAGTTTTAGGTTGATGGCAAAAATAAATAAACTCCTACTGATGTGGAAGGGATTGTAGAAAGTTTTTTACAGCAGGTTTGTTTAGAGACTGCAAAGCCTAGTGCTGGTGCTGTTCAAGACAATGAAAAATTCCCAATTAATTATAGTTAAGAGAAGATCAGGTACAGAACAGGTAACCTTTATTAGATTTTATTGTTCACCTCTTGGGCTGTTTAAGATACACACTAACTTTCCATTTTTCCCTGCCTTCAGTTTAATGGGAACATGAAGAAATCTTGAGGACCTTACTCTGGTATCATAGAATCGAAGACTAAACTTCGGAGCTGAATTTAAGAAGAGACTTCGACATTTCATATTGCAGAGACTTAACTCATTAGAAAGATATATATATTTATGACTAATATTAATTATATTAACTAAAATATTAATTCAAATTTAAAAACTTTAGTATCAAACTGTTAGGTTGCAGGGGAATCACAGTGTGAAACCTAATGTAAAGATAGGAACAACAGGTTTTCAAACTTTCTGCCATCCCAAGAGTCCTGATCATTTGAATTTTGAAGTTTCTATGTTACTGCCAAAAATTGGCATCTCTGACACAGGTAAATTAATAAAAAAGCTAATCCTATTAATTCATTTTACACCAGTGACTAGCTAGCCATCTCTTGGAAAAGTTTTAAGTTTTTGAAAATTTAGACAAAATTAAAAAAATAACCTAAATATTTCAGGTTTTTAAATTCTGAATCCCTTCCTTTGCCTATCCATTGATTTTCATCCATTAAATTAAATAAATGCTAGCAATTAGATTTTTTTACGGTTACTCATTATACATTCCTCATATACTTTTTACTAATTTTAAATTCGCCAGGTTATCATCCTTCAGATACTAGAACTTTAGAATCATACCATATTCAAAAGCAAATATTCGTTTTAGCCTTGTGTGCTTCTTTATGTCTCAAAATATTGTGACAAACCTTGGAGAATAAAATGGTTTTTGAAAAGCAAGTAGAATGAGATAAGTATAAACCTATGGAAGACAAAGGTGATGGAATTAGAAGGAATTCAGGTGGGATGCAAAAACCATTCACATTGGTAAGTGGGAAGAAAATAGCTTCTGGGTGGATTTTTGAGATACATTTCCTGTGTTACTTTCTGAGAATATTTGGAGATGGACTGTTGTAAGTATCGCTAACAGGGTCCTAGGAAGGAAATATATATTGTGTTCATCTTCACTTATTTACTTTTGTTTTCTTTCTTCTTATATCATGCTCACATGGCAGTTGCCTTCCTATATTCATTCAAAGTTTGAGCCAACCTTGGAGACAGTGTGCTTTGTCTCCCTCACTGTTCAGAGGCCACAGTCAGTTTGTGTGGAAATCGAGGAAGGAACAATAAAGAAACAGCTAAAAGAAGTGATATAATATTTAGTTTTTGTTTTTACGAGCTATCTAGAGGAGATAATGGGAGGATTCATGTTAAGTTTTTTTCTCATTGAAGAAGAATTGCAAAATGCCACAAAACATAAGTTTTTAAACTTTTGTTAACTCTGTACTTTCCTTGGACACTGGACCCAAACCAACTTGTTGGTATGGCCAGGTATATGTATGTTCCTAACAAACAGATTACACCAGAAAATGAAAAGCTAGATAACACACACTAAAAGGATGAAGAAGCTTAAAGAAGATTGGAAGTGAAATGAAAATCTACAAATTCCAACAGTAAATATGTACTGGGGAGTTAACACACTTTCATAGTGTATCTATACATTCTTCATCCCAACTTCATTAGATACCTACAGATCTCCGTGTACAATAAAGACTCATAAACACAAACCTACATTTATGCTTAGGGTTAAACTTTGCTTTTTAAAAATAATCCCAGCCATTCTCTGAGGGATTCCTTTGCTACAGAAAATCTACAAATGCATATTTTTACAGGATGACTCATTGATTTATCTTCCTATATGTGGAATCTGCATAGCAATTAGATGCTGAGGTTTCTGCCCATTTTCTCTTTCAGGTTTTCCTTTTGAGGATTCACTTCAGCCTTAGTTGGATTTAATGTATTTCTTTGTGGAGCTCTTAAGCTGCAAATATCAAGGGAAGACTTAACACTATCATAGAACATCCTTTCTGCCTTATTTCAGTAAGTCAAATCCAAGCATGTATGGCAAAATGAATCTCGGCATCATCAGTGATATAACAGACTGGTTTGGACTTATATGCATTTTTTAAAACCCAAGACTTCAAATATTCAGATATACTCATGCATGTGCACATGCACATCCACAGTCAAAAATCAGAGGTCAAATCACTGAAATCACTGCATCTTGGTTTTAGTTATTTCAGTGTGTATTACAATGAAGATGTGGTTAAATGGTAAATCATAGTTTTTCTAAAGGTATTCACGTCAAAAACTTGTAAAGTTTTTCAAATCTACCAAATGTTTGCAATTCTGATTGATTTCAGTCTGTATACGCCTTTAGAAAATCATGCTATGAGGTGTTGATTCTTGGGCTTCTTTAAAATGTTTAGTAGAAAAAATTACAGTGGAATCTTTTTACTCTTGATGAGGTTGGGTTGACAACGTATTCCCTGATGCAAGTGTGCCCTTTTTGATGAAAAGAGGTGATGCAGCATGGGAATTCATAATAATAGTATGTTATAGCAAATGGGAACGCGGCCTAAAGAAGAGAATGGCTAGCTGAGACAACCAAACTACTGTTCCCAGATCTACTACAACAGCACATCCAATTAAATGTTTTGGAAGACTGCCAATATTTCAAGTTGCTGCAATATTTTTTTACGAGAAATTGAAATTTTTACATCAAATCCGATTTTTATATGGAGGTATAAAACATATAAAACTATATAAAAATGACAAAATCAATTTCCATTGCCTATTTCTGAGGGATTTTGGGGATTGTGAGAGGTGTTTGTGTTTTTTTCTCACTGCAGTGCTGGAGTTTGATGCATATAGGAAAAAGCAGAGTAATATGCTCTTAAGGTAAGAAACATGTATGTTTGAAGTAATCTTTTATGTAAGGAATTGTATAGCATAGCCAGATAAAGCGATAACTTCATACATAAAGTCCTCAAGAAGAAACAGAGGTGTTCTGGAACCTCAGTAAAGTCAGCTCTCAGATAATTATGTTTGGAGCTATGAAGAAGTGAACAGAATGCACCAGATGGAGAAACAGCTGGTTTATGTGTAGTAGGAGAAAGGTATTTTGTTTTTCTGCTTGTTTTAAACTCTTTATGTATTTTTGTGTGTGTGTTTGTAACTAAATATTTAACAACATGCACTGAATAATAAATGTTTCAGAGACACATATGTTAATAAAGACCCATTGTTTTGTTGGTAGACAACAGGAGTCAGCTTTAATTGTCTACACGACCCTACATGCTTCCTGTGGATCTGTTCCTAACACACACCTTTATTATTTCTGATACCTCACAGAATTGAAAGGGCACTAGAAATAGAAAATATTTAAAAACCAGACGTATATGGCAGACATTTTTGTGTCAGAGGATATAATCAGATGGAAAGATACATTTCATCCATGTCTTTGAAAAAGCAGAGAACATCTTCATTATGATATACTAAGGGTCACAACTCATACGGCTCACAGCAATGTACAGAACCACACAAACCTATATATATGCATATACTAAAACAGATAGAATGTACCTCATAGCCATTTTCCAGAAATGTCAGGAAAATGTGAAAACCTGTGCTGAGTCAATGCAATATCTGCAGCAGAAAGAAAACAGAGGGAGAATGGTTAATATTAAGGTGGTAAAGACTGAAGATGTGCTTTATTCTTTACGTAAATGTAATTGTCAAGATCTAATTCTATGAGGTTGGTGAGACAAAATATTTCAGAATTGCTGCAACAAATGCCCTGAAGCTTGCAGCTTCATGTTCCTGACATACATCATTAGTGTGAGTGGGTACCACTATGCTACAATTAAGGAAATGTGCCAGAGAAGTAGGCATCTGGGTCTGATATTGCCAGGGAAAGAAGACTGCCTGCTTAGCTGTATTATACTTAATGTTGCAAGACAAAGTTTTTCATGATCTTGCAGATTGAAGACCATCTGGAAAAGGCCTGTCAATGAAGAAGTAATTAATCAAGTTGAGAAATATTTCTGCTTTATGGATGCCATTTCCCTTTGCAATGAAATCTAGTTCCATTACAGGTGGGAGCAAATACAAATGTACACTGAAAAGTGAAGGTGGAAAGGTGGAGCCAAGCACATTTGCTAGGGAATGGAGAACTGAAACCCTGGCAACTAAGCTATCAGCTTCAGCAGACATGGGCTGAATGGGCAGGCATAATTTGTCAAGAAATTATACACAGCATTGAGTTTGTAAGGTGACTGAGCCCCATGCTTGCAAGCAAACAGCTGCTTTATTTTAGCAAATTAATGTTTTCTATATCTGCCTGCCCCTCGGTGACACATTCCCACTTCCTAAGCAGAGGGAGCAGACATGAACACTGAGCCAGCTCTAAAGACAGGGTGTGTGGTTTTCTGTGAAGGGAGAGGGCTGGCAGCAACAAAATGCCTGTGGTCTGTCTACAGCAGCATCCTGGAAAGCCTGTCTGGCTGCTGATGTTGCTCCTGAGGCAGGAGATGGTGTGGCATGGTGCCCTGCTTTGGGCGGTTTAGGAGACAATGGCAGAAACTATTGCTTCTAGAAGGAATCATCAACATCAGCTGCTGCAGTGAGTAGCTGGGCTCTCCCACTATGTTTTACCAGTCTCTTTTCACCTGCTGCTTCTCCCTTCTTATCTTCCAACACAGAAATGACCCAATGGTAGCCAAGCCCTTGTCACTATGGCAATACAATATAGCTTTGTCCCTCCTATTCAGGTCCTATTTTCACAATTTCTGAGTTAATAAGTGCCTTCCAGTGATCAACACTTATGTGTTATAGTGCAATACCTACTTCAGTTACACTTCCAACTAAGATTTGAGATGGTAGAAAGGGCTGAGCTGTGATGTTGTAACCCATTTTATTTTGCAGCCCATAGCAGGGGGCTAATAACAACCAAAGGGGGCACAAGAAGACAGTTAGGGACCTGAAATATCTTAGTAGGTAACAGCGTCTGTGTTGACTATGTTCAGTCATACAACACAAGCTGGACAAAATAAAATGCAAATCAATTACACATTGAGCAACCCTAGTATACCTGATGTAAGCATTGCCTTTTTTAATATACTAAAATATTTACTAACTAAGTTTTGCTATTTTAAAATGGATATATTTTGAATTTTTGTTTGAGTAGATTTTATGTTAATTAAAGTAACCCTTTACTTGTGCCATAGAAATTTCTGGAATTTTCAATTTAAAATGTTGACGTTCCACATTTGATCTGGGCAAGTGTTATTTTTTTAAATTTAGGAGTAGCTAATAAACTAGAAAATCAATTTCCTCCCCTAACAGAGGACACTTTGAGGAACACTGAAAGAATAAAGAGAAAGAGGGCATCTGTTGGCTTTTTAAAACATCTTCCTGCTTGAGTTAGAACGCTCTCACAACTGGCACAGAAGTCATGGATACCATTGATTTTCATGCTTCTTTCAGCTTTTAATGTGATTATACACAACTTAATGTGAGAGCAATAAAATACACACATTTAATTGGAAGTTTCCTGTTTAAATCTGGTGTTTTAAGGGAAGTTAAAAAGGTTGTCAGTAATAGGGAATAATATGAAGGACCTCATGTCTAGTACATAAACCTTTAAAGAATCTTCTCTTCCTTAAAATGTCAGGTTTTGGTTAAATATAAAGAAAATGTGCTCTGGGATCTGCCCTGTTTCACACTGAATGTGATAATGGAACATGTGCTCTTCTTATTTATTACAAGCAGGAAACCCAACAGATCATTTCAGACACAGTGGAATGCCTGTAATTTTTGACATTTTCTGTACCATGCTTTGCTGTTTATGATAACTTCCTGAGGGAATATTTATCTTAGAAACCATCACAGAAAATCATGGGCCTCAAAATCAAAGGAGAAGACATGGATATGAAAAACCGAAGGCACAGTGGTATATAAAAAAAGCAACTAAAAGTAAGTGAAGTAAAAAGAGCATTTCATTGCTAATTAAAAAACTTCCATGTCTAAAGGCCAAGTAATGGAATTTCTACTGATGAGGAAATGTGTATGTATGAACAGATGCAAAGAAAGCAATTACATGACTTGTTATATTTAATCTAATTAGGAATTATGATGACTCTAAGATACGTGTTTAGGAAGAAATATGGCTAAAAACTCCCTGAAGTATGTACTCTGACCAATGCATTAGATTCAGGACAAATGAAAGCTTTTATGTAGTCCTTGTGTAAATTAACTCACAAATACAGAACAGACCTGAACACTGTTCTTCCTTTGTACAAGAATAATTTACAAAAAGAAATCTGCTGAAATGCGTATTAACACAGAACAAATGAGATACAGTATGATGTTTCAATAAAGAAGAAAATGTTGTAAAAGAGATTATCTCCTGCTATTAAAAAAAAAAAAAAAATAGGGTCATTCACTGATCTATACAGAAAGATACTGGAATAAATCACAGAATCACAGAATCACAGAATGTAGGGGATTGGAAGGGACCTCAAAAGACCATCTAGTCCAATCCCCCTGCCAGAGCAGGAACACCTCGATGAGACTACACAGGAATGTGTCCAGGCAGGTTTTGAATCTCTCCAGAGTAGCAGACTCCATAATCCCCCTGGACAGCCTGTTCCAGTGCTCTGTTACCCTCACTGAGAAGAAGTTTCTTCTCAAATTTAAGTGGAACCTCTTGTGTTCCAGTTTGAACCCATTACCCCTTGTCTTACCATTTGTTGTCACCGAGAAGAGTCTGACTCCATCCTATGACACTCACGCTTTATATATTTGTAAACAATAATAAGGTCACCTCTCAGTCTCCTCTTCTCCAGGCTAAAAAGACCCAGCTACCTCAGCCTTTCCTCATAAGGGAGATGCTCCACTCCCTTAATCGTTTCTGTTGCCCTGCATTGGACTCTCTCCAGCAGTTCCCTGTCCTTCTTGAACTGAGGGGCCCAGAACTGGACACAATATTCCAGATGTGGTTTCACCAGGGCAGAGTAGAGGAGAAGGAGAACCTCTCTCGACTTACTAATCACCCCCCTTCTAATACACCCCAGGAAGCCATTTGCCTTCCTGGTCACAAGGGCACAGTGCTGGCTCATGGTCATCCTGCTGTCCACCAGGATCCCCAGGCCTCTTTCCCCTACACTGCTGTCTAATAGGTTGTTCTCCAACCTATACTGGAACTTGGGGTTGTTCCTGCCCAGATGTAAGACTCTATACTTTCCCTCGTTACATTTCATTAAGTTTTTCTCTGCCCAACTCTCCAGCCTGTCCAGGTTTCACTGTATGGCGGCACAGCCTTCTGGGGTGTCAGACGCTCCTCCCAGCTTGGTGTCATCAACAAACTTGCTGATAGTACACTCTATTCCCTCATCCAAGTAATTGATAAATATATTGCATAATACTGGCCCCAGTACTGACCCTTGAGGCACTCCACTAGATACAGGCCTCCAATTAGACTTCGCCCTGTTGACCACAACTCTCTGGCTTCTTTCCTTCAGCCAGTTCACAGTCCACCTCACTACCCGATCGTCCAAACCACACTTCCTCAGTTTAGCTGTGAGAATGCTGTGGGAGACTGTGTCAAATGCTTTACTGAAGTCAAGGCAGACCACATCCACCACTCTGCCATCATCCATCCATCTTGTTATGTCCTTATAAAAGGCTATGAGGTTGCTCAAGCATGACTTCCCCTTGGTGAAGCCATGTTGACTGCCCCTAATGACTCTCTTATCCCTGATATGCCTTGAGATGGCACCAAGGATAAGTCGTTCCATCAGTTTCCCAGGGATGGAGGTGAGGCTGACTGGTCTATAGTTACCTGGGTCCTCCTTCTTGCCCTTTTTGAAGACTGGAGTGACCTTTGCTTTCCTCCAGTCCTCAGGCACCTCTACTGTTTCCCAAGACTTGGTAAAGATGATGGAGAGTGTTCTAGCAATGACCTCAGCCAGCTCCCTCAGCACCTGCGGATGCATCGTATCTGGACCCATGGATTTATGGATGTCCAGATTGCCCAATTGCTCCTTAACCCAGTCCTCATCAACTAAGGCTGACTCCTCCACTGTTCTGACTTCCTCTGGGGCCTCAGGGGTACGGGGCTCCTCAGGACAGCCTCTGGCAGAGTAGACAGAGACAAAGAAGGCATTCAGTAACTCTTCCTTCTCTGTATCTTCTGTCACCAGGGCACCCACTCATTCATCAGTGGGCCTACATTACCTCTGGTGTTAGTTTTCTCTGCCATGTGTTTGAAAAAGCTCTTTCTCTTGTCCTTGACCCCTCTCACCAGCTTTAATTCTAAGGAGGCCTTAGCTTTCCTAGTTGCTTCCCTACATCCTCTGAAAGCAGCCTTATATTCTTCCCAAGTGGCCAGTCCCTCCTTCCATGATCTATAAACTCTCCTCTTCCACTTGAGCTTACCCAGCAGTTTCCTGTTTAACCACTCAGGTCTCCTGGCTCCTTTCCTATGTGTCAGGATGCTCTGATCTTGAGCTTGGTAGAAGCAGTCCTGAACACTAACCAACTGTCTTGGGCCCCTTTACCTTCAAGCAGCCTTGGGATTTCCCCTAGAAATTGTTTGAAATGACAGAAGTTTGCACTGCTGAAGTCCAGGGTTGCAATTCTGCTTGCTATTCTGTTCCTACCACACAAGATCCTGAACTCCACCATCTCATGGTCACTGCAACCAAGGCAGCACTTGACCTTTACTGCTTCAACCAGACCCTCCTTGTTAGTGAGGATGAGGTCCACCAGTGCACCTCTCCTAATTGGCTTCTCCACCATTTGCATCAGAAAGTTATCATCAATGCACTGGAGGAACCTTCTGGACTGTGGCTGTCTGTCTGAGCAGTCCTTCCAGCAAACATCAGGGAAGTTAAAATCCCCCATGACAACCAAGGGCCTGTGACTGTGAGGCTGCTCTCAGCTGCTTGTGGAAGGCCTCATCAACTTCCTCACCCTGATCTGGTGGCCTATAATAGACACCCACAACAGTATCACCCCTGCCAACCTGCCCCATAATTCTCACCCATAGACTCTCAACTCGCTCCTTATGTGTGTCTGGACAATACTCAATACATTGTAGTTGCTTTCTCTCGTAAACAGCAACTCCACCACCATACCTGGCTGGCCTGTCTTTCCTGAGTGTTGGCATTTTAAATCACTTTCTTTCTTTTATGATGATAATATTTTTTTACTTCTTTATTAAATCAATATCTGTGGTGTAGTGCTAACAGAGAAAACAGGAAGTAAAGGGTAATCGCTGGGTGGCCAATGGCTATTTTACACTCACTGTACGTTCCCTGCAGGTAAGGAAGACTCTGGCCATTTGAGTTTAGTCAAGTTGCAGAACTAGGGCAAAACACATGCAACTTGGAAAATAATCAAGATTCATGACTAACAATGTATAAGTGCAGGTTTTTTGTTGATGTTTTGTTTGCTTGCTTGGTACTTTTCTTCTCATCAGATTTTTAATTGATTGACGAATTATTTTATCTGGGATAAGCAAGCATTCTTAAAGGACAAAATTAAAATTCAGTGTACTTAGAAAGTCCTCCAACTTGGATTAAAGAAAGAGATGACCTTTAAGAGATCCTTTTTCTTACTCAGTTATGCTTTCATCATCTTTCTAGAAATTCTATTTTACCAGTGATACTACTGCCTCTGACATCTACTACATAAATGCATAGCATCCTTCCCCAAGAAGTGGCCAGCCAGTTGCAAAGTGTCCTATAGAAAAGTCAGACCAGAACTAAAGTTCTAGTATTTTACCATTAGCTTAGTACAGAGACAAAGTTCTTTGGAAAACTTCTTCTTTCCACTAAAACTTGGTGTGGTCTTTGTAAAAGAGGTCTGTTCTTCCCAAATGACCCATCCTTTCCATAACCTCTCCAGAGAGCAGTGACTATTATGGTAAAGGACAGAGGTGTTTACAGGACAGATGCGCTGTGCTCTGAAGCCTCAGTGGCCTGGTTTGGGTCCTGGTGCCAACACAAGTGGCAAGTCTTCTAGCACATCGTAATTCCTTCATGCCTTAACTTTCCTCTCTGGGATGCTAAGGTGCATAAAAGCACACTTTGCTTCCAACCAATATCCATAATTTGCCTTTAGGACTAGTGATAAATGTGGGGTCTCCTAGAAATGGCATGTGACTGTCTGCACTTATCTGTCTGTCTGCATGTACATGTGCATGTATGACTGTAAGGAACTTTCACAGCCTCAGGAACAACATGAGCATAGAGTGAGGCACCAGCTTCCTCTTTTGTTCATGAACCACCTTTGGGTTCAGTTTGTGTATGTTTTTGCTGCCATGCAACACTAGGTAGATGGTGCTTGTTTCTCTAATAGGGTCAAAGTGTTTTTTTATTATGAAAAATAAAATATTAAAGAAAAGGTAAATATGACACAGACAAGCTTGCTTCTGCACAACTAATGAAAAATTTATTTCTCTTGCCTAGGAATATAATATCTTGATAGTGGAAAATGGAAGAATATTTAGGGCCTGCTTAATGAAAAAATTAATTGCCTGATAACATTTTTGTATAGTTGCATTGCAAGAGTACAAAATGTACCATTTCTATATTTATCGAACTGCCTTCTGACCTGCATATAATAAAACTTGACCACAGTTATGAATACAAGGAATAAATTTAAAAGTATGTGACTTAATTTATAGGTAAAACCCAATAGATTTCTGATAACTTTTTACTAAATCCAGAATACTTTCCTCTAAGTACCAGTTTTTCAGTTAATAGCAGAGTTATGTGAGAGTGTAGGCACATACCTGCCAGTTATGTGCTGCACTGTATGATGTGTTTGGGGTGTGCCATGAAGATGAAATGCAGTATTCACTATAATAATTCATTTGAACATTATTATGTGTTATATAGTATGCAAAGTATAGCTATGGTGTATAACACTGTGTTAAGAGACCAACAGGAAATGTTCCTATTACAAACAGCCCTTCCTGTGTTCTGTCACCAGCATGCTGGTTAGTAACACATAAGCAAGAGCAGTGTCCGTGAATAAAAAGCTTAATATCACCACCATCTCAGCATGAAGTAAATTACAGTGTGGGTGCTTATAAATCTTTAGGAAATACTAGACATGAATAAAAAACTGCACCTGAACTTCACAACCAGTGAAAGTCCTCTGTGACCGATCTCAACCTAATGTATTTCTTTGCAATAAATAACTTTGAGGAAAGTTTTGATTATCAGGATTCCCCATACACTTACAAAATCCAAGTAAGTAAAAGTATTAGATGCTTAGAATGAATACTTCCTTTGAATTTTTTAATATTTTAACATCCAATGTGAAAACATGCACGAATGCATTTTGTAAGAGCAGTTGGCTTTATGGGAACAGTTAAATGGAAGATAGGGGTGGTTAATATAACAATAAAGGTATTTTTAGTCATACCACAGCACTTGCTAGTTTCTCATGAGGTCTCTAAGTACCCTACCCATGTAGGGTCTCTCTCAGGACTTAAGCTCCCTGTATACAACATTTCACTTCTCATCTGATTCCCAGGACTACTGATGATACCTTGGCTTCACAACAGTTCATGAATATGCTCTCCCAGAGCATTCAGGTGTGCTGTATTTACAATGGACTCTCCAAGGCTTCTGTTAGTTGAAAGAAGACTTCCAGATTTTCTAAGAGTCTTAAACCACAATTACCCTTTACTTTAAATAGCACAGAAAGTAGTTGGAACCAAAATAATAAACATATCATTCTCTTTGGTTTTGTCTGTCAGGAAATTGGTCAGCTTTTAGGAAGTGAGTCAAAGTGCTCTAGGAGTATTTTGTGTCTGGTACACCATTTCTTCTTTAAATCACAGAACCAGAGATTCTCATCTATGCATTGATTACGTCTTTATTTTTCTGTTCAAACATCCAGAGGGTAAAGGGCACTTTATTTTATAACTCTTACATATACCATTGCCTTCTGTTTCTATAGTCAGCCTATTCAGGTAATTAGGTTCTTTCCTCACAGGCTGACCACTAGCCCACAAGGCAGAATAAGGTTGATTTATCTACAGAACTGCACAGTTAAATGTGTTCAAATGTCATTGAGCCCCAGTAGTTCTTCCAACCTAGGCCTGGTAGTGTGCCACACATCAGTTCATTGCCTGCCTTTTCCTCAATCCCAGAGAATATCCCTGAACAGAAGTTAATCCCCTAAAGTCAGTTAAGCCATCGAGATCACACAGTTACACTAAGTGACACTTAATATTTCATAAAAATACTGCAGAAAAAATCCCCTATGCTCTCCAGCAGCTGACATTTGTTGGAATAATTTATGCCTAGGCTTCCAAAGGTGTTCAGTGGGGAGAGGTCTGCCCATATGAGATTTTAAACATGTTTTTTATAATTCAGACATCTTTAAACATTCCTCAAAGGCTCCAGGTTTGCCTGTGAGCCCATAATTTCTTGCAGAATTTTGGAGTCCAGTGGTAAGTAATGAGTTATTATACTATATTCAGCAGTAAGAAGAGCAGTCTTAGGCTTATTCCTTTCATCACGCTTGTACTGGCTGTGTTGTAAGGAACTGTGAACTATTTTACATTTCCAGTTCTTCTGGGGTTGTGTTTTCTATGAAGCTCCACTTGGTTTTAAAGTCTTAGTATTCCTTCTCTCCCTCCACATCCCTTTCCCCAGTGCTCCTGGGACAGATAAGGCAGCCAGCTTGCTGTGACAGGAGGGTTAGTAAATGTTAAGGGCCTCTCTCAAAATGATATACGAGCTCTGAGGAGTAGCCTGGTGGCTGTAGGCTGGTAAGGAGTTGAGTGACCATATGAGCCCTCTGTCTTCATCAGTCTCTCTGCAGAAGGGTGTGATGAGTGCGGGAAGAGTAAACTGTGTGACACAATCTGGGTGTCCTAAAATTACAAATAGTCGGGACACCAGATGTATGTTCCCATTACAGAAATTGTCCCATAATGTGGAATTTTGTTTCAGAGATTATTCAAAATGCTGAGTAGGACCTCCTGAATGAATAGATCTGTTGTTGTAGCACTTGATCATTATGAGCTGTCTATTTAAACGTATCCATACCCCAATTTTATTTAGTTTGAAATTTTGGGGACCAGTAGCAATATGTGGTTCTGGAGTATATTTTGGGAGTCATGAAAACGAAAACACATATCCAATGTTTTAATCTTTGCAGGAAATCCTGGCTTCATTAAAATGAATAGTAATATTTTTTCTTTTTTGCTTTTTTTTTTTTTTTGGCATTGATGATGCCAGTTTTCACTATTTATCTTTTTTTTTTTTTTCATTTTTTTAGCAGGAGATGCGGTGTTTAGATCTGTTTAGGGTAATGTTGTAGAATATCCCACCTGCACAGAAAAAATTCTATTTTTAATTTTAAAAACACTCTGTCTGTAAGGACATTAATAGCATGTATGGATCAAAGACAGAGCCGGACATTTGTCTCCTCTATTGACTTTGAACACACTGTGAAAAGCAGAAGGGATAAACAAAAAGACAGTTAGATTTAATCTACGATTGGCTTTGATTTTGTAATACGTAAATGTAAGGCATCAAATGTTTGCAGTCAAAACCAGCCTTGTTCCATACTGGGAGCAAAACTACAGTAAATAATGTTAAGTAATTCTGGCTGCTTGTATGAAGAAAGTTAAAATACATAGCAGAGAAGAAATATTGAACTGGGAACACCTACTATCTTGGGCTACTGAATAGAAGGAGGAGATTAGTGGCAAAGTTTAGCTCTAGATTTTCTTATACAGTTATACCTGAAAATACTTTTATTTTTTTTTTCTTTGTGTTTTGTTGTTGTTGTGTTTTTGTTTTCCTCTCATCTGCTTTCTTCCTTTCACAGTAATCAGGCTGTTTCGTCTCATCTTCAGTAGATCTTGGAAAGAATCCAGGGCCACCCACAGGTTATTCAGAATTCAAGAGAACAACTTATTTTCCTCCCAAAGAAACAACATTTTCTAGAACTGAAATTTATTGCTTCATTATTTAGGAATCAAGAACTGTAAATTGGAAATTCTGAAAAGATGAAGCAAACACAGGAAGGAGTGTGTTGCCACTAATTAATTTGGTTTCAAAAAGGCAAAATAGAACCAGACCATATTTAGGAGAATTGCCTAGGACTCCCAGATCTAGCAGAAATTCTCTTCCTGAGTTTATATCAGGGAGAAGTGTAATTCTACATGAATTTGAAAGAAGAGGAGGAAATACTCATATTTTAACTGCTCTATGCAAGGCTCCAAGAGGGTGAATTGTCTTGAAACTTGTGAGAAAAAAAGAATCACCATACAGGTACGATTCACCAGCTTGGAGACCATCCTTCATGAATTACCATGTGGCAGTTTTTTGTCCTTGTCCATTAAATAAAGAAACAAAGGAGTGGGTAGTATTAAAGAGAAAATAGGTAGAAGTAAGGGTAAGAAGCAAAAAAAAAAAAAATCCCATATAATTTTATATCAAGCAACAGTAGTGGTATATAGTCAAGTAGTAGGATTACACAGAATATAAATACGAATATGCCAAAAATATACAGTTTTTATTGTTGTTGTTAATTCTTGTTGCTTTTAGTTAAAGACTGGAACTTCAGAGCATGAACATTCCATACTTCAACCTAAGTGGCCAGCAGGACTAGGGAAGTGATTGTCCCCTGGTGCTTGATGCTGTGGAGGTTCCACCTTCAATACTGTGTTCAATTTTGGGCCCCTCTCTACAAGAAAGACATTGAGGTGCTGGAACAAGTTCACAGAAGGGTAACAAAACTGGTCAGGGGTCTGGAACACAAGTCTGATGAGAAGTGGCTGAGAAAACTGTGACTGTTTATCCTGGAGAAAAGGAGGATGAGGGGAGACTTTATTGCAGTCTACAACTATTAATATCTGAAAGGAGGTTGTAGTGAGGGGGGTGTCAGTCTCTTCTCCCAAGTAACAACAGGACAAGAGGAAATGGCCTCAAGTTGCACCAGGGGAGGTTTAGATTGGATATTTGGAAAAATTTCTTCACTAAAAGAGTTGTCAAGTGTGGAATAGACTGCTCACAGAAGTGGTTGAGTCTCAGCCCTGGACATGTTTAAAAGACATGTAGATGTGGCACTTAGGGACATGGTTTAGTGGTGGACATGGCAGTGCTAAGTTAATGGTTGAACTAATAATCTTAGAGGTCCTTTCCAACCTAAACGATTCTATGATTATGATTTTGTAATTCTAAGTAGCAGTTTCCTGCAAAACAGTGTGCTCGTCATGCAGTCCAATGGTACTGTTCTAGCTCTATTTCTTGCTTAGCTGGTTCACAAGTCAGCTAATGTGACTCAAAAGGATGTGGCAGCTAGTATAATTTTTAGAGAATACTTTTCTTTTGAGAAAAGTAGAGACAGAGGTGACGTGCAGTGCATGCTACCTAACTACTGTGCAAAACTTGTGACCACACATAAGTTTTAGTACACTAGTTGTATAGTCACCTACACATAATGTAATCACCTACCTACTTTTCTCTCAAGACTTGGTATTTAGTCTGGAAAGGTGAGGGAAAGGCATTGGAACAAAAGATAACCTCACCCTGAAGCCCTAGCAGTGTGCAGCACCATTACCCAAGCACAGGATCGCTTGCTGCTGTGGGCAGATCTCTTGTGTGAGCTTTTTGATGCTGATCCTTAAAACCTCAAGCTTCACCTCACACTTTTTGTTGCATTTGAGACATCTTCTGAAATTGTTGGTGCACTAGGTACAGAGCCAGGAGCTTTCATGGGTGAAGGTCCTAGCAGCTTGAACAAGTACTTGGATCTGCTCACATTCATTCTGTGATTTGAGCAACAAAGTCACATATATGTAGTAAGTTATATAATCAGGTTATACATCTGCAGGGAAGGTTTGTTTCTAACATCTGAGAAAGGGGTTCATTATTTGGCAGTGAATATAACTGATCCTTCTCTCTAAGGTTGGTCTACATGTGAGGCAAGGCTAAGAGCTGATCCTGGCCCCCCCTGAGCCTATCATGGTGACACGACGCCATGTGAGACAGACCGTGCACAGCGCACAAGACCCAAATGCTAAGAACCAACTTTCCTGTTTACAGAGGTCCAGGACATCAGGTGATGCAAGACAGTGTTGCTCCAATGCTGCTCTGTGGATATATGAATTGGGAGTTCAGTTTTAAATCCTGCTATATCCCTAAGAGTAAAATGGGATGGAAAGAGGTTCAATAAGTGGGTCATTGGATCTCAGACTAAACTTCCATGGATAGATGAAACATAGTCAAAGGAGTCTTACTGTAGCAAGGCCAGAAAAAGAGAATCCTCTTACTCAGAGACAGTCAGAAGACAGCTGACTTAGAGAAAACGGTGTACCTGACTTGAGTTTAAATCTTTGTGTTTAATTCAAATCTTTCAGTTCAAAGCTGAGCCAGGCTAACAGAAAGCTATGAGGTACAAACTGATAGTTATGATACTAGATTAGTTTTCATCCATATAATACATCTGCTAGATGAATAATGCTTCAGATACTTTAAGTAAATTTGATAAATTAAGTTGGTTAATGACATTCTACTGTTTCTTATAAGTCTAATTTTGTTTCAGGGCTAATAGGAGAAGAACAGAGAACTGAGACACAGTCTCTCATCTTGGCTATATTATAAATTGGTTACAAATGCAACTCAAAATCACACAGCTGATTTACTGTTATGCAAGCAAGCACTTCAGCTAATTGTATAATGATACTTAAATTACTGAGGCACAGCGACACTTACTTGTTATGCTTAAGGATATAAGTAGCAAAAAAATATGTCAAAATGTATAATTTTAGTGTAAAACTGGACCAGAGCTGAATGAGAGATAAGTCCTTAATTAGTATCAACCTGAGCTATCTGGCCGTTACAAATCGAACACTCACCAACACTTAAAAGTCGTTACTTTTATTTCTGCACACTTCAAAGCCAGTAACCCATAGAGGCACTTTAAATGTAATTATTGTTACTCAGTGGAACCCAAACATTTTTTTTTTTCTTTAACCAAAAATAGTGCTTCGTCTTGTCTCCTGCTTGTATGTACATTTTTGTTTATGCTTTTAAACAATCATTTCTCAAGTAGCAACTTTCTTTCCTCTGTGCTATTGGTCTCCACCCATGAAAACAGCAACAGTTCCTGTACAAACAACATACACGTATAAGAAAATTATGATAATGCCCAAAACGTTATGCACTTTTTGTCCCATATAGCTTTTCTTAAGTAAAATTATAGTACTTTTTTTCTATAATTTTGCTGTAAGGCAAAAAACAACAGTTTTTCATTCAAAAATCTTGGGTGTCCAAAGTCCGTGAATATGTACACATATTTGGCTATGATTATAGAAGAAGATCAGAAAAAAAAAAAAAAGGAAAAATAGTGTATTATCAGTAATGGAGACCATGTATTTTGGAAAATAAATGCCAGGAATAGAAAATGTTAACAATACCAGAAAAATAATATAAAACTAAAGTCTTTTGCCTGCTGTGAAAACTCCTGTGGCAGAAAACCTGGGTGTTGTATTTTAAGTTTTTGACATTAACCTTTTCATTCTGATCTGCAAAGAAACCTAAAGATATCCATAGTCTCTTGCAGATCACCCCACTAGGAAAGGTCCTGTGTCCTGACTGGGAGAAAATAATTGTTAGCTGCACAGAACAAAACAACTCTTCCATTGAAACTCTTCTAATTAGAAGTGGTCAGGGAAAGAATTAGAAGCAGAAGCAAACAAGCTGTGTAGAATGCAAATGAGCTGTTTTCTCAATTGGATTCAAAGTCATCAACAGCTGAATGAAAATTTGTTATCCCAAACCAGGTGCATAGCCATAGAGCCCTCAGCATATAAAAAATATATGAGGGGTAGTTGCTTAGTGGTTCAAGGCATCTGTGTCCCCTCCTGAGCCAGAAGTCCTGGAGTTGCCAGCACAGGTGGATGGTGTTGGCTTACTGGCTATGAGTCTATGGAGGGAAGGAAGATAAGAAATAAAGGGATATATTGATTAAGAATATCTTCTATTTGTCTATTTCTGCCAGATTTCCTATAAATCCCTGGCAGATGGTGAAGCTTTCCTTGCCAGAATCTAACACAAGAGCATCTAGCAATATAAACAGGATTTATCCTACCATAGAGGTAAACTGTTTCCTACCTTCCCACAGGATTCAATAACACTTAACTCATGCCAAGTGACACTGTTTGTACCTAACGGGGTGTTTGAAGCCCAAGGGAAAGGAACAGGTATGGAAAATGTAACAGATCATTTTCCTATGGTATGTCATTGCCACGTGCAGGCTGGTTGTTCTTTAGTAAAAACAAGGTGCTTGTATCAGTGGGTTCACTCAAAGAATAAGTTGCTTTGAGAGAGAGACCAGCATCTGGTTCTGTTCTAACTAATGTAACTCACAAAGAAATTGCTGTCATGAAACTAACAGATGTGCTTAGAAAACTGAAACTGAGTACTGTTCAGTCCTATGTGATGACACTATCTTCAGCAGAGCTATATGGGAATAAGTGACTGGAAATTAACTTTGGGTCTTTGCTGCAAACAGTTCAGACACTTGGGTGAAATTCTGCATAAGCTTAGCTTTGGCTTAAATAGTATGCAATACTGCTATGTAAAGCAGAAAAGAGTTCAGCCATTTGATAGGAAATAGCTGCACATGAATACCCGTCTGTTACTACTGAACTCTAAACACAATTGTGTTTTGTTGATGTTTTAATTCATGTGTACTGCTGTAATGTGCCACAACAATCTCCTCCAAATTGTTACTATAATTAATAAGAAGACTGCTATGGTTTTAGGTTTGAATCAGGAAGCTGCTATTTGAATGATAGTACCAACTGATTTGGAGACAGTAATATCATCTGATGCTGTGCATGAGGAACATGCCCAGCTGGAGAAGCTTTGAAGCAGTCTGAGTAGGAGAGTGAAGTTCTGTAGTATAATTAGTCTGGAAAATAAAGACAGTCTGAGTCAAAGATGTTATCACACTTATTCATTTCTGTTGTATTTTTATTATGTATCATTGAAATCTAGAGGACAAGCAAAAACAAGTATTCCCTGAGGGACAGATGCTGCTGCCACTCTTGACACAAAGCCTCTATAGACTTTTGTAGACATTTCTAGTAAAAAGGGATAGCAGAATAGAGAATCGCTCAGTCTGTGTTCTGTACATGGCAATGAGCAACCGAAGAGTTAACAATAGAAACCCCTTACAGTGGAGATAATACTGATTCAGCCACATCACTTCTGGATTATCAATAAACAACTTAATGGTGTTAAAATCACACATGATGTTTTGCTCTTGCCTCTACCACAAAGCAGTAGAGACCACCCAACTCAGCATTTCAGTTGTGCTGGATGTATGCATATTTGAAAGAATTCATGAAACAATTTAACACAAAATGTGTTTCAGAACACATACTTCTATGATAATGACACATGGGAACTGACGGGATGAGTGGTAGATGGTGTGAGTACATGGGAAGCTCCTTTTGGCAATATACACTGTTAGGAAGAGGTAAGACTGAAATGCTGGCCCTTGAAATCGAGAAAGTAACCAAAACTTTCAGGGCCACGTACTGAAATAGGCTGGGGTGAATAGAAGCTTAGGAAATTGCAAGGACTGAGGAGATCACAGCAGTAGAAGATGAAGTGAAAAGAATAACTTCTTTACAAAAAAAAAACTTCACTGTAATAAAAACAATGATAGTACATGGTTAATATACAGTCAAAACAAAAGCATAAATCACACTTTCCACTTACTATACAATTCATGTGTACATTTTAAACATCTCTCACTAATATAAGCCAATGTCCTCTAGTGTTAGAGCTATAAAAAAAAAAAAGGAATGTGAAACTGCAAAAGGAGCTCTGTATGAGAAAGAGCAACAAATCAAAGCACCGCTAAACAATTCAAAAGTGGTAAATGCATTGGACTTTCAGTGCTTTTAATCGGACAGAAAATGTGAAGGTGAGAACAGGACTACAGATAAAAAAACAACAGTTCAGACTGTAAATTCATCAGAAAAAACCCACAACCCTTTAAAGTCTTATAGAAAAGATAGACATTTTCTTTAAGGTGACTCAGAACTACGGCAAGATTCTGCCTTTGTCATTTAGAGAGGCTGCTGCTATTGCAGCGATGAGGATAAGTTCCCACTGGACAATAAGTTACTTTGGACAATATTGAGGACTATCCATCATTCTCTGTTAAAGGATTGAGTGAAATTCTCAGATGAAAGCAGGATCTTATTTATATCAGTAAATAATACTGTAGTTGTAGCTGCTACAGACCGAGACTGTAAGTTAGCCTACTGGCTTGCCTAGCCCTGCTACAGCTTTCAGATTTGCCCGAGAAACTTACTATTCTTGACAAACTTTGTAAGGTCTAGATCACCTACGGGGTGATTTCCTCATATTTACAAACACTAGCTGTATTTAATCATGCAGGAAAGACTAATTCTCTGCTACCACGGTATCACAGTATCACAGTATGTTTGGGATTGGAAGGGACCTCAAAAGATCATCTAGTCCAATCCCCCTGCTGGAGCAGGAACGCCTAGGTGAGGTCGCACAGGAATGTGTCCAGGCGGGCTTTGAATGTCTCCAGGGAAGGAGACTCCACAGCCTCCCTGGGTAGCCTGTTCCAGTGCTCTGTTACCCTCACTGAGAAGAAGTTCTTTCTCAAATTTAAGTGGAACCTCTTGTGTTCCAGCTTGATCCCATTGCCCCTTGTCCTATCATTGTTTGCCACTGAGAAGAACCTGACTCCATTCTCGTGGCACTCACCCTTTATATATTTATAAACATTAATAAGGTCACCCCTCAGTCTCCTCTTCTCCAAACTAAAGAGCCCCAGCTCCCTCAGCCTTTCTTCATAAGGGAGGTGCTCCACTCCCTTAATCATCTTTGTTGCCCTACGCTGGACCCTCTCCAGCAGTTCCCTGTCCTTCTTGAACTGAGGGGCCCAGAACTGGACACAATATTCCAGATGGGGTCTCACCAGGGCGGAGTAGAGGAGAAGGAGGACCTCTCTCGATCTACTGACCACCCCCCTTGTAATACACCCAAGGATGCCATTGGCCTTCCTGGCCACAAGGGAACAGTGCTGGCTCATGGTCGTCCTGTTGTCCACCAGGACCCCCAGGTCCCTTTCCCCTACACTGCTCTCTAATAGGTCATTCCCCAACCTATACTGGAACTTGGGGTTGTTCCTGCCCAGATGCAGGACTCTACACTTTCCCTTGTTAAATTCCATCAGGTTATCCCCTGCCCAACTCTCCAGCCTGTCCAGGTCCCGCTGGATGGCAGCACAGCCTTCTGGCATGTCAGCCACTCCTCCCAGCTTAGTGTCATAAGCAAACTTGCTGATGGTACACTCAATTCCCTCGTCTAAATCATTAATGAATATATTGAATAATATTGGCCCCAGTACTGACCCCTGAGGCACTCCACTAGATACTGACCTCCAACTGGACTCCGCACCATTGACCACCACTCTCTGGCTTCTCTCTTTAAGCCAGTTTGCAACCCACCTCACTACTCTATTGTCTAGACCACACCTCCTCAATTTAGCTGTGAGGATGCTGTGGGAGACTGTGTCAAAGGCTTTACTGAAGTCAAGGTAGACCACATCCACCGCTCTGCCATCATCCATCCACCTTGTTACATTCTCATAAAAGGCTATGAGGTTGGTCAAGCATGACTTACCCTTGGTAAAGCCATGCTGACTGCCCCTAATGACCCTCTTATCCCTGATGTGCCTTGAGATGGCACCAAGGATAAGCTGTTCCATTACTTTCCCAGGGACAGAGGTGAGGCTGACTGGTCTATAATTACCCAGGTCCTCCTTCTTGCCCTTTTTAAAGACTGGAGTGACATTTGCTTTCCTCCAGTCCTCGGGCACCTCTCCCGTTTCCCAAGACTTGGCAAAAATGATGGAGAGCGGTCTAGCAATGACTTCAGCCAGCTCCCTCAGCACCCGCGGATGCATCCCATCTGGACCCATGGATTTATGGACGTCCAGACTATTTAATTGTTCCCTAACCCAGTCCTCATCGACTAAAGCAAACTCCTCCATTAACCTGGCTTCATCTGGGGTCTCAGGGGTACAGGGTTCCCCAGGACAGCCTCCAGCGGAGTAGACAGAGACAAAGAAGGCATTCAGCAATTCTGCCTTCTCTGTGTCTTCTGCCACCAGGGCACCCACCTCATTCATCAGTGGGCCTACATTGCCTCTGATATTAGTTTTATCTGCTATGTATTTGAAAAAGTTCTTCTTGCTGCCCTTGACCCCTCTCGCCAGCTGTAATTCTAAGGAGGCCTTGGCTACCCTAGCTGCCCTCCTGCATCCTCTAACAGCAGCCTTATATTCCTCCCAAGTGGCCAGTCCCTGCTTCCATGACCTGTAAACTCGCCTCTTCTGCTTGAGCATACCCAACAGATCCCTATTCAACCACGCAGGCCTTCTGGCTCCCTTCCTCGACTTCCTACGTGTGGGGATGCTCTGATCCTGAGCATGGAAGAAGCAATCTCTGAATGCAATCCAGCTCTCTTGGGCCCCTTTTCCTTCAAGCAGTCTTGCCCATGGGATTTCCCCCAGCAATTGCTTGAAAAGGCCGAAATTAGCCCTGCCAAAGTCCAGGGTTGCAATTCTACTTGCTATTCTGTTCCTGCCACACGAGATGCTGAACTCCACCATCTCGTGGTCACTGCAACCCAGGCAGCCCTCGACCTTTACTGCTTCGACCAGACCCTCTTTGTTAGTGAGGATGAGATCCAGCAGTGCACCTCTCCTGGTCGGCTCCTCCACCATCTGCATGAGGAAGTTATCATCAATGCACTGGAGGAACCTCCTGGACTGTGGCTGGCTGGCTGAATGGTCCTTCCAGCAAACATCAGGGAAGTTAAAATCACCCACAACAACCAGGGCCTGTGACTGTGAGGCCACTCTCAGCTGCGCATAGAAGGCCTCATCAACTTCCTCAGTCTGATCTGGTGGCCTATAATAGACACCTACAACAGTATCACCCCTGCCAGCCTGTCCCTTGATCCTGACCCATACACTCTCAACTCGTTCCTCATCCACTCCTGGGCAGAATTTAGTACATTGCAGTTGCTCTCTCACATAGAGAGCAACTCCACCACCACGCCTGGCTGGCCTATCTTTCCTGAAAAGGGCGTAGCCATCCATGACCACATTCCAGTCATGTGAACTGTCCCACCACGTTTCTGTAATTGCCACCAGATCATAATCTCCCAACCGAACATAGGATTCTAACTCCTCCTGCTTATTCCCCATGCTGCGCGCATTGGTGTACAGGCATTTCAGGGAGCGAGCAGAGCACACCAATTTCTCCCTAGGGCACAGGAGGCCACCCGGTCCTCATCTGTTTTAGAATGCTACCCTAGGATAGTTGTATACATCTCAACTTTCGCAATGAATTACGTGCTTACTGTAACATTTTTTCATATCCTCTTTCTGAATCGGTTTGTACTTTAATGGCCACACAGACTGCTGTTTATGTACATCTTCCTTCTCAGGGAGTCTGTGGGGAGGCTTTGTAGTTCCACATCTGTTTTTATACATCCTTCTCTTTCTGCTTCTCTTTCATACCAAAAGAACATATGCATTAAAAAAAAAAAAAAAAGGGAGAAAAGAAATCCCTTTATGTCTCTTTCTGCTAACCATCCTTCCCTGTTTTATTAAGATTCAGGATTGTCACTTTCCAGATGATCCAGCTGCATCAACAGTGGCACTCTGGCAGTTTTATGTATACATATGTCTCATGGATTCACACTCTGGTCTTGCTTAGATTTTGTGAATAGACCAAATGCTCTTTTCTGCAGGAAATGGCGATGCAGAATATGTCCAAAAGCCAATCATTGCCATGCTTGGTTGCCTAGGATTTAGCTAGGAAGGACTTAATATCACAATATAGATCAAGGCAACGCTGGAAAAAAAAAAAACACATCAGAAGCCCTGATAGCTTTTTTTTTTTTTTTTCCATAATTTCTGCTCTATTACAGTGTCTTTCATAGTCTTTCAGTTTATGTTAAGCATTTATTCATATAACTATTTTTCCTTCTTCTTTCTTCTTCACAGGATATTCAATCATGCATTTGTGTCTGTTTATCCATATAGTAGTTAAGAATGTTCCTTGATGAGAAGTTCTTGACTTGGTAAAGCAAAGACAATAAACGTGAATCTTAACTGAAGAGCAGTTATGGGGAAAATGTTAATATAAGCAATTTTACTCTTGGATAATGGAGAGAAAAGTGTTTAGAAGAGAATGAAACAAAGATCTTTTTCTATTTTGATATGAGAAGATAAATGAATAGGTGAATATAAACTGTATATTACTCCCATCTTTACTTGACATGGTAATTTAGTCAAAACAGAATTGTTGTTTATGTAATGTCAGTAGTGGAATCTGAAAGAATGAAAACAAAGAATTAAAATGCAAGTTGAAAGAAACTATGTGCATTTTTCTCCACAGCACTCTCACATTCATAGGCTTCTGCTGACTTAAACAGCTTCCCTGGGAAATTGTGTGCCAAGCAGAAAAGAGAAGAACAAGAATTGCTATTTCTTGGAGGCAATTTTTCCTGCTCTTATTTATAGGAATGGTGTTAAAATATTTTTTCTATTTGCTTTAAAGAACAAAACTGGTGAAAAATTTTATTAATACTATATTCTGCAGCTCTCAAAATCATGATCCCCATTTTACATGGTCATTTCAATGAGAACAATATGAACTGCGATCAAGCTCACCTATGCTCTGTGAATCTAGATTTTAAGTCAATGTTGGAAAATCACTGAAGAAGTATGAATATTTTGCTCCATAGTTATTTCTCTAACACTAAGATTTGGGGTCAACTATTTTTCATTTTTAAGTGTTATTGGTACATCTTTTATTGAAACACTACTATCTAGGATTTCTGTGAACAAACTGTTATTACTCTGAGCCAACAACCAAATTTAAATTCATATGAATATTTAATTGGCTAGTTTGAAAACAAAAGGGTCATTTGAGTCTCCCAGAAACACTTGAAGGAGGAAGACTTGTGAAGGGAGCATATGCTACTTGAAGAATGTTCAGGTATGGTAGTATAGCTATGGTTTACACTATGGTGTTGTAACTATGGCTTATTAGCTAGTGCAGATTTGAATTATCGCCACCCACAGCCCCTAAACTTCACTTCACTTAATCTAGGGAAATCCAAGACGTAGATGAGCAGATATAGGGCAGGATAAGAAGTCAGCTATTTCTGGAGGAAACTGGCATTTTATGTGAATTTATTAATCACGTTTAAAAACATTTCTCCTTCTTCTACAGAATCCCACTCACTCTACACTGCTTGTAGAAGTGGTTCAAGCCCATTAAAAGAAAAGGCAGAATTAATCCAGTGGTCAAAAGTGGTTTCTTCATTGACCTCTGACAGTTTTTATTTAGTCCCTAGATTTGATCTGGCAACAGTTTGTATAAGCCTATCTACCCTTGCACTCAAAGTGTTTACAAATATTGGCACCTTTTTTATTTAAAACATCTGTGAACAAACAATTATTGATTTTATTTTTTTAAAAGTGCATGTTAAAAACAGTACCTGAAAGTAAAGTATAGGAACTAGAAAGTGGTGATGATCTGAAAAGAATCAAGAGAAAAACAATCTTGGAAAAAAAAAAAAACTGATGAAACAGATAGATTACATACAGAGAAAAGAGAAGACAACTCTTTCGCATCATTGGGAGTGGACGTTACAGAGGGTGGAGCACAGTAGTATCACAGAGACAATCCACACCTCCTACAGCCAGTTTAGATCAGTTACAAGCAGCAGGGCTGGTGGCTGTGCCTGGGATAAGGCTGATCCTAGATAGATAAAAAATCTAAGGTATGAGGTAGTATGGCCTAAGTGGCATAGAGGTCATACACTGAACCTGTTCCCACAAATTAACATGCTATTGTTCATCCCATGAATCAAGATAACTTACCCTCTATATATTAGCTTACAGCAAGTTTGGGTTCAATAAATACCCTAGCTTAGATCTTAACTGATATTAAATACCTGGTTTTCCATGCAAACTTGTCTGTATATCCAAGTATCTTATTCTATTTGAAACCAAAACTGACATTTTTGTTCTTCAGTGAAATCATATTCATTTTAATATTAATTAGATGCACAAGTAAGGGGTTTAGAAGAATAAATATGAAAGAGCTCAATCTCATGTACTTATGGTGTTAACTCTACTTCTTGCAGTTAGAAAATGTGTTCTCTTTACTTAAGGTAAGTACTGCAATCAAAGCTTCTGATCTACTTGCAAAATAGTATTTCCCCATTTCAATGCCTGGAATTGCTTCGAAGCCTGAAAAACCTTTTCAATTGGGAAATTACAGCTGTTGTGACTGGGCTGGAGAATAGCCATGAGAAAAGGGATTTTGCCATGTGAGGCCACAACACCTTACCAAACTCCAGTAGCCAATAGGTCTTTTTGCGGGTGAAATAATGGCTAGCTGTTCTGAACAACAGTCAAGAGTCAACTCTACATAGAACAGTTCATAAAAGGTAGCCTGTAATGGCGTTTGTCCTCTTAAGTTAAACTAATTGAACTTTGAAGTGTAATTCAAGGTATGGCCAGCTGATACCAGTAAGACCATAATGTCTGGTATTAGTATACTCCTACAGTCTAAAATCTATTATTTGTATTGGTGTACCAGGTAATCAAAAGAGATAGAGTCTAGAAAAAACCAGCCAGCACTTGTCACTCAGAAATGCTGAATCAGTTTTCACACTGGAAATGGCAGTACCTTAAGTACAATACGACACAGCTGTTCAAAATAAATGCCAAATACAGAACTGCTCTTGAATTAGTAAAGGGGGAGCATCATTTAGTAGGTTTGTAAGCAGCTAATTTATTTTTGCTTTATTTTGGAAATAAGAAGAAACTTTTCTGATAGTGAGCAAAACTGGAACTCAGCTTCTTGTTGTCAATATCCACTAGAGAGATGACTCCCTCAAGGGAGTTTATAAATTAACCAATAATTTGGACAACTTTATTTCCATCGTTCTCACCACAATATTGCTGAAGACACCCTGGATCAATCACTTAAAAACTATATTAGCGTAAATAATGCTAATTTAATTTTATAAACTACTAATTACTAGTTGTAATAATCTGTAGTAGCTGTAATAATCTGTTCAAAAGAAGTTTAAAAAATGAGCCTAACAAGTTCACTAATATTCTCACTGAATCTGTTAATCTCTGAATTTCAGAGGTGAGGTGATCTAAGCAACCTTGACAGATAGCCAGGTACCTCACCAGGCTGAAAACAAAAAGAAAAAAGCTTGATTAAAGTGAAGGACTTGGCAAAACAGAAGCTGCACTCAAGCTTTTACAAATATGCATGTGAAAGACAGTGGAGAATCAGGCCTTGCATCTTGATATGTATAAATATTGTCTCATCTGGTGCTCCCAGGAATTTAGGAGAGTCCTTTGAACTGGTTAAACAAGTACACTGTACTTCAGTCTTTAGCAGACAAGCATTTATGTCTTTCATTGGAGTAAACAGCCATTTTACCCTGGCTTCTGTTGTAAAACCCAGGAAAAAGGTTGGGCTGTAAACAGCCTGCAGTACTTGTTCCACATTGTCATGGCATGACACTTGTCACAACTTTCCCTTTAAAGTGGCTTTGCTGTTCCAGAGCTTTGTGATTTCCCGAGCAACCTGCAGGACTATGCACAGAGGAGCATGCATTCCTGCAAGGCACTTACAGTTGTTGTTTTATTCTTAAGATTTCTGAAGGAAGGTACCACTGAAACCAGCTATGTCATGAAGAAATTTAAGCTAGATATTTCTCCCTGTGCTCTTTGTGCTCAAAACACTTTGAACACAGAAATTACTGTTTCTAGAGGTAGAACATGCAGGCTACATTTGGTCTAGTAAAACTTGAATTCAGCTTATCACTTGCTCAGTATTTTCCATGGAAACTTTACTCTTAGCTATATATTAATTTATTTCTTAATCCTAATCTATTTGTAAGAAATTCTAAATATATTTTCTATATATAATGTGTCCTGAACATTTCACACTGAACTTAAAAAGAAGAATAGGAATAATAATATGTTTCCAGGACACTAATAATTATTTATTTTCTTATTGCCTTTTTTCTCCCAGAAAAAAAGAAAAAATAACTGTCCTACTTAAAACAGGCTTTGAGAAATACAAACTAAAAGCAGCAGAGTAAAAACCATTTACAAAACTTGAAATGACTGATGACGTAGATCACAGGTCTCAGTTTAATTGCATCTGTATCTTCTATTTGTAACATTAGTGGAAATATGGAAAAAATAACTCTGAGGTCAAATGTCGTTCAGTTTCACAGGAACCAAAAACCCTCTGGTATACTATTTAGCTGCTTACACCATATCGGTTTTCAAGACAGTGGTGCATGAGCCATGAGAGTAGTATGATATATGAAAGGAATCCTTTCCTCACTTTCCATAAATCATGTTTTTACAGTTCAGGTGGAATTCTAAATAAACAAAGTAGGAAAGAAATGGTGGCAAACTTTTCTGCAGATGGTACACTACATGAGAACAGCCGAGAAGTAAATAGGGTTTTAATGCAGAGACTGGGACTTTAACGGATATTTGCATTCTTTTTTTTTTTTTTTTTTTTCTCATTCAACTCTGTTAGATTGCTTAGCATCAGCAGTTTGTTAAGTTGCGTCTAGGAGAAAAGAAAAAGTCCTTTAGAAGCATTGTCCTTCACACTTCATAAATGAGCAGAAGGACCATTGCTCAGTGGGTTTTGTCTTCCTAGTTTCTGATTATTGATAGACAGAAATATTTGGTTCAGGGCCCTAATACTTCCTTGAGCCAAAAAGCTCCCAGACTACACAAAACAGGGGCTCAATCTGTTAAGTTCTTGCAGTGGAATGGACGACGCGAGGTTTACTCAGGAGTCCTGCTGCTAAACATAACTTAGAAATTATTCTGCTGGTGTAAAGTATAATTAATTTTTTTTTGCATTATGTAGTGATTGTTTGGGGTTTTTTTTGTTTGGTTTTTGTTTGTTTGTTTGTTTGGTTGGTTGGTTTTTTTTGTTTGTTTGATTTGGTTTGGTTTGGTTTTTTGTTTTGGTTTTTTTTTTTTTGTTTTGGCCAAGGTTTGGTCTTGCATTCTTTGTATAAATCGCAGTCCTCTTTACCTGGGTGGTAGATTGGAGTGTTCTGGAAAATGGAACTATTGTAAATCATTAGACAATATGGGAAAACATTGCTAAGGCAATTATGACTATAATCTTTAAATGATTATACAGAGATTAATGATGCAATAGCTTGCAATATTCTGTTTTATTACTAACTGAACATAGCTATACATTCCAAAAGAAGAGACTTTTTAATAAAAGGACAATATTTAATTTTATTAAATTACATTTATATTTAGATTATTTAAAGAAAGAAAAACAGTGACTACATTAATCTGCTGTCAGGAACAGTTTCCATATGTGAATATTATTATATGTTTCAACACTTGCTCAAAATATACTGCAGAGATGTTATTCATACTTACCTTTGACATAATCTTTTTTCTGGTTAAATGTCTTTGAGGTTTTACCTTCAATGATTCATGTACATAATACTTAGTAACTGAATTCTGCTCAGTGCTTTGCTAATCACTGTCATACACTCTGTTTACCTGATCGGTTTCAATTTGCTAAAAATCTAATTGGAGATGGTGTGATAGTATTTTTTTCCTCAGATGCTAATGTTAATGAGGGAGCTTTTTTTCTAAAGCTTTTGTTCCAATGAGTAGTTCTTGTTCCTGACAAGGAGTATTATATGAGAATACTTTTTACTTCTGGAGAGAAATTTGAATCCTGTTCTACCTGCTGAGCAATGCAGGGATTATTTAGTCCTTTAAAACGTGTTTTGACAAAGCACATCCTGAGAGAAGAAATATGCCTTGTGAAATGGCAAATAGCAAAGCCAGAGGAACTTACCTCCCTATGTGTCTTCCATATCTGTAGTATATGATGTAGATAGAAACAAATCTAGAAATTTTGCTTCTTGTGTGGATATCTGGACTAGTTCTTTTAAAATTTAGAATGAAACTGTGAAAGGAAACCGAAAAGGAATCCAAGTCAGAGAAGAGAGAAATAACTCCATTACTAGTAAGTGAAATGCTAATGAAGAAAAACTAAAGGAAAATTATTTCCTTTCAATTTACATTCTGTTTCTACTGCATGATTTGTGCTCATGTCATATAAGGAATGTGAAATGAACAACAGAGAGCCTCACTTTATGTAACAGGAGAAAGAGATTTCACAGAATCACAGAATCACAAAATGTTAGGGATTGGAAGGGACCTCAAAAGATCATCTAGTCCAATCCCCCTGCCAGAGCAGGAACACCTAGATGAGGTTGCACAGGAATGTGTCCAGGCAGGTTTTGAATGTCTCCAGAGTAGGAGACTCCATAATCCCCCTGGGTAGCCTGTTCCAGTGTTCTGTTACCCTTACTGAGAAGAAGTTTGTGTTCCAGTTTGAACCCATTACCCCTTGTCCTACCATTGGTTGTCACCGAGAAGAGACTGGGTCCATATAATGTTATAATTACACAGTACAATAATTTAGTGACTCTGCCTGAAACTTCCACACTGTGAATGATTCAATTACCTTGCTCCTTCTTTGCATGTTAAGGTGTGAATTGAGCCAAGTTTTGCTACCGGTCCTTTTTTTTTGCTACATGTTTCGTGTGTATCCCAGACCAGGGACAACTGAGAATCATTAATGTGAGTCAATTGCATGGGAATAAATTGAAGTATGGATTGCCTTCAGCTTAAGGGAAAAAGGTTGGAGTCATGTATATTCTTAGCGGAAAAAAACCAACTGCTTAGCTTGTAACAGATTCTTTCTTGATGAACTGGAGAATTAAGGTCTGAGGCAGGGGACTGCAGGTCTCTGCAGAACCTGGAATCACTCAAAGGGTTCAAGATTGTGGTGGGGATCTTCCCACACAGAGCTTTTCAAAACTGTGGAACATGAAGGCCTTTAATTCCTACAAAATATTCACATAAAGGTGCCAGAAGGGCTTCTAGGACACAGATTTCCAGCAGAACTGAGAGTGGGGCAGATACACGCTAGTTATAGAGGTGTAATCACATATTTTCTAAGTTTTTATTGTCTTGACTTACAACTCGGCTTTGATGTATACTGACTTCCAGTTCAGCTGCAGCGCTGTGGAACAAGTGTTACTCAAATGTCCTGTGCAAAAGCATCTCCAGTTGCTCCAGTTCCTTTCTTTCAGCATTTCAACTCCTCTCCCACCTTCCCTAATGTGTTTGAAGCACATTTTTTTTGGAGGATATCTTCTGATTTGTTGCCTTTTCATTCAGAAGTGAGAAACTAAAGGTTGGAGAAACACTGCAATGAGAAATATTGGGAAACTCGTAACAGTTATTCCATATAGGATGATGTGGAAGATGTAATACGGTTTAGTTCTTACAAGTGGGAAAAGCTGACAAGAGTAACAAAATATCCTTTAGCTATAAAGTAAACAAATATTACGTGGTTAACTATAGAGGCACAATTCTCCTACTGCTATGGTTGTATAGCCACCAAGTCAATAAGATTTTAAGGTTTCACTTATGGCAAAGGATATCTCAGTAACTTGAACAACAGGAAACAGAAGTAACAAAAAATATTTAATTAGATGGTGTTCAGATTACTGTGATAGGCCTAATAAGCAGTAGGTCTAAAATAGCTTTGTGCCTTGGAAAACTCCTATATTCTGCTTCAGAAGTGATAAAAAATATCACTATAAACAAAATAATCCTCATTATGATAAAAAATATCATTATTATATCCTGTTGCACACAGAAGTATATGGAGATAAGGAACCATAGAACAGCAAGTGAAAGGTGATTCACAGCAAGGCTGGGGCCCTTGTCCTTCTGTCCAGATGGAATAGGAATTACATGCTCTTGATATGGGTACCCACTTTGCAGTGATAACACAACAGAGGCTTGAAGGATCTTGAGCCACTGAGTTCATTACCACTGTATTCATTTCGGTTTTCAGCTGTATTAGGTGCCGGTAGTTTATACCAGAGTGTTGTTTTTTTTTTCCAGTTTTGCATTGGAGAATTGTATATGCAAACTGTCAACAAAACACATGTCCAGTTGCACAAGTCACATAAATTATGTTCAAATGAACAATGAATGTGAAAGTTTCCAGATGAAGACTGGTAAGACAGTTTCTTTCTTTCTAGGGCGACCGCTGGGACAATATACAACCTCTTTTAAAAAATAAATTCCTTCATGAAGTTATAAAAATGATGAAAATACTTGCGTACATTGTGCATGACCCATACAATCTCCTACTGCTCCAGGACATCAGGCATGTAACTTTCTCAGAATGGCATCAATAAAACTAATTAGTTGCTACGAAAATAACACTAAATTAATGCTAGCAACGAAAGTGAATTGCAAATGATTTTGCAAAAAATGGAAGATCAAAGTCATGAATATTAAAAGACTAATTCAAATAAATACACTTCTTTGTGCTATTATTTTTACAGCCTTTTTCCCAGGCAAGAATTATGTATCAGAAACCTAAGTTCCCAGACAATTCACGGGTAAAGTGAGATTGACATTTAGAATAACATGTTGTGTGTGTAGCTGCTGAGTGTTAAACAGCTGGGTGGGTAACTGAGTTATTAATGCTGTCCCTGAAGTCAAGCTACCTGACGCCTATCCTGGAGACAAATGCCTGAGTCTTAAAGAAATTCAGTTGTATGAAGAACTTCAGTTTATTGGTCAGAGCATCTGGCCTAGAAATACAGAAATTTTGCGTTAGTATTTCCTTATTGCCTCAAAGAATTCAAGCCCACATCACTCATTAAAATAATTTCCAGACATTATGGGTCTGAGATGGAAAATGACACTTCCACCTTGTATGGACACTGGACTAAGAACGTGAATGATCTGGAGGGAGCAAAAATAAAGCACTGGAAAATTTCTAAAACCTGCTCGGGGAGGATGACCTCTTCAGAAACTATCCTAGGCATTAAACTACTCCAGCTCAGGTGTTTTTTTCCATCATTTCCTATTCATTTTCTAGTTATATTCATATTAAGACAAAGAAAAAAAATCCACACCTCTGAAACTGGCTAAGGAGGGTACTGTTTCAGAATTTCACAGCTCTTCATGATGAAGAAAGGTCATGTTTTAAAAGATTGTAGTTACTTGCACCTGCATTTGAGTTGAACTTTAAGGCTGAATGTGTATTAGATATGCTCAGATGATGTCTCTCGAGTTTCTTGGAGAACATATGTAGGAAATGACATAATTTTGGATCCTAATCTAGCCGCATAAGCAAGGTGTGAGCCAAGCATTGTGAACTACTCAGACATGTCAATTGTAGGCATCTCTGGAATTTAGTTATACAATGAGTCAGCTTGGTAGTTTGCATGGCAGCACAGTAAGGATTTTTCTGAATGCTGTTTGGACTTGATTTCCAAACTGTAGTGCAGCCTGAGTGCCTCATTCTTTTTTCTGCTTTTGAACCTGTGCTGGTTTGTTTTCAGGGAGATTACTGCACAGAAGGACAGAGAGTTGGTTTATGTTGTAGAATAAGAGAAAACATAGAAGTGGACTCAGTTGTCTATAAAGCCACATTACATGGCCAGATTTTGCTTTGGCTTTTAAGGTATCTAGGTACCAGGAAGTTTTTTTTTCTAGTTCTGATTAAAAGTTAATTGTGCTTTCATATACATAGGAGAAAGATCTTGTAGGCAGCATAAAAAGGACATTGTTCTTAGGCTATTTTTCATTGTTTTGTTAGTGCATGCCTCAAGATAATTTTCTTCCTTCCAATTAGGAATCTGGCGTGTTTCAGAGATATGGAATGTACAATAATTATAATGATCAAGTAGCTGAGTGTTTGAATGCGTGCCTAAAATGTATGGGTAATTGGTATAAAATGTGCAAATATTTGACTAAGTGCCCTGAGACACTCTTCTTCACATCTTGAAGATGATATTATGGTATTGAGACTATGGTACAACTAACACCTTCTATGATATGCCTTGTTCATATCTATTGCATACACTTGCATTTACATGATTCACTGACTGGGTTTCCTCAAAGTGACTGTTTTCCATGCTTTAGGAATATAAACTAACATGGGAACCTGAATTTGTACTTTTTTTATCAGTCTGTTGCTCAACTTATTTATGTAGAATATGTATATTGTGCTTTTACTTGGAGCTGAAAACAATACATCAATGTTTGTGAGGTGTTTATCAAGTGAACCATCTGAACCTAGTTGTCCTTTATTTTCTCCTTTAGTTACCATACCAGCTTAATTTTTACCTACTTTGCAATATCCATGTTTTGAGGTTTTTTCAGTATATCACATTAACAATTATCCCATTTGAGACTTAACTGGTTATTCTGCATAATGCTGTTGTCCTGGTCCAGCCAGTATATGCTGCTCTTTCTCAGATATCACCTTATCTTAGAAAGCTTATTTTTCCACTTCCATTTACAGACTGTACCAGAATAAACACAGGGAAATGAGAAAAAATCTATAGTGCTCTGAAGAGGAAAAGTAAGTCGTAACTAACACCTGAAAGACTCGTGGAACCAAATGAATAAGATTGAGGAAGAGAAAACAGATTAAAAGAATTCCCTAAACCCAGAGGGAAGGGTACTTCACTGGTTAAAAACTCCACGTGTATAATTTTCTGATTCTGAATCTTTCCAAGGAGACATCTCTAGAATTACTTATTTTAGTACTTTCCAAAGCTTTTAAGTTACATCAAGATGGTTGGTTAATTCCTGCCAAATAACTCTGAAAATTCTGTTTGCTTTACGTAAATACCATTTTATCTGTGCTCCCTCCAAAAATGAAGACTCCTGAGGGAGAATTTCACTGAGGAACACTTTAATAAATGCATAGAAAAACCTTGTGTTTTCTGAAGGTATGGTGAAGTTTTATGTGAAATTATGAGTCACATTTTTTAAAAATTCCCTCATTTCTAATCCTAGAACTGTAAAAATGAAATCACATTTTCCCTAAATGATAACAAACCTAGACATATTAACTCTTTCTTTGTCCATTTTGCCTGGTGGATTTTTTAGAAGAAAGAGATGACCAGGTCTCTATTTCCCCATTCTTTCCTGACCATACTAAGACTACATAGTTGACTCTCTATGCTTGCTTCTTTCTCCATGGCATTCTGAGTTTTGTAAGTGATAGGAAGAAAGGTTTTGTGATAGTGTGCACATAGCATGACTTTTCAGGAGGCTGTAGCACAGCCTCATTTTGAACTTGTTATCTAGCAGCATAATTCTATCAGGTTAAATGAAATAATCTGTGACCTATCAAAGCGTACAAGAGATCAGCTTCAGCCTACTCTTCTTCCCAGAAACTCTTGATATTAAATCCTCTGTAACAGTACAGTGACAAGTTATTCTGCCATGAAGCCAGCTCCCTCTGAGACATGATAGCAAAACCTGTGGATAAAAACCAAAGAATAAATGTCAGTATATCGGTTAAAAGATAGATATCGTATCTAAAGCCAGTACTGGAAATGGTACCTATGATTACTGATTATTTTCTGCCTTGAGGGCTCTTTCAGTCCACAGAAAACAAGCAGCATATAGTAAAAGTAAAGAGAAAACCACAACAGATTCAATATTCTTGTAAATGGAGAAAATGAAGCAAAGATTGCATTTAGCGGTGGATAAAAAGACTTTTAGGATAGGATCAGCTAAGTGCCAGAAAAAAAAAGATTACAGTGGTTATAGCCAGACAGTGGGAGGTTCAGGGCTGGAGTGATAACAGACAGCAGCAGAGACAGGAAGGTGATAAAACTGAATGGATGAAATAGGATTAAGAGAGATATAAATAAATTAAATCAACTGAAACTTTACTTTGCTTCTGCCATGTAATTACATAGTTATTTTACTGACCATGCAGCTCAGAAAATTGCAGCCATTTTCTTCATTTGAAAAAGAAAAAACAACAAGCAAACCAAAATCATGCTAAGCTAATAACATACACAGGCACAGAGGGAATATATTTTTGCAATTTTCTTGACCCATATTAGAATATTTTCTTCTTTGTTATAAACCTCCCTGTGTCAACTAGAGGAAGAAGCCATCCCTGGAAAGACATCACATATTACTGCTCAAATAAATTTTATAAGAACAAAATTCCTCAGAGAAAACTGACTTAATCAAGGAGATCTTTTTACTGGCTTACAGCAGGGCCATTTTTTCACAAATTAGCTATGAGGAATCTATCCATCAAGTGGGTAAGATTGTGATATATTAGTTATAGTAGAATCTATTAGTAGACACTAGTAGTCAGATTCATCTCAGATAATTTCATTTGATTGAATAAGCATGTAGTCAAATTCAGTGTCATTTTTTTTAGTCATTGGAGAGAAGCTGGTGCCTCCAAAGTGCAGTTCATCTACTCTTTTCCCTAAGGAAGGAATCTAGACAGCTGATTTTTAAATGCCTGACGTTAGTTGAGAGGGATACCACCCAAAGTGCCCAGAAAGACTAAGCAAAGTAACTAGGATATCTACTGTTTTAGTGGAATTATTTATTAACACAGACTCTTGGTGGTTTAACTTGAGGATAACAGACCCATGTTTGTATTCGTAGCTTCTGTTCTTTAGAAGTCAGAGATTCTCTGTGGAAGATACTGGACAATCTAAATGCTATCCCAGGTGCAGAAAAGTAGCCTAGGTTAGGAGAAACAGAGAGAAAATGAGTAATAAATGCTGTCTGTGATGTCTGTCTTCCATCAATAAGAGGTGTGAATCACTGCAGCTTTGAGGAAAAATGTTTACCTTATGGTCAGCCCTGGAGTCAGCTACAGCCTGGGAAAGGTGGCCTCAGGAGCTGCCTGCTCAGCACTAGAAGCACTTACTCTGATTTGTGCTGTCAAACAGCTTTACAGAGGACTATGGCAAATAAATTCACTTTCTTATAATATTTTTATGAGTCAGACACCATTATGGGCATGGAGTGGCATGCACTGGTACGCCACATACATCTGGGTCCTAGAGAGGCACAGTGGCAGGGATTCAATAAGTTAACACACATTTTCAAAAGCCAGCCTCAAGTGGCCTTTGCTACTATCTCTTGTTATCTTATCCTTCTTAAAAGTTTTATTTTCCTCGCTCATTTGCAGTACACACTTAACCAGGAAATACCATGAATAAATATGACAGTCAAGAAGTTGTGTTAGAATAGTCTTAGGAAAAAAAAAAAATCGAAGTTCAAAGCATAACAATGTTCCAATCTGAAAATCAAATAAATTATTGAGGTGTCACTAGGCTTTAAAGAAGACCTCAATAACTTTCTAGCACCTTAATAACAGGATTAGTTTTCCCCTGAAATTTGGAGATAGTTGCAGATTTTCTATTGGATCAGTTAGAGTCATTGCTTTAGAATTTAAATCCAGCTTTCCATTGAATGTATGGGATTTGATTTGCTTATTACAGAAAAAGATAGTTCAACCATCCAAATAAAATCCTGGATTGCAATTCCAATCTGTGTTACGTCCTCCTAATATAACAACTTCAGCATTTTATCTATTTGACTGGAAGTAAAAAAAGCCTACAAAGACAAAGATTTTAAGACTGAATTAAGGCGACAGATATTACATAGGAGCATTGATTTGTTATGAAGAGTAGATAGAAAAAGATTACATTCTAAACTCATATTTTGTGAATTAAGAGGGCAAAATACAACAGATATTGATCTCTGCACATAGGTAAACAGCAGTTGCAAATATAAATTGCTATCTCACAACACCATTCATGCAATGTATCCCCAGGAGCTTTACTTGCTATCAATATAAAACTAACAAAACTGCTACTGAACTAGATAATCCTTAGAAAACAGATGTCTTTTAAGTAGTATTAAAGTCAGAAAGCCAGCTGCTTGGGCCTAGCCAGAGGTTGATGCAGGATTTGAGAAAGGGAAAAACATCTGTCTCTAAGTCACATTCTTATCTGGGACTGGCAAAGGCCAGGTAATGGCTCGCTGCCAGTAAACTACTCTACTGAGACTGGGAATGGGACAGATGGAAGAAATCTCACAAATTCTCCCATACTTCTCCAGATTGCTACCAAGGGCAACATCTTTTTGTGTTACCTAAACAGCCAGATCACTAGAACAAAGGCCTAAGAATCCAACCCTAAAACAAAAGTGGGATGAAATAGGGATGATTCCAGGGCCAAGAGTGGAGTAAACCATAGATCACTTGAGAGGCTATACCAGGTCCTAAACTTGGTTATATCCTCTTAGCATTGCTTGGCAAGATGTTTGTACTAGAGAAGAGTTTGAACATCCCTGCTCCCAGGCTGCTGGGTATTCTGTCACCAGTTTGTGTGGGTTTTGTTTAATCTATAATATCAAGCCAAGAAGGAAAGTGCATATGTACTAAAAGGATTTTGTTTGACTCAGTGGAGGATTTCCTGCATCAAATAAAACTGCTATGCCTATGTGGAAATGTATCAGATCACTGAGAATCAGTATCCGTTGGTCTTTTTCTTATTTTGACTGGTCATGGAGTGATTGTTAATTCGTGCTGCCCTGCTCCTCTCCTTATACCTGTCACTTCTCTCTTTGTCTTCTCTGTGTGCTCCCCTTTGTTCATATTTCTTTCTATTTAGGTTATTGTCTCCTAAGTAAACCTCAGTTCTTACAAAATTATGCACATATACATATGAAACAAGATTAAATTAATAGTTTCTTGGCTGGTTTATTTGTGTGTCATACTTACTTCCTTTTTTCAGGTTTATCTTACGAGTCATATGAAAACTATTGAGAACAAAGACTGTGATGTTGTTTTTACACTTTCATGAGCATCACTTTTCAGTCGGTCTCCAGAACTATGTTACATTTATTATAGTGTCTAATGGTGAGTCCTATAATTAATTAATAATTCTGAGCTTAGAGAAGTACTAATGTTACATCAAAAATGCAAAGTATGAAAAACATATAAAGCTATAACATTTAAAAATGATAAGCTAACAAAGAACTATCAGGAATATAGTAAAGTGAATGATTGTCAGGAAGTCACAGAAAGTTATGTATTTAGCAAAGTACATATTTTAGTAAAATGCCTGTTTATTAAATACTGCATAGAAACTAATCCTCTTCAAAATATTGGTTTATGACAAAAAGAAACTAAACAACAGTTAAATGCCACTGACACTAAGTATACTTTCTTATCCAGGAAAACAAAACTCCAGTTAAATGTCATTTTTACCAAAAATATGTATCCCACATACAAGCTTTCCTAAATGCAATGGAGAGCTATGTTATTTACAAAGTGTTGCAGTTTCTGAGAACATCACATAGCTTGATGTCATCATCCATTGAATTCTCACATGAAGTAGAAACATCACTTTTTCTATAAACCTTTCAGATATAAAAGCAAAGACTTGGAAACCTGTCCAAGTCATGTGAGATGACTGAGTTCAGGCAGTGATAGAAATCACAGTTTCTTAACTTTCTGATTAGTGCCTTTTGTAGCCTTCTGATTAGAAGCTTTCTGTGAGTATTTCACTCATGAGGGACCTGAGACTCCTGCGCAGGTACCTGAGATCATTGCCTTGAACAGGAGACAGACAGGTTGGCCTATGGAGATGGTATATGGGCAACGTAAGACAGCTACAGAATAAGACTATACCAAATTGTAACCTTTTTGTGAATAAAACTTTTACCATTATCTCTTTGCGAATTCCGTTAGCCAGGAAAGTCCAACTTAGAAGCAGATCTCTGTGTGGTGGTGAAAAACAGTGACTTCTTGAGATTGACAATATGATCTGATAGGACCTAGGGCAGCCCTGGAGGACTAAATGGTTGAATCCTTCCTTACTGAACAGGCACTCTTCTGCAGAAGAATATTCTGTATTTGCTACCCAGTGAGTCACTGCCTTGAACATCTGCTTTTGAGGGGATCTAGCATGGAGAGGGTGAGGGTAGAAGCTACGAGTCTAAACACCTGACTAGGAAAAAAGTTCAATTTCTTCTATTTGACCAGCTAATCCCAGGTGACAAAGAAAACTTCAGTAGATGTTAAGACTGGTTATGGTTAAGTGATTAATTATTATTAATTATTTAATGTTTGTCTATATTATGCAAATGTTTGATCGAAAGTCTAGGAACTCTTCCATGTAACAACTAAGACTTATAAGGCACAACTCAAGGATGATCAAAAAGATCATTACTTTCTTTGGAAATGTCTCAATCTTACTGTAGCAAAGGTGATGCTGAAGGGAGAAGTGGTCTTATCAGTTAGCTCTTACATGGTAAGAGGGACGTGGTGAAGAGGAAGGGGAAAAGAAGGAAGGTGAAAATTGGAGCAGATACAAAAAGAATAATCTGAACACAAAGTGTGTGGTTTGCAAATAAAAAAATTAAAAAAAAAAAGGTAGGAAGAAGGAATAGGAACAGAGATGGGACAGAAGAAATAGGAGGAAAGCAAGCCTTTGGGGCTAGTACACTATTTTGCAGTACTGCAAAATAACATTATTCAAAGTGTCTTTAGTTTTGGTAGACTCTTAAGATATTGGTGAGTAAAACTTCCAAATCTGACTGGTAATATCCAATTTTATGAGTCTGTAGCACTCAAAAACATTGTGTTGCATGCTGTGGATATTCACACACGTTTCTAACATCCTGATCACTTCCCATATGCCAGAAATTCTGAATCAGCTAGTCCTGAGTATAAAACTAAGGAAAAGACTACTAGCAGAAAAAAGTGTTATAAGAAAAAGCCTACTGTCATAATAATCGAACTACTCTGTGAAATTATATCACAAAGAGATAAATTTTCTGTCATGTTATCAGTTCTTAAGCTTAGCTAATGCCTTTCCTTATGAATCTTTGCCTCTTGAATGATTTATAGCGTTCAAAAGCAATACAAGTGAAAATTGCTTTTTCTTAAAGTGAAATTTCTCACCCATGATATTGTGCCTATGAATCAACTTAAAGATAGCTGAAAATATTGCATGTTTGACTGAGCTGTGTTTTTGGGTACAGAACATCAAAACCTACAAGACTTTGGGATAAAAGAGCTACTGAGAAGTTCAGCAATAAATCCATCCGAATGGGGTGTTTGTCCAGGTTTCCAGCAGGTGTATGGCAGAAGCAAGAACCAAGACTTGTGTGAGCAGGACTAGTCGGGATTGGAAACAGTGCAGAGGAAGGCCAAGCCACAGACAGAAAAGAGGGATCCAGAGAGAAGGCAAGCCTGTTGGTGATTTGCAGTAGGTTGCGCAGTACAGATAATGGCTGTGCAGCCTTAAGGATGTCATGTACTGCATAGCTTCTACAGTAGGAGCTTTGATAATCAGTTCCAGGAGCCATGCCTCTGGATTGTTTTTGTTTAGTTGAGATGAATCATCACACAGCAATATATGCCAAACGCCACTGCCAGTTTATTTCCCTGTAAATTTATAATAGGTAGGAGGTAAATAAATGAAGGTAGGAGGTAAAAGACAATTAAATGGAAAATTAGTGTTAGTATTTATTTATTTGATGTTGGCTAATAAATCTTCATAATAAATCAGCGTATCATAAATGCTTAACCTATCTCTAGTGACCAATGACAGGACCCAAGGGGACAGCAGGAAGATGTGCCAGAGGAAGTTTAGGCTGGACATTAGTAAATGGTTCTTCATCCATTGGTGGTGGAGCACTGGAACAGGCTCCCCAGGGAGATAGTCATGGCCCCAAGCCTATCAATATTCAAGAAGCGATTAGACAACACTCTTGGACACATGGTGTGAATTTTGGGGTTGTCCTATGCAGGGACAGGAGTTGGACTCAATGATCCTTGTGGATCCCTTTCAACTCAGGACAGCCTATGATTCTAATGAGACCTGCATCTACTTATTTAGATCTTGTGTCTTTTAGAAGAAAACTATTCTATATTAAATTCACTTGACAAATATTGACCTGAGAGATGAAAAAACCTCAAGATTTTTGGAAAAAATCAGTTATATGTGACTTTAAATGAAATTCAAAGTATTAAAGAAGTCACCTGCTACCTGGTATACAATGTATGTAATTCTTTTATTACTGCTAAAAATATAAGTTTCTTTGCCAGAAGCGTTTTTGAGAAAACGTGTTTAGGCACCGAGACTTTGCTTTTAAGGGATCTTTTGAGATCTTAAGAAGTAGTTTTACTTTAGCTGTGTTATTATCTTTGCTCTTTGCTGTAAAATGCAGTAATGATGCAGTTTTAATTGGAGTTTGAATTCAGTAGTTTTGAAATGGTAATCTACAAGAAGGCTTAAAATCTTAAAAAAATGAAGGCTGCTGATCTAGTTATAATAGTGCCTTGGTTGAAGAATTAATACAAGTTGTTTGTCTAATACATGTGAATAAGCAATCACAAAATGTATGGGAATCATTAATATTTAAAGAACCACTGAAAGTGGCTACATGGAAATGAACAACAAGAAATATTTGTCTTTTAATTGCTCATATCTATAATCCCTTTCTGTGATATGAACTTCAACAATGATAGCAAACAAACAGAAACATTTCCTCTCAATTGCTTCTACTTCCAAGTTGAACTTGTGTGGAACAGAGTTCTGCCTGCTGCAAAAGGAGCGAAGATTTTTAGGGACCTAGACAGGAAAAAACAAAAGAGGTTATATATATATATATATACACACATATATATATTCTCAATGAAACTACAGAAGTCTCAGAAATGTTTCATAAATGTGTGAAATAAACACAAGTTAGAAAAATACGTCACTCCTTAGGTGTACAACATCAACCTAATTGTCCAAAACAGAAACATGTTTTGCTGGAATGAAGAAATGTTTAATGAAAACTTATATGTTTTTCCAGGAATGAAAAAGATTCATATTCTCATGTTGCAGATGACAGAAAGGAAAACAGAAGAAAGCCATTCTCAGCGAAGCTCCAACACAGCACAGTTTTCACCACACTGATAGCTTTAACGCCTGTAAACAGATAAAATAACACCCTTTCTGAGTGCAAGAAACAAAAACTATTGCATCTCTAAGTAAATGGGAGATTTCAGAAATTAAATGTCAACTGTATTTAATTCAAATGGCTATTAGAAGGATTCATCCATATGTATGCACAGCACAATCTCCCCTCTTGACACATTATTAGGTAGAATTCAGCTCAAAAGGGCTTCTCTTAGTAAAAAGAAAGTTGATAATATATACACAAATGATGCTACAAACACAAAAGTAATGGTTATCAGACAAAACAGGAGTTTTCTTAAATACAGTGCCATCTGTAGTATTTAGCAAGGATAAGAGAACCAGAAAAAGCTTTTTTTGTAGAAATCCTGTCTTTTTGTGCCTTTTTTTTTAATATTGTTAGTATTCTTTTTAGCATTTCAAGTGACAAACCTCAACCTGATCTTACACCTCTTTCTAAGTAACAAAAAAGAACTTACTTATTTCAAATATGTGCCATTCATTTTCTGTGGAAGTTGGCAATTTTAAAGTTATTGATTTAAATAGCAGCATTTAAAGGCAGTGCAATTTGCAAACATTTCCAGTAACTAAGTTAGGACTTGGAAAGAATGTTGGAAGCTATAATGAAAATTCCAGTTTCTCTCACTTCTTATCATGTTGTCACATTCCGCATTCTTGAGGCAGACTCAAAATAATTATGTAGCCTTTATGATACAGCTATTTTATCAGGAAGTTTAATGCTGTCATTTTAACAGCAGTGCTTGTATACTGTACTATATATATATATATATATATATTTTTTTTTTTTTTTTTTTTTCCCAACAAGGATTTACAAATAAGTCTACCTGCTTATTAGGCCAAGGTATAACCCTAACACACAGTTTCCAAACAGAAACAGAATAAAAGCTAGGCTGAGCAACAACTATAATGTAAGTACTTGTCTCACATAAAGAGAAAAAAATAATCAACACTTGCATCCTGGAAGGTGCTGACGTATGTCATTTTCTGCTTTGTTTGGTTCAGTGGTAGTCAATGGCATGCAGAACTGAAACCTGAAAAAAAAGTCTCTTTCAGGCTAGTGCTTATTCCTATTTCATGTAAGAAAGAAAAGCAAATGAGGACCAATGCTCATTCAGGTGTGGAATTTCACAGCAGAAATTCTTTACAGACCGCTGATTTAATGATCAATGATCCCTTGCAAAAGCAGACAGTCCCATTCACACTTGAGAAGTGTGTAATCCGTATTATCTGGCAAATAACACAAAATCTAAACTGAGTAGCCTTTCGTCTTTCTGCACGGTTGTTTTTCATTGCTACACGTTTGTCCAGGCTGCGTATTTTAAAAACTAGTGCACCACACCTGCTGACTCTCCAGTTACTCTTATGAAGTTACTCAACTGCAGTGATTTAAGAGAAATATTTGTGGGCATGTCTTTGCTACAGAATCAGCCAGGAGGCTCAGCATGTGGGCTAGCTCCAAGGAAGAAAGGGAATACTTGATTCTATATTTGAGTTACCCTCTCCTGATGTGAGTTACCCCAGCCTGTGGATTATTAGGACTTTCAGAGTCACATTTTTTGTTCCATATCTTTGAGGTCACATCTTTGAGATCATATCTTTTGTTTTGCCTGTACAGCATAGCAAGTCTGAACCTTGCTGAGAGAATGTGGATCGCATTTGAGGGCGCGGAGGAGGGAGTTTTCGGAAGGCAGCGAAGGACAATGAGCGTAAGAGTATTTTACTCAATGTACTCAACGACAGTGAAAACCCAGCCCGTGCTCTCAGCCAGGCTAGCTAACCTGCATTCAAAGGAACTTTCTATTCTAGTGCCTAGCCTACTGCTTTGGACAGGGGAAGCAAGCAAAGAAACCCCATAAATAAATAAACCAAACTAAACAACCTTAAATCCCAAATGAAATAGTGGATATTGGTCTGAAACTGGAAATTATAGCCTGCTGTATCTATGATTGTTACTACCTGTTGCATTTGGCTGAGAGTGACAGGGGTTCCTGTAAGGGAATGTGCACTGCTATAAATTCAGAAGTGGATCCTGTTATATGCACATTTTTGAACATTGGCTGCAGAGTCTTGATGTCCAAATGAGCTTCAAATTGTGAACTAATTTTAAGAAACTGGGAATGTTTGCTACCAGTGAATTAACTCATTAGGAAGTATGATTTTTTAAAATTTGATTCAGTGTAAAGAAATAAACTCCTATGGTTAAATCACTGTCAGAGATGTCACATGTTAATGGTTTGTTTTGACTGTTTATATTCCTTTTGTAACACTTCTTGCAAATTCTTTGCTGGATCCAATTACTATTAAAATACTCCTTTGGGCTGATGTTTTTTTAAGCAAACATTGCAAAGCACTTGTAGAAAATTAATGGTGAATTTTATATGTAAATATTCACACTCAAAGATTGCTATTTAGCAGTATGTTCATCTGTCATCGAATAAAAACAACGCTTCTGCAGATGTGGAGAACAACATCCAATAAATACTTTTTTGTGGTTTTTGTTGTTGTTTTTTAGGCAAATAATATCTTTTTAAACAGAAAATTCAGTTAGAAAAAGCACCTAACATTATTTTTCACAAATAAATCAACCAGTTTGAGTGCATATATCTAAATCAATGTAGGTGCTTGTTTCACTGACTAATTGACTGACATTCATTTCTCGTAGTCCTACTTAAGCAGATACTTAAAGCTTGTTGTATAACCACTAGTAGCTATTAAGCCCAAGATGAGCTCCATCTTTCATATGGAATATCAGACCTTCATGCACCTCACTGAACCACAAGAGAATTTTGGTTTTGAGCTGATCCTTGGTGAAAGGTTAGGGATAAGGAAAGCTCTGGATCAGGGATAATATTAATTCCTACTTAAGTCAGCTTCCTAAGTAGTTATACAAGGAGTGTCTGTCTCTGGCTGGGTGTTTCTGGAATTCTTTCCTCTTGTAATCTCAGTATATATACAACAGTCTTTGTCAATAATGCAGATCAGCTTTTTAAGTTAGGCAAAAAGAAAGTAGATGTAGCAACTGGTAATTCCCATACCGGTCACAACATACAGTGAAAATCACCACGTATTTGTACCATGATCTAACAGTTACATGGGTCCCTGTCTGATGCCTGAATGACATAGATAATGCAAAATTGTTTGAAATCCTTTTTAACAAATGGCTAACTATGTCTGAAATATTCTTTATCCAAACTCTGGATAGCATCATGGTAGAGGGTAGTACTGCAGCCTGGTAGCAGAATCACAGAATGGTAGGGATTGGAAGGGACCTCGAAAGATCATCTAGTCCAATCCCCCTGCTGGAGCAGGAACACCTAGATGGGACTACACAGGAACGCATGTAGGTGGATTTTGAATGTCTCCAAAGAAGGAGGTTCCACAACCTCCCTGGGCAGCCTGTTCCAGTGTCTGTCACCCTCACCGTGAAGAAGTTTCTTCTCCTATTTAAATGGAACCTCCTGTGTTCCAGTTTTAACCCATTGCCCCTTGACTTATCATTGGTTGTCACAGAGAAGAGCCTGACTCCATCCTTGTGACACTCATCCTTTATATATTTATAAACATTAATGAGACCACCCCTCCAGCTCCTCCAATCTAAAGAGACCCAGCCCCTCAGCCTTTCCTCATAAGGGAGATGCTCCATTCCACACACAGCTGCAGTGTGCCTGGGAGAGAAGTAGGGTTATTGTTTCATATACAGGAAAGCACCATTTTTATTATTACTTTAATTACTCTGCCCCCACCAGACAGAGAAGAAGTTAAATGTGACTTTTTAATGCTCTCTATGAAAACTGAAGCAGGTAATGGTAGGTACACTGATAACTCCTCAGCATAGGAATTCCCCAGTATAGCAGTTGTTCAGGTTAAAGGCAGCTGTGAATCTCAGAAAATGGAAAACAACACTTCTGTTCACATATGAGAGAAAAAGGTTTCAGGACAGAGGATGGCAAACCTTAGCAGGCTGGACTGGAGGACTGTGAGGCCATCCAACTCAAGGTTTGCTTGAGCCTAAAACCAATTGCTGTTTGACAATACACATGTAAGACCACTCTTGTGTTATTCTTCAGTGTGGAGACTGACCATACTTCATATATTTAGTGTCCCTCATCAAACCTTTCTTGCCTAGGACATTTGCTGTAACTTTTGAAAGCATGGATACTTAATTTTTTAACCAGATTTTTTTTCTTTTTGTTTCTTGAATCAATGATTAAATTCAAAGGCCTGCAGGAAAACAGTTGGGGACACCAGTAAATTTTGCTTCACCTAGCATACAGAGACAAACTTTTAAATTCGGTTAATAAAGCCAGGCCTTTTGTTTTCTATGGACACACTCTGTTTACTGAAGGGACAAAGCAAAGATAATATTTGGGATTTGTATCATAATTGTCTGTCTTCACCGAAAGACTGCTTGCAATGTGTCATGCAGCTTTGCTGTCCTTGCTTGGCAGAATAATGCAATATATGTTGGCTATGCCACTGCTGGATAGACTTGTCTTATTGACCCCCCCTACTCACCAGCCTCCAACCCTAGATCTGTAAACTAGCCATATCTGTACTGAATAGCTGATTCAAGCCCTCACAACAGGGTTAGAGTGTGATTACCAACTCTTGAAAGCAGATCATCAAAAGAGTTTTACTGTGGGGCAAAATTATTGAATATTTATGGAGCATAGCTTGAGCTGATTGTTCAGAAGCTCCAACATAGAAGCCTCTAGAAGACTGTAAAAAGAACAGGGTTGTCTCAAACTGAGGAATGTTCCCCAAGACCAAAATCTTTAGCTGTTTTCTTCTGTAAAAAAGGCAACTGTACTCTAGTTCCTACAACTGTAAACAACATCAGAAATAGTTCAGGCAGACCACTGTACAGAATGAAGTCATAGGCCACAAAAATTTCTTATGTTTTATATCCTGAGGGTAACAGTTCAAACACAGTAATGCTTTGCAATTATGCAATGCCTTTGAGCTGAGGAGCCCAAAATTTTCACAAAGGTGTGTAAGAACTATGCTTTTGAAAGACTTACAAACAGCAGTGGAGAGGCTTCCATGCAGAGTTGTGTGAAAAAATAATTATTTTCTCTATGGTTCACTGACTGTAATAAAAACAGAACCAAAAATTCTGTTTAGGTCAATAGATAGCTAATTTTTTGTTTTCTTGGTGAAGAGGAAGGTCACACACATTCATTTTTATCATCTAAAATAAACCATTCTCTTTTATTTTGGAAGTTGGACCCTTTTCCTAACATACCCTTTACTCAAAATAAGCTTTAAAAGCAAAGAAATTATATGCTATTTTTAGACATATTGATGATTGACCTCCAGTTTTGCCCATTTTAATCTCGTTTTGAGGTCTCTTTTGAATTTGATACAAATTCATGAAATATTTGTTTTCTTCTTTCTAATTAATGGAGCTCGGTTCTGCTCTCCTCCCATTTATGTCATTAATACCTCTACATCCTGAATTTGCACCAGTAGCTGGTCCCACTGTGTAATGATTGATGTAACAATTCAATCTGAAAACAGTGTCATGATGTCTGAAACACACTTAATTGCACCCCAAGCCAAGCCAAGCTTGCAGGGGATGGATGTAGTTTCAAGGCAAGCAGTAATTCTAGTTATTAAGGAGCTGTGAGTAATGCTGATAGTAGAGGTTATCCATACTGGGAATCATTCTTAGTGTAAAATGGAGTACCTGAAATAATCCTTGTTAATCTTCTTAAAGCCTGAGACAATTAAATTAAACAAGTTATGAGACGGGAAAAAAAGCTATGAAAAATTTAATGGAATTGTGTTTCATTAACATTTTGAAATTTCCAGGTGTGTGTTTTGTATTTTGTTTTGTTTTGTTTTGTTTTGTTTTGTTTTTTTTGTTTTGTTTTGTTTTCCCACACTAGCTGTAGAGTAGATGGGAAACTAGAAATGAAAAAGAAAAAGGGAAAATAAACTCATCGATTCTCCAGCTACTGGGAAAGCATTTCTATTGGTCTAGAAAATCCTCAAGCACATAAGTGTGACCATTAATTTTCTACTCTACTCTGGGAGTGTGGCATGTGCCCAGCTGTAACTTTAGCTGTCTCCACTTATAGAAACTTTAATGACAGAGGCACTGAAAATCAATATGGAATCTATCAATTGTGAGCTAAAATTCTTAATTTTAGCTAAGTAACTCCTAATTCTAAGTAAACTGATGTTTGCTAGGATATTGCTTCTGGTGGCTTATGATCAAGTACAGTATTTGATCATATAGTGTTGTCCTTGAGTTATCCCCTTCAGACTTGAACTTTGGAACAATTAAGGACACTACCATTAGGGAATCAATGACAGCTTTTACATGAGGCCTACTGCCAGCCATGAGACACGAGGAGTTTATTCTGGACAGGGATTATAGCTAAGAACTTGGAAGCAGTGAATGTTAAATCCAGGAAAGAGCATGAAGGACGGAGAAAGGAGTGAAGGAATCATCTGAAACAGAGAAAGCTTTCTACTTTGGCCATCAGTAATATCTGGACGAACACATGTGTGTATTTGTACACTGATCGGATTTTCAGGTGTGTACAGAGATCACTTCAAAAAACTTTCTCCAAACTGAGCGCCTTTTAGTACACAGGGTTGAAGTAGCAAAAAATATGAGCCCGTGTTATAAAGGTTCAACTTCTCAGATTTTCTTGCAAAAAACTTTCTTACCATTTAAATGACATGAAGTCAAGGGAGCTCTAATGACTACGAACAGACACAGCAATTGAATGCTGTCAGCTCTTATTCCTTTGGAGTCTTAAAATGTCAAGATAGGAGGTTTTCCACAGCATTTCTGAATTCCCTTGTCTACTTACATGTAAAAATGAAGAGACAGAGAAAATTATTTTATTTTTGACTCTAAGAATCCCTATCAGATTTGGATTTGGGTCAAAGGTGCTGCAAGGTTGTTTTCATTGTGCAGATTGTTTTTCTCATTATAAAGTTTTAATGTAAGAGCAATCTGATTTTTCTTTTTCCTCAGGCTGGTTGGTGAGTATCTTTTCTGAGAATTCATCTCCATGAACCATACTGGAACATTTATTATTTGTGACTACTTGTACAAATATGGAAGACCAGAATATGTTTTGTTACTAATACTCATGTTTCAAAGAGCAGATCCATTCAACAGGCACTGCTTCACTAGTCTTTTTTGTATGAAAGTGTAACGTGTTTGTGGTTAAATATCCTCAGAAGATTCCTCCTCTTTTTTTTTAATAGCTTTGTTTCAAATTTCCCACAGCCATAAAAGACCACACAAATAAAAATTCCTGTAAAAATGAATAGCACAGTATCACAGAAATTATCTTAGTTAATTTGAGCACAGAACAGTTGTCAAACATGGTATTAATTTTTGATGTGAAATATTTATTGTCTCATTTTACCTTGTCTTCAGGAAGAAAATGAGATGATGCTTTATTTTAAAAATTAAAGAGGAAATTTCAGTAACAGCTTATATTGCATGGTACAAAAGTTCTGTAATCCAGGAGCAAAAATGTAGTTATTTGCCAAAGAAATAAAGAGCCTTTCCACCGAACTAATACTGCTCAGTGAATTATAGAGCAGGATAAATACTGTAAAAAATCGCAAGTATATTAACATGTTTTTAAGAGAACCTTGGCTGTGATCACATTCTTTTTATATCCTGTTTCCAGAAATACTCCAGCAACAATGTTTTCTGGCAGGAACATGTACAAAAATAACCAAATGTTAGCATGATTATTACAGAATGAGTGTGGAAAAAGAAATTAATTTCATTTTGCACTTTTTGGATATAAAATACATTTCCTGGACTCAGTAAAATACTTACGCAGATGCATAAGTCTCATTATTTTCAAAATGTATGCTAAGATATTCTCGTCTGAAGTTGAGAAATAACTTGAAAGTATGATATTACTCTAAAGTTGCATTCATTTATTAGAAAGATGAACTACATATCTGTAAATAAAATGGGAAAACAGACAGTACTGTAGTGGAAGGGATAAAACATGGAGACTAAGCATCTTATAAACTTTTTGTCTTCTTTTTAAAATGAGTTTAATTCTGAAAGTCCAAGTCATAATGGACTTTTAAACAAGCCACAAATTAGCATCTTTAAAATAAAAATATTCAGTAGTTAAGTTTAAAATCACAAATTTTGATATCTTCAGTTGTGAGTAGGCAAAAAAAAGTAATCGGTTATTTGTGATATATTTTTTCATCTAATAATTAACAAATTATTCACTTGTGAGGAACAGAGGGTTTTCATACATTAATAAGTATTTGTAATTTCTTCTGCATTGTGTTTCTCAAATAAAATATATGCTACTATTTATTTTTAAAAGGCATGTCAAATTATCTCCAATGTTTTCTTCTTTGATAGTGATGAGTCAAATCTGTTTAAGGGCAACTACTGTCTTATTTAAATTCCTGACTCACCACATTCAGATTTTTGATATTTCTGGCATTTTTATTAATGTGGGGTTTTTCTGCTTTAAACAAAATTACTCCAATTGCTAGCAGATTCATTCCGGTGATAGCCAGTGGTTACCAGGTCCAACTTAGGCCAAGGTTGCAAGTACCTAACATAACTTGTTTGGGGCCTTGTCAGTACATGCTCAAGTCATTAGTTTAGCCAATACCTATTGAAGTCAACAGAAAGTCTTCAAATAGACTTTGACTATATCCCTGAGACAGAAGAATCTGTATTTTTCTGGGAATCATGACTGCATCGAGGACTAAAATAGTTGGTAGATGAGATATGTAAGAGTTCCTTGTCCTCTGAAGTCACTGTTCACTTCCCTGAGAAGTTCATTATTTTTTTAGTAGAAAATTCAATTTTTTATCTCAAATGAACACTATTTTAAAATACTTTATAAAAATCATAGGAGTGTCTAAACTACCAATTAATTACTGTCCAGTCTATGTCAGACTTACTTCAGTTCTTATATTCTGGAAAAAAAATATTAACTTCTACAGTGTCACAGAAATGGTCAGGGCTACTAAGTTCAGTAATTACCATACTAACTTGTTATATTCAGGTGTGAGTGACATACAGACTTCTCTCTATTGCTTCCCTTCCCTTCCCTTCCCTTCCCTTCCCTTCCCTTCCCTTCCCTTCCCTTCCCTTCCCTTCCCTTCCCTTCCCTTCCCTTCCCTTCCCTTCCCTTCCCTTCCCTTCCCTTCCCTTCCCTTCCCTTCCCTTCCCTTCCCTTCCCTTCCCTTTCCCTTCCCTTTCCTTTCCCTTTCCCTTTCTTTCCTCTTCCCCTCCTCTTCCCTTCCTCTTCCCCTCCTCTTCCCCTCCTCTTCCCCTTCTCTTCTTTTCTCTTTCTCTCTTCTTTCTTCCTCTTTATTTAAGAAGAAGAAGTGTATACATTTTTTTTTTCTTTTTTTTTTTTTTTCTTATAATTCTTATGCAACAGTAACAATTCTTTCTGGATAACTTTCTCTTCTTTTTGGTACTGACTGATATGATATTTCTACAGTGAAAGCAATTGGGCCTGCAGATCTCAAAAACCAAAGGATTTTTAAAATAACCAGTAATAAATTTCTAGTGTTTAGTTAACCATCAAACTAAGGATAACACAGGGCAAGCTTTTTAAAGCAAAGCGAGCACATAAGCCATGGCCTTTGGGATATTTTCCCATGATTTGCTCATACTGCAATTTTCAAGCTGAAATTCAAAAGCTGAAAAAAAAAATATATATTTTTCCCTGTAACTCAGAGTAGAATAAAAGCTTTCCATGTAAGCATTCTCAGTAAGCAAAAATATCTTTAAGGCTATAGCTGCTACCTCATTCTAGAGTTCCACAGCATAATGTTTTTCAGACCTTTTTTTTCCTATATTTTAGATTCCAAACAGTCCTAAATGGTTTCAGCCATCATATAATTTAACATTGAGTCATTCCACATTCCTACAACAAACCTTCTGTTATGCATAATTATACATTTTGAAAATAGATAGACTAATTTTGCAACATGAATTTTCTATGGTAGCTGTTCTGCTACTATTTTAGCCTGTTTTTAATGCTATACTCACTGCAACAGCCCTCTTATATACAATTACAATTTTGAAAAGTGACCAACTTTCACTACAATTATATGCATCAACCCAGACTCTCTCCTGTGGAAGAGTGTGCACAAATATTTTTATGTGTTTCTAGACCTAAACAAAGATGTTCGAAAGAATGTACCACACTACAGGCATTACTATTAGGTAGAGGTAAAAATGAGAGAGCTCTGACAGTTTCTCAACAGTCAAATATTTCTTTCACCTTCACTCACTTGTTTCAGTTTCTAAGCTGATGTGCAGCAGAACAGAGTGGAGCTGCTTTGTGTTTATACAAGACAAGTTCATTTGCTTCACAATAGTCAAGAGCCTGCTTTTATTTCTGCACACCTAAATAAAAAATAGATTTTTCTGTTGTTGTCCTAAAAATAAAATTCAACCTAAACCTGTGTCCTGCTTTTACTTTGTATGATGTCCTAAAAATAAAATTCAACCTAAACCTGTGTCCTGCTTTTACTTTGTATGATGTCTCAACCCAGAGAGAGAATTGACGTTTGGTAGACATCTTTTGCTTGCTCAGCAAAATGGAAGGTTAAATTAACAAAGTGACAAATCCTGAAACAGTCATTTATGCTAAAGGAGAAGACACATTAATGGGCCTAGAAGGTGCTGTACAACACCCCACTTAAAGATGTAGTGAGAAGGGCAAAATTTCTTAAAGAACAGAGTCTCTTATTCTCAAATTTGCCAATAGGTCAACACAAAAGCTACTGCATTTTGAGGAACAATAACTGAAAGAAAGAGAAGAGATTAGGCAGAGAAGTGAAGCACAAAAGGCTTCTGAGTTGGAAGTTCATTTCTTTCTACAAAGGAAGAGCTTTGGATTGTCCCCATGTGGAGGATGATAGAGATAAGCAACTCTCTAGTGGTAAGCATCTGGGATGGGAGGGAAGATCATAGGATGTTGTGGGATTCTCTTTGTTTCTTTCTTTAACTGTGTATGTCTCTGCTGTTTTTTTGAAGCTTTTCCAAACCCCAAGGCTTCTGAGGTTCTTGCATCACTAATTTTAACTTTTTTTTTTTTTTTTAACATATATATATATAACAATGTCAGAGCAATGTACGTATGTGTTAACACAGGAGAATATCAATGTTGGGCCCCTAATTAGATTCATTCATATTGATACTGAAATTTTAAAAAGTCCCCAGAACAAATGTGTTCAAGTAGTCATTACTGCCTTTCTGATGGGAAAATATAGCAGTTGTTGCTCAATGTCCTAGTCCTGAGCCAAGAATATCCATAGAATCAAGTCTGATTGAAGCTCAAATAGATTGTGACATAATGAACCTGATTCATCAATGCTGCCCCACTAAGTTTCACTTTATGTCCTGGGAGATCCTTGGAAACTTATTGTATGGTGGTGGTGTCTGAAACTGAGATATAATATTCAAATCAAAGTCTTTAGTAGCAGAAGCTGTTGCACATTACTGGAGAATGACCAAGTAAATATTGGAGTGCTGCCATGTAAGTCAAGAGACAGAGAAACATGTTAACAGAGACAATTTGCTGCAGGGAGCTACTTGGAAAGAGTTTAGGGGTGGGAGGAAAGAGTTTAGGGCACAGGGGAACAAACCCAAACATGCCTTATATTTATTCAGCACTCTGTAGGCCATTCTCCAGTGGCCTTACCTTTAATGTCGAACATTTAATTTTTTTTTTTTTTGTAGACAAACAAGAGCTCAGTAAATGTTCTATTTTCAAGGTCTCTGCTCATCCCACTCGTCATGTATTCTTTGATCAGTGGGAAACTGAAGTAAAAGGCAACGCTTTAGGGCTTGATCCAGAAAGCTAGATAATTTTATTTACATGAAAAGAAATAGACAAATGTATGCTTACAGGTAGGGGCTGTACATGGACATATTTAAAAGATAACTTTGGAAGTGTTAACTTGTCTATATGTGAAAGCTGCTCAGACAACTCTTAGCTAATGAGGTAAAAGAAAACAGTAAAATTGTAATTATCAGCATGGATGGGAAGGGAGTCACTCTTTTGACATCTGATTTATAGGTAATTGGTATAGCAATTGCTTGAAAACTGTGTTGAATTGTATTTTATTTCAGTATCTTTAATGATTTTAGTGATTTCTATCTAGAGGACAGGATTTGAAATCAGAACTCAAAATCCAATGATTTTTTTTTTTTTACACTTCCATAAGAAATTAGGTCTTCTTCAACCAGTTGTTCTGACTTGCTGTCTGTTAAAATGGCAGTTACTGAAAAATGTGGATTTTTTTTTAACCACTGGGACTTAAAAAGGGCTATAATTTCTCAAAATGCCTAATTAAGTGTGAAATTTTGAAATATGTTATATTCCTCCAATTTAATTTTCTATTGAGATGTGCATGTGTAGCATAATGTATCTTCATAAAGTTTAAATAAAGGTTGATAGATTAAATACAAAAGTAGTTTAGAATGTCTCATCAATCATGAAAAAAACATGGCAAAATCTTACTAGTTTATTTCATTAAACCAAAGTTTTTTACAAGACTTCACTTGTATAGACAATTATGTACATCAAATCTGCTGTTACCTAGATCATGATGAACAAAATGTTCAGAAGATTAAGTTACTTCAGTGGTCATTGTTGAAGTCAAGTGTTTGAGTTCAGCTAAGAACACATTTCTATGACCTGTGTTTTATATAGTTTCAAAGCGGCTGAACTTTGTTACACTCCAGCTGTTCTCCATTTCTATTTTCTACTGGCTTACATGCATTTTCAATGACCTTATCGTATACCAGGAGGTGTTTTTCTACCTGTAGATCTTGGTTTCACTGTCTAAGGACTATAATTGCTTTGTTTATGTCTGGAGTAGCATAGGTAAGATCCAGTGCTGCAACTTCTTCAGGCTACAGCTTACTTTTTTTTTTTTTTTCCACACAATATAAGTAGTTGTAAGTTATTCTAAGTTACAATTTGCACATATTTTCACACAATCATTGCCTATCATATCCTCACTGAGTGCAGCTGTTAATAGCTCGTCATTTGCTACATACAGTGACATGACTGATAAAATATCAAAGTGGTCTTTCAAGATTTAAGGCTATATGCAATGAAACTATAAGCTGTATACATTCAAGGGAATTATGCATGCCCACAGATGAATATGATTTACAAGTACATGGATTATTATGAGTGATAGAAAACAACATAAAATTAAAAAAATGTTGTAAATGAAATGCAAGATAAAATATAGAAGATCTGTCGTTTGCCATGCCTACTTGTTGGTGGTTTGGTGTTTTTATTTCCCCCCTCTCCCCCCGCCGTTTTTCTACTTTTTTCAGTCCTCACTATCAATTCCACTAATTTTTGTGTTGTAATGTTACATCCTTATTTGTAATTTGGTTGAATTTGGCAGCAGATGCAGGACACAGGTAGGCCCTACCTTGACGTTTTGGTTTGGAAATACCGAATCTTGATGAAAACTGTATTTATTTGCTTATTCACTGTCATTATTATTGTAGATACATGTCTGTATGGCTTACTGAAATTTTTTGAACACTATTTTCCTTTGATAGGCAGTAATTTTTCAGATACAATTTTTAAGGAAAACTTGGTATATAGAACAGTGACTTTTCACTATTTTTTTCCTTTTTTTTTTTTTTTTTCCCCCAATCAATAACACTATTGATTTTCTTCTGCTAAACTGCAGTGACCAATGTCCTTTTGTCAATACGTTTACTGAAATTCCAGTGGGACCTAACATGAGGAATATTTTGACAACTGGACATAAATAAGATTCAAGATTGCGAAGCTGTATTTTATCTTGGCAGCTGCCCTGATTAGTTTCATAGGAAAATGGTTTCAGTTCTATGCGTAAGGAAGAAGAATGTGACTGGACTATAGAATGGTTTTGGATTTCTTTTTCTTTTTCTCCCCCGCTTCCCTCCCCCCCACTTTGTTAGATTTGAGACTTGCACTTACACGGACTGCTTTTGTAAAATGCCTTGATATGATATTTCTGGATTTTTAAGAGTATATAGAAAGAGAGGAAGGTGGATTCAGCTACCAAAATAAACTTTTTGTTTTAATAAATACTTTGAGTTACTGAATCTGTAACCTGCAGGGTAATACCATTCAGTGGATTGTCAGGGTTCACATGATTCTGTATGTAATTACCTTGGTATTATAATTGCTGTCTGTAACTGCCTATGCTGGAAATGATGTAAGTTTCTGACCGGGGGGATGTTTTTACGTTATTGCATTATTCATGTTTAAAGCAAGTTTGTGAGGAGTAGAACTGGAAAGAGAGAAAACAAGGAATTTAGATTAAAGCCCTTTCTAGAAAAAGAAATTGAATTTGGATTTTTTTTTTTTCATGACAGAACTGTTATGAGGCAGATTAAAACAAATTCTATCCTATAGAATCTTTATTTTTGCTCAGAAAAAAAAAAAAAAAAGAGAGGATTTGGGAAAAAGTCTCAACCTCATGAACACTTCCTTAAAACAATGTGTTTTAGAACAAAACCCATGTCATTGTGAGAGCCTCCAAACTTATGTATTACATTGCAAAATAACAACAATTTAGGGAATGAGATTACAACACTAATCAGTATGCCATGTAGTTAAATGTGGTTTCAACATGCTTGTGGACTGGTTCTTGATGATTTTCTGAAGAGGAGGAATACGCTTATTCAAATTTCAGGGGAAAGGTCATAGAATTTGTAAGATTAGAAATCTAGCAGATTCTACATATCTGCACTAGCAGAAATCCCTGTTTTAAGTACTTTCAAGTAAGCGTATAATTCAAATTAACAGATATTCTGACTTTTAATCACTTTTTCTATTCAAGTTCACATAGTGAGTAAAGACTTCTAAATGATTAATAAATGTTTCAATAAGCAATAATTAGCTGTTGTGCAGCAAATTAATATGTTAATTCTTATTTGAAACATTACCATCTTGTATTTTCTCCTCTTTTGCCCTAAATTGTTTGTACCCCATACGACTTTTGTCAACCACATAATTCTAAAATTCATCATTCAAATTCAAAAATAGAAAACAATTTACAGCAGTTCTAAAACACTTAAACACTGGCTCCTGAGATTTTAAAGGTTTTTTAAATTCTGATTTACCACTTTCCAAAAGAGCTATCCATTCTCTTAATTATTTCGAAGTTAAAAAAATAGATACAGTATTCCAATCACAATAAGACAGAGATATATTTAATATTAATTAAAGGTAGAACACATTTTTGTAGTGTAAGTATCTGAAAAGGATATACCCCATTACCTGATCTAGCAGTTGCAGCAAAGAAATCAAGAATTAAGAAGAAAAGGAAGGATATGTTTCCTTACAAATTAATGGTCATATTTTAAATGCTATATAATATTTTGTAATAATGATGCTATTCCTCTCATTTATACATTAAATATTTATACTAAAATAAAACTACTTATATTATTTCCCCTGTTTGCTGCACGTCCACAAAGAGGTCTCAATTATCTTTACTAACATAATTTATTTTTACAAAAGTTCATTTTATGGCTTGACTGTCAACAGCTACTAAAAGTGTCTTGGACTGAGTGCTTGTTCTGTGTGAGGTAATTAATACTGGTCAGAATTATACTCTGGACATATACAAAATAATCACAAGCTCTCTGAATCTCTCAAGAAGAGGTAGTAGCTTAGCTGAAAAAAAAAAATCATGGAATTTTATAGTAGTTTTAATGCTTTGTAACTTGGCTGCACTGTCTTAGCCCACAGCATCATTCCTGAATATATTAAGCTCCTGAAAGATTTAATGACTGAGTGAAGATTTTAGATTAAATTGCATTTTATCACATTCATGTGTGTAATTGTGTGAGCACGCACAGCCTTGGTTGCAAAGAAGAGCTGAAAACCAGGCCTGAGTCATCAAATACCTTTCTATCAAGACTCTGGCAAAAGATTTTGAGAAGAGCAGTGTCTTATTCTACACAAGGTTATCAAATGCATTGTTTATTATTTCTCTCATTCTCTCCAATGAGGTCTACAGCTTCCTCACAAGGGGAGGAGGAAGGGCAGGTACCAAACTCTTCTCTTTAGTGACTGACAGAACCTGAGGGAATGGCAGGAAGATGTGCCAGGGCAGGTTTAGGTAGGACATTAGTAAAAGGTTCTTCACCCAGAGGGTGGTGAAGCACTGGAACAGGCTCCCCAGGGCAGCAGTCATGGCCCCGAGCCTGTCAATATTCAACAAGAGACTGGACAAGGCCCTCAGATACATGGTGTGAATCTTGGGGTTGTCCTATGCAGGGACAGGAGTTGGACTCGATGATCCCTGTGGGTCCCTTCCAACTCAGGACATTCTATGATTCCATGACTCTAATTTATATTGCCTCTTGCATTTTGTAAAGCCATTAGGAATGCTGTCCGAAATTGATAATGAGCCATACAACTCTTCTAATTTAAAAATGGGAAGATACTTTCTAAGTAAGAAAGTTCAACGCTGCTTTTTTTTTTTTAACTTTCTTTTTTTTTTTTTTTCCAAGGAGGGCTAGCTTTAACTTGTGCAGCAGCCTGAATCTCCAAGATTTAGGACAGTGTCCACCACCTGCACTGACTGTTGACATAAAACAACAACATGCTTCTGCTTGGTCTGAGCTGCAAAATGCATGCTCACATTCTTGCCTGGCTCATTTACTTACTTCCATAGATATAATCTTTGGAAGAAAAGCTGTCTTTGCTTTCGCCTGTGAACATATACTACCACTAATGTGAATACTTAAAACATGCAGTTAAGCCCAGCTTCTTTTGGATCAAGAGGGTGGAGCTCTTTGGATCCAGTAGCAAGTCTCTTTTTCTTCTGAATGATTGCATTCATTCTGTACCTAAAGTAAGACAGACTAGCCCCTGAGCCACTGTATTTTACCCTAGTGTCCTCATTTTGTAATAGATAATATACCATTAAAGAATTCCAGGAGAAGAGCACTGGGTGCCTTTTTTTCCCAGCCTGTGAAGCATTGCAGTGTAGTTTGGTAGAAGCATGGAAAGAAATTTCACTTGGTCCACTGCTGCTATTTTCCATCCTTCATACACTGCTTAAGAGGTGTAAAACAACAAAGAAATAATAAAAATCTGGCCTTTTTTTTTTCATGGTTTCTTGTGGAAAAAAAATCACTTATGAACACCTGAATGAGTCACATGAATGGGGAATAGATACAGACGTAGTCTGATCATGACTGAAAACAAATTGAAACTGCCAAGGATATAGTCTTGGTGTTATTCTCCTAATTCAACACTTGTTCATATGCCTGTTGAAAAATGTTGAAGACGGAAAACTGTTTCTCTGCAGAGATTCCAGCATTCACTTTAGAATTTTAGTGATACTCCTTAAAAAAGACAAACAGGCAAATGTGCTTGTGATGGTTTTTCATCATTCATAAAAGAAAAGCCAATAATGAAAATATTTATTTGATGTTTTATTCATGAGCTAAATGTTATAAATTAGTTGCTGTAATAATATAGTTGTATACCTTTCTGTATGGTTCCAAGTTTATTTTATTTATAGTCATGAAAGATACAATATAATGATGCAAAGAGGGATGAGTGATTAGCATAATGGATGTACTGATCAAACAGCTTCTTCAGAAATTTTCTCTCTCTACTTTCAATAACTATAATTATTTTTTTATTCAAAGTAAATTGCAGCATCAGAAGGTACACCCTTTTGGTGGCTTTTGCATTTTGTTTCAGATGAAACGTCTGACAATAAACAATGTTGTTCCCCTGTGCTCTTATTAAATACAAGTGAGTTTTCACATTTGTAATATTTCATGGTCATTCAGATGATAATCTTTAAGTAGTTTAGAAAAAATAAAGATTTTGACTAAAATTTTGTTTTAATGTATAATACAAAACTTTATTTTCATAAAGAAGTCTTTTGACAACAAAGCATTTCCTTTAGTCTGAAACATTTTTAGTTTTAGAGAATAGATTAAAAAGAAATGAGATAATCAAATGAGTTAATTTTTTTCAAAATTAACTTTATGAAACAAAAAGTGTCACTGACTTTTTCCCAAGTCAAGTTCCTTCTAATAACTTCTATTTTATTCACTGTCTGCTTAAACTGGTGGAATCAGAATCCATTCCTATTCATAACCAAATGAGGAAATAAGTATGAACCTAATATTCCTCCCAAGCCATCCTTTAATCCTCACAACCGATAAAACACAATTCAGGAAAAAAAAAAAAAAGCCTGAAAAATAGTTTGTTATTGTGGATTTCACTTCTTAATTGTTGCATAGGGCCACCTCACTGCCTGGTTTGTTGCATTCAAAATAATGTTCATGTGTTCAAAAATGAAAGTACCAGAGAGAAAGTGACTTATTATTTCCACTGTGGCTTAATTAAGAGGAAAGGCTTTTGATTTCTATGGTTTGCTTTTAATAACCCCCTTGTCAGTACAGTACTGAAAATAAGTTACAATGTAATTTTTCCCTGTATCAGTTATAAATAAGCTAACAGAAAAAATCTGGTGAGGGGGAGCTAAGGAGTCATAACAGCATATAAAAAGGAGGATGAAGCCCTTTTTGAGGCAGATTTCCTTATCTTATAAAGTTAATTGAAGTGGGTTCTAGATCCTGCAGAATCAGATCTATAGGCACTCAAGATGAGCCCAACATTAGTAACTTTATACTAAGTTGTGCCTGATGTTACATGAACTTCATGAAACTGAATGAAATTGCTTTCATATGAACCTACAATTTGCCGAATGTAGGAGTTTCAATATCTGGTTTTAAAATCTGGCAGTTTATCCTTTTACCCCAAGGACTTATGGGTTGGAACAAACTACCATCTGGTCCTTGCAAGTCAATCTATGAAGCAGATTATGCAATTTTGAATATAACATTTCTGCAAAAGAGTTCTTAATTTTTCTTTGTTTTTCAATTTTTCAAAGATAAAGTGTTCATGATCATATTTTAGTGTCAGAATCTCAGATGAAGATGAATCCTCTTGGATGAGTTACTTGGCAACAAACTTCTTCACAACATAGTTTCTCTTTTGTCCTCCATTTTCCTAATTTAATCTGGCTTAAATTCAAATATCTTCTCTATTTATCTATCTTGAGTATCCTGTCTTTGCAGGTTAGGGAAATGCTTTTTGTTCTTCTTCCAAATGGTATGAACAATCAGAGTAAGTAAGAATGTTGCCATCTTTCTAATGCTTATATTCCAAAAGAGTAGGAAGACTTCCCAGGATATTAATTGCTCATAGCTGAATTGTGAATGGAATTCATAATCAGTTAAGACTTTTAGTTTTCAGAAAATCTTTATTAACTCTGCTGTAATATTAATTGAAGACCATGGTGTGGTGGTATTGACTGGACATCCATATGACTTCCTTTTTGCTAAAGATGTTTCTTATCCAAAAAGAATCTCCATTTAAACAAGTAATTTAAAAATGTCAATGTGATTAAGCTGTGCCTATTGTGTCAACATAGTCTAACAGCTAAGGCAGAGAGATTCAGAAGACTTACACGTTTTTCTCAGTTTAGGCTTGGGCTGACAGGGTGTCTTTGGGCTATTTACTTTTCCTCTCTGAGTCAGCTTTCTCACCTGCTGGAATTTCTGTCCTTCTTTTGTGAAATAGTTACTAATCTGCAAGGGAAAGGTATTATGTAAATCACAGTTATCTAGTTACAGTATTATTTGGTGGGTTAAAGTCACAGAACTACATTTCAAACTTCATATTTGTAGTCTTGGTTCTATCAAAGTACCATACATTTTCCAATTGAACATGCAAGATAGGTGATCTGGAAGTATATCTCATAAACCACAGACACATCTTACGAAATATGCGGTGTTATTTCTCACACTGGCTGTGCTTTGAAATGGCATTTCCCAACCAAGACCACACAAAATCATGGTGAGTAAAACAAGAGAAAGGGGAATAATGGTCTGATGGATCAGAATCTGTATGGATTCTCCTTCATGGTGGAAAGTCTTTAGAACTTCTCCATGTTTTCTGAGCTACTAATTAAAGTAAAACTTAGTTTCTTTAACAGTGTTTTTATATTCCTAGTTAAAACTCGTTATCTGCAACTATATTTGTGTATGAATACACACAAACCTGTATCTAGATGACTTAGAGATGCTGAGCAACTTAATATTTGTAGGCATTTCCTTAATTATCAATCAGACAGTAAGAACAAAAACTATTGACTTTTTCCTTCAGACAGTAGAGTCCAAACTCCTCAGGTGATATTCAGTCATCAGGTTGTGGTTCTTAAAGGCAGTGCTACCTCTGTTTTTTGTTCCATGGATTTTTTGGGGGAGAGAGGATGCTTTTTGTGGGGGAGGGAGGTTGGGAAGTAGAGGGGAGGGTAGCGCAGGCTACCTTCTTATATCTCTTGGCGTCTTTCAGTGATCAAAGTGCCCTTAGCTCTGATTCTGTTAGAGGAAATGTGGAGCGTCTTTGTAGTACTTCCTAGCATGCTGAACACTGAACACTACTTACAGCAATGCCAAGAAAAGGACAAACCCTTTTAAATTTTACTTTGGAGGCTTAGCACAGGCATGCAGAATTCTGCCCATCAGTTCTGTCTGGAATGGTGAGAGTAGGTTGAATCTGTTTGGTTGCCTTTTAAACAGGCTAGTAAGTTATTATTAGCTTTTCTTGTGAGAGGTCGTAATGGAGAAAAAGTAAGGGAAGTTATTAAATGCTTTGGCACCAATTTCAATGCAGTGAGAATTACAGGTGGTTAGATCATAATATTGCTGGAAGGGAATTCAAGAGGCTATTCAGTTAGTGTCCCTCCACCTACTGCAGGGAAGGGTCAACTACATTTAAGTAGAACCTGAGAGACATCTGTGCAGACTTGTCTTAAATACCTGCAGCACTGGAAATGCCACAACTATCTCAAAAGGTGTGACCCAGGCTTTACCTTACTGCCATATTATTAATATGGTTTTGTTAATATCTTTTTCATTGTAATTTAAGCCAATTGCTGTTTTTCATATTCACATGAATATGATATTAGGTTAATTTCTTGCCCTTTCCTGAAGTGTTTAATTAAGCAAATACTTACTTTGTTTGTTCTCTCCTTGGCTCTCAGTTTGTGTCCTTCAGACTAAACTTTTCCATCTCTTTATTCAATATTCTGTAATAGATAATTCTTTAAAGACCTCTCATATTTGTGCCTCTCCTCTGGACTTCCTTCTGTCACCTTTCTTGAAATATGTTGCCTCAAGCTGAACAGAAAGTACTTCCACTTTGTCCTTACCAATGCTGTCTAAATCAAAAGATTATTGCATTTGTCTTTTGTTTAGATGTGACAATCCAAGGTTTAGTTGGCTGATTGCAAAAGCATGACTCCGCTGACTTATGTTCTGCTGCTTATTAAGATAACTACTATATCCATCTCTCAGAGTGATTTTCTACTCAATTATTTCAGACCATGTATTTATGTAGATGCTATCTGTCCTTTAGTAAGTTCTACATCTCTGTTAAATAACATCCAATTATTTTTCAGGACGTGTCTCCAATTTGTCAAGTTCAATTCTGTCTTTCAACATATTTGTAATCCTAATTTCATGAATTCACCACCCAGTCTCTTAATGAAAATATAGAATGAGTATGAGGACACAGATGCACAAGGAATAGAGCTCTGCAGAAATCTGTTTGCCATCTAGTTCACAGGGAATCATTAAGAACCATTCTTGGAACACTGTTTTCCTCAGTTCCACATCTAAAATATTAAGCCAGATCATGATTTTACAATTTGCTTAAGAGAATGTTATACATAAAACCCCTCAAAATACATGACATCTACTGATTTTTATCTCTCCAGGGTGCCAGTTTTTCTGCTGTAAATAATATTCTTTTGACCTGATTTTTATTGATAAATTCCTGTTCGCTGTTCATTTTTTTTTTTTTTTTGTGTATTTTGGTTACACATCCTTTTTTTTTTTTTTCCCAGATTATTTTCTACAATTTGAAATTAAGGTATCAACTCAATAATCCCTTACTTATTTCTTTCCCTCTCTTTTAAAGTATAGGTTTTGAATTTTTATTTTGCCGTCCTTCTCAGTTTCTCAAAGATCTGTAGTTTCATCCATCAGCTTTTTAAGTTATCAAGTGCATTGGGCTAACATGTTTTGGAATAATGAAAATTATCTAAACACTTTCTTATTTATTTCTTCCTCAGTCAAGAACAAGATTTTACTCTTTTATTCCTGGTATTATTTGTGATAGTCACTTTATCAGACTTGATATTTTCCTTAAAAAAGCACTGAAAAAAAGTTCTCCTTTTCTGCTCAAACCAACACTTCCTATATCCTGCCACATGTTACTAATGTTCTTACAAAAGAAATAATTTTGATTCTTCACATCTTTAGTTAGTTAGGTCTGTTATGTGCTTTTACTTTTCTGATTTTGTCCATACCTATTTTGTCTTCATTCTTGATGATCTGACCTAGCTTCCACTTTCTGCTAACTTCCTTCTTGTGTCTGAGATCCAAAACGAGCTCATTGTTTAGCTCATTTTCTAATATGCTCATCTTTCCTCCACAGTGGGATTGCTTGTAGTTGTTTCACAAAGGATGCTTTGCTGAAGAACTGCCTGCGCTTTATCCCACACCTCCACAAGCTGGACTCCCTTTTTTTTTTTTTTTTTTTCAGTTTGTCAAAATCTGCCTGCCTAAGGCAATGGTTATTGTTTGGCTGCTATTCTCTCCTGTCTTAAGAAGCTATTCTTCTCTCTTGTCCCAAGGAGTTTTTTATGCCGTTATTTCCGAAATCATCTTTCTTCTGCATATTTAACTAATTTCATTTTACCAGTTAAGAATGAAACCTCAAATGAACTTCCAGTAGATCCATTCTCTATTTTTTTTCTTTTTTTTTCTGTGATAAATCAGACCATAGAAATTTTTACAAAACCTTGAAAAAGCAATTGTGCTGTTCTGGGTTCCCTTCCTAACAGTTCTTTATGAGAGCTATTTAGGAATTAGTATGGTAAGTATTCTAGCAGTGTATACAGTTCATGGAATATTGTTGTTGTATTGTTTTGTTTTGTAATGTACTAGATTGACATCCTTGGAAACTGAATTTTATTTTCAGAGTAGGCATGACAGCCTACATTTCTTCACCATTGCTTTAAAAAATATGTTCAGATCTTAATAAAGATCCCAATAGTCCTAAAGCCAAATATCATTAGTTTCTATACATTACCCAAAACCATCTCCCTTTCTTACACAAAAACTATTGATCTGTTGATTCCGCACTCTACTGAACAAGTCTGCCTGCCTTTGTGCCTAAATTCACTATGCTTTCAGCTCCTATGCTTTGTGGTGATTACTTCAATTGGTGCCTGAAGTTTCTAGTTTTTGCCTAGCATAGCTGGCAGTATGCATAGTGGTGCATACCTTATATTTACTTTTTTGGAGGTGCAGATATTTCTTCTTTATATCTAATCTAAGTATACCCCTACCCCTTGTCCTATCACTACATGTGCTTGTAAAAAGTCCCTTTCCAGTTTTTTTGTAGGCTCCCTTTAGATATTTGAAAAATGTTATATGGTCTCCCCACAGCCTTCTCTTCTCCAGGCTGAACAACCCCAACTCTCTCAGTCTGTCCTCACAGGAGAGGTACTCCAGCCCTCATATTAGGGAACAGCACAGTAGGCAGAGTTGTCTTCATGTTTTTGTGTGGGAGTAAAGAGATTTCTTCTACTTAGTTTACCCCTGCTTTGTGTAAACATAAGCAACTTCACTGCAGACACTCCAGTGTATACAAGACATGAGAGATGAACTTGACAACATGTTTTTGGGAAATATGAGAACCCAGTATGACCTATTTCACACACAAATGTGCCTGCACGTGCACACAATTTAAATATCCCTTCTTTTGTGAAGTGAGTGAAGTATTATTTCCAGATCTGGAGGTAGGATAGGAAAACGACCGGTTTGAAATGATTTTTTAGCACAGCTTCAGTGATGTCGTGTGCTAAAGGTTTACACTGGATCTCCAACTGCTAGCTGTAGAACTGACTCATAACACTGTTGAGAATCAGAACCCTGAATTGAATTTGATACAAGAAGAGGGTGCCGGGTGGTCCTTCTTGTGGTCAAATTCTGACATCTTTCAACAATGAGATCAAAATCTAGTTGTTCTTCCAGGTGGCTAAAAAGAAACTTCTGACACAAGGCAATGATATGATGTTTTTACCTGGACAGGCTAACTCTTTTAAGTTCTGGTGCTGTTTAATTACTGTTTGTACAATGATAAAAGAAGTTTTCAAATGTAATGATAGTTTTACCCCAGTATCAATAAATTATGAAGAAGTAATTATCAAAATTTTCAAGTCTGTTTTTCCTTGTATCATTTGATGATTAAATTAGAAGTCTCTATATTTGTTAGTTAGGGAATTAAAACTCTACAGATGGAAGGTGTTGACTCACTTTTTTTTTCACTTTTCAGGTGAGATAATTAGGTTTTCTACTAAATTTTAGTCACAGGTAGACTTATTGTACTTATTGAATTGGTGCTATGAATCAATACAATAAGGTATAGCACAGATTAATTTTTTATGAATTATCTGCAACAATATATATATGTATAGTAAATATTCTTTATTTCTATTCAAAAAGTGTGGAATTGAGACACCTGTCAAATAAAAAAGTGTTTAAAAATGCTGAAGATGATCTAAAACTGGGAGAAGACAAACACAGAGCATTTTAAATCATTTTAAATAGGATTAATTTTCAGCTACAATATATGCTACAATTTGACACCATCACATACAAAATGATATAAACTCGTTAAACATAATTCCTGTCTGAGACAGTTTCACATTCTGAGTAACACACAACTTCTCAATTTCTTTGTAAAATTGCTACGTTCAACAGCGTGATGACAACCATTTTATCACTATTTTTTATGATACAAATTTTCTTTAGCAACTCTTTTTCAAGTAAAATTCAAATGTCCTCAGAGCCAGAAACGGAGGTGGTATAATTTCTGTAACTGATTTTGTTAAGTTAAATTTTAAATTTTATTTAAGACTACTTTGTTCTTATTGGGGTATGTGTTACAGTTATGCGACTAAAAGCATATGCTCTGTTACAACTGCTATTTCTAATGTTTTTCTTTGATCATCACCTGAGCTATAAGACAGCATGACTGTTTTATGTTGCAATCAGTAGGAGATAATCCTGCCCAAATCAAAATTCACTTTGTGTTTCTAATTTACTAGATTTCAGTAAATAAAAGAGCAAACTGGTGCAGTATTCCTCTATACTGCCTTTTTATCTGTATTTTCATCTCCAGACTTCACCAAGCCAGCCCAATATCAACATCATGTTGCAGACTTTTACATGATTTCCCTGCTTGCTGCTACATTATCTTGTAACTCTGTGTTTTACATCTTCAAGTTCCAGACTTTTTTCAAGGGCACAGTAAACTTGAAATTACCAAGAGAATGTGAAGTTTTAGCTGAACTGAAAGCCTGAATCCCTTGCAATGCCCACCAAGAGTGGTTGAAGCTGACTACAAATGGAGACATTCAGTATTGCAAAGAGTTGTATTCCTGACCTACATTATTTTGTACATGTACTTTTTCATGACCTACTGTGTTCAGCCTCATGGATTTTATAGGGCTCCATAAGAATGGAGACCTGGTTGTTAATTCCCTGTTGTGAGTTACTTGAGATGCTCTTCCTGAGTATGCTGCTGTTTCTTGATACCTTGTTGCCGTTTAGGGAGGAATTAATTCTGAAGAAATAAATGAAATAGAGAACAGTGAATATCAAGAACTAATTGGCCCAGACAGACTATGTGCAACCAGACTAAACAGTCAAGAATGGAAACAGAGGAACAGGACAGATGAAAGCTTGCCAGATAGAAGAGGGGAAAGGGCCAAAGGCTTGGGAATGCTTGGATTGTTTTTACACCTGTCCTGCACCCCACACTTTCTTCTGTTATTTTCATATGTATGGCACATTTTTACCTTTTTCTCAGTGGAAAATAGAAGTACCAGCATTCTGGGGGTGGTGGTGGTGTGGGGGGAGTGGATTTTGTTCTCTTTCCAGTTACAGCAGAAACAAAACCCTTATTTTGAGACCCTCCTTTTGAAATACTTGCAGAATAATTTTACAGATTAAAGTGATTTAGCCAGAACTTTTGAGAAGGTTCTGAACTTATTCAATTTAGTCCCCTAAAGACTTTAAGACTGGCTCAGCAATCTATGAAACTCCCTTCTCTTATCTTCTGTCCTGTACATAAATATACATGGATGCAAGAAGTTTCATATTCATCTTACACTGTAATATATAAGTGCCAGATTTGTAGGTGTATGCAAATGTTATATATACATAATTTTAACAAAGTTCTTGAGGGACTATTTTTTTTGAAAGAACCCTCTAGTGGAAGAGAATGATTTTATTCACAATATTAATAGTCTCCTCAGTTCTATCGTATTTTTTTCTTATTTCTGTCAATAATATAATGCTGGTTTCACAGCTATGATTCAGAGAAAGCCTAATGAGCCCTTTGAGGACACTTTCCCTTCACAAAATTTTTAATACAGCCCTTCAGTAATCAATTAAAATTTCATTTGTTATTCTCCACTTCAATAGGGACCAAGTAAAAGCAATTTACTTGCTCCTGGGCTGTTGTGGTTTCTTAACTGTAATGACAACATATCATGACAAGGAAAGGCTTCTTGGATATCTGTGTAGAGACTGGCATTTTCTCATGGGAAGTGCTGACTACTAGTTGCTTTCTGATTCCCTGGACCTGCTCCCAGATTACTGTCTGCCCACAGCCATCCTGTGTTTATTAAAATATCATAACTAAAAGATCCACTCTAAGAACCTTCTGAGGGGTTGAAACTGCCCTTGAACTGTGCTATAATCCTAAAAAATATCTGTCTTTGTGTAGGTGGCGGCCAAATGCAAAGGAAACTGATCTACTTGTGCTGTGCTTACCATCGTCAGGAATGGACAGGACATGTATGTGGAGTGCTGGAAGCCTTGAATTAAATACGACACCTTCAAGGCACTGGGGTGTCCCATGACAGTTAAATGATTTGGGGTTCCCTCCCCAAAATACAAAGCCTAGTATAACAGCTCAGAAAATGTGGGATATATTGCAGAAGAATTCTCAACTTCCAATTTTAGTTTTAGTGTTTATATGAATACAAACATCTGAATTATGTACAGACTTCTGATACAAATGGTCTGACATGCTTGTGTATACATACAAAGGTGTACACCTATATGTGACCCTAGCATATTGATGTATCCTGCAGCATAGCTATTTCTTCAGTGTGTATTTTCAGGATTCTGGCAAATTTGGGGATTTTGGCCGTGTGCCATATTCCTGTAGCTGTGAAGCTGGCTTCCCCCAGAAAGATCAGCAGCCTTCTCACCGAGAGTTCTCTGGTAACACTGGGAGTAGATGGACAAGCAGTGTGGAGAAGAGACATTATTTTCAGCAGTTCTGCCAGAAATACTAAAGTTACACTTGTTCTTTTTCCAAGCATGAGTTGAGTGCATTATCATCAGAGGATTCAGTGGTGGACCAGAAAACAAAGCTCCAACTTTTAAAAAATAAAATGTATATTGAAATAATTTATGTCCAGACCCAAGCGCTGAGAAAGGTATAGTGTAAAAAATATAATGTGACTAAAAAAAAAAACAGTGAAGAAATTTAGTTGGCTTAAATGTTCTTTCTTGGTCTGTAAAGTATGATGCTAAGCAAACAAAATAACTCTAGTTAGCAGATTAGTTTGTGATTATTTGCACATAAGGATACACAGCTCAATGTCTCTGCTTTCAACTCTGCTCACTTTGGCATGCACAACTGCTGTAAAATGAAGCCCATGCCATCTACTGCAACCACTCAAGGCAAAGATCAGCACAACAGATCAAACAATAGAAGGGGCCTTTAGTTAAAGGTCAGAAAATGTCATAGTAAAAACCTTGGAGATTCTTTCAAGCAGTTACAAAGAGAAGTTGTCTTCTGAGCCAATGTTTACTACGGGTTTTATCATGTCTTCCTTCACAACAGATGTAGGCTTTGGTGGTCACTTGGAGTAAATTCCAAATAAAGGTCTTTCCACTTTGTATATCAACTTCAGTTTTTCTTTTGCACAATAACATTCCTGCAGACTGATTGGGCACTTGGGCACATCGTATTCAGCTATATCTTCCAGTGTTTACTAAGCAAAGCCACTGAAATTCCCCAAACCCTTCTTGCTCCCCTGCCTCTTCATGAATGGATTCCTCTCCCAGTATTTAAGTCATACTTCTCTTGTGTGGAACATTCATTTAATGCAGTAGGCTCTACATGTGAATCGGAGTTGGAATATACTTTTCTATCTTAATAAGTAAGATTATAACAGATTGATTAATAAATAGGCTCCAAGTAAATGCCTGTCAATCAGATGGTAACAATCTTACTGTAATGACTCTTTTGAGTCTCAGCTCTTTCTGGTATTGGATCACAACAGATTTTAGTTAAAAGTGTCAGCAAATCCTTTTCATCAAGAAGTTCTTGTGACAAAATTAAAAAAATAGAATCCAGAAATGCAGTTGCTGCTGCTCATTTGTGATACAAAATTGACATATTTATCACTAATTCTTTTGTCTTTAGGAAATTTTAGAATAGGAATATGTATTACAATAATGTTAAAATCTAGAAAATATACTGGGTTGTTCCTGTTTCTTTTGCTTTTAAAGGCATGAATATTCTATTATGTACAATGGGTCATACCATGTACTCTGCACCGATACTTTTCTTCCTAGTCACCATGTTCTTAGAGCGGACATAGGGCATGAGAAAGGTGGGGAAACACTGTTTAATAAAATACTACTGTGGAGTTGAATTTATGATGTGTACAAGCCTGTTTTTTTCCATTCTTACTCGGACAAAACATAATCTAACACAAGAGGGTCTTTTTCTGAATATATGGTATAGAATCAGTCTCTTATGTGTGCATGTTTGGACTTCAAGCCTTTAATATACATGCTTATTGCAGCTTGTGTTTTACTTGCAGTGTATCCATACTGGATGGTAAAAAGTGAATTGTGGTTCTTTAGTTCTTGAGTAATAATTGGAGAACAAATAATATAAGGCAAGCTCAAAGACATCTTTATGCCAAAGTCCATAAATGGAGGGTAACACAAATTTTGAGAGGCTTTTAGGTTGATGATGAATTAAGCAATTCAGTTTTTCTTGATTTGTACTTCTGTCCCCAGATGAAAACAACCATAAGAACTCAAACAATTTTTAAACAAGCCTGTGCTTTTTGAATGCTATGCAGACCTATTGGAATGGCCCACACTATTTTGTCACAAATGACAAATGACTTAGTATTATATTTATACCCTTGATCCTGGCACAAAAAATGTAATTCCACTAGAAAAAAAACCATAAATTTGGTATTCAGACTCTCTTGAATCACTCTTTCTACCCCAATCACTCCATTTTGTACCTCAGCATAGTCTCTGTGCTAAGTTTTGAGGCAGTCTTCATGTTGAGAACAGCATTTGGGATACTATTTCAGTCTTGTTTTCCAAGATGCATGTGGGAATTTTTTAGAGCTCCTTTAGAGTAATTTGGTCTTTTTTTTTTTTTTTTCCATGGAGTATACAACGGCCAAAACAGGTGACAGCACAATACAGGGGCAGAGTAGGGATTCTCTCACAGTGTACTGAAGACACTAGTGAAAAAATGTCTTTTGGCAGAGCCTATTTCCCGATCAACTGACCGCTGATTAGAATATTTTTCCCCCTTTCAGGTGAGGTGTGATAACATTAAGAAGGAAGAAATTTAGCTTTGCTTCTTGCTAATGTGTTACTAGAGTATGCTGAAAAAGTTATTAGTTGCTGCTGTGCTATTATACTAATAAATATGCTTCTGATGTTCTGTTACTACTCTATGACATTACATTAACAGATGATAGTGTTATATTTCGATAAATAAATAAATATTTAAGTATTTCTCTCTAAATACTCATACAAGACTGCTCACAATAATATGGAACACCTTACAAAGGCTGTTTGAAGTGAAGCTAATTAAGTAAGTAATTATTTTCAGCTTTGTCAAAATAAACTGCAATTTGGAATCTGGGTGAGTTTATTAAAAACTCATTGCATTTTACTTTTGAAGTTCTGTTTATTTGGCATTGTTCCCTTACTCATTGATGTTTGCAGCTGATTTTGGGCTTTCCTCACCCAATTCAAGACAAAGCTCCCATTAGAGTGATATTGGTGGGCTGCTGAAACCTGCACGTTACTTTCCCTATAGGGTAGTTTAGACCAAAATCTGAAACTATGATCTATGTACTGCAGCTGATTGAAGTCTGCTCTTCCCGCAGATGAAATTGTGCTAGTGAGTGTTTATTGAGCCTAGATTTTTGTAAGACTTTCATTTTATTATAAGCCTTTCATACACTTTCTGTGAAAGTGTTATGTTTTATATAGAAAACATTGCCATGGTTTCAGCTGGGATAGAGTTAATTTTCCTCCTAGTATCTGGTATAGTGCTGTGTTTTGGATTTAGTTTGAGAAGAATGTTGATAATACATTGATGTTTTAGTTGTTAAGCAGTAAATGACTTTTCAGATTCTCACGTTGTGCCAGATGTACAAGTAGTGGGGAGGCAGCACAGCCAGTATAATTGACCCAAACTGGCCAAAGGGATATTCCATACCATATAAAGTCATGCTCAGTATATATTTCTGGGGAAGCATTAAATCACAACAAGAATTTAAACAGGGGTGTTGAAAGCAGTGAAGTCAAAGTGGTGATAGAGGGAAGAACCAGGCCTATTGTGAAAAGCCAGAAAGTATAATTCTACTGGAAGAAGATAGTAGTTACTAATGAATGTCTTCATCTCAAGGTTAAAGAAGTCGAGGATGTACATCTTATTTCAGTACAACACTGCAGTTTTATGGTAGAAAACCAGACACTGCAAATTAAGAGTATCTAGACACACTGATCCCTTCACTGACCTGACAAGAAGATTTAGTAACCACAGTAGCTCTTAGTTGATCTAAACAAAATAGGCCTTAATTACATTTACTTATTTCTTTTTTTTTTTTTTGTCTGTTTGTTTTCTTTATGCTCACTTTGGCTATAATGGAGAAGGGAGAGGAAGCAGAAATAGACCTGAAATTAACAGTCTAACATTTATCTTCTAAAATACTGGCTGAAATAAATTATACTTAAATAATGAGTAGCTATTTTAGTTTTTATTTTCTTTTGGAAGAAGGGAATGTTTGCTTTTCCTAGCACTTAAAAGAAGCAATGGAATAAATAGCATCTATTCTTTTGTCCCTCTAACCTCCATCTGTAACATGTAAAAGCATTCTGACAGCTGAAGAAACACATGACAACCTTTAGAAACTGAAAAGATCTCTCAAGCTGTGTAATGGGATACTGACTCCTTTCTTTATTCTATAAAGTAGCAATCCCAAACAGGACCTGGTTTGTAAGGATCAAGAATGTCTATTGGCTTCTGGAAAGAAATTTTTATTTGTACATAGTAAGGTACTTGTCTCCATGATATCTCTATTGTGTTTTTGTCTACTGGCCCTGCTAAGGAAGGGGCTGCTTTGTACAGGTCATGGACTCACTCCTTTTCTCTGGCATTGTTTTATGCTCTAAGAAGTGTATTAAATTTTCAGCTTCTTCCTATCATCATAAAACTGGACTTCAGAGATTGCTTTTTCTTCTCTTCCTTCCTGCCTTCCCAACCTGAGCCAAATGTAACTTAATGCAAAGTTGATTGAGTTTAACAGGTTCAAAATTTCATACATGTTTTTGTTATTGCATTTAGCTCTGAATATGATTTCTGCACTTCAAATGACTATTATTAAAAGGCAAGTGCATTTCAACAGTCTTCGTCTGATCAGTTGACTAATGTATGACACTTAATGTAGTACGTGTATAGTAACAGTGACAGGAACAAAATAAGACAAGGTGCAGAAGCTGTGAGCTATTCAGAGCTTGTCACAAATCTTAAAGTACCCAACAGTTTTCAATGATCAAGGAAAGGCACTTTATTTATAAGCAGAAATGAAAGAACCATCACTGCAGCATGAAGGAAACTCTGGATAACTGACTGCTATGCTATGATAAAAAAGCCCCCAACAGTCTGTCTGATGTTAAATGTTCCAAGTACAACCAATTGCTGAGCAGATCTGTAGTAATACACCATTGATCATAACAATAGGTGATGGTAACGTAGTGGTGCAGTGAATAGTTTAAAAAAGCCACCAGATGTCAATTGGTGTATTCAAATTTTCTAGCTTTTATGATTCTGTTTGAGACTCTCAGAAACACAGTAATTAATTTTTCTTATTTTTTTTTTCTCTTTTCTTATTTGTCAAACTGTTTTCTCTCATCTTCTTCAAACTCCCAGTGCAACCGAATTTAATATCATTCTGTTTTGTACACACCCTCATTTGTACAAAAAACTCACTGATCTTAGAAAGGTTTTTGAAAAAAAACAACATTTTAAAAGGAAGTGTTAAACTCCTACACATTGCTTTCTTGGTTATTCAGAAACAGTTGGTATTTATTAATTAATCTTAAATCAGCAAAATCTTAAAAGTTGACAATTTACATTATACTGCTAAGGTCACTAAATTTCAAAGAGCGAATCGTAGATTGACTTCGGTTGTAAAACATGAGATTACTCCAGACTAAATACATGTTCAGAATTCTACATTAAACACATTGTTATTTCGAGGTGATGACCTTACATGGATTGCAGGACTGCAATGAATATAATTGGGGAAACGAGTTTCTTTACTGCTCCACAAATAACAGATTTTTCACACTGAAGTTCAATAATTCTGCTTGTTGCTACTGCGTGAATAATCTAGTGCAGAATAACAAAACTCTCATTGAAACAATTTATACTGAATGAATGACTTCATAAGAAAGGTCACATGGGTCTTATTTCTATGGAAGGGGCTCATTGCTCCTGGAACTATCCCAACATGATCAGAATTTTCCTCCTTTAACTGTTGGAAAATAATTTTGAAAAAGGTTTGACTGCATTAAGTTTTACTTTTATTTCTTCCTTCGTATGCCACCCATAATCTTAGTCTAACTAAACCTTACCATTTAGTTGCATGTATCACCTTGTGGTACGTCCTAAGATAACTTCCGTGTTCTTGGAAACCTCTTTTATCTGTTTTTGTGGGATGCTTCCTCATTCCTGCTGACATTCATAATCAAAATAATGCCTGACAGATCCAGATGTGGGCCTACTTTGAGCACCATGTACTTCCCACAAGAGAAAAAGATTATTCAGACTTAGTTTCCTGAGTTTATTCCGAAAGACACTTTAACTCCCTTCACAAATGTAAAGACTTTCAGAATATGGGAGGTATCAAGCCAAAACTTCTATTTTTACTACGTCAGATTTAACTACCCAAGAAATCACTCGTGTTATTACTCCTTGAAAAGTTTTAAGTGCTCACTACACATCTGTCAAACAGATTGGAATATTTGTTTTGAAGAAAACAGCTTGATGGATAGCGGTTTACAGTGTAGGATCCTTGGAGTCAGGTCTCTGATCTTTCTTGTTAAAGATATACTCTGCTTCGCACAGACTTGCATGTAGGTCTCTGCCATCTTTGATCCTGACTCCATGAGACTTTCCATCAGGGTGCTGTGTGGATTGGCTGGCTGCTCCCAATAACACATTCAGCATGGTTGGAGCCTCACTAGCTGGGATCTGCATCCCTGGCTCAGCAAGGGAACAGGGTAGGCCCAGGGGTGGCAGCCAGGGTCATCCAAGAGTCTCCATTGTCAGGCATGCATACCGAATATTTATTAAGATCTCGCTTGTAAGAGAAATTGCTCCATTTAACAAAAGGTCTACTTCACCATAAGATATGACTAAGAAAGTCTTCTTGTCCACAGGTGTGGAGTATCTCAGATTTTCTTGTCCATGTTGAGATCATGGACTCAGTGGTCTTATCCGCATGACCCCCTGCATTTATAGAACATTAGTTCAGTTTCTTGAAAACCAAGAACTTATTTTACCATGTCCGTTTCTTTCAATCCCATATTCCAAGGAGTATTTGAACCTTAGACTTCACAGTTAAAAATAGTAAAACAGATGAGCTAAGCAGTGTTTTTTTATTCAAAGGAAGAAGAATAATTATTAACCTTTGTACAACATGGCAGTTGTTATTAGTGAACAACATCTCTTCAAAAGAAATTGTGACTGGGAAACAAACTTCTCTGAACACAACTATGTCAGATTCATTCAATCCACTCTTGGGACATGGTCACTGAAACACATGAAAGTCCAAGTTCTGAAAATATTTATTTGAATAAATGTGATACATTGCTGCTGAAATCTTTTCTCCAGTTGCACAAAAGCTTTACTCACATGTTAACAGCCATAGCAGTCGTGTAGCTTACTGATAAACTCACTTGTTGGTCATAAAATGTCTGTCAGGAATCACTGGTTCTGTGAAAGTAATATTTGCCTTGTCAAGCAGAACCATAGCTCTGTATTTGGTAAGCAAAGAGTCTATGATGATATTGAGTGGTCTATATTTCAGTGAGGAGGGAATAGTGTAGATGTAGTTATCCTGTTTTCTCTGAAAAACAAACCAAAGGCTTAATTGATGAAGAAGCAATGACTCACAGCTCTAAAGTGTAATGGGAGAAACTTGTTCACTTATTTTCTGAAGCTGCTCTGCATCTGTAGGTGTCTGACTTTATAGGAAATGCTAAAGTGGCAGCCTTTATGCTTGAATCTAAGAGTCCTTTTGAGAATCACAGAATCACAGAATGTTAGGGATTGGAAGGGACCTCGAAAGATCATCTAGTCCAATCCCCCTGCCAGAGCAGGAACACCTAGATAAGGTTACACAGGAAGGCATCCAGACAGGTCTTGAATGTCTCCAGAGTAGGAGACTTCACAACCTCCCTGGGCAGCCTGTTCCAGTGTTCTGTCACCCTCACTGAGAAGATGTTTCTCCTCAAATTTAAGTGGAACTTCTTGTGTTCCAGTTTGTACCCATTACCCCTTGTCCTATCATTGGTTGTCACCGAGAAGAGCCTGGCTCCATCCTCAGCCTTGATATATTTATAAAAATTGATGAGGTCACCCCTCAGTCTCCTCCAAGCTAAAGAAACCCAGCTCCCTCAGCCTTTCCTCATAAGGGAGATGCTCCACAAATCAACGAGTTCACCACACAGGTTGCCCACTGACCTGCAGCTCGAAGTGACAAATAATGTGAACTGAGGACTTCAAAGATAGTGTCTGGTTCTGGTATGGCACCAAAATGTTCATCTCCAGGCTATCAGTCTTCATCACTTTCTTAGTGTTACAAGTACAAGCTAATACCAGTAACTTTCATACTTTCAGAATACTTCATAAATTTGGTTTAATTAAAAAAAATAGCAAACTGCATTTTTGGATGCACTGAGATTGTCCTTAATTGCCTATAATGACAGACATTTGATTTGTGTCAAGTAATGTACATTTACATACTTTATGTTTCTTTTCTTACTCTCAGTAACCTGTGTTCTTAGAGCATGTTCTAGGAGTTAAATGATACATAAATATGTCCAAAAAGATAAGTAGACCTATTTAGATAAATTTTTTTGTTCAATTGAAATAGACTTTTTTTAGAGATGATTTAAATATATTTCTAATTACTTTTTAATTTTGCCAAAATCTTCAAAATCGTTATTTTCTTCTGAATTTCTTCTATGACTTTTTTATAGTTTAAACTTTTTTTTTTTTTAATTTTTCTAGAAAGCAATTTTAATTGGAAAGTTGAAGTCAAATGAAATACTCAGAAAGCACAGAAGGAAATTGTTACATTTGGGTACACTCATGGTCTACTGTAATGAGATTTCAATTCTCTATCCTATTCAAGACAGGGGGAGTATTTGAAAAACGAGCTTTCCTGGCATGTGAATACTATTTCTCATTGAATAGTACTTATGAGATCAGAGACCATTTAATGTTCTCTTATTTATTGTGCCATTTAATAAAACACCCTCCACGAGCATGTTCTGAATACCAGGTGGTTTCCTTTGGTCCTGAAGACTTACAGTTAGTGTGCCTTTGAGCACTAGGCAGACAAAGAAAAAAGAATGTCTGGTGGAAATCACTCTTTATTTTCATTGTGATGTCAAAGGATCAATACATATACCTAGATATACATATATATGCCTGTGCATATGCTTTCAGACATACACATAAAAAAAATCTACTTATAACTTTTTATGTATAGAAGGTTGATATCTGGCATGACTGACAGATATTTTGTGTTTTCTTTTCTGCTAAATGGACTCATGATTTCTGTCCTTGAATAATTTTGTTAATGTTATGATCAGAAAGACAATTACCAGCAAGTAAATTTTCAGAACAAAACAATGAAAAAATACACATATATAATAAATTGATACATGACTATTTCCTTAACCCCTATTGAACAAGGTGGGATAGAAAGTAGTATGAAGTAAAACATTCCTTTATATCCATTTAACTTTTTATTGCCTTACACTTTTTACCTCTTAAATATGAAAACATAGAACAATATCTCTTATTACTTTTGTATATTTCATAACACAAGCCAATTGTCACCTGTATTTTGATATTGAATAATTCATGGCTAATCTGCTGCATCTACAGGGGGATTGATCCACTTCTTATTTAAGAGACACTTAGATTATCAAAATTAACTGAGTTAATTTTGATTTTCCCTTGAGATATTTTAGGCATGAAGCATACTAAGGATTCTGACATCAGAGATTGCCAGGGACCAATATATCTCGTTAATAAATACTTGATGGATTTCTTATCCTAGCCCCTAGCATAGGGAATTTTCACAGGCTTTTCTTCGAAACAGCACATTTGGGGGAAATATTGTGTGGGGAAACTTATATCAAACTATTGTGTTTGAAGAATAAACACTATATCAAAACAGATATCAGAACAAGGTTAAAAAAACCACACCACAAATGACAGAAGGACATTTCTATCAGTAACTTAGAAGAAAGTATAGAAAACTAGGTAGAAAACTAGAAAGGATGCTTGAAATTATATTTGTCAAGTATAAGATAATTTGAAAATATCAATGGAAATGAGAGGGGAAACCTCTAATGTAATAGAAAAAGTATTTCAAAGAAAATACTCATCTGGTTAGGAATTAGATGTTACTAAGTAGATAAATATGTTATATACCATTTCATGTGTGCCTGAAAAATTATTAGCTGGAATATTATAAACTAAGGGCATCTTCAAATGATCAAAAGTGATTGTCAGCTAAAATAAAGAAATAATTTAAATTATTTATGTACATTTAATTTACCATATTGGCAATCTTAACTTGCTCTTGTTTTAAGTAAAATGTGATAGTTGAATTCACTAAGACATTAGAAACATTTAAATTACTCTTTTTACTTAGTAATGAGGACAGATGATGTTGTGATCAGGCATGTATTGACTCCATTATAAGATATGGAATTAAAAAAAATGTAAACGACAGACAGATAAGACTTGTTTTATTCTATATTTGTCTCTAAATATATTGCAAAGAAGTAGATTTGGAAACTAACTGAATGCCAGCAATGAAATAAAAAAAGATGAGTTTTACCACAGAATGTAGCTTGCAATGCAAACTGTCCAGCAATACAGGTTCAAATAACTTCATTAATTTATATTGTGTAATTAATCAAATACTTTTATTTTCTAATATAAAGACTAGTGTAGAAAAGATAGTAAGACAAGGACTGATGTGAATATCAACATTCAAGACAGTTACTAACATCTATAATAAAAGTAATTTCTTTCCATTGTATAGAGAATTCTGTAAGATCCAAATTTTTGTTATGAAATGGGACAGAGAATTTACTTATAGATTTTAAAAGCAAATGATCCAGTTGCCAACACTTCTGTAAAATTGAAATACTTCATTAAAATTTTGACATACAATAAAAATAAAAACAAAGTTTTGAAATGAAAATGGATTTTATTTTGAAAAGATTGAATACAGTAGTTTCATACACTGGAGTGTGTTTCTATTGTTTTTGTTTTTTTTTTTCAAACCAACATTCACCTATCTGATTTTCAATACCAATTATTCAAAGCTTTCCAATATTATCTCCTAATGCCTTTTTAGATTGAAAAGTAAAATCTTCTGAATTCTACAAGTCATTTGCCAAGGTAAAAATGAAGTTAAACAAAGGCCTTGATTCATTACAGCCTTAAAGACCTCATTGAAAAAACAGTAGAAAACATCTACATGAAACAAAGTATTCTGGTGATTTGTATCTTGCAGAAACTGAGTGTTGTTCACAGTACTCCTGTTTTAGTGACAAAAGCTTGATCCAGGCAGCAGACCCTCTTAAACAATCAAACAAGATACTGTAAAAGAAACTGATGAACAACTGCCAGGAAACTCAGATTGTTGAGGTTCAGGGACCATAGTGAATCATATATATCCAATACACTTTTCTCCATTTTCCAAATCCAAAGCTGAGAAAGAAAGGGATGTAGACAGGATGAATGAAACAAATCCACTTAAGAGTATAGAATATTTGCGGGACGATCCTAAATCCTCTAGCATTACCATGGTGGGATTTGTATTATCCCTGACAACTGTAGCTAGATGGAAGCCAAATCAAACTAAAATTTAGATGAATGACTCAAAGATAAAAACAGCTGTTATATACATGGTTGAAAGTATTTGCTAAAACAATAAATATGAGCATAGAACAGATACGAAATCTGACAAATCAAACAGCAAGATTGTATAAAGTAGTTGGGATGTACATTAAAGACCTTAGTTTTAAAACTTAAAAAATTCTTAAAAGGTTCTTAAGGAAAAAAAAAAAACAACCAAACACAAAAATAAAAAGAAAATTTTTAGACCAAGTAGTTACTGTGCTGGGCCGGAGCCAAAAATCTCTTGGATAGTGACTCAATGTTCAAGTATTCAGTGTTCTGTACAAGGATCCAGAAAAAAACCCTACATATTTTTGTGTCTAAAAATTGTAGGCACTTTATTTTACTGGGTAAAAATATTTATGATCCTAAGCAACTGCTGCTAATGACTTCATTATAGCTGCACGAAACAATTTGATATGTCACACTTGAGGCTATCGTTATTTTTTGACAAGTTCCTGTGCCCAATTTCCCACATTTTTATTAGTCTTTTATTATCCTAAGAAGTGAAAAATTGTATGCCTTATACATCTTTAAAGGGTTTAAAATCCTGCTTCTGAGCTTCCTGTAAAAGTTGTCAGCCAGCAAAAGGGGGGAAAATATCCCATCTCTCTTGTTACACAAATGCAACTGTGGAACTAAGAGTCCAAAACTCATCAGGAAAAAGAGGTTTTCTTAATGTATAGATGGACTTTTTTGTATTCCAGTTTTGTCTATTACTTCTTGTCCTTTCACTGGGTACTGCTGATCAGAGACTGACTCTTGTCTCCTTTACTACCACCTTTCAGATATTTATGCACATGGTTAAGATCCCCCTGAGCCTTTTCCAGGCTGAACAGTCCCAACTCTCTCAACCATTCCTCGTATGACAGAAGCTCCTATCCCTTAATCCTCTTCATTGTTTTTTCCTGGACTTATTCCAGTAGGTCCATGTCCTTCTTTTACTGGGGAGCCCAGAACTGGACCTAGCACTCCAGATGTGTCTCACTAGTGTTGAGCAGAGGGGAAGAATCACCTGCCTTGACCTTGAACTGCTGATGCTCTTCCTAATGCAGCCCAGGATACTGTTGGCCTTCTTTGCCACCAGAGCACATTGCTGGCTCATGTTCAACTTGTTGTCCACCAGGACTTCCAAGACCTTTTTTTCAAAATGGAATTTCCCCTTGAATGGCATATTCCAGTTCTTTAGTGTTTCCAAGCTTTTAACTCCTACCACTTTTTCACACTTGTCAGTACATTACTGATCCCCCTTCCTCTTCACTTCCACGTATTTTATTAAACCACTGCTTATTTTAATGAAGAATGTCTCTGTTGAGTTATACAAGTTAATCGCTTCTTCAAGATTTGCAAGAAACAGATCATTTTCCTGAAAAATAATGTCCTCTAGATTAATCTGAACTCTTAATGAATTCATGGGTTAAAATATTATTCTCTCTTCCATAGTAATCCCATTCCAGGCTTTCCCTTCTTTCAAGAATAAAAGTCAAATTATACTGAACTACCATAGCACTTCAATCCTTATGAGAAATGATGTCTGGAGTTACAGATGTGTATTTCTTACAGTATTACATAGTGAAGTAAAGTAATAACATACAATAAAACACAATAATTTCAAAACCATGAAAATCTTGTGTGATCTCCAGTGGGAATGTATTTTATTATTTTATAATAAATGGTTACTACTACATATCCTGATTCAATTCTGAAGAACTTCTAAGGAATGACAATTGTAATTTTATTTCCAGCTGGGAAAATAACACCGCATTATTTTGCTTTTCTGTTGGCAATAATTATCTGCTCTAAACAGGTATTTAATGAGTGCTCCAAGCATGCTGAGACCAAAGGTTAATTCTAGCTATCTATAGATAATTTCTGTCTAAATTATTTCTAGCTATGAGTTAGTATACATATTTTCAAACCTAGTGACATTCTGGTATTTCTATTGAAAACCAGAAAGACAGAATGATGTTATTTCTGCTTAGTGCAGATGTTCTCCCTGTGCAATACCAGTAGCACTGCCTGACAATTCTGCTAATTTGGATTGAAAGATAAAGGCTGCATTTTTCAGGATTGTAGAGTGGAAAAGGAACTAATCTAGAACAGGGTCTAGAAAGAGAAGCCCTTTGTTTGCTATGTATTTATTCCAAATAAAAGGAAGAACTGTCAGACTATGATCAGTTTTCCTGCTGGTTTTGCAGCTTTCTGGAAAGAATCCTCATGTTCTGTTTCAATATGTAGCACATACAGAGAGTTCCTACCCTGCTCTAGCCCAGCCTACTGTTGTTAAGGCACTTCCTTAATGGGATCAGAATCAGAACTTGATGAGGCAGGAGCACTGGCTCCCAGTCGTTCTAGGATTCTAAGACGTAGTCATGGATAATGCTGGAAGAAGAACAACGATGTCAGAGTAAGAATATAAAGAGATATAACTGAATCACCCAGCTCCAGTTCCAGGCTGGTCAGGGGAGGAGGGGAAAAAACAGAAGATGTGATGCAGTGTTTTGGAGAGCTGGAAAACAGGAACAATAGGCAATTTTTTAAATGTTTTGTTGTTGTTGTTATCCTACCCTGTAATACTTTTTTTTTCTTCATTATATTTTAAAACACATTTAATCCAGGATTTAACTTATAGGAAAGTAATATATTAAATTTGTACCTGATGTTCCCATAGAATATGCATAGAAGACATTTAAATACAAATATATTTGCGGAAATCATGAAGTGTTTTCAGACATTCAGATCAGCCCTCAAAGAGAAAAAAAATGAACATGTTTTCTTTTTAAACAGACAAAATTGTTGTTTACTATTACAGTATGTGCTTTAATTTGCTTATATCTTCAGGAGATGGATTTTACCTCAGAAGGAATGAGACCACTTATTGACATGTGTACCTGTTTGACAGATCACAGAGAAGTTTTGTAATCTTACATAGAACAGAGATACTAGTTGTGACTTCTAATGCAAATTCTGTAACAACAATGTGAATCTTTGCAACAACAGATTTCAAACACATTATAGGTTAAAAAGTAAATGTACTTTTTGCCACTCATTCTATTCCCATTGTTCTGTTTTGATTTTTGGCATTTAGAACAGGAAGTTGTATCTGTGTTTAATGACAGATGAAATAATAAGTGTGTAAAATTTAGCAAGAAGCAGTATATACTTAGTATATCGTGATATGTCAGTGTTATTGACATTAATTTATCACTTTGAGAAAGGAATTCCTTTCACAACTGGAATAGGAAGAAGGTCAAAGGAAGGAATAGTGAGAACAACTCTTACGGAAGAGTTTTTCTTGTTGTTTGTTTGTTTTTAAGTATATCATAATACTGTTACTCAGATGATACCTTTAAAATGGAAATGAATTACTTTTTCCAAAGGTACTTTCTAAACTTAAAAAAAACCCCACTGTCACTTCGCATGTTTCTAAACAGCTGAAATGCAAATATGTCATTATCTCCATTCCTCAGTTTACAGATTACTTTTTCTAGGTATTTGGGTATTTACCATGGTAATAAAAATGCTGGAGCTTGGGAATGTGCCATGAAATTGCAACAGAATGTATTATAAATGCCTTTAATGAGAATAATAATAATTATCAAGAATGAAAAATGTATTTTGTATCTACTAAAAATTGGGGTAACATTAATTTCCTTTTCTTGCTTTTCTTTTTCTTTCTAGCTCATTTTTTTGGATAGGAAAGTAATTTGTCTTCTAGGTAGAACTGATTTACTAACAACATGCTCCATGCTATGAGGTGAGGCATTATAATGCCAAAACCAGACTTCAGTTGTATCATTGTGACACTATTAATTCTCTTATCCTTTCCTCCAACACTTTTCCTTAGATAATTCCCCCTTTAACCTTCAGTGCACCATTCAGAATTTTGCCCATATGCTATAGTATAAGTAGATCAGACATGGACACATTGATGTACAGATTTTAATTTTCTGTGGCATTTGAAGAGTTTTAAGGACAGTTAAACTATTAGGAATCCCTGTTCTATATTAGTACATAGTATAGAAGTCCACAGAAATATTGCCTATCGAAGAACATTCAGACTATGGGAGCCAGAAATAAGCAGATACAAAACTAGATGTATATTTGACTTAGCTAAAAATAGGTCATTTTGTCAGGTGTTATACCGCAGAATGATTATTTGTTTATCTTAAGTTTTAGACAGTCTGTGACATCTTGTCCCACACTCTGGCTACATTATTCTAAATGGCAGCACATGTGAGAAATCGAATTATCTTCCAGGAAAAAGATTGCCCAGTGATATCACTGTTCGTAAAAATCTAAGGTAAAAACCCCATTGATCTCAAAGCTTGTCCAACTTGGAAAAGAGAAGATCTTTGTGGGGAACCTAATAGCCTATGAGAAGGTTATCAAGAAGGTAGAGTCAGGCTCTTCGCAATGTTATATGATGGGAGGACGAGAGACAATGAACATTGAAATGAGATTCACATTGGATATAAGGAACAACATTTTTTTAATGAGATAGACAGCTGAAGAGGTTGCATGTAGAGATTATGCAATCTCCATCCTGGTAGGTTTTCAAGACCTGGCAGGATAAAGCCCTGAGCAACCCATTCTGGTCTCAGCTGACCCCACCTGAGACAGGAAGCTGGATTAGAGATCTTCCAAGGTCCCTTTTGAAGTGGTTTACCCAGTGATCCTAAGATTCTGTAATAGTTAATTCCTAAAGCAGGGAACTGTTCACTGGAAGACTCTAGTATAATTAAAAAAAAAAAAAACAAAAAAACAACAAACCGAAAAACCCAGAAAAAAATTAAATCATTCTTAAATTTTTTAAATTCTGGAAACTTTTTCTAAGATTACATTACACTGACGTGTATTTTAATATTATGCCAGACTGTAATTTTTGTGCATATGGGCATCTTAGCCCTTCTCTCAACAGGAAGTTTCATAATAAAACAGCTAATTTAGAAATGCTATGATTTCGAAAATCCTGCCTTTTCATGCCAGCTAAACCTTCAGTAATATATTCTAAATAGTGGCTAATTGAATTTTTGTGGGAAAGAAAACTTTTAAAATTTTCTTCCAAGTATAATAGTTAATTTTTTCAAAGATTACCTTCCTCTCCAAACCTTGCCTTGCTTACATTGCCAGACCATCATGGGTATGGATGTAACACCACTAGTGTTACTTGTTTCTCCTGAGTTCAAAGACTGTTTGTTATGATCTTTTGAAACACAAATATTCAGTTTCAGGGTTTCTGCTTCGTTACTTTAATAAAATATAAGGACATATTTCATTAATCAGTCACGTACTAGACAAAATGCATAGATTTACATCTGGCATTTGCTGTTGTACACCTCAAAAGCAAGTAATTTTTTTTGCTTTTGGTATTCTTGAAAGTACCCTTCTAACTGAGGGGAATTCCAGTTCTTCAGGAGGGAGGAATTTTGTAATTGAAGGAACAGAACAGAGTTGGCAGGAATGAATCATTAAAAAACCCCCTCTCTCCTAATTAGATAGCATATATTGTCTTCTTCACTTTGTTAAAATTTAGAATTCACTTTGTGAAGGGTAGGTTAAACAAGGTTGAATTGCATAAACAGGGTAGATGTTATAGCCTGCTACATCCAGAGCATTGGCTGCCAGCCCTGTGGTAAACTGTCTCAGTTGGAAGTCTGACTGAAGGAAGCAGGGGAAAACAAAGAGGACAGGTAATCTCATTTTGTTATTTTTTTTCAATGTAGTGTAAGAACATCTGTGCTGGATCAGATCAGTAATTCTGCTTTAGAAAGTGGTCAGTAATAGGAACAGACTGTAACAGACATGGTAACTGTAAAATACACTGCCTGTTTCATGTTTTCTGGCAATAAAAGGGCAGAGCCTTCCTGACCCAAACAGTTGCTTTTAGATCACTACATTTAGTAGCCAACAATCAACAAATCCTTTCGAACTGATTTATACTTTTGCACACAAAAAAATACTGTGGCAATAAATTATTCCGTAAAAATCTGAAAAAAATGTACCGCTAAGATCCAGAGATATCTAATTTAAATCGGAGCCTGCAAATTTAAATAGAACTTGCAGAATCACAAGTGAAGTCATTTTGCTGCTGGAAAATGAATCTGTTCTTCTCCAAATAACTAACTTGTGCAGTGATGAAATATTTTTTAATTAACTCTCTTTCATCAACTCTGGTAAGCCGGAGACACTCAAATCCTAGAGTGAGACTTTTCATATTAATATCATCAGAAGCAAAAGTCTCTGCATTTACTGCTTTACTTAGTGGACACACCACCTTCTTCAGTTTTCTCTGATATTTTTAGCTCGTTATAAAAGCATTCAGTTTCTTTTATTGTTTCATAAAAGCAAGAGGACAACATCAGTTATGTGATGTGGTAGTGCATGGAGGACTCTACTTGGAGCATCCATTTATCAACTGCACAGCACATCCTGCCTTGTTTATGGGAATACAAGGTGGTGGAGATCCAGTAGGTCCATGTAGTCCTGTAAACCTCATGTAGCTGCACTAGCTGGCATTCAAAACCAGTCAACACTGGTCGCTTGTCCAGAGGTACCTGCATCCGGTTCGGGTTCAGAGATTCCTTTGCCCTCTTTTTATAGCATCAGCAGCAGGTTATTGAATGAAAAGGGAAAATTACTTAGCCTTCTTGCACGTCACTTTGGTATCTAGTGACAAAAGTTGATATGTAACAACCTGACATTATAGCTATTATTCTATTAAGTTATTATCATAACAGCCTCTGTATTGGATACATAACATAGGCTTTTGCTTTTCTGCAGCAAACACTTCTTAAGTATGTGTAATTACAGAATGGTTATCTCAGTCTAACTCATATCTAATTATGTAAATAAGCGTATATGCCCTCAAACTGCTTTTTGCATACAGTTCTGACCTAGGAATCATGCCATTACTTGCTCATATTCATGGCTTAGAGGTGTTGGCCTAAAGCTTCTTTACAAGCAAGTTTATTTATAAAGATCTCGTAGAAGTCTTAGTACTCTTTTTTAAACTTATTTTCTTTTCTTTCAAATAAGAATTAGTGGCAAATTGAAAATTATTAGAGATTACTAGATTATGAATGCTACAGTGCTGAAATTTCTTTAATTCTGTACTTGAATTCAAACATGTCTTCTAGGATTTTATAAAATTGATATATAACAAAGGAGAGGCACAAATATTTGTTTTACTTTGCTGGGTAAGAAGCTTGCATGTTGAGACAGAAGTTTCTGCTTGTGTGAGAACATATTTTCATCCAAAAATCACACCAAACCAGAATGTTCCTGTTGGTCATCTTCTCCACAGACAACAAACTATGTTGTCTCTCTTTCTATGTGTTTCTGTATTTGATTTTTTTTCCTGTTAAAATGTTAGCAAATCTAATAATCTCTCTTGCATTTTCTCCCTACTTTCTTTTTTTTTGACTCGCAGATGGAGATTCCCTAGATAGTGCTTTTTGAGACCATCTAGGTGAACATCCTGCTCAAAGGATGGTCAACTACAACACGATGCTCGTGGCTGTGTTCCTTTGCATTTTTAATACCTCCAAGGATGGAGACTCTACAGCTTCTCCGGGCAAGTTGTTCAAGTGCTTGTTTTGTATTGATAAGGATCATGGCTGAAAACATTGTGGCAAAACTAGTTCATCCAGCCACAGGAGATGACACACTCAGTATAGGGGGAACTGCAATTTACATATCAATGACAAGCTAATGAGCCACAGACCAGGCCAGCTGGCCAACACCGGAGTCAGGGGATGAACTGTAGGGCACATAGCTCCATCTTCTGATATGCCCAGCTTGGCAAACAAAGGAGAAAAGCTGAGACCCTTCAACATGGCTTAGGACTTGTCGAGACTTGTTGATCTTTTGCAACCATCCCTTCACCCCAGACTTTCCCCTACTCAGAGAGCTATAAAAAAACTCACTAGAAGCAGCACTGGTAGGGAACCCACCCTCAGGACCCTCAGCCTCACCATGGGAACTAGACCAGACATCAGAGGACGCTGCATTCCTGAACTACAAACCCCAGCATCCTCGCCACGGGACACCAGAGGCCATACATCGTTGTACAAGTCCTGTCATCCACCCTACAGAGTTGTAAGAGTGCCTGGATTCCTCACCCTTTTCTTTCTTCCTTTTTTTCTGCTCTTTCCTTCTCTCCCTTTTTCTATATCCTTATTTCTTTGTCTCTCTTTCTGTGATATATTACTCTCTCTCTCTCTTACACCTTAGTATTTCTTCCCTCTCTGTCACTCTTTCTCTCTCTCTTCCTTTTGAACATATAAGAATAACATTATCTTAAGCTCTGCTATTGGATTGTTGTTATGACTTGTATTATAGCTACTAACGGTTGCCAATACCTTGCTTGTAGAAGGACTTTTGCTGTTAATGTATTGATAAGTTCTGCCAAGCCACTATTCGCTGTAACTAGTATTCCAACATGTACTTTTAGTAAAACTCATAATTGAATTGGACCCCTGGAGTGATTGTCTGTCATTCACTTCGCATAACCACACAGAATTAACCCAGAGTTAACTCACACCTGATCTTATCTGTTGAGTCAGGGCACGTGTCATGTTCAGAGTTAATTCATCCCTCATCCCATCTGTTGGGACACGACAGTGCTCAACTGTCCCCACAGGAATAAAATGTCTCATTTTTTTGGATGTTTAGATGGAATTTCCTATATTCCCCTTCTTGCCCATTATCTCTTGTCCTTTCACTGAGTACCACTGAGAAAAGTCTGTCTCTTTCCTGTTTATTGCTGCCCAACAGATAAACAAGGATAAAAGCCCCCTGAGCTGGACTCATTCCAAAAGGTCCATGTCCTTCTTTTATTGGGAAGCTGAGAACTGGACCTAGCACTCCAGAAGCATCTCACCAGTGTTGAGCAGAGGGGAAGAATCACCTGCCTTGACCTTGAACTGCTGATGCTCTTCTTAATTCAGCCCAGGATGTTGTTTGCCGCCGTTGCCACAAGGGTACATTGCTGGCTCGTGTTCAACTTGTCCGTCGTGACCTCAGGCTCTTCTTTGCAGTTTGTTGGCACCCATCCTGTGTTGGTGCCTGCAGTAATTCCTCTCTAGGTTCAGGATTTTGCAAGTCCTTTTGCAGAATTTCATGGATATTATTGGATGTTGATATTCATGAGAATATCAGCCCAATTTTGCAGCTTGTTAATGATATATATTGACAGTTGTCAAAAATCCCCTTTTAAAATATTTTTCAGTGGCAGGCTAAAACCAAAAACTGGTCAGAAACCTTTACCAAGAATAAAAGAGAACTCCAGAAACAAAGTTAAAGGAGCACTAGCACCCTTATAATCAGTGCAATTCCATGTACTCTTAAAGTTTTTGAGATTTTTCATTTGAGAAGGAGTGCCTGTCTTGAATAAGTACAGTAGTTCACAGGGAAGAATCAGATTAGGAAACAGAAATTTTATCAGGGGAAATCCAGTGAAGACTGACAAATATTTACAATCTCATGAAAAATTGCATTGAGGAACATTACTGTTCCCAAAAATTTTCTGAATCGGATTCTTCTGCCTGCACTCAACTTATCTAACATTTGTCCCATGAACTGGCAAGCAAATGAGTTGAAAACAAAGAAATCAAGCAAACTATTTATTATAAATCAGTTAATCTGTTTAGGCGTAACAAAAAAAATGAAGTGCGCATATGACTACAGTCTGTGCAGATAGAGCATAGACTTGTAAAAGTAAATAATTTTTGGCTTCAACTGACACATGGAACAGAGTCCTGTGTATTGTAGCACATGGATCCTTACCCAAATGGAAAAGCTGGACTTGTTGTGCAACATCATCTCCCATTTCTGTTCCCATCCAAAAAACTGGCAAATAAGTCAGAATTTCCTTTCTTCTCTAGATACGTGCTATGGCTTGTTTCATCTAAAAATCTTTGGCATTTTACCCAACTGTGTGTGGCCTTGAATCTTCTGGTGTGGTGCTCAAACACAAATAAGAGCAAATTCATTGTCTGAATCACGTAGGTCTTGATATGGATTGGTAAAATGACAGGTGCTTTTCTTTTGGTTCTGATTCAGAAAGTTATCAGGTGTTTCATTAAGATTAATAATTTGTTTTCCTTAGTAAGAAAAAACACACAAATATTTGGCAGTGCTGAGCGCTTCCTTCAGAATTCTGTGCAGAAGTGATTTGTAATGAAGGTTATGAAAAATGTCATTCCTGTAGATAGATGGAGATTCGTTGGTTTCCATACTCTCAGCTTTTTTCTTCAGTCTGTACAATTTCCAGCTGCCTCAGGGTTTGAATGATAAAGTAGGTGATCCTTCTCAGTTATTTTTAACGTGTGTATATGACACATTGTTTATGATGCTTTCACAGTATTTAGGTCATAAACTATCAAAAGCCACAGTGAAACTTCACTGTAAAAATAATTCATGACAGAACAAAGCTTTTAGAGGATACTCAATTATAAATTAGATAAAAATGCTAAGAATTATATTGACCTATACTTCTTGTAACCATGTTTGACATTGACTTTATTTTACATCTTTATTCCCTCAATAAAGGCTTATAGCAAGAATAGCTTTCTTTGAGTTTTATGAATGCTAAGGCACAGTCAGAAAGAAATCGGTTTTAATCTGTCTCAGTTGTAACAGAGGGTTATAGACACCTAAAATCAAACAGTTAAAAAAAAAGAGGGAATATTCTTGTCAAATTGATGATGTTGATGTAAACAAGAAAAATATCAGGTGTAATATGGTCCAGGATTATAAAGGTTCTTCAGAAGAGGCAGACAGTGTGGTCCATAATTTGGGCTGTAAATTAAGGAGATTGTCTTGTTTTTTACAGATAAAACATACGAAAATGAAAGTATCTAGTGATCCTAGCACAGTCCCTTGAAAGAAGAACTTCTTCAGGTCAGCTGGAGCCATTCAAAATCCAAAACCTCATCCAAATGTATCATGAATGGATCTTACAATCACCTACTTGCAAAGGTGGAATCTGAACACGGAAATCAATCTTTGGTGTCTTTTATAAGAATTAGACACTGAACTGAGCTTTAATTTTTTTTTTGTTTGTTTTTTAATATGTGTAAAAACTTCTGAGAAGGCTCATATGCACTTTTAGTGTTGATTGCTTAATATAGAAACATTTTCACTTAATTTCTATATATAATCATACAAGCTGACTATATTTTATAAAAACAAGAGTTTTGGTGAAAATGTGATCAAATACCTTAAATACAGCTGAAGTTCATAATATACATTCTTAAAATTAGGAAAGATATTAATTTCTTCTTTAATATGAAAAATGAGAACTTCTATTTATGATAAGATTGTATATAAAATATATTACATAACTTTCTTGTGTCTTTTTAATGAGAAAGACTATTTACAGATTGCAGCTTAATCTTCTGCTTCTTTAAAAAAAAAAAAAAGCAGCAAAACCCAAGTGGAAATGAAAATAACAATGCTACAATGCTAACACCTAGTTTGCCAATTTAGTTTAAAACTAATTTAACCTAGAAGGTATAATCACCACAGTTCCTTTAAATAATTTGTAGGAAATACTTACTCTTTCTAGAAATTATGGTGTTCTCTTAATGCCAAGCGTAAGTTCCCTTCCAAAACACAAAAGCAGGCTAGGCAATGATTTCTGCTTTTTTTTTTTTTTTTTTTGTGTGTGTGTGTGTGTGTGTGTGGAGATTTGACTGTGGGAAAGAAGCAGCATAGAGCAGAGAAACTGAGACACAGCGGCAAACAATCACAAGCTGCAGCCTGAAAAAGGACTGGAAGCATGGCCCTGACAAGGACTCTAATAACACGCATTTGAAGCCGAAGTCAGATGGAACTGTAGGCAAAAGGACTGTCCCTTAAGTTTTGATAATCCCATATCTGAAGAAACAAGACTTTGTACATTTTCTGTAAATGGAAAGGATGATCTAAACCCACCATCAGTTCCCCTTTCAATTGGAAATAACATTCATGTCTCTAACACTACCTAGCTAGATAACTTCAGAGAGATAACACTAGTGATAAGCGTGACAGGATAGGAGAATGTAACAATAAAATTCTGAGACATGGTTCATATCTTCAGGCTGGGATGCTTTTGAAAATGAAGTGTTCTCAAATGAACCACTGGTCTAAGTCAGGTTTTTAAACCACAGCTAGTTGGAAGAGCAAATCAACGCTCAGCAGCATATTTCAGATGTGTCCTCAGCTGTTTCTTGAGGACTGTCATAACAAAAAGATTAACATCCATATACTTCACTGCTGCTATTCTGTGCCACCCCATGTTTTCTAGATCAGACCTGTCGAGCATAGACATAAAAATTAATTGTTTTTCTTGGAACACAGTGCTTTTTCAAAGTAGGTAGTCTTTCCTTAAACTTATTTACTCTTCAAACTTAATTATTAACTTTCCTGTGTTGTGGTTTAGAGCCTTCAGATCAGTTAACCAGACTCTGGAGATTTTCTTCAGACTAATTACCTGAGGAGCAGGATGGAGTTTTCTCTTTGATTTTGATGCCTAAAGGGATTTCTGTCCACTTTCTCTTCATGCAAGGAAAAAACATCTACTACATGTGCGAGGTATAAAGGTGATTAACCGAATCTTTAGTATATGGCTTCTAAGCAGTAACTCAAACAATCTGTTGAGAAAGAAATTGAAAGTATAACAATATAATAAATTGCTAGGTAGACAGTTAAAATATTTTGGTATTATGTATGGAATTCGACCTCCGTTCTCAAGGCTTTTATGAAACAATTGGAGGACTAGATGGAAGGAGTCCATGTACAGAGATCAAGAGACAGATACAGTGCTTCTGTCTTATTACTCTATTCTCTTCTATTCCTTTGGATATTTTACTAATGATTTTATCTTTTTGACAATCATGAAGCTATTCTTTTGTTCCTTCGGGCATAATTTTAACAAGGTTATTTATAATCAGTAGATTATAATCACTTCTACTGGCTACAGAGAAAGAACAGTAATATCCAAGCTGTAACCCTTGAAAATATTATTCCTTCCTGGTAGCAACTTATATGTTGATGGTGCTATACTCAACTCAGCTGACAAATCCTAGATTTTCTAAACTGAAACCCTAAACAAGTTCATGATCTTATTGCTGTTAAACTCCTTTTCTTTCTTACACTGTTCTTTGCAGTATTTTTACTGCAGTTTTAATGAACCATATATATGTATATATATAATTATTTTTTTGGTAGTAAAGGTTATCTTTTATAGCTCCTACAGCAATTGGAATATTGATCTGATCATGATTCCTGAAGTCCTAATACATGAATCTTACTTCTTTCCAATTCCTTGAAAGCTCAAAGTAAATACAAGTATAAAGGCATCTATAGGGAGATTCATTATTCTCAGGTTATGGTCTTTTGAGGCAAAGTAAGTAATGATGCTTTGATTTAGAGTTATTTGATTTGGACAGAGGACGTAGAGCATGTCTGTGTTTCTCTACAATTATCTTGAAAATTAACAAGCAAGAGAAAACTCCTAGCTCTACATACACTCACTACCATGCCATCTTCTCATGAATTCACTGAAACAGAATGTTTAACTTCATTGTGTGGGTTCCAATTGCAGTGTTCCTTTTCGTACAAAATAATTGACTAATTAAAAAGCACTGTTCACCACAAGACACTGTGGAATAATCCTGTGGCTCTGATTGCATAAAATAACACTTGTCTTGATTGCTGCAGATTGGCTTCTTTCTCTTGAAATGGAAAACCTCAGGCTGAAAAAAGAAGCAACAGACATACCAACGAGTACTGTAACAACTTCAGGGTATTGCTGGTGACAGCGGCCTTGAGAAACATAGTCACATTTGTAGGACTGATGTCTTCATTACTTCAACCTGTACAAAATAACAGCAATACAAAATATCCTCTTCAAGTTCCTCCAATTATTGGTGTGCCAGGTGTGCCTTTTCAGTTTTCAAAATGAACCTCATAAGCACTTGTATTCTGCATAATAAAAATTAAGATATTTTGTAACCAGCTAAACTGGTTGCATATGTTTATTATCTAATACCATCTTAGATTGACAAAGAGGCATTTTTTATATTCTCATTTTTCAGAATGATTCTTGTTGGATTTCTGCAACATGCTCAGTATTTTTCTGTATTCTCTGGTAGAATGTAGACAGAGAGACATGAGCCCTGAAAGAAATAATAATTGATTCATAAGCTTGAAGAATTTGTGTTTTTTTCTCTGTCTTATCATACTTACATTAACTGTTTATTTAGTCAATATTAAAAAGGACAGAAACAGAGGCAATTATTTAAAAAGTATTAAAACTATTATTGTAGTTCAAGAAAAAAAAGTAATATGTATGCTTTAATACTGTCCAAACCAGTCAGAAAATGTTTAACTCTGTTTATCTATTTCTGTGATAAAGCAGAAATAGTGTGTCTGGAGTGCAAAAAACATCACACTGTGAACAGTATATTTATAGGTACGAATAATCAATTATTCAATAAAACTATTAAATCTGTTATTAATCTAAATTTTAGAGAATGGTTGATGACTAATTTCCACACTTTTCCACACAATTAACATGCAAAAGAACTCACAGAGGAAGCTTAATTGAATTTTCCACTTTTTCTTGGTAGATATTCAGTAAGCAAAATATTCTGGGGGCTTACCACATGTAAGTGAATCTAAAAGCTATTTTGAAAGAGTAAATTAACCTTAATGGATATGTCTCCCTCTTTTTTTTTTTTTTTAAATCTGTAAATACAAATTACAGTAGATAAAAGTGTAAATAAATGGGTTTTTCACAGTTAATGAAATAGAGGTGTGAAAGCTTCTATTAATGGACCTTTAAACTTTTTTTTGGAAAATCCGAGATAAAAAAGGAGAAGGAGCCTTGTATAGTTTTGTTTTTTCCTTTCTTACTTGTAAACTAGTAATTACCGTGGAGCCAAAATTCTGTAGGCTTTACACTCCTCAGTAAAAAACATGGCTGTAATGTGAGCCAGTCAGGAATTAAAACATAAGCTCAGTTTAATAATTCTTCCTACCTATCCCCAAATTCCTACTGCTGGAACAATGAGAAGTTTATGAGAGGCAGAGTAGAGACAGTGGGAAGAAGAAGCCATTTTGTTATGTTCTCTTAAAACAACTTAACTTTTTCCTGCCTCCTTCAGGGAAATACAGATACATAAATTAGTAGTTTATCTTCCAAAATGCTTAGCTTGCTGAGGAAGAAAGTGGCAAAGTGTATGAGATACACATAGAAACACATATATATATATATGAGACTACATGTGTGTGTACATAAATATATATATATATATATATTTATATACACACCGACCCCGGATGTTTAAGAGCAGAAGGAAGTCATTGTCCTTTACCTTTATCTGCTATACTTCAGGAAAAAAAATAATTTCACACAGAATTTTTGCTTCTTCAGAATGCTGAATAACTTGTCACTGACTATGAGTGTTTCATTTATGCCTGAAAGGTGTGGAGAAGTTGTAAGACTGGGAGGCAGAACATAAACTATTTGCCTTTAAATGAAGGCAATTTTAATTTTCATGTTCTGGAACCTTAATACACAAATCCATTCTGCAGACTGTTTGGTTTTCCATCATCATACACACAGTTGATAAAAGCACGTATTAAAACTTTTGAAAAGGAATCATATGTAAATGGGAAAAAACAGATTTTCTAAAGTAGAACAGAACGATAATAGAGGAAAATTTCTATTTGATAAAATTCATGTCTTCATTTCAAGGAAAAGCAACAGAGGATAACCTGAAGCATTTATGATTTAAATATTTGTTTTGGCAGAAGCATCACTTCATCTTTCCTTCTATCAGTATCATATACCTGTATGTGTTTGAAGTACAAGGAATTAATTTCTTCCCCACTCAGAGAGTACTTTTAAAACATCTGATGTGATAGAAAATAAAACATCAGCCAAAGAAATAAAAGAATTTAAAGATCTAATACACTTCCACAATGACTTCTTATGAAGTTATGACACTACAGCTTCCACAGACTTTCCACATTTTTTCAGAATGTGGACCAAAACTGGAAATACTTTGAAATTATGAAGATATCTCAGACAGATCATTATCAAGTGGATAAACGAAAAAATAATAGAAAAGACAGAGAAAAGATCAAAAGAGAATACATTGTAATTTATTTTTTGTAGGGCATCTCTAAGTACCTTGAAGTGCTTTATAAGGTAATGAGTTAACTACTTGTAGTAAAGCAACCATAATGAAAGAAGCAGCTATTATGTGCCAGCATTTCAAACAAGTCCCAGCAAGCCTCCTCAATTTCAACCCTAGTTGTTGGGCTATGCTGCTTGTGTCCAGGAGTAATTGTGCTTGGAAAGTTGCAGGTGTAAATAACTAAAAAACCCCTAACAAACTTACTTTACTTTTAAGAGCTGTTTTTTAAATATTTGCCTTACAAATTTGTGAAAGCACAAGCTTGTCCTTGGAACTCAGTAGTTTAATTAGCTTGCTCTTTTGTAGGTATTTGTTTGTTTGTTTCAGAAATGGTGGAGGACAATTGAAATTAAGATACAAGGCCACTATGGGGTTTTTTTTTGAAGTGGAGGGAATGTAGAAACCAGTGGGAAGGTCAAGTCTTAAAATTCAATTTGAAATGATCAAAGGTTGAGGAAGAACTGAAAGAGGGGGAGAAGCTGCAGTACTTCACCTCCTCCTGTTTGCTTTCCAAAATCATGCTCAAAGGAAAATGGACGAGACAAGTTGCAAGAACCTGTATCAGTCACAGAATGGATATTAAAGTTGTTGTTCAGGTTGTGACTGATGAGCTTACTTACATTAAGCCTTTAAGGGAAATGAGTATATAAATTTCTCTAGTTTATCACACTGGGAAACCAGGAATGATTCACACCTTGTTAAAGCCTTTGAAAAAAGTAAATGACGTTCTCTTCCCCTGCAATCAATCTTGATTTTTCTCTTTTATTTTGTTTGTTGTTTTTTAAAACAGTTCCCACATATATAAAAAAAACCCCACAAACAAACAAATGAAGAGCATGAAAGAGATAACGAAAAAAGATGATGTTGCTACAGTCACTCAAACCTCAAAAGTAATTTTCAATATGGGTTATGGAAAAGCTTTCTGAACAGAGAATTAAAAAAAACTTGATTTTGAGAGTCATGTAAATGTTGTGACACTGAAGGACTAGGGAGATCCATCAAAAGAATGTATTTCAGATTAGAGAAGCGTGAAAGTACAGTATTCAGAGTTTAACAGACCTTAAAATACTCAGTCAAAATATCTTACCTACTGACATTTCACTATATGTCTGCACAGTAAGTTTTGGATATTCATCAGAGAGACTCATCAAAGAGATAAGAAAATATGACAACCAACAGCAAGGATGTTCTACTTTAGCATTTAAATATTACGATTCGATGTGACCACTTAAGAATTGTTCAGGGAGGTCTGCATATAATGTGCTTTATTTACTTTATCCTCACATTGTAAAAGTGAATTATTAAAATATGTGGCCTAAACTCTGAAATTAATGATCAAATATTATTGTAAAATTGTAACAGTTGTTTAATCTGCTATTAGCCTGAACTACACTAACAACCTAGGCTATTTTTGCTAGCCTTTTAAATAAATTTTTAATTGATCAGCAGATAACCCCTGTATGTGATATATTTTCAAAAGCCAATTTGACAACTTGCTCCATTTTTGTTCCAGACTACATGTCTTGTCTTTATCTTAGGTGCCTGCCCACAAAAAATAATCATGCATAGTCTAAATCAGGAGTTCCCCTATGCTAGACTTCAGTTAGTGGCATGAACTTCTGGCCTGAACACAACCTTAGGCAGATACATTCAGATGATTTGCAAGTTTTTTGTACTACTTTGAAGTAGAGTCCATAGCAAAATTTCAGAACCCCAAGTGTAGCTCAGGTTTTAGTTCTACTGCCTTTTAAAACGCAGGTTAATCTTATGCCAAGATTTTTTTTTTTTAATTTATGATTTCTCTAGGGCTTATATACTTGACAGTAGTTTTTGTGATAGATTTGACATATAGGTCCAGGTATTGCAGGAAAATATTTAATGGGAGTGCCCATTCCTATACTACTATCTTAAGTTTTATAACATTAAAAAGCTTAGTTAAGTATTTCATATTTTTGTGAGATACTGTTGCTACCATGTACACTTCTGCCCTTATTAAATATCAGTAGTGATATTTCACTTTAATTTTTAGGAGTTCTGCATGTGAAAAGGCAAATTGAAGAGAACCCAATAAATTCAAGGTGATTGAGCAGGAATAAGAGAAGAATATGGGGAAATATAGTGGAGAAAAGGGATCCCTGTAAGGAGAAAAACATACATTTACGAGGAGACATAATTTATTTTATCACAGTCTCTCTTACAAATACTTCTTATTTTAGTTTTCTTCTTCAGTGGTAAATGTCATCTCAGAAGTACCATAAAATTTGGTAACTCTGGAGACTAAGGTGTGCAGAGGAAGAACCTGTCAATTTATATGAGTGCAAGGATGGTATGAAAATGGAACTGCAAGCATTCTAATTCTTCAGGAACTTAGTCAGAAGCTGAAAAGTGATTTATGCATATATTCTCACTTAAACCATTCAATAGAATATCCATTCATGCTTTACTGCCCAATGATTTAGAGCAAAACAACGTAATATTTTACAATTAGTGTTTTGGACTTTCTCCAGAAAGCACAGAATTAAGATGGCGATGGCACTGGTTGAAGTACAATATAGAGAAACGATCCTTAGATTATGTGGAATTATAGTTCAACACTAACCTCTGAGATCTTCCCTTACACTAGAATTGTGACTCATACCACAAAGCTATATTATGGGAAGTGCCATAGTCGTCTACTGAGGAACCAAAGACAAACCTTCAGTTCCCAGAACAAATTGAGATGAAAACTGAAGATGCTTCCTCCCCAACACCTTTGGGAGCAAAAGTAGGCCTAATGAGGTCTTTTTGGGTGATGTCCTAGCTGAGCATGCTGAACTTCTACCTTCAGTCTGATGCAACCAGGCAGAAAAAAGCTGGAAAGAGTGAACTGTAAAGGGTGAGAGAATCTGAATCTTGGACCCAGAATTCACTTTCCAGCTGGCACCAACTGCAGTCACTGCTGCAACACTGGCAGCTCTGCTGACACCTCCAGAGAAATAGTTTTTCTGCCATGTCAGCTGGGAAGAACAAGCTGGAATCCAATAACTCAATGATATAGATGAAGTATCTATTGAAATGATTCAATTGCTATTATTGTGACAGTGTGGGACTGTTTCTTAAGTAAAATTTTTAATGCTATGTCCGAAGTACAAGCAGCTTAAAAATCAGTGATCAAGCTTCACCACTTCTTTCAATGTTTTTCCTTCAAGCAGCAATAATTTTAAGACATTTTATAATGCAGTTTTTATAAAGTCTCTGGGAAGACGGCAAAGATACTTCTGATTTTTTTTTTTTTTCCTGGAAGATGGGAAGCACCAATGAAGAAAAGAAGTTGAACACTTTTGTATCAGTTACAGAGCAGCTGCCAACTAACTGTCATATTTAAGACTTGATTTTGCTCCTACTGCGAACCTGAAAGTGAGTGTTGGAACAACAAGAAGTCTTACTGCTATTTTTATGGAAGATTCTTACTGAACTAAATACCCTTTGTCTGAACCAGCCTTTTAATAGAAATTATATGCTGGTTGTAGAATTCTATGGGACAAATGAGATAATAATAGAAAATAAATCATTCTTTTAGTAAATGTCATAATTTTTTGATTTATTTTTATAGGATCATATTCTATTTCTATAGATTGGTGGTTTCTTTTACCTTTGTAATTTATTTCCATGAGGACAGTAAAAAATGACTTGTGAAAACAGACAAATGTAAACTTATCCAACAGATTTTTTATGGTACTACCAGCATTTCTACTGTACAAAATTTCAGTATTTATTTTATTGTATTTTTTTTTCTAGTTAAGCTGAAAAGTAATACCTAACTTTTTTCATTCTATGTGATTAGTACTATCATTCAGAAAGATGAATGGATAGCTAATTGTTTTGGTATTTTACAAAGTAACATGGAGATTTTCATCATTAGATGGAATGTTACACATTCTTTCTATTTTAAATGTCTTGAATCTCTGACTGCTGAATGATTTAATATTTGCATCCACAGTGTGGATAACAACCTAGTTGCATGCTTGAACTACTACAAAGAGGCTAAACACACCTGACAAATACATGATATAATCATTGCAACAACTAAAATACAGTGACTTTCGTACCAGGATTATTCCTGAATCCTGATGCTAAGCTACTCCAAGAGCTTGGCAAAGCAACTGCTTCATTACACTGACTAGCAGGACTCTGATTATTGAGTAAATCACTGAAGAAAGAAGAGATTTGTAGAATTCTGTGTGGGTTTAGGCCTGTACATACAGGAGCTTTTAATAATGTCAGATATGATATCAATTAAGCAGTAATGACCACAGTTCCCTGCATTTCATGAAGAATAATAAATGATGGAAAGAATTAATGATCCAAGGTGAATATGATGTTAATGCCAACTAGTCGTTAATTCCTTAAGAAATGCAGAAAGATAAGATGCTCGAGACTTTCGCAACAGGAACACAATGATTAAAAACAATCAGAGATATTCTTCCTCCTTTTCTGCCATGATTTCTGCTACATGTATATGAGTGATGCACTTTCACTTGACAGGGCATGTATATGTCCTATGTTATTAATCAGACTTTTCTTTCAGAATGTTTTTCCAGGAATAACCTTCATGGTTTATTATCTCATTCCTATTGGCTAAGTGAAGAAATCTTTGTCTCATATGTCCATGACAATTTATAGAAATAATCATTTAACACTGAAAAACAACGTGCTGTTTCTATTATGGTTTAAGATAGTCCTGGTAACTATGTAAATTGTTTCTGCTGGGGAGATTATTTAATATGTTTCTGTACAGTTAAAAAGGAATATCATGTCCTTCTTATATCAGTTAAAAAATACCCAGAGTTGAACTTGTTTTTAATGCGAGTGGCATGGAAAAGTCTTTCAGTTTTATTAAGTGGAAGATCAAATTACAAAATAATTTCTACAGGAATAGAAAATGAAATATTTATATATATATATATTTTTTTTTTTACAGAACTTGATAGCATTACATTGATATTTTATTTCTTACAGGATGATTAAAAAAGATTTTAAGGAAAAGATGTTATTATGCTGGTTTACATGGGTAGTCCAAGACTATTGCTGTAGCATATACTTGTCTTTTGTCATTGAGAAAATAAATCCTATAGCAAAATTGGTTTATTCTTGAAAGCAAATAATTATAGTGTGTGAGAGAATGAAACAGAATGAATAAGAAATTTAATGGAAAAAGTAATTCCATATTTTAAAATATTACCCTACGGTTGCAAAGCAGAAATGAAAAAAGTGAGAAGGAGAAAGAAAAGGACTTGAGGAAAATGGACCAGTATTCTTAGAGACTTCAATAAGCCTCAATAGAACTATATCTACTTACACATATATCACTAAATTATTAAAAAGAACCTAATGAAATTCAAGAGAAAATATTATGCTGAAATAACCAAGAATTCATGAAGAATTCATTAAAATGAAATACAAAATGAAGTATAATTCTGCTCTGTGTCAGAAGCAGAGGATATATTCTATTCCATATAATATACCTAATAGTGGGACTTTACCATGTAGCTGAAAGCAATTTACAAGTCTGAAATCCATACCAGACAGAAAGCAGGAGTCTACAAATGTATCATCAGTGAAAATAGATATAAAATGTAGGGACTTTAAGTTCTCTGGCTCACACTCATTTTCTGCTTCAGATATGGATGAGTTTCTACAAACAAACTACTCAGTATTTTTATCTTCTTCCTAGTTCTCAACATAAACAATGCGGAATACAGAGGAAATGTAAGACACCCCTACAATAATATTCTTTGTTGAAAAATGGAACAAACCCCAGTGAATTACTGCTTTTCCCATAGAGATGGGCAAAAAATAAATGGAGCAGAGTTGAAAAATGCAGAGTATTGCACACCTCTGCATTGATATAAATGGACACTTAAGTCGAGTAATATTCTTCTGGAACTAGGCAATAACAAATCACTTCTATTATTTAGACTGCTCCTGAGGGATTGGATATCTGTGCTACTCCTTATTTACATCTAGAATGAAAGTGACAGTCTACTCATGTATAATTGTAATTTGAATTCTTCTGGTATAGTGATCCATGATCTTCCATCTTCTTGTCACTGCAAAAGATTTGGAAGAAATAAATATCTTGAGTTTATAGCTTTGCATACATTCCTGCATTTTTCTCCACAAGTCAAAAGGGAGCCAAGGAAAAATAAAAGTGCTGGCAGTTTAGGGTGAGATACTTTGTTTAAAATGTTAAGATTGCTGTTTCCATATTCCATATTTTTTTTTTTTTTTAAATTATTATTATCTGGCAGTACTCAGATCATGTTAACAGGAAAGCAACACGAATTTTATTTTACAGTAGTAAAAAATTTTGTCTTTGTAGGCAAAACATAACTGAGGTGCTTTTAATTAGAAATACTTCTGATAAGGAATTAGAAAGTAGAATTAATTCATATGTTGAAATAGTTGAATACTATGTTTTAATTTATAGAACATTAATGTCACACAGTACTAGATTTTAATTATTTGAATGTAATATATTGAATGTTGAGGGTCACATACTTTGAGATATGTTGCAGACTTAAGGTGTGCCAATAAAACTGGTCAGAAACTGTTTACTGGCATGATTCTTTCTGACAGAAAATACTGCCTGCTCTGTTTCTTTTGTAAGAGCATAACCATTTTGCTAAAATTCTAATATAAAACTATTTGCTATTTAATATTGGCTAGTACACTAACTCAGCCTTTTGTCTGCTTGGCAGGTGGGATGTTGAGAATCTCCAACCTGGTTGCATTACACTATAATGCATTTGAGGTGGATACACTGAAGACATGGTAGAGTGATTATGCGACCATGTAACTGTATCTTGTCATAGAGTGATATTGAACTCTCCTCTCCTAATGTTGTGCATACAACCCAGACAAACCTCCTAAGACAGATCACAAGATTTCGAGTTGCCTCTATAAAGGGTTCTCTCTTATAAGCCTGCTAGGTGCTTTGTCCCTGTCTCTATAAGCAGCCTGGTCACCCAGCATGTTTCCCAGTGTGTGGTCCATCATTCTGGGCTCCAAGAAGCAAGATAAGGAAAAGATTAGGAAAGCTCTAAACAAGATGCTCCTTTGAAAAAAAAATCTTTAAACTTTAATTTTTCAGTGCAAAATATAGAAACATAATGGTTTTATTGACCTTGGATCATTTAAAAGCAAGCAATACATTTCTTATCAAACAAATGTTTAAATTTCTCATCAGGTGAGCTTATGACATGCGGTTTGGATATTACCATGAACAAATGTCTATTTACTAATGATACTTTCTCCATACCTTTTTGCTATAAAGAAAGAAGGTTACACTAATTTTGAGTTACCAAGCACATGTTATGGGCTAAATGCGCATTTGTGAACAGTTATACTGGCAATTATGTACAGGATTAGTTAAGCTGAAGACTTCTTAACTTGGTAGCATACCCAGTTTCAAGACAGTGATTCACAGATGTCCTGTGCCATCATCCACGCAAAAAAAAAAAAAAAAAATTCAACAGGTAGCTATGAATTTACCAAAGGAATTAGGTCTACCCGTTTCTGTTTTGTATGTCCAGAATGCCCATCTTTGTGTCTGAGCTGAAGAGTCTTGTTGTCTAAAACAGTTTAGGATCAACAGGTTAAGCAACCTTATTCCTGCCTCCTCTCATGGTCCAGCTCTAGCGGGTGTACTCAAATTATGCCCAAGACACAGTGAGAACACTGGAGTTATCTGTCTCCAAGGGGGACTTGCATTCAAAAACACACTGCAGAATCCTCAGTTTTCATGATGATGAAATAGGAATTCCTTGGGACATAGAGTATACTTCAGTCTGACGAGTTCAAAGAGGTATTTTTCAGAGTCCCATTTTAGTAATCTGCAGAGTTTGCTTTTACTTTCTTTCTATGCAGCTTTGAAACCTTTAATCGCTTTCAAATGTTTGTCACTTCTCTCCGCATAAATGCAATATTTTTCCTCTTGAGATCTTTTTCAGAGAGATCAATAAGGAACATGAAGGTGTACATCTTATTGGCAACAAGTGTGTATTGTGATGGATAAATAAACCAAGTTAATATGACAGTTTATTTTTTTAGGATAAATGTTAGATTTTGTGTTCAAAAATTTTACTTCTGAGCTTCTTTCTTTTTTTATTTTTTTTTTTCCCTTGGAGATGGTCAATAACCCATTTATTTTTGTCCTCCCCTGAACTAGCCTTATTAGAAGTGATATTTAAAGTAGTTATATTCCAAAATTTGATTTCAGCTGAAATGTCTGAAGGTCTTTAAATTAAAATGGAAAATAAGAAATCATGTTTGTGTCATACCTCCATGAAGTACATAGAAATATACATCTAATGCAAATTAGACTCTTTCTCTTGCTCTCCTTACAAAAGAGTAGTTTGCTTAATAATTTCTCAAAAATGTTTCCTGTTTTTGGTGACCTCGTGCTTGCATAAGTGTACCCAAGCATCCAAATGCTTTCAGGAGCTAATGTCAGAAAAGTGGATATTATTTGAACCGTTGGCATAAAATTATTTAATACAAATATTTAGAAATATTTTAAAGGTCCATATAATCTCATTTCCCAAGGAAGGATCAGGATAGAGATGATGAAAACAAAAGAAAGTGCATATGCTTCTTCCTGAGTTTTACCTTAGCAGTGAAGAAATAGTGCTCTGCACCTGTGTCTGTTACTTCAGAGGTTCTGGCCCATGTGGTCTTCGCTTCTATAAAGTCAGGATATTATGGTAACTCACTAAGATTACCATATTCATCATGTACACTATGGGGTGTACTGAAAGTTTATCCAAGATTCCAAATATACTTTTCTAGAGCACTAAAACAAAATTTGCCATAAAATTCCAGAAGTTAACTGAATGAAAGGTCATGACAAAGTAAAAGTTAATATTTTAACTCTAGTCTCTAAGACTTTTTTTTTTTTAATCAACATATGATTCCTGATCTACTTAAATAAGACTAATTATCTTTTCTAGTCATCCAATTTCTTCAGTTCTGTTGAAAAAGAGAAAAGAAAAATGCTCACAGGAAGATCTAAATCTCAAAAATATATCCCTTCAATCATTCTTCATCTTGTAATATTGCCATTAGCTTGTTTGCTTGTAATGTTAATCCATTCATTGCCGGCAGTTTTTTAAAAGAGAATCTGTCCTGTTGTTGGGATTTTTTGTTGTCACCAAGATAAAGACACAAAACACCAAGATAAACCATTTTTCCCACACATATGTGCTGTATTGAAGAATAATGATTTAAATTATATTGAACAAATCCCAGCCACTAATAGCCCCTAACTATTAGTTGACTAATAGTATTTTGAATAGTGACCAAAGAAAGGAACCTGAGGAACATCTCTAAATTGAGCCTCTCATTGTTATTTTATATAAAGCATTGTTAGTTATGCATTGAAAAGCTTGGTGGCAATCACTAGTGATTAGATAGATAAGTTCGATTAAGTGTTAAGCAGTCTACTTCTTGTTAATATAAATGGAGCAGATTACATCTGTAAATACCAGGGCAGCTATGCTAGATACAGCATCCCAAGTATCTCAAAATAGTTGCTGCAGTGCACTTGAAGGGTTGATTTTTCTTTTATTTGTCTGCTAAATTAATAAGAAAAATGTACAGCAGCCAAGAACTTTAATGTTCTGTGTTAAAAGTGCATGTCCTACAAGCACAGTCAATATATGTCCTTTTATCATAGAGTATGAAAGCATTTAACGCTATCCAAAACCATTGAGTTCACACATGCAAGTTGTCCAGCAGGCTTGCCTTTTCATTGGAAACACTGAAAAATAAGGTTTTTGTCATCTTTGACATCTTCTAGCTCTTTAGTTTGCCCTTAGGCTGTTTCCCTTGTTCTTTAGTTCCCCTCTCTGTGTTTCCTTGCGTTTTGTCTTCTCTCCAAAGGAGAGGCTCAGTAGGTTTATTGTTCTTACTGTTCGCAAAAAGAACACATGGGAGGAGCAAGTGGCCAACAGATATTTCACAATTCTGGATTGTTTTATTTCCAGTCAGGAATTTCCCATGGACCGTGATTGCTGAGTAAACAAAAGTATAGCCTTGGAAGCAGAGATTTCCAGAATGGAGTGGGAGGTTTTTTCCTATCAGTAAAAAATTACGGTGTTAAAAACTGGTTGTCCTAACAGAAATTTTGAGATGCTCAAAAAGCCCGAATGAATATCTAAGAAGTGGTCCCTCTTTTTATACCAAAAAATTTAAAGTTCAAGATTCTAATGTTCTTGATGTTTCCTTTGCTAAGGCTGAGTGAATGTTATGACTAGAGATTTTTCTGTCAAATAATAGATACATTTATAGCAGGGATGTATCTATAAATAGTTTCACCTGAAAGCTACATCTGGTGTATTGCGATCAGAATAGGCAACAGTTTAAACTGTTGGACATGCTGACTACTACTTACCACATGATGCCTTTCAATAAGCAGAAATTAGAATATATCTAGACACTTGAGCATCCTAGAACAGCTGTCAGGATAACTGTACCTTCAGCCTCCAAAGGTTTTCACAGCTGGTTTCACAACAAATATACAAGGGCTACCTGCAGGGTGGTCTATTCCCTGCGTGTTTGGAAAGACTTGAAGTTTAACTGAGCTAGTAAGCATGTCTCCAGGCTGAATGTAAGTAAGATTTCAAATGCTGCAAAAGACATAACAGTATGTGCATTCCTTAAGAAATTTAATGCAGCAGAAACACTTTGAAAACCTCTCTTCTCTGTCTGCATAGATAAAAGCAAACACACTGTACATGACAGATTTGTCACATTGCTTATGCAGTCTCCCTAAATGTGTGACAGACAGAGCCCCGCACATTGTGAACCACGTTAATGTACAAATTCAGGTCCCTTACATTACTATTTAATGCCTTCTAAAAGGCTAGGTATGTGCACCGCTTTGTTTATTACTTGGAATAAATTCTACCAAGGTTGGGATTTATAGCACCTGATCCTGAATGATCAGACAGCATGCATCTGAACCACACCAAGAGGAGGGGCTGCTCCAGCTGGGAGAAGGGCAGGAGTCAAGGGTCTGTGACTCCCACTCACTGTGTCAGAGTTGGGCTGGATACAGGGAGCTGGCTGGGACCACATGGTAAGAGAGCTCAACTTGACAGAATGCTCCTGGGTGAACTAGCAGTGGATAGTGAACTAGTGCAGGTTTTCCAAGCTGAGACTTTATTATGCAGATAATAAAATCTGATTAGAAGATTCACTTAACATAGTCATAGATGTCTACAAAATTTGAGCTGGTCACTTCAAGCTTTCGTATAATCAATTAAAAGAAGACAGTTCACTGTACAATTTGCCATACTTTAGACTAGTGTAGTCTAATAGTATGCTAGTTACAGATTTTATTCTTTGTTTCTACATAGGCAGTGAGTCAACTGCATGGCAACCCAGTCAGGCATGTTATCACAAAGCTGTGGGAACTTTCTAGAGTTAAGTTGTTTATTTCACATGTCCTTACAAGGTCAGATGTGGGTAATGCTGATTCGGCCATCAGCCTCATGGAAATGTTGGTCTCTTTTGATAGGGGATATCAAATATCCCATACATTTACAATAACAATAGTGTGAAATTATTCTGAATAGAGCATATAGCCTCTGGTCATTATTTTGCTTCTCATTTCCTTATAATTTCTTTTATGTGTGATACAATATAATCCACAAAATGCAGACTGTCCAAGTTAAGATGCCATATTTGAGAGGAACCTGTTGCCAAGGTAGTCTTGGTACCAAGTCCCCAATTTGGAAGTATAGACAGATAGTTTTGAATTCAGAAGGCACTGAACATTTCACTGCTTTATCATCCAGCCAGGGGTTTGGTTATTACAGGAGGAAGAGGTAAACCCAATGAATAAAGTTGACATTAATTTGAGAAATATATTATAATCCAACAATTGCCTGCTGCATGATAAAGAAAAATACATAAGCACTAATCCATTAATAAATACAGCAACATAAAAAAGGCATAATACAGGAAAATAAAAGAAAGGTTATACATAGTATGAAAAAATGAAGCTGAACCACTTGCTTCTTATTACTCATTGCCCAGTTTCTGGAAGAAAAGCAGTGCAAAGTAAAGGTTGACTTACTTCTTTGTGCTTCGTGGCAGTCAAATCAATATGCTTTTTTTTTTTTTCCTTGTTGAATGCATTGTGTTAGGCTCAGAGAATTAGTGTTATTTCATAGAAAATTCATGATTTTAAAAGTCTTCAGAAATTGTTAAAAATATTAATGGAATTTAATTATGGAAATGACCTTTCAAATTTGGAACAGATATCTTAATTTTAGAACAAATAAAACTGCTATGAGAATGCTTACTTGTGTAAATATATGAAGTTTCAATGAGTATATACTTTCATCTTTTAATACTTACCTGTAAATTAATACTATGATAGAACAGTTCATCTAAAGTAGGTGCATCATGCATTAATATTATATATAGTCCCTGAACTTCTACAGGCAAAATCGCTTCACTGCTTGCTAGAATGTGAAGACGTTTTCATTTCCCAGAACTGTGAAAAGGCCTGAAATGAGTTCTTCCAGTGTTCACACAGAACATATAATGCAATTTTTCTAAAAAGTTTTTTGCTGTTGAATTAAGATTTTCCCAGAATTTCCAGTGTGATATGGACAGCAAAATGTTTTCAGCAATTCTTCAGCTGGAAATTCTCTGGATTATCAGAAAAATTACTTCTTTAGTGATGAACTCCCTGCTTGCCATTTAAGTTTTTAACATGAACATCACATGAAAAATTTGTAAAAGCAAACCAATTGTAAGTCTGTTCCTGCCTCCATGTCATGCAGGACTTGACAACACTGAGATACTGGTTTCTCTTTGCAAAAAGTGAAGAAATACAGTCAGAAATCTCAGTTCATTATTTGGTCATTTACCATCTCATATCATGTTTGCTATACTACTGTTCAAACCTGGTGGTACAAGTGTGCATTCCTTTACTTTTCTCTCCCTTACAGCTTCAAATTTAGTTTTGTTGATCTACAGCATATAATTTCTGTCCACCTCCACTTCATGGTATGAACAGAGTAAGTTAGCTCCACATGCTTCATTATTGTACAAATACGTATATATGTTTCAATTACACTGATAACAGAAACACGTGCGAAAGAAATCGCTGATGTAGGTGTGGATTAGCTACTTTCAGAAAATTATTTAAATAAAAATCCTGTCCAATGCATTTCTTTTTAATTATCATTATCTAAAAATACATTTTCTATCTGAATAACTAATGTATTTATTTTCTATCCTATAAACATTCAAAAGAATGCATGTGATTAACATTTTTTGGCTATGCTCATGGTTAATGCTTAAATAATAATAACAATACTGTATTCATTGTATGCAAGGCACTTTAATTGTGTGCCATTGAAATTCTACACAAGGAACAGTGATGATACAAAGCAAAACCTTACTATTTGCTAATTGGTGTTCTGTAGTTCTCTCTAAATGTAAAGCCCACACTGTCTCCAGGATCTTACAGTCTGAAAGACTATTTGCGAAGTGTCTAAAATTGGACACAAATATAAAATTAAATCCATGTACATAATGATCTGCTAAGAGATTTTTATATGTATTTCTATATACATTATGTAGAGACAACCACATGCTCAGTTTGATTAAAATTCAGTCTTAATGAAAGAACAGAGAAATAACTACTTATATGCTTTCAAAAGCATTATTTGTAGCTAGGTCTCCTCACATGATAATTTATTTTAAATTCTGGTAGCTGAAACAGTAAATTTTAGCCTTATTCTTTTTTTCCTCTACAACATATTTGAATTAACAAATAGCTCACTGATTGGTGCTATTTTAAACTTACCAAATAAATACTTCCTTTTTTTTTTTTTTTCTATAGCATGGTTTCCAGTCATCTGAGGAAATAAGTGTTCTTTATAAGAAGAACCACATTGAAACAATGCAGATACTTCAAAGTCTTAGAGTACCTGCTCAAATTTGCTTTATTGTATGTATTTTGTGAAATTTAAACAAAAGACAAAATACATATGCCTTTCCTACCATTACACAATTTGCCTTTTAAAAAATTATTCTGGGCTCTAGGCACCTACAGAGTGATAAAAATGTTTTTAAATTAGATTATAAAGTGATGCTATAGACCTAGGTTAGTTTAAAGGACAGGGCTGGGAGTCATAAGAACATAGACTTGCTCTGACTTCATTAATGATATGATGAGGGAGTCTTTCTGTAACATTTCAGTTTAAACATTCATAGTAAAAGGAAGGCATGTCATCAGCAGGAAGGTGGGGACACAATTAGATAAGCTCCCTTCAGACAACCATATCCCGTGTGAACTGCAATCAATTCTCCTTTTCATTTCCATTCACCAAGATCCACAGAGTTCCTTCTGTGAAGGAACAAGAACTGAAAAGCCCAGTCAACATGGCTAATGGTTTTGTTTTCTTTCCCCTTTCTTTCCTAATGAGACAAAGCAAAGAGGAAATGATAATCTGCTGTTGAACGTACTAGGGTGCTGAATCTCTTTAGGATTCCTGCTTTGTTCCGTAGATTGTGACATCAGCCCTGGGGTGTGACAGGGATTTGGATCATTGCAATTTGGCTGTGTTCTGGGACATCTAAACCTGCCATGCTGCTGCCCATCTGAGACTTGCTGAAGTAGAGACAGCACAAAGACTTATCTGGGATTTAGAAATATTGCATGCATTTCCACCAGCAACAATTACAATACATCAGCGTTACTGTCAAAAATGAGGTGTGCTACATACACATCATGCAAAGGTAACAAAGGCATAGCTAGCTCAACAACACGAGTGAAAACAAATTTATTTTACCTAAACCTGGGCTGTCACTCTAAACGAATGCTTAATGTAGTCAAATACACAGCTAACAACGTATCAGTGCAGAGAATTACTTGTGTACTTCAACAGTGGTGCATCTACTGCAGTAACAAACTTATAGTCAAATACAACTGAGAAAGGGAAAGCTGGATTAAAACCACAACCTGAGCTGCCTCTGAGTCACGGGCATTTGCTAACTTCAAGCTGATATGTAACACTTGTCATCGTATCCATGCTTATGACAGCCTCAGCAACATTTAAGATGAATAAACAGCTTTCACTTCAAAATGGATTTCGATATGGCAGGGATAAGAAATATATAACGCAACTAGAAGGGTGTCTGTGAATCAGTTGGATGTGTGCCTGTAACATAATAAATGATATTTGTTAGCAAAAGAGCTTTAAAATTCTAAGCATTCCCTACATAATACAAACTAAGGATCTGGTCCCTTCAGACTGTTGGTAGAGATTTAGCTTTGAACAGTACAAAACATTAGGCTTGAAACATCAATATATGTCAGACTTACACTTTGTAAGGCAGAAGACATATTATTCTTATTTTCATAATGACTGGATGTGGAAGACTCCTTATCTCCAAGCTATGTTATCCTGATTTTCACAGCTAACAAGAATCTGTGTCCTACAGAGAACTGAACAGGCATCTTATTAACAATTTTTTTTAGATGAAAAAACCTGTTTTCAGGTCTTCAGGATTTCAAGAAAGTATACACTCAAATAATTTCCTCTGCTTGTGAAAGGAATAGGCCAGCTATTTGAACAGTATGTGAATACCACTTGGTAGACACCATGCAGAATCAAGACTATCTCAAAACATTTTCAAATAAAATATGAGGCAAATTAAGTGTGGGAAGGAAAATTATATAAGGGACAGAATTACTTTATGGGTAGCCAGCGTACATTATATTCCATGGTTTAAATTACAAAATATCTCTGCATATCTCTGGATTACATTTGATCTTTCCACAGTGCTACATAGAAATGAGAAAATTAATTAAATGAATTGGGTAAATCTCAGTGCAATCAAGCACAATTTCTACGTCATTGGAAGCTCTCTGTTTTTGACCAAACTGCGTGTATTCCAAAACTGTGCACCCCTCCTTTTCTAACACCTCAGTTCCATGGCTTTATCTGCTTTTAAAAGATCTATAATGAGTAACTTCCAAAACCAACATGAAACCTAATTATAGAGCATCTTTGCTGTAGCTGTTTCTATTTACCTCTCTTCAAGTACAGAAGGAAATAATCCAGGCTTTCCTACAACTTCAGCATGTTCCTGACCTTTCGATGACACTTCTGAATGAATTTACTACATTTTGAAGACTGATGCTGTTGGCAATGAGGTCTATGACCAAACTTCAGTTCACTCCACCAGAGAAAAACTATACATAATGTCAAATACATGACTGGTTACACAGGAATCCTTTCCTCCTGTACTGCCTTTTTTCTCTCATATCAACCCCTGCACAAAATCTCCTTCTGAGAAGCAGCAGAGGCAGCAGCAATGGGTAAGATGCAGGTGTATTTACCACCACAGTACCACCATTTGTCATTTTACTTTGTGTGGCTCCCCTTCTAGAAGGTATGCATTACACCCCCTCACTCACTGGGGCGTTATCTCTCAAGATTATCTTCAGTCATTTGAAATACAAATTAATATTTATTTTTATTAGTATTAACTCTTCTCATGAAGCACCGTCGGACCATAAAAAGATAGTTAAAAGAGAGGGATACTGATTCACCCCTCTTTACAGGAACCTATTCCTACTTAGAAATGAATTATACTGGATTTGTAGGAGACATAGAACTTAATTGGTAGCAGCTATTACAGTGTGTTCAGTCTGGAGGCTCTGATGTCCATCTTTCTGTCATTGTCTGGACATTTCACTTACATACATATGATTCACAGACACAGGGTTAATATGCTGCACAGAGTTATGAGTTATATAAAATTGTGGTATTTGCAGTGTTTTGCCTTTTTCATAAGAATATACACGGTTAGGGACTCAGACTACACAAAACTTGCATACAAATCAGCTATTTCAAATGTCAGAAAAAAAATTACATTTTGTTCTCTTATTTGCTACTGCTCTTATTGCAAGAAACTTGGATGCTTCAGGAACAAGTAGACCTGTGGCAGCAGGAGCTCTTAATTTAAAATTTGGGTTTCTTCTGTTACCGATCCAGCTAGCAAAGGGGGAGTCAAATGTCTGCTCTGTAACAAAACTTTCCTCTGAAAAATGGCCTGGCAGTTCACAGGCTACTGCAGTCTTTCAGAACCTTTCATCTCTAATGCATATCTTTAATTATCGTGATAGTCTAGATTTGCTCAAGAACTTAGCTGGAATTTGAGTTGCAATATAGTCATTCAAGGTTTCTCTTCCTAGGGTAGTCCATACCACTAGTATGTAAAATAACAGTTTCTGGCCCAATTAGTAGTTACTTAATTGATGTAAATTAGAACAAGTGATCTAAGTTTTATTCCTCTCTAGAAGATTATTTATTTCAAGCCAAGTTGTTCAGCACTGGTGTTTTAGAATTTCAACCACTTGAGTTCAGAGTCAGTTGCATTTTTACATAAATTGGATAGTTTGTAATTCTCTCAGCAGAAGATGATTGCCTCTGACCAATTCAGCCTAAGCTTCTTTCCTACCATTTCCTACTCTCTAGCTTAGACAAGCAGTATGTATTTTATTTGGAGCCTACACAGGCTTGTTAATGTAACAGGTTACCTGAAAGTTAGACTTTTCAGTGCTTGGTTTCTGTTTAAAATCTGCCTACTGTGGTTGTTTGCACTGCAGACTATCCCTGAGTTCTTGAGTAAATGACCTACTTTACTTTGTGTTTATTTTGGTTGTTTACACATAGATTCTACTGCTGCTTTGCAATGTTAAGTAGTTCATTAATTAGCTTGAATTGTAAACATGCTTTTCAATTTGCCCTTTAAGGAGTGTGGTGAGTGCTTTCACACCAGTTCCTTGCAGTCACTGTTATTCTCCACTCCAGTAATGGCCTCTGTATTAATCTTTTCAAAATTACAACATTTCTTTCAGGTTTTACAGCTTACTATGAATCCTTTGAGCTGAATATACAATCATTTGTGAAAGGCTGTGTTTGTGACATTTCTTATCTTTACTTGCTAGATAACATTGATTTTATCTGTCTTATATTATTCTGCACAGAATAATGGTCATGGTGCATTTCTGTGTCGATATCCTATGAAAAGGGAGCAGAATAATTAGTTATATCAAGACTGTGTTAGTGACATTGTCTCTCACCTTGTCAATAGCGGTTTCGGTAGCTCAGAATGAGATTATAAGATTCTGAGAACAATAGTAAAAATAGTCTTGCAGGGATTTAAAGGGTTGGTTTTTTTTTTTTTTTTTTTTTCAGTCCTAATGCCTTAAGACTGTAACAAGAAGTTTTCTAGGTCTCTAATAATCAGTGTTTAAGATTAACAGTATGGTCAGCTGATGAGCAGATAGAGTCACAGAGGAATTAGATGGCCTGTTCAGACTATACAAAAAACATACCTTTGAAGCATGTGCTTACCATTGTCATGGAAAATGTGTTCAAAAGAAAAGAAAATAGAAGATGAGACTAAATGCCTTGCATAATCCCCCTGTGACTTTTTAACTGTCCCGGTATTAAAGTCATTGGGAAAAAAAAATTACATTATGAAATTATTCTGAACATGTCTAGATTATATTTTTTAAGTTGAATTTGTTTGTCCAAAATATAATAGCTGATCACATTTTTGCTTTCTTAAGAAAGGTCTGCTGAAGAACATGATATTTGACTTCTATGAAATCATAATATTTTACATAGGAGAACTGAACAATCAGTAGTTTATCAGTACAGAATGGTGATACAGAAAGATCAAATGCATATGGACAGAAAATATGTCTTTACAAATTGGTTCTTTATCAGGCAAATTATAAAGTGAGCAAAAAGCATGACTTCTCAGCAGCTATTCATTTATGAAAATTTGAAAACAGTTAGAAAAGCACATATTTTTGCATGCTTATTTTAAAGGAAAAATTAGTTTTCTGCACTGCATCTTACAGATTACTTACCCAAAGAGCAAGGTGGGTACATATTCCTTTTACCATCTTTCAGCTCACCATTATGTAAAATGAAAATGTCCTAACAGTTCTGTGGTTTTCTGACCATCAGAAGACATTATATGATACCTCAAAGCCTAGGGAAGGAAAAGGATTGTGAAAAAGTCACGTTTTCATACATATGCGCTTCAAATGTGCCAGAGAAGCATACTTACTGCAGCACAATTCACTAGTCAGCCTACCTGGTCTTTTTCATAAAAAGGTGTCTCTTCCTCTTCAAACCCTTCACAAGCTTTGTAGCCCTCTTCTAGACACTCTCCAGTAGCTTAGTATCTTTTTTATCCTGTGGAGCCCGGAACTGCACGCAGTGCTCCGGGTGAGGCTGCACCAGTGCAGAGCAGAGCGGGACAATCACCTCCTTCACCCAGTTGGCAAAGTTGTGCTTAGTGCACCCCAGGACATGGGTGGCTCTCTTGGCTGCCAGGGCACACTGTTGGTTCATGTTCAACTTGCTGTTGACCAGAAGCCCCAGATCCTTCTCTGCAGAGCTGCTTTCCAGCATCTCATCCCCCAGTCTGTATATACTGCCAGGGTTGCTGTGTCCCAGGTGCAAAATCCTGCGCTTGCTCTTGTTGAACTTCATGTAGCTGGTGATTGCCCAGTTCTCCAATTTGTCCAGATCCCTCTGCAGGACCTCTATGCCCTCGAGAGTGTCAACAGCTCCTCCCAGTTGGTGTCATCAGCAAACTTATTAAGTATTCCCTCACGTCCTGAGCCGAAGTAATTTCTAAAGACATTGAAGAGCACTGGCCCTAAGATGGATCTCTGCAGAACCCCACTAGTGACTGGTCGCCAGCCTGACATAACCTCGTTTACTAGGACCCTTTGAGCCTGGCCTGTCAGCTAATTGCTCACCCAGTGTATTGTGTGTTTATCCAGCTGTGTGCTGGACATCTTGTCCAGGAGGATGCTGTGAGAGACAGTATCAAAGTAACAGACAGTATCACATGTAAAGCTGGTGGGGAATGACAGAACTGAAGAGTTGTTTACAGCCACAATAGACTGAAAAATCTCATAAAATAGCATTAAAATCGACTGAGTTCCTTTAACTGTCATGGTAATTCTAACATAGCTCTCAGACTCTCTCTATAAGATTTTTGTTTCCCTTTTTTAATGAAACCTATGTAGATCTTCCTTCAGTTTTTCTTGTCCCTTGTTTCTAATGATAATTTATATGTTGAAGAAAATAAAGTTTGTGAGTACTTTCTGCTTACCATGCTCATTGCAGCAATTTGAATATTACCTCTTCTAAGAAGATGAAAAGCTATGTGACCAGTTAATATTCAAACTGTATTGAAATCTGTTGTGTTTTCATAGCCTAGTTACACCAGGATGCACTTTGGAATTAAAGCAAATGTAATAGGCATTTTGCTGCATCTCTGCAAAAGCTATCATAAGAAAAGCATGCTGAAAAATTAGGGATATAATTTTAGTGTTATTTATATGTTTTTCATGATTAAACCAGTTTCTGTTCTTTGTTAACAATCTCTTCCAAAAAGATTTTTAGCAACATGCATTACTCTGTGTACATTCAGTACTCTTGCAGTTTTATCAAGATCCTATATGTGTTCATTTGTAGTGATTTTTTTCTGAATAAAATAAGATCACATTAATATAAAGCAAAATCCACAGATGTACTACTTCAGCCTCAGAGAGCTTGTTTACACAATGTAAACAGGAGACTATATAGGGAGATAGAGAGTGGAAATTATTAATAATAGAAATAGACATATTTGCAGAAATTATTCAGTTCTATGTTGGAATTTCTTAGTAATCATAATCTGTTGCACATTAGCTGGCTAGCATTTATTTAGCTTTCTTTATTTGATCACAGAGAATAATAGGTTGCTTGTACATATATTGAAATGTACCATGTTGATTCCAGACCAGCTCTTAAATTTAGTGACAACATCTGGCATTTTGATCCTTATCTCTTGAGTTACAGCAACCTTCTTACTTCCTGTAACCTAAAAATTTTATAAGGAAACTCACCACTTTATCTTTGAAATTACTGCTGAGACAAAAAATAGAATCCTACTAATGAGAACATACTTAGCTGTGATTAGAAGCCATTATTTTTTCCTTGGTTGTGTTTTTTTTCTCTTAGAGATTTATTTTGTTCACTCCTCATTTGGAATTTTTATTGTTGTCTATGTCTTTTCCCCTTTCCTTTATTCCTTATTATCTCTTTAATCCTCTAAAAACTGAAAATGAGATAGGTTGCATGATATTTTAGTGAATTTATATGACCTATTTATCACCTTATACCATATCTAATTAGATCTTCCTCTTTCTTTTTTTTTTTAATAACATTTTAGTTTCAAAGTCAGGCTGACTAGTCTATAATTTCCCAGGGTTGGTGTTCTTTTGTTTGTTTGTTTGTTTGTTTTAAATAGGTAGAGTATTTGATATTATTTTCTGGTGTATTAGGTTTTCAACTGTCATCAAGTTCTCAAAGATCACTGATGGTCTTGAAATTGCTTTGACCAGTTTTAGATTATCTAAATTACTATTTTTCCTTTCTGTGTATTACATTCCTCATTCTGGCACTGTATTCCATTTCCTTGTGCTTAATTTAATTATCAACTTATATTTAGATTTTTTTCTGAAAATTAAAACTAAAATATTTCAGCAGTTTTTCCTCATCCATAATTTTAAAGTACAAATATATAGGATTTCTCAGCTAATATCTGTAAGCATCCACCAATTTAAGATTCATGAAATGTAAACATTTCAAATTCTGACAAAAATCAGGGTTTTCATATATTTTTTCTTTAAACATTACATTATACTTACTGTCAAGAACAGAAGAAAGAGGTAAAATGTAAGATTAAAGTTTAGAAGATAAAAAGAATGTAAAAGGAAAATACTTATAGGAATAATAGAGTTACAGAATGTTAGGGATAAGAAGAGACTTCAAAAGATCATCTAGTCCAATCCCCCAACTAGTCTTCGTCATCCCAAGCTGACCAAAATGACATTCACGCAAAATAAGAATTAAGACTGCTCCAGTTTTGAGGTTGCTAATTAGTCTTAATCTCAAGGTGTGATATGAAACAAGCAATGACTGTTGCTCTCACCAGTTCCCTCTGCTATGGGAGCTTCAGTTGAAGTGTGCAAGCCTCATATGCTGCTCAACAATGACATAGTCAGTGTGGTAGGAATAGCTGTCCCTGCTCAAACTCTTGTAGCTGCTCCCAGTGGCATGATGAACTCAGCTCTGTTTGCTACTAAATTGATAAACCCCTGTCGACATTACCATCAGTGAATTGGTTTGAGAGTTCTGCCTCATGTCAGCTTTCCAAGATATGTCTTCCATGGCTTTTTTCTCTGAGAAGATGATCATGTGGAGCTGATAGGGTGAGGAAATTTTGCTGGATTAGAACTTCATTCAGATATACTATTGACTTTTGAGTTCAGTGCAAATAACACAGCTGTGGAAGCTGTGCATGTTTTATTTTATTTTATTTTATTTATTTTATTTTATTTTAAATTTTTATTTTATTTGAAACCACAGAATTTTAATGGACTTCGACAGCTCCACTGTAGCTCCATTACAGGATATAAAGTTATATTCCTTGGCCCAATGCCAGGTGCCAGTCATCCTGCATGAGTTCAAATTGTAGTTTAGCTTCTGAAGTGTCACCTTACCTGTTCTAGGAATTCAGCTATTGTAATTGAGTACATTTATTTCATCATCTAATTTCAAGGTGTTCTATTGATTCAAATGTAGTAATTTACTGCACTTGATGTGTCAATGAAGAAAACATTTTAAAAAATCTCAAACACCTTTCCTGCGTGTGATTTGTGACTTTTTCTCTATCTTGTTTTGAAATATAGTTCAGTCTTCTGTTGAGAGATGTTTTTAGACAGTTAACTTCTCATTGGTACTTTTGTTTTTTTAATACCATGCTATAGCAAGAAAATAACAGTGAAATAATGTACCTTTGCACAATAATTTTTTCTTTTGGATGCCTTTATATGACTATAAGCTCTGAGGCTGGAGTCTGAATGTCTTCCTAACTATGAAGTCATACTATTTTTTTTAAGAACCATGGAGTTATTAAATAAAACTTATAATTATTGGGGAATTAGAAGGGTTTTTTTTTCCTTTCTTTTTCTTTTTTCTTTTTCTTTTTTCTTTTTCTTTTTCTTTTTCTTTTTCTTTTTCTTTTTCTTTTTCTTTTTCTTTTTCTTTTTCTTTTTCTTTTTCTTTTTCTTTTTCTTTTTCTTTTTTCTTTTTCTTTTTTCTTTCTTTTCCTTTTCCTTTTCCTTTTCCTTTTCCTTTTCCTTTTCCTTTTCCTTTTCCTTTTCCTTTTCCTTTTCCTTTTCCTTTTCCTTTTCCTTTTCCTTTTCCTTTTCCTTTTCCTTTTCCTTTTCCTTTTCCTTTCTCTTTTTCTTTTCCTCCTTTTAGTGACACGTTTATTGCCAAGATGATAATCAAGCAAATTGTATGCTTTTGTTCCCATTTGCCGAAATAGCAAACCCCACACATAGCTGCACATAATTAGTAATGGTAAGTTTCCAATCATGTCTAAAGGGCACGACAACACTGATGAAGTAGGTCAGTCTATGATGGGGTTGAATGTTGGCATTCCCGTGGCTTTGCACTGAACTGCAGGTGGTGCAGATCAGCATTTCACTATCTTTAACATGAAACCCTTGCCATATGTGAAGTAGTAACAAAACAAAGTTGAAGAGTTATTAGCCATGTACCTATGCAGCATGTTGGGAATATGTCATTAGTTACATACGCAACCTTTAAAAATCTATCAAGTTTACTGCATATTATGCACACATTTGTGTTCAGCTGAAGAGAACATGGGTTTCTAATCCTTTAACCTGCAGTTGAGCATAGCTTAGACTGATTTTTGTTAGAACTCTTCTGTCCTTTAAGGGAAGGTACTCTTCAGCTGTTCGGCAGACTGTGTCACATTCACACATCACCTTACTAGTGTGGAGATGATAGAATCAAAAGCCATTTTAGGAAAAGTTGTATTCAGGTCCATCTAGGAGAGAAAAGAGAAAAGGGAAAAGAGAAAAAAGAGAAAACAGAAAAGAGAAAAAAGGGAAAAGGCAAGTGACACTTCTGAATACTTTTCCAGCCTTGTGGGACTAGCAGGTGAAGGACCTCCTGTGAGACGTCTGTATTTAGAGATATTAATTGATTATTTTCTTATGTTCCTTCCTGAAGAACGAAGTTTTATGGGAAGAGATTTTGACTAATTTTATCAAAGTCAATAGGATGAATATCATAATTTGCTTAAGTACCAGTTCAGAGAAAGTCAGGGTTTACACATGGGAAGTTAACTGTTTGTTATGTTAGGAAAGATATCATTCATAGGAGATAGGTGATATTCTATGTGAAGTTTTAGGCAAGTAGAAGCAAAAGCTTTCAGAATGTTTCCCAGAATAATAAGAAAAAAATCCTTAGCATATAGCAATGATTTCAATAATCATATGAGTAATCCTGTAGTTATTATACAACTGATTATTCCTTTAGACAGAACTTTGAGCAGAATATCAGGAAAGTAGATTTGCTAGAGAAGAACACTAGCAACATCCGGATCTGTCCCAAGTACATACTCTAAGTAGATTATTGATTTTAATATTTAACGCATCTACTTGGTTCATTTACATCGGAGTAAATATTGTCATTGTTGCTTAGCAGCTAAGACACTGAATATTTAAAATACACAGTTGGAATCCCAGAGCTTTTCTTTGAAACCTGAAGTTAGTTTCTGTCTTTGTATGTTGCTTTCACAGGCTCACTATCACACTTACAATTCTGCATTTTCTAGAGTACAGGTTAAAGGATGTTTAGGAGAAAAACACACCTTTCCTAGGTCAGGTTTACTGTTTCATAAGCGGAAGTAACTGTCAATCCACTCTTCAGTTATGTTAATGATAATTTCTTTAACGATCCTTCCTTTTCCTCACCTTCTAAGACATGATAGATACTCACCCAACCTTGGATTTAGATTGTCTACACAGTTAATCCCACTATTTTACTTGAAAGAAAGTGAGCCCTCTTTTGGGGTTCAGAAAACCTACCAGCATTATGAATAGGCAAAACAATATAATACACAATTTATTTAATAAAGTCCTTCTTGGGTTCTAGCCTTGTTAATCTTTCAGTCATATACCTCTTAGTAGTCCCAAAATTCAGGGGACCAAGAAGCAACTAAGTTGTCCAGATGGACATTCTCTGACACTATACTGTAAAGCAAAAGTATCCTGAGGGTCATACTCAAGTCCAGATGTTCTACCTTTACACACCATTCACTTGCTTCAGGATCTTCTTTCTCTGTGATGACCCACTAAATATACCTGAGTTGAAAGTGTCAGGTATGGACTGATGTTCAATGAAAACATAGAAGAGTTAGATGTCCAGGCTGGATAATTTTTTGATGGTTACATGTGACTGTCAGAAATGAAGGATGCTTGTGGTTTTCTCTGAAAAGACTGAGTTAGGCTGGCTTAGAAAAAAAACAAAACATGAATTGATGGAACCAGACTTACAGTGTACTCTGACTGCTGCTTATCTTGCAGTCTCTAATACTATCAGTTATACTATTAAGACTGTGTTGATTTGTATGGAATTCACTGGTCTGAGCTTAGTTCCTCTATCACAGCTCCCTAAGGGATTATGTTTAAACTTAAACATAAACCTGAAATGGGGATTTGGGGGGCTTTTATACTTGTTCCCAGTTCTGAATTTTACGTTAAAACCATGACTGCAATAAGTTAAGCATATTGCAAAAACTAGTTGGAGCATTTTATAGAATGTAGGTGTTCATCTCCCACTGTCAGGAAAAAAAAATGGAGCAGTAGAGTTTGCTTTATGTACTATTTATGTTTTTATGTTTCAAATAGTAGCAATGTTTTTTTTTTTTTTTTAATTTTTTCTTGCAAAGCAAAGTTTCATTTAAGAATGCCAGTTTCATTTAACCTGGTGTGATTTGTATGAAACAGTCTGGGTTTGCCTTCACTGGGAGAGGTCTGTTGAAGATCCCAGGAAGCACTGGACCTCTTTTACCAAGACAGTGAGGAAATCCAGCTATGTCAGCCATCTTTAATCTTGATTCACTCAGAGTACTTGTCTTCAACAAAACACAATTGTCTGTTTTGAAATACACCTCTTTTAACCACTATTCAACATAGATTCCTTGCCTGAGATCATTCATTTAATAGAGAATCCTCATGAGGCAGTCACTTTTTCAGAAACATCTATTCTATTGAAGAGCAAACCCCATTCTTAAGAATTCTTATTTTTAATTAAAGCAGATCATTCTATAGCAACCTGTAGCTGAAACACTGCTCACCGTTCCTTCTTCCACTTCTACACTGTCTGGCAACATGATTAAACTTATTTCAGCTGTGATAGGGCAGGAAGTAACAAGATATGGAAAAAGTAATTTTGAACTGTCTCTAGAATACTTTTCCATGTTTGACACAAGACTGAGTTAAATTACTCACTCTAGTGATGCTAAACTATAATCTTTCCTAGAAAATATTGATCAATTATAGCCGTGCATTACTCTTTATACAAGTACAGATAATAAGTGGAAGCACATCCACTTTCTTAATACTCAGAAGCCAAATTCACTACTAGTTTGCTTTTATACTATCAAGACTCCTGTACAACTTGATGAGAAAAATCTCTTTTCCATTTTCCATTGGCTACAGTCTTCTCCTGGCTCCACAATAATAACTGTGGCATCATGCCAAGGAAACTGTCAAGTTCAATGTGATTCTTATGTTCCATTGAAGAACTATGATTTCCACTTCATAAAGGAGGGTTTCTAAGTTCTGAGCACTCCCTCCGCCCCAAAAGATTCAGCCCAAGAACAGAGCAAAAAAAAATTTACAGTGCAGAAAAGTTTCACTTTAGGACTGTCAAATAATATCTAAAATATTATGACTTATTCCTCTAGATATACTCTTAGCTTTAGGGCAAGCAATTTGCAGTGAGAATTTAAAGATATGTCCCTTAATACTGGTCAAAATACAACTTTTTTCTATTGTAATGTTTATTGCTGGCAGTTAAAGTAGTGAACTTCATGTGCTTCATTTCCAGAGTGCTGGAAGAGTTCCTTCTGAAAAGGCATCTGCTAAAACATTTTCTATCAAGGAGAAAGGAAAAGGTCTTTTCTAGCCAATTATTTCCCCATCTCTCTTATTTTGATCAACTTCAACATCATATTGAAGCCATTACTGTTAGAAAGTTAAAATCATATTTGTACCAGACAAATTGACTCCAAATATGGATTTTATTTTGGACACCACTACATTTGACATACTTACTATAATAAGCCATTTCTTATATTTAAATTGCAAGCATTTCTGTGGTAATTAGGATACAATATATTCTCCATCGGATGTCTGCCCAGCTTAGGAAGTTTTCAGGATAACAACTGTCCAAGAAGCGCTGGTTCAGTGTTAAAAATCCAAACAGATGGAAAGTTTTAGTTTATTTTAGTGTATTTCTAACTTTTCTTCAACTAAATCACAGGGCAAAATAAAGTTTAATAAAATGTTGAATGACTAATAACAAAGCCATATCACTCATTTAGACCCCTAGTGTGGCAAAATACACCAACTTGCGGTAACATATCTACAGAACAGGAAGGAAATTGACTTTGCTCCTTTTGGGAAACACTAAATTATCTTATGGAGCTTTCACTGGTCAGAGCACGAAACAATGGAAATGAAAGCTTCAAAGAGACTGCTCATTTAACATCTTGGTAGAGTGAGTACATGAAAATGAAAGTTTGGACAATTTGACATTTATATTTATGGATGTCTCATTTTTCGCAAGGTAATGGAATTTACTTGCAGCAATCCCAGACAAATAGTGGCATTTCATAGTTCACTTTCTTTCACATGTATTCCAAGATATTTTTTATTCTATAGGAAGTGATAGAAACCTACAAGGTAGGCAGCTGCCAGAAGAATTTTTGGTTTCAACTCAGGATCCATCACTGACTCATCGTCTGATTTTGCTGAACCTCAAGTTAATATTTCAGAAAGTTCAAATACTAACAAAATAAAGTGCAGGATCCTATTGACCACCAGATACTCAGCTGGAATGTCATTTCTGTGTTAATCAATTAAAGCTAAACAGAAAAATCAGCTGGGCTCAAAGAGCTCTAACCTGGATCAATAAACAGCAGAGAAGTTATGTTGATAGTATTACAACTTTCTGAAATGGGAACTGGGGTTCATATAGAATATTCTGGGCAGAATTATTACAAACAAAACATTTATAAATATAGCAACAACAAAAATACGTTAATTGCTTCTTAAATGTTTGAAAAATATTTTTGCTTTACTTAAAATTCAGTTACATAACTGATATGGATGTATTGTGATTAAACACTACATGATGTTGAGTTTAGAAAGTGAATACAGACCAAAATAAAAACCACTATTTCTGTTGACCAAAAAGCATTTAAGATTGGCAGAGTTTGAAGGACTGTGACCAAATAGGGCAATATGTAGGAAATGGAAGATCTAAGTGAAATCTAAAGAGGCAAATGTCTCTCTGAGAAGGTCAGAGTAAAACATCTTAATTCAATTTATTACTGGAGAGACTAGGGGTATGAAATAAAATTAAATGATTAAATGATTCTTAGTGCAGATTTTCTGTCTCCTAACTATGCTACATGAAAGGAAAAAAAAAAAAAGAATAGGTCAGGAAGGAGGCTATAAACTCCCCCCCAATTATTCATTCTGAATAGTTTTAGTAGTGTTACTTATGGAATGATTAAAAATCGGTGCAATTACTACACTTATGAATTAAGTTAGTGTAAGGCTAATATACGGCTTCATTAGCTTTTAGCAAGGCCAAGGTTATGGCAGTGTTTGTAACATCTTTCCCAACCTGAAGGATATGAATGCAGAAAAACCTAGGATTTCCACTGAACTGTTGGATGGGAAGTAAATGACAGGTAAGTGGATACAGGAAATTAATTATGTTGGCAGTATATTATGTATTTTGTGGCCCATCAATATTCTCCACCTGTTTGTTCAATGTACATTCACTTGGGTAGTGAAACTTTTTAAGACTTTTCTTAAATATATATGTAATTGAGAGGGAGATTTTTTTTTTTTTTTTTGCAGGTGGTTTGCAGCAGAACTTAAGGATAGTTCAACTCTGTTAATACTTAAGATTTATTTCCTTTGTGTTTGTAGTCTCCAGGCAAGAAAAATCAATAAACTTTGGAGTATTTTTAGGATTTTGGAGGAAAATAGGCTTGCTTATCTTTTCCCATCAGAAATAACAATGTTGCAAATTTATTCTTGCTGCCCAAGTTTCTTACTTTTAATTAGTACCTGTGGTCTGTCTGACAATTCCTTACACCAGGGAGAAAATGTCCATGATGGACAGACCAAAACTTATCTTATTATTATTCAGCAGAAACCAGTAGCACCTCTTTTAGAAGCAGATGCTTTTGATCTCTCACTCCAGCACTTCAACTGGAACGTGAAAATGAGGATGGTGTTAATTCTAGTTGCTGGACTGATATTGACTACATCTTAAAATATTCCATTTATAAACACAGCTAAGTTTTGAAAGTGGACTTGCTGAAAATTTTGCATTTGTATTAATTTCACACAAAATTTAAAGCCAAAATCTAACCTAAACCAATGAGGGAGGAAAGGAAGGAAACAAACAAAATTAGAAATGTATCTTTTATTTTAACATCAGAAACATTAGTTATTCTCATATCCTTACATCAGAATATAGGTTAAAACTTTTCTTTCCACTTCACAGAAGAACAATGGGCATAGAAACGGTTCTTTGTATCTAAGAATACATAAAGCTGAAAAGACAATTCAGAAACATAATTGAGTCACATGCTACAACCACTGCATAGAAAGGGGAATCCATACATTTACACAGAGAAGAGCTTCAAACAAATTTTATTGAGAACAAAAATATAAACAAATTAGAAACAGAAATATTAGGCATTCACATGACTGAATGGAACACATTATTCACTCTTGAGACGGTACAGCCTTTGCTTTAGAGCACATTTGCAATAGGCTTTTCTTAAACTTGGGTATCCATGAAAGCTAGTCAAGTTTTGAAAGAAGCCACAAGCATAAATCCAAGTACATTCTATGTTTTTATCTTTTCATGTTTTGTCTCTCAATCCAGTTCAAATTAAGTTTTATTGTAGCTTTTGTTGGTGCTCAGAAGTACCAGCCAAATTATGTTTTCCAAAGATAATTTTACTCCCTTCTTATATGGTGAACTACATGAACCAAATTGTAACTATTGCAAAACTGTTATTTTGTTCTCAAATAGCTCTGGATTTTGTAGCCCTGAAGTGCGAAAACTGTGATGACTGCTAATTACAACTTCTAATTTAATCTAGAACAAGAATGAAACACATTTGTCATAATACATTGAATTCATAAGCTTATTTTGCCCATTTGTACATTCCACTGATTTAAACTGTTGGAATTTGTTCACTGTTATCTAATTAATTTCAAATGCATAGATAACATTGCTGTCAAAACATGCTGACTTAATTTTCAGATTTCTTTTAAAAGACAGAAGTACATGAACCTCAAGCTGTTCACTATTATGTTTCAGCAACTCAGCATTTCAGCAGAGTATAGATATTTTCTGTGTTATACATGTGACAAATAGATCTGCCTCCAATCCATGTATGGCTTTTTTGAAAAAGGAGAGGAGGTTTTGTAGAACAGAAAGTACATACATAGATTTAGTCTTGCTGGATATTATCAAACGAAAAATAAGCATGGTTGAAAAACTAATCTGAATATCAGCTTCCAATTTTCTATTTCTATGCATGTTTATTTTACAAACAATGTCTTTTGATTCATGTTACCCTTTGATTTACTTATAGAAAAATTTCTAGGACAGAAATTTGTTCTGGGAGACTAACACTAAAGAATGTTCCAACAGTGTTTTTTAAAAATAGCATCATTATGTCCGACGGTCAAATACAGATTATACGTGTCCATAACTTATTGAAGTACCATGGAAAATATAGGCTGTCATTGAATAAATGCCGTTGTGTGCCAAAGTTTCAAGTGTCTATCAGATTCGGAAGTAAATGTGAACACTTGGAGTAGTAAATACCACTTTGTGTTTGCAGCTGTGTAGTCAGTTCTATAGAATGGTCCCCAACTTCATGTTAACAGATACCCTTAAATTCTGTGGGAGAGATTCAGATCGCAATTATGGCACTAAACCTCCAGCAAAACTCCATTGTCTTCTACTGGATTTCTTCCAAAGAAACTGAGATCAGAGTCTGTCTGGGTGGTTTTGTATGATGGTCCTGGCAGTGTTCACCTCCCCTGATGTTTACTGCTAGCTCCTGCAGCACTTCAGAAATGCTTACAGTGTCTTTAGGAAGGTAATAAATATGGGGGACTGACCAGTTCTGAAATTTTGTTTGTGGGAAACAGAGTTGTCTGGTACATTCTTGCCCCGAGATACAGGTGCATTTCTTAGATAAATACTGAAGAATGGTGCAAATACTTTCAGTCTATTCTGAAATTTCATTCACTTGCTGATGACAATCTGTGATAACCTCTTTGTTGAACCATGAGGAGCAATGTTGTTAGACATTTTACCTCAAGATTCAACTTGTTGAAAATGATGTTAATTTGTCTTAATTCATGCCTCCTTTTCTGTTTCCTTTCAAAATGGAAAACAATATTTATTTAATAAGATGCACTCTTTCCTACATAATCTTCATAGTTCCATTTAACAGCTCATCTGAGCATGTGATTTTATGTCAGTTGTACTACTTGAGGTATAAGCTTTGGTGTTTTACAAGCCCCTTAACAATGTTGTTGAAAAGCCTTAATCAATTAGTTTACTCAATTTATTTCTTCATATTGGCAGTCAGCCTATTGCTAATAGAACAGTGTTAAAATTTATTATTAATAAAGAATAATCACTTTATCAGTTATGCTGAAATTAACTTTCACATTTCCTGCCACTTTTTTTTTTTTTTTACAATGAATCTCTGTAATCCTCCTGTTTGCTGTTGAGTTTGTGGGCTGAATCCAAAAAGAGTTGTAGGAATGAATGTTACACTTCAAAATAGGAATAGAGATGTAGGATTGTATACCATGCACTGCATGCATATTAAGAGAAAAGTGTCCTAGGCAGATAAATAAAATAAAAAAAACATACAATAAACAAATCATGCAGCGAAAATAATAGGATGCAGTGAGTGCTGGTGTTTCCCTGAAAACCTAGTCAATGTTACACAGGATTTAAAATAGGTATGTCCATCTACATGGAATCTTCTTAGGATTGTGACCAGAACTATGCTTTGAAACAAACAAACAAGCAAACAAAAAACCAAAGCAAAACTTCATTCTTTGACAAACATTTGTCTTGTTAGGTTGAGATCAGCAGTATATCAGCCTGCTCTGCAGAGGACAGCAGGTTCACGACTATCCCAGAAGACTATACTGAAGAGATAAGTTTCAGCTGCTTAGTACAGAATGAGCAGTCTTGAATCATGATCTTCGAATTTGTTTAACAAATTATTCTTCAGTGTAAAATATCTAAGCAGTCTTTGGAGTTGTCCGTTCCATATAATGCTGAGCTGTTAACTGTGTTCTTTAGGGGATGAGCTTGAATCTGCTCAAAAACAAGACTAAGAATGCAGATTTCTTACTCTAAAGTATTCTAACCCACATTTTTTGCAACTTCTGATAAAAGACAATTAATGTGCTATATCAGAGACTGGAATGCAAAACCACTGAAAAAGTATAAATAAAGTTTTAAAAAGATAAATAAAAATGCCCACATTCCAAACAAACAAGCAAATAAAACAGGGGTAAGTAGTAGGAAACCAGTTAAAATTTCATCCTACTTCAGTCACAAAATGAAAACTGTTTTGGAAAGACAACATTATCTTGGGAATATTTTTCCCACCAAAAATCTAACTCATTAGTTACAAATGCTGAGAGTCACTCTTTAGACAAATAAACTACTATATAGAAAGGAAGAATGTCCTTCTCATTTCATTAGTCTGTGAACAGCATTGTACAAATGTGGTTAAACAAATCAGAGTTATTTGTCTAACATACGTTTATTGAATAAGCAATAGTCTGTATCCACCCAGGTGGATGTTCTCAGTAGGGAGTGAGGCATCTAAGGTTCTGTATCAAGAAAGTAACTTTGAATTAATTTTTCTACATTTCTGAACTTGTCAGTGTGTGTTAAACATCTTTGGAGCATGGTCCCCCTCACAGGGAACTTACGTGCTTATTTTCTTAATCTCTTTTACACTTGGTTGAGACTGTTCTGTACATGTACAAATATTGTGCTGGGGCAGCTTGCTGTATTGCCAGAGAGTTCAGTGGTCAGTGACGGAATGACATAACTAGTTCAGGCATGCCCTGAAGGACATGGATTGTTTTGGTTAAATCTCAAGACAGATATAAAGTCTGTCTATGTCTTCTGGTTCCAGACACCATCCTGATATTTCAGTGAGATATGTGTTGTCTCCAGTGATGGAACAACATGTTACACCTTGGAACCCTAATTTTTTACACTGCTGGAATACAGAGATGAGTGTCAATTCAAGTCTCTCTTTTCCATTTTTTTTTTTTTTAATTTTTTTTTTCCCCCTCCATTCTCTGCAGATTCAAAGTAGAAAACATGTTTGGAGTCTAATCCAAAAGTTTGTAATTCCTCCTGCTTGCACCAAGCTTAATCTCCCAATGTTCTTTCAAAAGAAGATAACTATTTATTTAGGAATGACACTGAACATCGGATTTTGAATGTGACTTCTGCTCATGTAATCAGTATTTTTATTTATTAATATATTTTTTCCCAAAATAATGCTTTGTATGCTTGAATATGGATTTATCTAGACAACCTTACAGTATTTATAAGATCTATTCTATTGCCAGCTTTGACTTGATTACATCCCTAGTGTTGTGTGTTTGTGTGATCATACAGGAGTTGCGAGTGGTTTTGAAACAGGCTTTTTTATTTCTCTAGTAAGCAATATGTTTAAAAAGTAATTTTCTGTAGCAAGCAGTTGTGCCAAACATAAATAAAGACTATTACAGCTCTGCTAAAGAATCTAGATTGACTACAGGTAAGATCATTTTGGGACAGTTTGTGAATGAAGAAGTCAAAAGGTGCACATATCTAACTACCATTTAGGTAAAGATGATGAATATTATGCTTTGTGTAAGAATGGAATGATGAAGTCTTAAAAGTAGTTTTCAATTTCTTCACTTTCACTTTTTTTTTCTTTTCATGCCATAGCCCTAATGTTTCCAGCTTAACTGGCTGTCCTAGTGGTAATTTGTTTCATATAGTTTTAACAAGTCTGTGTACTGGAGATAGAAAAGTTTATTGATCGTAATAAAGCTTTATTACAGATTTAATCTCCTTTTCCTTCATGTATGGTTTATACAGTATTTTTTTAATCAGTGTCTTCCAAGCACCATGACCAATGGCTGCACACAAAGACTTCACAAAAGTACAATGCTATTTATAATGAGAGATAAGATTTTGAGATACAATGAGGAAGATACGAAATCATATTTAAATTAATGCTTCTCAAAGACTGAGGGGTTCCCTTTGGTTGTTTGTTAATGCAACTTGTCCTTCAGCAGAAATGTAAGTTTGATTTTCAACAGTGGAATCCAAACAGGCTTGCAAAATGTAAAAATATTTTTGAGATGGGATGACTTATTTTAGCTATTCAAAATTTTACTAACTACATTAATTTTATAAAAAGAAGAAAAGGATGTGCAACAAAAAACAAAGTCCTTGCTACTAGAAATGTCAGAAGTAACACTACTTAGTGAAAAAATGAAAAACAAAAACAAATCATTCAAATAATTTTATTTTAAAATCTCACTTTAACATCTTGAGAGGTCTCTTACTTCTGTCTAGTGATGTGAGTATAAACCATCCATTGAACTTATTGAAAAAAAATCCATCTAAACTTACTTTTTCTGACCCAATATGAAATCCTAAATTATAAAAGCATGTTATGCAACACTTTGAGAAATTCCTTTTGTGTGTTAGTAAATGGATTCTTAGCAACCACATACCTTTTATTGTTTGTTAATCCCTGAGTTCTGGAGGGGATCTTTTGAGAAGAAGATTGCAGTGTACCAAAAGATATAATGTTGCCCCCAAGACACTATAACATTGAGTTAAAATAGTTAAAAATAAATACACTTATTGCATTTTTCACCTTTCATGAGATATCAAATGGGCAATCACAACAGACCTACATTTCTAGAGTAGTATTTTATTGTCATTTTTCTATTTAGAAGTAGAAATTACTCACACATAGAATTATATGGAAACTGTTTTGTTGATATTACTCAAAGGGAAAAACATTTGACTCAAGATATATTTATTTTGAATCTTCAGACGGAATCTAAATAAAAGAAACTCAGGAGTATGTGTACATGTTTATATATACTTACATATATATAAATACATACATATATACATTTTCTATGGCTAATTCTAGCTATGTTACTAAATTCAAAATTGTACTGTAAACATATACACAAGTTATTACACCTTATTTCATTGCTTTATTTTTTGGGTGGCTGATAAAATCTTGTTCCTTACTGCTCAGTGTTATTTTGAAAAGTTAGTTGATGAGACCTTTAACACCACCTTTTGGAGATCATTATATAGCCTTTCAAGCTTATTTTCACATACCTAGGTAGATCTCCATTCTATAAAGGCTTCTGCAGGTAATGCGTAGCTTGTTTTCACTTGCTATAGAAAGCCTGAAGTCCAATAAACTGATTTTGACCTAAGAATATTTCAAAATGTATCACTGAATCATAGAATCACAGAATGTTAGGGATTGGAAGGGACCTTAAAAGATCATCTAGTCCAATCCCCCTGCCAGACCAAGAACACTTAGATGAGACTACACAGGAATGTGTCCAGGCAGGTTTTGAACACCTCCAGAGAAGGAAACTCCACAACCTCCCTGGGCAGCCTGTTCCAATGTTCTGGTACCCTCACTGAGAAGAAGTTTCCTCTCAAATTTAAGTGGAACCTCTTGTGTTCCAGTTTGAATCCATTACTCCTTGTCTTACCATTGATTGTCCCTGAGAAGAGCCTGACTCCATCCTCGTGACACTCACCTTTTATGTATTTATAAACATTGATGAGATCACCCCTCAGTCTCCTCTTCTTCAAACTAAGGAGACCCAGCTCCCTCGGCCTTTCCTCATAAGGGAGATGCTCCACTCCCTTAATCATCTTTGTTGCCCTGTGCTGGACCCTCTCCAGCAGTTCCCTGTCCTTCTTGAACTGAGGGACCCAGAACTGGGCACAATATTCCAGATGCGGTCTCACCAGGGCAAAGTAGGAGAACCTCTCTCGGCCTACTAACCACCCTCTTTCTAATACACCCCAGGATGCCATTAGCCTGTATGTTAGAAAGGAGCCTTACTTGGTTATTCTTATGAATGACTGCCAGTTGTTTTAAACCTTCCATCCTGAGGTACTGAAAACTGATTGCATGGACATACTAATTTCTGAGTATATTATGAAGAACTATCTCCTGTTAAGTATTTTGTGTTGTCTGCAGTCTTCGGTTTCCTGTACTATTTTCTAGTTTCCATGTTTTCCTCAATGCTATCCTGTATTTCTTTCTTTAAAGGTCATGTTCCATCTCAGAGATTGCCTTTATTTACCATGTCTGGATATTTGAAGACACAAAGGATATGCATTTTATTTTCTTTCCTTTGCACATTTAGAGTGTCCTATTCATCCACATTCTACCTCTTTAGTCATGAAATGCTTTTGTAACAACTCATAGATTGTCATAGGTTGTATAACATGTTCACATGATGTTGCATTCCTCATGTAGGTTTTGAAGATCTTGCACTCATTTTCTATAAAAGGCTTTTCAACTATTTTTCAACTATTCCTCATTATTCCATTTGTCTGGGAGGATTTTTCTTGAGAAAAAAATTTCTTAAAAAAAACCTATTGTCCTTAAAGAAAGTTCCTTAAGGTTCTCTATCAAATCTACTTCCACCTCAAAAGTGATTGATACATAATTCTATGTCCAAAAGAACCATACAACCAAAAGAAATTTGTGGGCTGTGAGCTCAGATGGGACAAATAGTAATAGCCTCGCTAGAGTCAAAATATGCTGAGGTTGTAGTCTATTCTTTTTAAGCAGGGAGCTCGTGCCCATAGTGTGAACGCAACTCAAAACTTCTGATTTTCACTCCATTAGCTGTTGTGGTCAAAGGAAATGTTTTTTTAACTAAACATTAATATCATATTTATCTATTTGAGTATCTGCAAACAGTTTTAATCTTGCTCTCTAGCACAAATAACATTTGTGTTGACTGCTCCAAACATTTAAATACACATAGGAGTTTCCAATACTGAGGGAACTTCAGTGTTTTGAGAACTTAGCCAGAAAGAAAAATACTGGTTTTTTTTTGTTGTTTGTTTGTTTGTGTTTTTTTGTTTTGTTTTGTTTTTGTTTTTTTTCCGAGCATTTTACCAGGGAGAAAAATTACAGAATGTATTGAGTGAATTATTTAAAAAAATATTCTTCAAACAGTTCTAATTGTCAGGTCCAGAATGCTACCAAGTTAATTTGTCTTTGACATTCTTCTCTGCAAGAACAATGTCTTACAAATACAGGATTTTTTTATATATATAAATTATCTCAAAACCCTATCTATTATTCATAATAATAACTGTCTCTCTGGCTGACAGATTGAAAAAACGCAATGCTTTATGGCACTGAAAGAACATTCATTAAATACCTGCAGCCCTAGTTAATCATTTTTTCAAAGGTTATACTTTTAACATAATTCCAAAATAAAACTTGAGTAGCAGACAGAAAGTTAGACAAAATTCTGTCAAGATAGAAAAAATCTTTCAAAGCAAGACTCAAAATCAGAAAAATAGTTGAAATACAATTATAAGCCAGGCCAGAGGTTTTATGTGCCTCATGCACATAAGGAAGTCAACAGAAGATCACAGAAAGATGTTCCTGCACTTCAGTTGAATCTTACCGCCTACATGGTGGGTGGAGGTAGAGATGTGTATGCCTTTTTTAGGACTACAATGAGATTTACATGTTTTTTTCTCTTTCTTCATGGAGATTATGCTGTTTTTTTGGAAGAAGTCTTCAAAGTGAGCTCATCAGATGGCCGCACAAAAGAACATATTATTACTTAGCTTTTTAATGTGGCAAGATAATGAGCAATCCGAATTCAGCTGCAGCTTAGAGAGAGCTCTTAACATGAAACAAGAGTTACAGATTTCGTTTTTTTTTTTTCTAAACTTACATATTGCCAATAGAGATTTTCAAGTTTTCTTCCCAGTAAGATACAAAAGTTGTTTTCCCCACAAAGCTAATCTTCTCTTCTAATAAAAATTAAACATAGATCACAGTGAAGCATAGGAACTGAAGGCCAAATGCTCTGTTTTGCTTAGCACCTCTCCATTTCACCCATGCAGCCATCTCTGTTCAGGCATGCAAAGTTTCATACTTGCTAACACAGAAGAAAAATCTTTTTATTGTTTGTTTTTGCTTTTGTTTTCTTTAGTGTAATCTCAGAGAAAACAAATACAGATTACTATCCATCCTTTTGCACTATGGGTAAAAAGGAAGTCACATTTAGTCCTCTTCTTTTTTTGTTTTAATATACAGGATGTCAGGACACTTTCGTATTTGAGGAGAACGCTACCGTAGTAAGCCAAGGTGAATCAAAGTAATGTACATAAATATGAATGCAGAAATTAACACAAATGCAAATAAATAGAGTTATAAAGGACTGCCTTATCATACTGTAGCCCTATAAACTGCTACATAAGTTGATGTGTTCTTGGGTTTATCTGACATTTACTTATTGATGAAATGTTCTCAGTGTCCTTCCTGAGACAGTAATAATGAGGAAAATCGAAATAATGTTATTATTTTTGACATGATGTGAATCTGAAAGCATCTTAAAAATGTTATACAGGAATCACTTTGTTTTATTTTGAATGAAACACCCTCTTGTGTCTCTAAAAGAATCAGTAAGATAAAAAACTGGACAAGCACACATCTCGCTCCATAATCTTCTCCTCACATTGTCTGCCTCACAGGCTGGAGTAGTTAGTTGCTGAAGGACTGCACCCCATGGAAAGGACCCGTGTTGGACAAGTTTGTGGAGCACTGTCTCTTGTGAGAGGGACCCCATGCTGGAGCAGGTGTAGAGTGTGCGGAGTCCTCCCTGTGAGAAGGAAAGAGCAGCAGAGACAACATGTGATAAACTGACTGCAGCCCGCATTCCTCATCCCCCTGTCCTGCTGGAGAAGAGGAATGAAGAAAATTGAGAGTAAAGTTGAACTGCGAAGGGAGGGTGAGTGGAAAGTGGTTTAAGACTTAGTTTTTAGTTTTTTGTTACTCTACTCTGATTTGATTGGCAATAAATTAAATTAATTTGTCCATAACAGTAATTGCTAAGTGATCTCCCTAACCTTTTCTCAACCCATGAGCCTTCCATTATGTTTTGTCTCCCCTGTCCAGCTGAGGAGGGGAGTGTTAGAGTGGCTTTGGTGTGCACCTGGCTTCCATCCAGGGTCAACCCACCACATAAGGGGTTAAAAGCACAATTTAATATTGCAGGTCACCAAAGTGCTGTCATGTAAAAGGTTCAGCTATTTTTTTATACACTTACCTACTTGTTTTGATTCTTACTATTCCTGAATTCCAATCAATTTTACTATTCTTGTTGTCAATGCATTCTAACCTAAATCAGATGTTCCAGATGCAGCTGAAAGAGAAACTTAGAGAAAGCATTGTTTCTTTATTCCATTTCATTATGACGTTCATTTTGCTGCCAGTTTAAGTGGCAAACTTCTTTCTGATGAGATACTGCATTTAGATCTCCAGAATTTCCAGGCTTCTTTTTTTTTTTTTCCATTGCATATGTACTCGTATATATAAATACACATTTCAGATTACTTTTCCTATCTGTATTATTTTCTCTCTTAAAATTCTACACCATATGGAAACACTGATTAATCAGGACTGTTATGTCATGTCTGAAAGCTCTGCCTTCTGGAGAAACTAGGAAGCATCCATATAAGAACAAATGAGTTTCAGAATCCATCTATTGACCTATCAATTTGCTGCCTTGTTCTTTTTGGGCTTATCACAGTCACAACATGCAGGGATGGCCTGCAAAATGATTTCAGGTTTGTGGAAATATGGAATGACTCTAATCTCATCTAAGCATTTCTTTCTATGATTATTCTACTCTCAGTGTTACACAGTGAAGATGCCTGAGCTTATATACTTCTTTTGCTGCTGGCCATCTGCTTGCAGCAGCATTTTTTTCAAAAGATGACTCTACTTATATTTAAGATTATAGGACCTTCACTAGGAGAAAAAGGGGGAGGGAATGGACACATAAAACCCAGCCTTTAAATAAACTGGTGAAAATATGAATAAACCTACTGTTGGAGAAATGCTCACCAAAATGGACATACTGACTTTTCTACTGTCTCTGTATGTCCTCAGAGTATCCATTTTAGAAACCACGATTGTCAATTTGCTTCAGCTACAGCCACCAATCACCAGCATGTGGGAGAAAACCATGACAGAATTGACAAACATATTCTTATGGCATGTCAGATTTTCTAAACAAAACACTCATGAACATATGCTCTCTCTTATGCGTCTCAGAATAGCATTTCTCAGCAACAGAGTAAAAAAAGAAAAAACACTGAACTAAAGCAGACCAAAACTATGTGGCACATCTTGTTTTGTTCTGTGCACACATCTGTCAACTTATGCCACATTCGAAGACTGCCATCAACAACAGGAAATTATGTACACAACCCTTACTTATTTGTCCAATGCTACTCTTAGACTTATCAGTAGTGGAAGCTTGGGAAGATGGAAAGAATTCAGTATTTGTTGTTTTGGAGAACTGTTTATCTCGGAAGTCTGTGTGTGTTTGTGAATGTGTGCACATAAATGCAGACCCACACAGATGTCTGTGTATTTGAAAGACTGGAGAGCAGAGCTGCCATAGGACTTGCTGCACCAAAAGCACAGATGAGGGACTGGATCATCACTCTAAGAAAGGCAGTCTGATAAAGGTGTTTTTTTGACGTTATTGAATGAAGAATGTCAGGTTTGGGTTTATGCATGGGAGCTGAACACATGGACTTCATGACAGAGCGCCTTGCTATGACCAGGCAACAGGAAGATCTCCTAAATACCAGCCAGTAGTGAAGAACTAGAAAACAAAGGGAGAAGAGAGTGCAGGGAAGGAAATATCTGGCTTATGGTATAGACCATGTGGTCACCATGAAATGTACACTTGAAACGTGGCTTAAAACATGTGGTTATCCAGAGCTGTTAATTATATTACATATAAGTCTTTGTAAATAATTCTGTCAGGGCATTCAGTGATTTAAAGAGAGCTTTTGACCTCAAGCAAATTTAGAAATTGTCAACTGTATATGGGTAGGCAGAGAATAATATATTTGAGTAGCATCTTTCTACAGTGTAATTTGAAGTCCCATAAAAGCGTTTTCTGCTCCATCTATTTATTTTTGCTTTCTCTTAACATTTTTCTTTTCTTTTAATTTCCTGCTTTTGTATTGAGAGCCTCAGATAGACCCTTGCCTCTTCTCACTTGAAAGAGCAATGAACTGCTTCCCTGGGATTCAGAAACCTATGTTCAATGATGATTAAGATTTTCAGGAAAATCAAAGTTGTTAGGCTCCCTCAGGAAAGTAAAGAGTGATTTGTGGCATGCTTATCCTGTTCCTTGACCCAGGTCTTGGATTTATTTTTAAGTTGGGTTTTGCAGATAAAAAGAAAGTTTTAGACCACATTAGTTGGTTAGTTAGTAAAGCTCATTTCCACTGATAGCAGTAGAACTTACTTTTCTCCACGGTGAATTTTTGACTATGGACTGTTTAGAACACAAACCTGTTTTTCCTAACCCAGAACATGTCTATGGATTTATCAGGATACAAAACACTCTTGTGTTTCGTGTAACTGGAGTGTAAACATGTGCATACACTGGAGTGTACACATGGAGCTATAGCCAACCTATTTGCAAAGTTTAATTATGAGAGAAGTAATTTTGTACCATTAAAAGCAAATTGTATATTGTCTCCTCAGACATAAGGATTTCAGCAAAAGATATTCCCAAGAGATTAAGCCTGTACTCTGTCAGGATACTATTTTATTTTCATTTTCATCACTGCCTTGCTACTGAAATGAAGACCTTCCATTCTCCATAACTGTTCTGTGTAGGATTTGGAAAGGAGGAGAGATTATGAGAAATTCTAACTTCCAGTGAATCCACAGTTTGAGATTTTCACACATGAAATATGCAGTATTTTTAAGCAGAGTTATCTCCTGATGCACAATCCAGAGAAAGCTTCAGAAGTGGGAGACAGTGCATCACGCTGTATTCCTAGAAATTACCCTCTTTTATTTCTTAAGGAGAACTAATGATCTGCTTTTGAGAGGCCAGGATTATTAAATCTTTGTGCAGTTCAGTCAAGATACATGTAATAAAAGTTTTTTGGCCTCTGTATGTCATCAAAACTTTGTATGTCATCAGACATAACAGAGACAGAACAGCTTTTAGCAACTGTACAGTTGTCCTACAACATTTGGAATGTAAGAAAGAAACAAATTTTAGAGCTACTTGAAAGTGCTTCACTATGTTGACTAGCATCTTAAAAGTGTGGGAAATGAACCAGAATAAAGGTATCACCATACCATTTCACAATGATCACAGAATAATTATTGAGCTTTTCCCCCCAAATACTGGGATTGATTTTCCTCCCCTCTTCCTCCATTTTTAACACAGTGATGAATATAAATAAGTCACAGGAAAATTACTTCTCCACTGTTTCACAATGCTTCTCTTATCTAACAGGCACAGCTGTCACATATTCAAATGCTTTTACTTACCTTGTCTATGGATGGAAATATTAATGCTAATGTCATTTAATGGAAAAAATACTTATTATCGAAGTACATACTAAATTTTAACCAGCCTACTAATATTTTGTCCCATGAGAGGTAATGATTGATTGTTCTATCCAGTCCACCAAAATGCCTTTTTTCTTTTTCTCTCCTACTCTCATACTGACAACTGTCACTGGATTAACTGGATGCATACTCTAAAATATGTGCATACATGAAAAGTTCACCATGTTTTCTGGTCCTTTTGTCACCATTCATGCCTTTCTAAGAAACCCCAGAATATTTCAGCACATAAGGCTAAGCATTTGGAGTTATTCCTTGTAAAACCTAACTGGTTAAATTGGAGAAATGAAATATAACTTTTCAATAAAAAGTTCTAAAAAAATGGAAATTTTGTACATAAATGTACTGGCAAGTTTTGTGCTTATATTTAAGTAAATGGAATCAGTAAAATGAGATTTATTAAATTCACTTTTTAGTCTTGTGATGTTTTTATTTTTACAACGCTATATATGGGTTTCTAGTCCTGTAACATTACATTTAAGAATTTGCTGAATTTGTAATTTAAAAACTACAAGTTCATCTAAAATTTTCTGAATGTTTTAAAAGTGATTATCTGTGCCTAAAGTATATTACCTCCATGTTCTTTTCAGAAGTTGTCTTCACTTTTACCAAACAGTTTTAAGAAGATATTGAAGCTCATTTGATGGCATAAGGGGTATCACATAGACAGTGCCAATCTTGTAGGCTGCAGGAAGATGAATATTTGTAATGGTTGCAAACTTTAAGGTTACATTCAACTCCAGCTAACAAGTCTTCCATGATAATCACAGAAAAGAACAAAATATGATGATATTTTAAAATTTACAAATCTCCATGCAAGTTATTAGGAGTTTTGTGTCATTTTGTGATTACACACCTGGAAGCTAGGAAACTCTTCTGTAAATATATTTAAAATATTTATTTATTTATGTATTTATTTATTTATTATAATTAATTGAAAAAAATCATATAGTTAATTACTTTTAAATAAAAGAGCTCTTCTGGATGAAATTATATACAGTATTTGGCTTATGATTGAATATCAAAAAGAGTAGGAGCGTAATTTCTTTAAAATTACTGGGTAGAAGATTTTGAGTGTAAAGTGTTAAAACTGCATCATTTACACAGACAATCCATATTATCTTTGAGGAAGTCAGTCAGTAAAAATCAATAATACATAGATTTGTATACAGACTTTATTGTTAAAATGGCTGAACAGTTTCCCGAAATGCAGTAAGCAACACATATAGCATATGTCAAATGCATTTGATTCATTTACTGCATGATAAAATACTAAAATTTGTCATTTGTTTGGTAATAATTAATTACTTGTATTTTGTAGTAATCTGGTAAATATTTATGTTAGAGAAAATTACGGTGGTTGTGCCTTGTCCTTGGAGCCAGATGTCTGTGATGATCCTTAGTTCCTATGGGAGTTCATTCCACTTTCTTACACTGGTCATTGGGAAATTGCTGCTATCATAAAGAGTTAAATTGTGTTTAAAAAAATGATATCCTTTGTCCTGAAGTTTAATTATTTTTTTAGGTTAGGGCTGTCAATTAAAAAGAATAAAGAAATTATAACCAACATTATGTATTATAAGGATAATTTTTTTTTCTTTATATTTTTAAACTAGAGACATAATATGCAATAAGATAATTAAAAGACCACATTGGACAGAAAAGCTCAATTGTACTGAGAAGATGGCCTTATCTTACCAGGAGGACTGGAAAAATTATTTTTAAAAACTAGCAGCGAACAACATACAGATGTTTCCTTCATTATAGTAGTATTTTTTAAAGTGAAAAACCTTTTGATGAAGAGGACAACTGATCAAAATTACAGCTGTTATGGGCCCACATGATAATTCATAAGATGTTTCAAACCTTCAAAGCATTCTAAAAGTACAAAACAGAAATTACATATTATTAGGCTTGTTTTAAAACTGTTTCTTTCCAAAATGTATATGAAAAAGGAAATTCTCCCACAGTCTTGTTTAAAGTGTTTCCTTTTTTTCTAATTTGTAGCTATGTGAGCCAAAGTAATCACAGTTACCCATGACTCTGTAGCATTCCAAGTCTTTATAATTATTTATAATTTCTCCCTAGTACAAAATTCTCAAGACATGTTTTATATAGACTTATATGCTACAAATAATTTTATAATCTTCCCGTATATTAAAAAAACAAAACAAAACAAAAACCTTTCAGTTAGATAGGTAAACATTGTTTTGTATATATAAATACTTCAGGCTTTAGAAGAAAAAGGAAATTGAACTGATGTCATGCTGCTTCTGTCAAGGTCCCATATGGTCTCTGCATGTTTAGGAGTTTGGTAGTGGGGGCACTATGCCAGTGCATTCCTGAAGATGCAGGACATAAAAACTCTGAGTTGGAGTAAGAGGTGAGAAAGTTCTGTCTGTCCATTCAATCCAGCTTATACCCGGTGCACATCTTTCTTTATAACATGTTTTTCACTCCTTCATGCAGTCCAGTTTATAAAGGTAAAGATAAGAGGTTTTCAGTTCTTGTCTCAGGAAAATATATAATAGCTTATTGTAATACAACATTTCTATTTTTATTATATGATTATATACTATTTTGTCAGTCATAGATTATTAGCTGTTACACCTGAATAAAAAAAAAAATAATGCCTTTTTTCTGATAGGATTGTGTCTGACTCCAGATTGTCTATTCACCTTTTTAAAAATTGTTTTCTGTTTTAAAGACAAAGTAATTAATCAGCCTCTCTTGTATGAGATAAAGCAAAATACAGTGGAAGTTTTCTCACCATTTTGATGTCTCATATTATGAACCTCCTCAAAATTGTATTCGAGATTGTTTTAAAAAGTCACTATCAGTGTAATTTTTTTGTCATAAGATATTTATCAATAATATGATACTACACCTACTTTTCTTCCAGCTTTCCCAGCACCCACAAGATGGATGATTTTCAGTCAATTTCCACTCACGTAACACAAACATACAGAAACAGCAATAAATTAAGCCCATTCTTCCCATTAAGAATTTAAGTTGACTTGTAATGATACTACTTATAGAACGGAGTGTCATTCTTTAAACTAAGTTTAAGCCTTATGTGTTAAACTGTATTATGCTCAAAAAGCAATCTCCAATGTGAAACTTCTCTGTTGATTAAACTATTGACATTTCACGCAAGTTTTTGCGCAATTATTTCTTTCGTTATTTCCTTGGGAGATTTTTTTTTACTACTTTTAGGTTTAATTCCCTATTTTTTAATTCAGTTATTACTGAAGCTGAATAAAAAATGCAAATTTGTCAGAGGGCTGAGGGAGGAGAAAACTCATTTGATTTTTGTTTCTATCCAAAGTTCCAGAAGGAAAAAAAAAAAGGTATTCCTAGCTGAACCACTTTTTAAACCTTCCTGGGATCTGTTTCTTTCAACAGAAAGGAAATGAAAGCTTTGGTTTTCTGCATGTCTGTTTGAAAAGGTCCTTTTAACTTTATCTTTCTGTAGGCAAAAAGAGTAATTGAAAAGAACTGTACAGAGAGCAAATCATCATTCTGATTTTCACCAAAGGAAAAAAAAAAAGACAAACCAAGAAAAAGCATTACATCTTAATCATGGTTTTTCTGCTACAAATTCTAGTTCTCTGAAGTCACACAAGAAGATGTAGTTGGCTACCATCCCATGCTACCCATTCATAGACCCTTAGAATACCATAGGCTAGAGGGGACATCCTGAAACCACCTAGCCAACCTCTTGCTTCTTTCAGTAGAGCTGATCCCTATCTAGAAAGTCCCCAGCCTGCAGCATTGCACTGAGTTGTCTGATCCCAGGTGCAAGATTTGCATTTGACTTTGTTGAACTTTCTGAAGTTTCTTGTAGCCACTTGATGAGATCTCTTTGAGACCTCCCTGGTAACATAGGAGTAGACCATCTCACATCCAGGCCACTGATGAAAATGTTCAACAGCATCAGTGTCCATTACAAATACTGAGGAGCATAACTTACAGCTGGTCTCCAGTTAGACATTAGCTAACGGGTGCTGTGGGAGGTCATTCTGAAAGGCTTACTAAGGTCAAGATGAACAATACCCACTGCTCTTCGCTTGTCCCCAGAGCTATTAATTTCATCATAGAAGGCTATGAAGATGGTCAGGCACCATTTGCCCTTAGTAAAATGAAGCTGGCTCTTACCAGTCACCTTTCTTTTAGGTATGTATCCAGAAATTAATTTCAGGAGGATTTGCTTTGCAGATTTCCTGGGTGTTGACATTAGGTTGACCAGTTCATAATTGTCTATATCCTTCTCTTTTTATTTGAAGATGGGTGTAGCTAATATTTGCTTTTTTTTCCCCATTCATTGGTTATGTAACACTTTGAAGTTATTAGCAAGAAGCCTCTCAACATCACCAGGCTCCTTCAGGATCTTTGGAGGCTTTCTGGCTCCTTACATTGACTTATTCTCTCTTTACCTAGTGTCAAGGGTTTTGATTGCGGGGTGACAATAAAACCATAGCAGATGTATTGTTAACCTCCTCTCCCTCCCCTTCCCCCTTTTTAGCGCCTCCTTCTCCTCCCTTCCCACTGAGGACAGGTGATCGAGAGGGAAAGAAGGACAGAGAGAAGAGAGTTGGAAAAATTAAAAACGTTTTACTAATGCTACTAATAAGAATAGAGAAAATAATACAAAATATACAAAACCAATCTTGAAGTCTCAGCAACTGCAGAGCCCGCACCCGAAGTCCTGGATTGGATTCTACAACCAACCGGAGCTGGATTCAGTCTGTCACTAGGCCTCAGTTCTCAGGGACAACTAGCAAGGTCCTCTCCTAATGTCGGCCGTAAGCAAAAGGGAAATCATAATCAATCTGCCAAGCTTCTCCATACTTATACTTTAACCATCCCTCCCCGTACCATACAGGCTTTAACCGTTTAGCTTGTTTGATTTCAGCGCAAGTTTCACATTCATGAATAACCTGTGAAATAGTGTCCATAGTTAAGTTCACCCCTCAATCGCAAGCCCATTTATATGTTGCATCTCTGCCTTGATGCCCTGAAGCATCATGGGCCCACCAAGCTAGGAAAAGTTCACCATTATGTTGCCAGTCCAAGTCCACCTCAGCTACTTTAATCTTAGCAGCTTGATCCGCTTGTTGGTTGTTTAGATGTTCCTCAGTGGCTCGACTTTTAGGCACATGAGCATCTACATGACGAACTTTCACAGGCAGGCTCTCTAGCCGAGCAGCAATGTCTTGCCACAGTGTGGCAGCCCAAATGGGTTTACCTCTGCACTGCCAGTTACTTTTCTTCCATTGCTGCAGCCACCCCCACAAAGCATTTGCTACCATCCATAAGTCAGTATAAACTATTGGCCACTTTTCTCGTTCAGCAATGTCCAAAGCCAGCTGGGTGGCTTTCACTTCCGCAAATTGACTAGATTCACCTTGTCCTTCAGTGGCTTCTGCAACTTGTCGTGTGGGACTGGAGTCCACACAGCAGCTTTCCACCTTTGATGTTTACCTACAAGACGTCAGGATCCATCTGTGAACAGTGCGTACTGTTTATCAGTCTCTGAAAGCGTATTATACAGTGGTGCTTCTTCAGCACGTGTTACTTCCTCCCCATCTGGAGACATCCCAAAGTCTTTACTTTCTGGCCAGTCTGTAATCACTTCTAAGATCCCTGAGTGACTGGGACTTCCAATCTGAGCTTGTTGCATGATCAATGCAATCCATTTACTCCACGTAACATTGGCTGTGTGATGTGGAGACGGAACCATCCCTTTGAACATCCAGCTCAGCACCGGCAGTCGAGGTGCTAGGAGGAGCTGTGCTTCAGTACCAATCACTTCTGAAGCAGCTCTCACTCCTTCATATGCTGCTAGTATCTCTTTTTGGAGTTGGAGTATAGTTGGCCTCAGATCCTTTGTATCCTCGACTCCAAAAACCTAAGGGTCGACCTCGGGTTTCTCCTGGTGCTTTCTGCCAGAGGCTCCAGGTAAGTCCATTATCTCTGGCTGCAGTGTAGAGCACATTTTTAACATCTAGTCCAGTTCGAACTGGTCCAAGGGCCACTGCATGAGTCATCTCACCCTTAATTTGTTCAAAGGCCTGTCCTTGTTCTGGACCCCACTCAGATTGGTTCTTTTTACGAGTCACTCAATAGAGAGGGCTCACAATGTGGCTGTAGTCAGGAATATGCATTCTCCAAAAACCTACAACACCCAAGAAAGTCTGTGTCTCCTTTTTATTAGTAGGTGGAGACATTGCTGCAATTTTGTTGCTCACATCCATTGGGATCTGATGACGGCCATCTTGCCATTTTATTCCTAAAAACTGGATCTCTCATGCAGGTCCCTTGACCTTGTCTCATTTTATGGCAAAACCAGCATCCAAAAGAAACTGAATTATTCTCTTACCTTTCTCAAAGGCTTCTTTCGCTGTGTTGCCACATACAATGATGTCATCAATATATTGCAAGTGTTCTGGAGCTTTACCTTGTTCCAGTGTGGTCTGGATCAGTCTATGGCAGATGGTAGGACTGTGTTTCCACCCCTGGGGCAAGCAATTCCATGTGTACTGGATGCCCCTCCAGGTGAAAGCAAACTGCAGGCTGCACTCTGCTGCCAAAGGAATAGAGAAAAATGCATTAGCAATGTCATTTGTAGCATACCACTTGGCTGCCTTTGACTCCAGTTCAAATTGCAGTTCTAGCATGTCAGGTACAGCAGCACTCAGTGGTGGTGTAACTTCATTTAGGCCACAATAGTCTACAGTTAGTCTCCACTCATCACTAGACTTATGCACTGGCCAAATTGGGCTGTTAAAAGGTGAGCGAGTCTTACTGATCACATCCTGGCTTTCCAATTGACGGATCAGCTTCTGGATAGGAATCAAAGAGTCTCGATTGGTGCGATATTGGTGGTGATGCATTGTCATAGTAGCAATTGGTACCTGCTGATTGTCAACCATCAGCAGTCCTACAACAGAAGGGTCATCCGAAAGACCAGGCAAATCAGACAGCTGTTCAATTTTCTCAGTGTCCACAGCTGCTATACCAAATGCCCAAATGCGTTAGGGTCTCCTGAAATTGTCCTGTCAATGATGGAATCTTTTGAGAGAGATCCCAGCTGCCTGGCTTCACCACCTTCCAATTCAATTGTTTCTGTCCCATTGTCCCAGCATTGGAGCAGCCAAGTTAAAATATTCTCACCTTCGTGACGACTAAAGTCTTTTGACAGATCTCTCAGCTCACCTGGAGAAAAGGACTGAGTGTTGGTCACTTCATCTCCTCCCTGCGCTGATGATGCCCCTTGGGGTGATGTTGGCCCTGTGGCCCCTGTGCCATCACCCGCTGCACGAGTAGTCTTTCTAGTGACTTTCTTACAACCGGCAACTGATGCTGATATGGGCTCACCATCATTTGAGTCATTTTCAGAGTCTGAATGACTGTCACTGGCATGGGCATAAAATCATTGTGATGGCCACGGTTACAGCAGCGACACTGTCCAGTGTGTGAGGAAAGAGGGGGCTGCCTTGTTAGCCTTTGAGGCTAGAGAAGTAACATTATCTTCAGCGACCTTGGCAGAGGAGCTCTGCGTAGGAGCTGTAGCTTCAGCCTGTGAAGCTGTGACTGGGGGGGCAGTGGCTGCAGAAACAGCTTTTGCTGTTTTGCTTTTTCTTGAGCGGCTCAGAGTGCTTTTTGCTAAAGCTTCCAAAGATGTACCACGAATCTCAGGACTAAAAAGAGACGCAAACCTCCTATTGAACCTCATTTCTCTTAACAGTAACACAAACTGACACACATTCAGCAAACCAGATAACACCATCACAGTTCTATCAAAGCTTTGAGGATATTCAAAGCTCTCTAAAACATTTGTAAACTGTCCTAGTGAAAAAACAAAAGTATTGTCAGTCAGCCTTTCTAAAGATTCGCTCGACCAATTAGCAAACACATAGCCATATTGCTGTTTTATCTCTCCTAGAGGTTTTTCAAGGTAAAGCAGAAACGAGTAGAAACTCATTAGCGGCTGCAGTATAATGAAATAAACCAGTGCCAAACCACACAGTATCATCATAACCATCGTCCAGTTTCTTGTTGTTGTATAACGAATACTTCAATTCAGAAAGAGGACCCAACACAGATATGGGATTTCCGAGCACAACGTAGAAAATAACTGATACAACTTATGCCATAACATCTTTAAATCAATGTAATTCACTTTGCCTTAATACCACTAAATAATGTCCGAAGCAAACAGGTGCACGAGTATCACTGTGCCAAGAAAATTGAAAGGTATGTCAGAGCAGTAGAAAACGCAAAAATCCCCAAATTTACCCCTTTCTCTTGCCCCAATTATCTGTCGAGGGTTTTGATTGTGGGGTGGCAATAAAACCGTGGCAGATGAATTGTTAATCTCCTCTCCCCCCGCTTCCCCCTTTTTAGCCCCCCCCTCCCCCCTTCCCACTGAGGACGGTTAGGTAACACCTAACTGAGCGCTCCTCTGTTGCAGGTAGCACTTCCCCAGAACCTACTACTAGATGCAAAGAGCTGATATGCCTGAGAGCAGACCTGGCCAAACCAAGGGATAGGAGGCACAAAGTTCATCAGCCTTTGCATTAGCTCTTTTGCACTACCTACCATTTCCCTGAACAAGCCAAAATGCATTCCTCTGGAGTTTAGTGACTTCATCATGAAACTGTTTTTCCTCACTTCTCTCAGGATCTGAAACTGTACTGCTTCATGGTCAGTCCAATTGGGGTGGCAGCAGCTGTCACCTCCTTGATTAGATCTTCCTTACTTATGTGTAGCAGCAGAATACCTCTCCTACTTGTTCTGTCCAGCACCTGTGCCAAAAAGCTGTCCCCGCTGCCTTCCAGAAATCCATGGGACTGCTTGCACCCCACTGCATTGCCAATCCAGCAGCAGTTATTGAAGTCCCATTAACATTCAAAGCAAAAACCCAAGCAAATATGATGTGTCTTCAATGCACATTTTCAATTTTTTCATCAGTGAAAAGCCCAATGTATTTAAATCATAACAGCTGAAAATTCCTCTATGTACCTTCACATTTTCTGCTGCAATAGAACTGTTAGCCACAGCTGAAGGAGAAACTCAGACAACTGTGTTTAAACTTTTGTGTGACAGTGCCATGCAGAGTACTCTGGGATCTCAGTCCTCAAAAACAGAAAAGGGGACCTTTTAAAGCAGATAGTGTCTGCTTTCTGCATTTTGATGCATCACACGAACAAAGTTGAACAGAGCAAATATTGTTTCTCTTTGAAATTTGTAATTAAAATAAATTCTTCACTGTCTTTAACAGTACTGTCACAATTTTCTTTTAACTTTCCTTTTCAGTGTTTCTCATTCTCACCTTTTGAATGCTTCTAACTCTTATTTTTTTCATTGCTTCCAAATATTTTCTTCTTTTTTTCTTTATTTTCTCCAGTAATTTAATTATTTCCAAAAGGAGTAAATCAAATTTTAAAAGAAAGAAGTATTTCCAACAGAAGAAAATCATCAGTAAAAATTCCATGCAGGTAGCAGCCAAGATACGAAGTTTAAATTCCATATGGATGTCAAATGATCATATATTCATATGTCTCCTTTGGAACAGAAGACATTTTATTTTAATGGAAATTCTTTACTGAATAAGATTAATAGTTATTCCATTATTTGGAAGAGGGAGAAAACAAAACAACCCCCCAAAACAGTCAAAACAAAGCAAACAAACACAAACACAAACAAGCCAACAAAAAATCTCAAACCCAACCAAGTTATTGTTCCTTCTCTGAGTCCTACTTGGATCAAGTGATGTAAGCATCAAGGAATTAATATGCATGAAAATGCCTCAGATAAAGGTCATTGTCCGTGTGTTTGACCTTACTTCTATGTTGAAACTAATAAAACAGCCCTGTTGAGTGGATCATCTGCCACGTCTGGTCTGACATAAAACTTCTGAGTAACAAAATTGTTATGACTTACCGCTGAGTAACAAAAATCAACAATTCACTATCATGTAAGCAATGAAGAAAATAAATATTCTTGGTTTAAGTACACTTTGCGGGCAAAAGTTTACAACAAAAGAAGAGCAGTGGTTTAAAGCAGGAATACAGTTAATGGCAGTTACTATTCTCCTTTATGTACAATCTCATGGCACCTAGAGCTGGCATTACACTTATAAGGACCTCACATATCTTAAATTGTGGAAACTGAGAATTGGAGCACCCAAACAGTCGCATCATTGCCCTCCAGTGATATGCAATAACAGTATTCTTCCAGTTACAAGAAAAGCAAGTAAGTGCCTGTGGTCCAGATCACATTGTTTACATTTCAAAGTAAAATATCTCCCTATCTTTCCTTTCTGTAATAGTTCCGGAAGTGATAGAGTTCAGTTTGGCTCAAAAGGCAAAGTTATTTTGTCTAACAGGAAAGCTGAGATACAAGCTGCACTATCTTGAGACCATGCTTAAACACTTGCAATGATTAAATAGCTAACTAATGAGTTTTTCTTTTGTTCAGTATTCCAGCTGTAACATTTTTTAAATAGTTTTAATACACTTTTTCTATCTTGGAGTCAAAGGCTCTTTAGTCACACCTGTGTCTCTTGGCAGAGTTTAGAATAGTAATTTTCCTAGCTGTGAAGTTGCACATGCTTTGATTTCCTTAATTTTGTAGTGGAAAGCTAGTCAGAAGACAAAGTTTTGATAGAAGCTTTAAATTAGTAGCATGAGAGTGAAGGTTTATTTTAGTATTGGAGATTACATGTTTTTCTTTGTTCAGTATTAAATGCAAGCAGTTCTGTTTCTTACATGACAATTACCACATTATGTAGAGTAAAATCTGTTTTTATGAACACCAGTTTAAAAGTTTTTATCTAAAATTCATTATTCCTGTCTTCTCTATTGAAATTATGTCTGTATTATGTGACCAGTAGTGTAACATTTTACTAGCCCATTCTACAAAATGGCAAGGTGGCTTATAAACCAAGAAACTAAGCGTTTTTGAATTTTGAATTTTGCTTTCAGTCATACACCTGTGACCAGAATAGGTAGATGCTATGACTTACATGCTTAACAGAAAATCAACAGTATGGATATTATGGAACACCTTATCTATAATAGTTGCTTTTTTATGCAATGACTGGCCTTGTTGCACCTGTATACAATGCTTTTGTACTGTTAGGTGAATCCACTTTGATTAACCTCATGTGGGGGAATTAGGATGTGTATGCGGGAGGTAAATATAAATTCAGAAGCGCAAGGACTACAGGAAGAGGAAATAATTGATCAGAATAAGTGGTATGTTAAGGTGAAAAAAAACCTAAAAGGCATGCAGGAAAATCAGCCTTTGCCCCCATCCCCTCATACAAGTTTCTTTTAGGGTCTTCTAGAAGAAATCATTTTTTTAACTAAAAACAGTCTCATCGCAGATACCACCTTTCTTGGCAACAGAGCTTCTTCAACCATAACAGCACCAACAGTACTGTGATGCTGTTATGCACATAGAAGAATTTCTGCGTTTAAAATCCTTACCTTAGTAATCCTGCAGTAGTTCTTTGACTTCACCATACAGACCTGCTCTTACTTCTTGAAGAAATAAAGATGGTCTTCTCAGCTATATCAAGGCTCCTAACAGAAAACAGATAGAAGAAAGGCTTATCAATAGTTGTCATTCACAAAAATACGTGCTCTTTCCTGACACACACGTGTACTGTGTATGAAGTGTGAATGAATTGCCAGAGAGTAAATGTGAGGTAATGTCAGCATGAAAGAGGCTTACGCTACATTAAGTTAGACTCCATTTTCCTCAGGTTTAGAGTATTTACATGGACAGATGCACTAGATTATATAATGAATTACTATGTATTCTGCTTCAGACTCCAGCAAAAATTACAAACCTTATAAACAGTCTTCAAAATGACTATTTGGTTTCACAAAGCAAGATTAATCATGAGTTTTTCAAGCAGCAAACCACAAAAATTATTCTATATAATTTCATTGTAATGAGCTTGTTTGTTTTCTTTGTGACATATTTCAGTGTACCAAATAGATCTTATCATATTTTTTTCATTCAGATCACACAGTTGTTTGATAAGCCTCTTCCTTCTTTGCACAGACTATTAATTCTCCTATTTTTCATTGTAGTGACCATCTGTCCCTTTATTTTATGACTACCTAGTATCCCTGTAGTGAAAGACAAGATTGCTTACTTGGAAAAATAATAACAGAAATGTATTCAAAGTATCTAGCTGAAGTTAGCTGTTGGCCACTAAACTTTAGCAGTTGGAAATAGGCAGTAAACTCAGTCATGTTCAGTCTGAGCCCAAAGCCTCTGAGTCAACATGCAGATTCTCATTAACTTCAGTTGGCTTATCAGATCTGTGTTCCATATGTATGTCAGTTTGAAAACTGTGAACATACCTTGTATTTGCTTATATTAAAAATTTATGCATGGTTTCTGGACTTTCATATATAAATGTGTATGAATTATATGCTTTCATTTTACTTTGAAATAGGAAATGGGAAATAAAATAACGCATGGTACTGGTAATGACTTTTTCAAGTAGGAAGCATACAAAGACTATAGATGAAAACTGCGGCTAGATATTAATGAAGCAGATACCACATATGCTAGGTCCAGATGTAGAATGGAATGTGTATTTATTTCCCCAGTGTTTGCTGCTGAAGAAAAAATTTTAATAGTTTATTTTAACCTTAATGTATAATGAAAATTAATAGCCAAACACATATGTATATGCAGACTATATAAATATGTATATGTATATGTGTACATATGTGTATGTGAATATATATATGCCAACTCTCTATATAAGAACGAGTTTTGTAAAACTGTGTATTCAGTGTGAGTGACTAGAAATACCAAAAAATCTTCAGGGCAAACGCAGGTGACAATATCAAAATAATTTCCTTTAGAAACAATTTTTTATTTGAAAAACTTTGATCTCCGATCTCCAGAGATATGGTAGAAAGCAAATGAGAAAGAAGAAACTGGTGTATTAATCCAGCAAGCCACCTAGTCCACTAGATAAGTATGTACAGAATCACACACACACACACACAAAAAGAGATATATTTCCTTCCTATTGTCAATATAAATCAGATTTTTAAAGTTGATTGAACAAACTTATTTCTATCCGTTCCATCTTTCTGTTTCTACATATAGTGCTCTTATCTCGAAAAAGCAAGATTGAATGGAACAATGGGAATAACTCTCCTAAATCAACACTAGTTTAAGACAGCAGTGGAAAGGATTTTTTTTTGTTATATCTTGAAATGAAATAGTTTGGCAGTTAGAGGCAGTGTAGCAACATATATAATCTGTCAAATTACACTGCATTCTGAAATCTCTCAATGACAGCATTAAAAAAAACAGATTAAAGTGATATAAAGATGCTCTTGAAACTTTAATACTGAATACCCTGATTTCCTTTTGAATTTCAACATGGCTTAAATATTTTTTGCATGCATGTGCATACACTTAGTAACAATAATTGTATCTAAAATATGCTATGCATAAAAAACATATACTGTTGCATTAGCAACATTAATATTTTGATGCATATATTTAGCATTTAAATTTCTTTTAAAATAATAATGTAAACAAACAAGCAAACTTGCTGATGATGACCATTACAAAAAATCATGTGGGTAAAGGAAAAGGGGAAAGAAAGAACATCCCTTCAAAAGCTTTCAATTCAGTTGCATGATTAAGATGCCTCCTCATATAAAAATTTGGCTTTTTGGATTTGTGCATTAATTTCTGTTGGGTTGGTTTCATGATTTGCATAGTCTACTTGAATACAGTACAGCTGTTGCTGAGCATGGAGAAACTCATGTTCTCAGAGTAATCGAGTTGGCAGATTTATCTGGTACCTTCTTTCATGACTGCAACGGGAGTTTTAGTCAAAGACCTTCATTCCAGTCTTTAGCTATTACATATTTCATCATCAGTTAATTTTCTCTATGTAGCTGTGGGAAAATGTCATAGTGACAAACACTCACAGCACTTTAGAACTATGTGATAACATCAATACAGTTCTATCATTTTTGAGAATTGCATAACTGGTAGAATTATACCATCCTGAATACAAGGTGCAGAAGTAGGAACAGCAAGAGGCATAACTTCTCTTGGGTAACGTGAGAAATGGGAATCCTTGAAAAGAAAGAAGAATGTGGGCAAACCCTTGTACCAAATGATTGGAGGTGCTTTCTTAGTCAGTGATTCCAATCACCTCTTAAGCATGACTTCAGTTTTATAGTCTAATTGACTCCCAGTGTGGAAACTGGAAGTTAAGTAATCTCCTTTATGGCAAAAGCACCAGAAAATGTGCTGTCATGAAGTAACTTCATGCTGAGTAGCCTTCCCTGAACTGTTAATCAAAGTGATTGACACCTGGATTTGAGCCCCCAGGTTAATCCGGCTCACTAAGCCACTGTGTTATCAATCTTTCTCCACACTCCTGTGTATTTATCGTATTTTTAATAGAAGTGCACCACTTTAAACATGCTACAATCTCCAGAATTTAAAGGTAAAGAATGGTGTGGTTATTCCTGCACTAGCAATATTGGATATTTCTTACACATTTGTGTCCAAATAACAGAGCTAACTTCATGCTTAAGCAAAGTGACACTTTGATGAAGGTAGTGAAATCATGGCCTAATATGAGTAGGAAAAAAGAATCCTCCAGGTTTCACAGTAGCAACCGTTTCTGTGTGCACACTTTGTGCTGGTTTCTTAAGTTGCAGAACAGCTTTTCCAGACACCAGTCTTAGGGCAATGAGGCCAGGCAAACTCCTTGCTGTCAGGAGGAAAACTGTGGCTGTGCTGCTGACATCCACTTCCATTTGGTATCTTTGACTCTTTTCTGCTAAAAGAGGCAGTACAGACACTGGACTGCACAAGTATTGGCGAAAGGGTTATAGTGATGGGGAAAGTATTTTGAAGCTGACTAGTCTCCATAATTTTCCCAGATGCTCAACAAAAACATTTGGTAGTGAGGGATGTGTTTTTTCAATACTTGGAAGGAACACCAATGCAATAGACTGCAGAACCCAATGAGGTGTGCAGTCGGGAAGGCTGTGGCTGTGCTGTGCCAAGAACATCAGTATTTGTTGTCTGTTTTTCCAACTTTGGCACAGAATGTATTCCCTGGTGAGATGTCTAGTCACATCTATATATTGTTGACAGAAAAAAAAAATGAAGTCACTTTTCAGGTATTTTCTTTGATGTTTGAATGGCCTGATTTTTCCATTCTTTTTTTCAGGTGATTAGTAAATTACCTCACAAATTGTCTCTTCAGTTTTGGCATTCTAAACATAATGTATGGCAAACTCTTTAGGAAAATAAAGTTCTTAGTTCCTCCAGTACTCTCTTATCTGATACGTAGCTTATCCATAACAAGTAATTTGTTTTGTTAGTTTTGCATTTTGTATTTTTGGAGGTTAACTTCAAACTGTAAACTTATGTAGCTATTTCTAGTGAGACTTCCTCATCAAAACAATTTTCTGTGTTCATTAAATGGTCTTGGTTTCATTTATGAAAAAATAGAATGTTCTAATATATCTTGCTTTCCAATCAGGTCTTGATAAATTAGGGTTTTTTCATCTTTGATAGACTTACTCTTTAAAATGAGTATGAAGTAGTATAAATTTCATCAAATAAATACATTATTATAGTTTCCTTGGTGAATTAAGAATATTACTTGCATGCATATATTGCCTATGTATTCACTCCTTTTAATTTACTATGTTTTAAAACTATGTCCTAAAATACAATTTAGATTTGTCTTTCTTTATGCAAGACCCACTGAAACTCAAGCAAAATATTGTAATGATGGGAAAATTCTGTATTACATGCAATAAATGTTAGGAATACCTTGATTTATTTAGAACTACAGTTCCTGAAGTATCAAAAAAAGACCTCTTGCTGATACATTTTGAAACAATCTTTTCATTCCTTATTCTATGTAAGAAAATCACTGTCTTCCTTTATTCTTTCTTTCAGGAGATAGTCTTAATGAAAAACAGAAAGCTTTCCTAAGCCTGTATAACTACTTTGCAGCTTTTCTTCCTATCAAATTAAAAAAAAAAAAAAAAAAAGAAGTTTACTTGATCTAAGAATATATAATATTGCCCTTTTACATTATGAAAACATCTCTTAAAAAAATATCAGGCATAACTGAATCCCATGGAAATAGGTGTGAAAAGTCTTTGATGAATTAACTCTAATTGCAATTGCAGTTCAAAAATGCCTGTTTTTCTACAGGAACCACAAGTATTCTTCTAGTAAGCAAGCAATATATGTAAATTAATCAAATAAGGGAAAACATACTAAAATACAATTCAGACACCAAAGACCTAAAGCTTCAGCGGGGAATGTTGCACTACTCACAGATAAAATACAGCCTTCAAAGGGATGATTTCACTTACAGGTAACTTAGCTCCTCTAGAGTAAGTAATTTACTCTAAAACTGAAGCTTTTCCTCTTTAAGTCAACTCTGAAGGATTCTAGTGTGTGATCATTTCAAGAATGCTAACGTTTTTTAATTTGCTCAAGATATTTGGAGAACCTGGTTACCTAGCTCATGTCTTCAAGGTCAATTCATGCTGAATTTCTTTAGGTCGGTATCTCTTTCATCTATTTGGAGTGAAAATAGAAGTACATAAGGAAAATGTATTCTTCTTAGTACTCTGAAATAAGCATCATCGTAGGTTTTGATTGGTTTTTTGTTTTATTTTTCCAAAATAGAAGTGGAAGCACATATGTTCAAGGGAAAAAAGGTACTGTGCTGCTGTTGTTGAAATTAATGGCCAGCTTTCCAAGACTGATCAATCTTGTATTTCTCTTTTTCTTTGAATTAAAGACATTTTGGGGTATCACTGTGGACTATGATGAAGTGAAACGAACTCTGTTCAACATGCCTTGGAAATGAAAAGCTTGCAATCTACAAAAATACTATCTATCATCTATTTCACTCATTAAGAATTTCAGTTGTCCATTTTTCTTCAAAATGTGACGTTCCTTTTACCTCAGCTCTCTGCGACTGTTTGGAAAATCAATAGCAAGTTTACATTAACCAGCACAAAGCTTTACACACTGTGGAGAAGAAAACATTTTGATAAACAGATAGATCTCAATGTCAGTCTCCTAAGCAGTTGTTACAGACAAATTATTTGAAAGATTATTGAAAATATACTGACTTTTTTAGAAAGATACTTTGCGCTCCATGAAAGGCACAGGAAATTGAATCAGCTGCGGTACCAAATTGACTTTGCTGCCAATGTAATGTGCGACCCTGTAGTAAAATAAAATCAGTGTCCAACTGTCCAACATGTCTAGACCTTGCTGAATTTTTCAACCAAAACAATTATATTTCTCCTTTTCTATTTTATTTTTTGTTTTCCAGGATAAAACTTTGCGACCTTTTCTGAAAAAGTAATCAATTGGAAATGGCAGTATGAAAAGCGTTTGACCAATACAGAACCGTGAGACCAAAACTATAATAAATCTTGTCCTTCTTTTTTTCCCCCAAGTCAAATTTCTGCATTATTATTTTTAGCCCAGTGAAACAAAAAATTTAATCAATGATCAACAGCTAGGCAACTAAAGAAATATCACGATAACATAAATTCAGATTGTTGCTCTATTAGCTTAATGATTTTGGATTCTGTTTGAATGCTATATGGCAATTCACAAGCTATGACTGTAAGCTATGACTACACCATTTTCAATTACTTCTAGTGGCAGAGGATACATCAGGTGGAAGCAGCTGCAAAAAATAAACTCAGTAACTGGATGTATTTTGAAGCAAAAGTCTTTCACTGTATTAATTTCAAAACCATAGGGGCTGCTGAGGTGAGTGTCATAAGGAACAGCAAATAAACAGCTGAAATCATGTTGATCAAGTATCATAATCTAACTACCATTCAGACACAAATCTGTTAAGACTGGATGCAGCAATGGATGCAATATGGAGAAGCTTCTTCTGTGTTTTTCCACATTGAGTTTACTTACAGGAAAAGGTAATAGGACACGTGAGAAAGAGGGTTGAAGTTCTTGTGAAGTCTGTCTAGCCATTTGGTAAATTTATGGGATATCAGTCCCACAAATTAATATTGCAAGGGCTCTTTTCTTCCAAGGTAGTTCTGTTTGATGAAGATCAGCTGTTACCTCTGATAACACTAAGTTAAATTCACGGGCTCATTCTTCTTCTCTCATGTTCTTCCTTGAGACTTGAGTTTCACTACAAATCTCCTCTAGTCCCTCCAATTGTTTAAATGATAGGAATTCCACCTGTGTCTCAGCAGCTGGGGAATTTTTCAAGTAATAGTCTCATCTTGGGAAAATGTGGCAAGAAAGAAAAAACACACATTTGACCAAGAAATACAGTCCTCATAGAGACCTCCTTCATAAGAGCATGCAGTGTTCTGAAAAGTCCTCTATGAGTCCAAATTATTTCATCCCACATCCTCAGGAAAGGGCTCTTAAGCATTTCCCTAGGTTTTTGTATTACACGCGCCTGTTTTCACACAAAAAAACCCTCAGCTCATTTGTGAGGGTAAAAGATTGGGAGTTTTGTTAATTTGTTATCTTCTCATTTCTAACATTGAAGAAGACCCCTTTGACTATTCTCAAAGAGGTTCTCATATTGTTCATACTTACATTTAGATTATAATTTTGTAATTGTATGAGTTGCACATAGGACTCCAGAAACAATCTGCAATCAGTCTAATAAAACATGCTGTGCCTTGCTTTCTTACACCTTGTTTCCTTAGCAGGAACAGGAACATTGCAAATAAACAAATAAAAAGTTAAGTTGAAATCAAAATGACTACAGGGCAAATTGACTGAAGCTTTTCATCCAGGCTAGAGTACTGTGAAATTTAGATGTGAGAGGGCATTATCAGTTGTACCAAACAATATATTGTTTAAAACCCAGATGAATTTCTAAATAATTCCTAGTTTTGTTTATACAATCAAAGTGCCTTCATCAAGTGGGAAACATTCCACAACTAACTGGTTGCTATTGGGTAGGAATCCTTTAAATAATTTAAAAACTGCTTTCTTTAACTTGTTGATGAAGTATCAGGTGATTTTTAGAAAATTGCAAATAATTAAAACTAATTAATAACCTAAAAAATTAGTTTGCATGATTCCGAATTAGAAATGGAATGTGAATATTCTAGGTATTACATTTGTATTTTAGCAGAACAGAATGGATGGGACCATAGAAATACTTTCCCTGGGAATGTGTTTTTTGTAAGTGCATGTTTTTGACTAATGTTTAAATTTATGGTGATAGTTTTGAATCTACATAAATAAAATTGTATTTTTGTGTCAGAGTTTACAAACATTTTCAAAAAAAGGCACTTCAGATTGGTCATCTCGCAGTGACTATTATGTCTAGAAGTGTGGAAAGTTCTTTGGATGTGTACTATGAACAAGCCAGAGCTTGATGTGGCTGTGGTGCGGGCTAGGACCGGCACGGAAGGTTTTCCTGGAGACACCAAAGACAAAAGGGAAGTAAACAGAAGCTGGTCTGCCCTCGACCCAGGCTGCAGGAGGGGCGCCGTTGTCGCTGCGCATGAACAATTTGTGGACAGTGCCCTGCAGCTAATCACCATAGTGGGGGGGGAAAGAGTGAGTGCAAGTGTAACCAATCGTAGCCTGTGCTTGCCGCATGGCCTTTGGGTAAAGAGTATATAAGGATTGGAAAAACGTGGTCTGGCGGACATTGATATTCAGTGTTGTTAAGAGTTCATTAAAGGGTACTGATGTTAAATTCATATTGAATTAGACTCATTACTCTCACTGGCCCGCGAGTCGCACTCAAAGAGGTCCTGCCGGCAATTTTGCATTCTCCACATCATACATCATAGAAGCAACCATATCAACAGTGTATGAAATTTAGCTTCATTTTGCTCACTTCTGGAAAATATATCAGTGAGTGTTTTGCATATTGATTTTCTACATAGTAATGAAAATATTTTAGTAAGATCTTTGGAAATGCTGAAAAATTGAGTAATTATAAGATTCTAATTAAATTAACCTGTACCTTTTTTTTCTTTGGCTGAAGACATTCTGAATATTTTTCATGTTCTACAGATAATATTGAAAGTTGGGTCAAGTGTCATCTGATTTTAAATTCAATCACTTTCCCTAAATTCATTTGAAGTTAACATCAACACAAATGCCAATTGCTTCCAGATTATTTTGTTTCAAAACTGTATTCTGATGAATATGCATTCTGTATTATGGTCCATACAGAATGACAAACATAGATCTAAGTTAAGTAAAATAGTAACTGTCCTGCTTATGATACCTGCTTCTACTGCAATAGAAATATTTCCTTCTGTTTTAGTAGGGATCATGAGTGAAATCCTCAAGCTAGAAATTTGAGAAGTATGGCATAGTACCTATTTCCAGAACTGTAATTCATAACTTAGATGTCTCTAGGAAGCAGGTACATTCTGTCAACACATCTGGGTATGAGGTTTACAACACCTCAGGCTAAACAGGCAATGGAAAACTCTGAAGAGAGATACTCAGGAAATTTTTCCTCTCTTTTGAACTTAAGCACCTAAATCTACATCTGAATGAGGTACTTTGTGAAACTAGTATGCATAAAACATAACTGTTTTTGAAGCAGATAAGAAAACAAAAAAATCATATTTGTCTAATCCTTATTGGCCTGGGGCTTATAAACATTCCATGTTTGTAGTTTCACATATGTCTAAGAATGTTAAACAAAGCATGCATCCGCTGGAGACATAGCTTGCCATACCTGTTAAATTCTACATGGAGAAAAAGAGAGACCACTGGAACAGAATCTTCTGCCTAGGGCCTGGAGCAATGAACTTGCAAGTTTCAGTAATGAAAACAGAGATGGTTTCCAAAACTCTAGAGCACTGGAGCAATTAATTCTGCTCATTTTCTTATTCTAAACAATAGAAGGAAAAAATAAGGATGTAAGAAGGAAAATATCACAAACTATCAACAGTAAATTCAGCGTAAAATTTAAATTGCTAGTTGTCAAAAATTTTGATGCCTAAAATAGGAAGCTGTTCATATATATTTTTGTGACATTGCCAAAAAACTGCAGTAACTTACATTCATGTTTTCTTGTTTAATTATCTGCAGTAATTTAATTTCTTGTCTATTTTTGGCTTGCAACACATATAGGAAGATTTTCCATGGATTTTATTTATAACTTTTGGACACAAAGTAGATGTAACCATGCAGAGAAATTTGAAAAGAAAAATAAGACCGTCTCTGTAATAAACATTCTATCAGCACTGATAGCCACTTTGAATTACCCTTTCTGATCTGAAATCCATATTTTCCTTTTACTATCTGAAAAGTAATTCTAGGACTGCTGAAAACTGATCTGGAAAGTGACCTTGGTACCTGAACTTTCAGAGAAGAGTTGTGAGACCTGATATGAAGAGGCATTGTCAGGCCATCTGATTCATATTTTCACTTTCATAAATCATGTTCTACTTATAACTTGTGGTTATTAATACATACAGGATATATAAATGTTTATAAATATTCATAAGTACACTTTAAAAATACAGATGCAGAATAAATAGTATATTCTATGATTAATATAGTAATATACGTACACACATTTGCAATGTGTAATCTATTCTATCATGTCTTCACAAGCAACCACTTGATTGATCTATCAGTAATATTATTTATCTGCATTTAAGCATGTATTTTCTTGTCTTTCTTAATGCAAACAAAATCTGTGTGAAACATCTCCAGTTTTCTGTTATTTGTAGCCTGTTATATTACATTTTTATTAGATATTTTTTTCCAGCTGAAACTTTGGCAAGTGCACCTTCTCAAAATTGCCAGGACAGGTGAAAGTCACTGCTCTGTAATATCTCAGAGAACCTATTTGGAAGGTTCCTAAGATGACAGACATGATACAGTAGCCAAAGGAGCATATTGACATCAGTTATTGGCTCATATCAGAAACAGATGAGAAGAAGCTACATTGTATTCCTTCCAGTATAAGCTGAAAGATGATGCAAACCGAATGTAGAGTTTCTTTTGAAAATGAATTCCAATTTTTTTAAGGAAAACACATTTTTTTTACACAACTTAATATAGAAGTTTATTGGTGAATATTTTTATTCTGTAAAATCTGGGGTTTTTTTAAAGATTGGTACATACAGTACGTAACATAAAACTCTTCATAGGAAAGGCTAGCAACAGACTTTAGGGAGAGAAACTTGAAAGACATCCAGTATGAACGGAAGTTTGGTTTTGCATGATCAAGTCCTAAGACTATCAGTCCTTTGTTGAAAGTATTGCTGCTTCTTTTAGTGCAGTATTGAACTAGTACAAGTATTGCCCTAGTGCTTGACTTCAAGACTTCATACCATTCAAGGTACTCTCCACTGCAATGCAGCAACATGCGTTACACTATTAAAATAAAACCCCACTGCTTGAAAAGTTGCCAAATTAAAACAAAACGGTGGAAACAGATTAAAGATTGAAGGACAGAGTTCAAAACATGAATCTTTATATTTTCAAAGGTCTGGTTTTAATGCTTCTAAGAATAACTAAGAAGATAAAAGTTTTAATGATGATTGTATTTGAATAAAATGAAGATATTAAAGATAAAATGAGGAATAAAAGGCCACATGTTCTATTGGATGCATAAGGTATGTGATAATGTTTCAGTTCTCTCTTTGGCTGAATGCAGTGTTTTGACTGTGCCTCCTACGGTGGTCCAAGCATATCACATTGCAATCAATCTTTAGTGAGAACTAATTTTGAAATTTTTATATCACTTGAATATTCCTTGAAATTAAATTTATATGGAAAAAATAGCCACAGAAAGTCATAGACATATTCCAAAAAATAGTAATGGAAAATCTCTTGTGATATATGCCCATCTCTAATGAAGAGAAATATAACACGTAAATTCTATACAATGAAACAAAATCTAAAAATAACATTATGTTTATTTCTGAAATTCACATTTTATCCATTGAACTATGAGTTCCTTTGGGAAATAATGTAATTTTAAAATTTATATAGGATTTTTTGAAAGTATGTTGAAGAAAGTAATAAGAGAAAATATATACTTCATAAAACTACCAATCTAAAAAAAACCTAATGTAATTTTATTTTATAGAATTCTTCCCTATGGAGCTTAGCTTTTGTATGTACATAGATGATGACACTCAGAGAAAGAACATGGACAAATTGCACTTTCATCCTGATAATTTGCCTTGCAACAGTTACATACCCAAACAGAATTCATCTGATGCTAACATCTGGTTTTCAAGATGAACATTGATTATTTATAGACTTAAGCTGTGAAGTCAAACTAAACCATATGGTTTCACAAAATGTCTTTCTAATATGGCTGTAGTTTTGCTTGCATGATTGCATCAAAAGTTTTTAGAGTAAAGAGTCATAGACAAGATTAAACATATATTTCCCATAAATTAGGGGGTTAAAAGTTAAATATAACACCCTTCTTCCTATTACCTCCTATGGTGAAGACATTTTGATATTGTTGGTTATTTTTCAATGTTTTTTAGAAAGGAATTAATTTAGAGCTGGTTGAATGCTATAAAATGGCTTTCACTACAATTCTTTTAAGCTGAAGGTCGAATCCAGCACATATTTAAGATCTCCTATTTGTTATAGCTTCTTTCTTCTGGTGTCTCTGATTAAATCTATTTGCTTTTCACAGCACTTGAGTCAGAAACTTTGCTGGGCAAGAGCTAAACAGAAAGAAGAAACAAGCTCTTACTAAAGCCCATAGAAACTGCAACAGCTAGTGATCAAATTTATCTGAGTAAGATAAGAAAATACAGGTCTCTTTGGGTTTAAACAATGATCTTCCATCTTCATCTTCCACAAGGAAGTTCAAACTCTTATCTTGGACTTAAAGGTGAATGAGATATGGTGCAATTCAGAAGACCAAACTCTGAGGTCAGGGTATATGACCTTGGGCTCACTGAGAGGATAATCAGGTAATTCTGATGAGGCTGGCAAGGCTGACACTTTGGCCTGTGCTAAGCAGATGAAAGCTGAGGAGAACTTTATTTCAGAAAGAGTTATAGAACAACAGGAGAATAAATGATGCTACAAGTGAGATGTTGAAATAGTATTGTCACAGGAAATGTATTCAGATAAGAACGAGGGGAAACTTAAACAGTCAGTAGCTTGTGAAGAGGCCATAGCCAGGAATTATTTTTTTTTTTTTATAAAACGAACAAACAAAAAACCAAACAAACCACAGAGCAAAACAGAGATTTATTTATTCTTGGGGAGTAGAAGGTGACAGGCACTCCCAGTATGCGAGGCAGGCAATTAATCTTAGGTTTCTGTTAGACATCACCATTGTTGGCAGGCCGTGAAGTACAAAGAAAGAAGGTCAGAACGCCCCTTGAGAAGGAGTTCTGCATAGGTTTAATCACACTGATGGCTGTAGAACCCCACATGATTGCAGGAACATATCAGGTGGAGAAAAGGGGAAAAGGGGCAAATCAGTAAAAAAAAAAAAAAAAAAAAAAAATTGCTATGAATTTGGTTCCTTCCCTCTCTTTTATGAGCTGTTTTTTATTTATGTGTTTGTTATCTTGACAGTTTACTGGATAGTGCATATAGAAAAGGTCAGAATGCCTCTTCAGAAAATTTCTGTACAACTGTACAACTTCAGTAGGAAAAACTGTTTCACAGCAGTCCAAAGGTTCAGCCTTTAAAAAACAGAGAATGACAAAGATCAGGGGATAAACATCATCTCCAGAAACAGAGTTGTGTTGATCAGCAGTTGCTGTTTATACCCAGCTAGGAGAACTGGTGGTTTTCAAGTCTAGAGCCTCCTTTTTTGATCTATGCTTGATGATGAAAAAAATGGTACACCTGTCTTTCTTGTTATTCCCTGATTTGGGTAAGGTTATTCCTCACAGAGCAGAACAAGTGGACATATCTGATTTGTTTTGGTACAAAGGCAGGCCAGTTACCTTAAACCCACAGTCTACATGGATGTGACTGACTGCATGGAAGGTGATCAAGAAAAACATATCTTCTACTTCACCACCTGAGATCTGTGGAGTCTCTAGAAGTGGTTAGTTTCTGGAGGAATGTGTCCAGGAGGGTTTTGAATGTCTCCAGAGAATGCAACTCCACAACCTCCCTGGACAGACTGTTCCAGTGTTCTGGGGAGTAGAAGGTGACAGAAGAAGTTTCTTATCAGAAACTGTGATAAGTTTCACTTATCTGTGTTTCACTCACTGTGAGGAAGTTTCTTATCAAGTTTAAGTGGAACCTCTTGTGTTCCAGTTTGTACCCATTCCCCCTTGTCCTATCATTGTTTGCCACCGAGAAGAGCCTGACTCCATCCTTGTGATGCTCACTCTTTACATATTTGTAAACATTAATAAGGTCACATCTCAGTCTCCTTCAAACTAAAGAGACCCAGCTCCCTCAGCCTTTCCTCAAAATGGAAATGCTTGACTCCCTTAATCATCTTTGTGGCTCTGCACTGGACTCTCTCCAGCAGTTCCCTGTCCTTCTTGAACTGAGGGGCCCAGAACTGGACACAATATTCCAGGTGTGGTCTCACCAGGACAGAGTAGAGGGGAAGGAGAACCTCTATTGACCTACTAACCACCCCGCTTCTAATACACCCCAGGAAGCCATTGGGCTTCCTGGTCAGAAGGGCACAGTGCTGGCTCATGGTCATCCTGCTGTCCACCAGGATCCCCAGGTCTCTTTCCCTACACTGCTCTCTAATAGGTCGTTCCCCAATTTCTACTGGTACCTGGGGTTGTTCCTGCCCAGATGCAAGACTCTACACTTTCCCTTGTTATATTTCACTAAATTTTTCCCCGCCCAACTCTTCAGCCTGTTCAGGTCTCACTGCGTGGCAGCACAACCTTCTGGCATGTCAGCCACTCCTCCTAGTTTGGTGTCATCAGCAAACCTGTTGACAGTGCACTCTATTCCCTCCTACCAAAATCCTGTTGAATAATAAATTCCCTAAAAAAAAGTTAGTTCTTCATTCCTCTTTGTGATCTCTTTTATATAGTACTAAGACAAATAACTGAATTACCACCAGTGACATGGTTCCACATATCCAGCAAATACAGAAATTGCTAAATTGATCAGCACTGTAGATCTGAAGAACTTGCTGTTTACATTGTGTTTGCAGAACATTTGTCATACAGTAGAAGAAAATTGGAAGTTTTTTTTGAGCATTGTTGTTCAATGTCTCATTAAACTTATAGTTTTCTGCTAAACTGAGTAATCAATTTGAATACTAGAAGCCTATTCATCACATTAGAAGATACATTATGTTTGTGGGAAACAAACTAACTGTATTCCATTTAGAAGTGAGCTTTCTCATCCAAGCAATAAATCAATTTCAGGTTTTTAGCATATGAGGAGGTAAAATTTTCCAAGCAACTGTAGTAATCATCTCAGATATTACACTACAAAGATAAGCATTAAATTTACTTTTGTTTTGAAAAATAAAATAAAATTTTCTGTTATTATCTAAACTTGCAAATTTATGCATGGGAAGTGCTCATTTAAAGAAAAAATGCTCATTTGTCACTGTTCTTGGCACTTGTGAGGCCCCACCTTGAATTCTGTGTTAGGTTTTGAGCCCCTCATAGTAAGAAAGACATTGAGGTACTACAGAGAGTGCAGAGGAGGGTGATGAAGCTGGTGAAGCGTCTGGAGTGCAAGTCTGTTGAGGAGCGGTCAAGAGCTGTCTAGCCTGGAGAAAAGGAGGCTGAGGGGAGACCTTATTGCTGTCTACAACCACCTGAAAGGAGGTTGTAGCATGGAGGGTGTTGGTCTCTTCTCCAAAGCAGCAAGTGATAGGACAAGAGGAAATGGCCCCAAGTAGCGCCAGAGGAGGTTTAGATTGGATATTGGGAAAAACTTCTTCACAGAAAGGGTTGTGAAGCCGTGGGATAGGCTGCCCAGGGAAGTGGTGGAGTCACCATCCTGGAGGTGTTAAAAAGGTATTTAGACGAGACTCTTAGGGACATGGTTTAGTGCTAGAGTTAGGTTATGGTTGGACTCAACAATCCTGAGGCTCTCTTCCAGCTGAAATGATTGTATGATTAGATGATTTCTTATGTAGAACATATTTTCCTTAGAAGAAAGCTTCCAAAATATGGTGGAGTCAAATGATTAGCACATGATTAAAAGGTGCAGAGCCAGATTTTAAAAATATATATCCTTAAAGGTTTTTAAAAAAATCTAGGAAAAGCCATTTAAGTATTACCTATTCTTCTTTAAATACATATTTTTATAAATATTTATCCCCAATGGTACCTTTTCCTTCTGTTCAAACTAGTATACAAATTTTTAACAGGATCACAGACTCAATCAATATTTAATTCAATCCTAGATATGTGTTGAATTGATTGGAATAACCCTATTAGTATCTTCGTTTTTTTTTTTTTTTTTTTTTTAAGAAAGAGCCAAGCAGGCTTGTGTTACAGAAGATAAGGAAAAGGATATAATTACTTGCTGCAAAGAGATTGTCAGTGTTTTATAAGAGCAGTTTTTAATGACCAGAGACAATTTTGATGGATACAGAATTCACATGCGAAAACACAGTTCTTCATTTAAGTCAAGATAATAAACCCTGTATCAGAAACTCAAACTTACCTAAACATTATAAAGAATAGGAAAAGAACCCTTTTAAATAAGCAAAGAGTATTTATAGGTAATCGAGTTCTGACTACCGCAGAAAAATGTTGCAATCCAGGGAAAACGGATCTTTACACTAGGGAAAGTCCAGCACAAACACATTCCATTGATATGACTGAATCTGTATAAAATACATTGTAAAATCAGAAATTTGTTGTAGTGAATTGAACAACAAACTGTGTCTGCAAGTGTTAGCTTAGTTTTAAATAAATGTTCTTGTCCATGTCTCTGTCCCTTTTATGATTGTTTTTTTGCCAACATTCTAGATTTCCTTCCATGAGAATAATCAGATAAAATCAATGTATTTTCATAGATTCCTTCATGATAAAATTCCAAGGCTCCTAATAGTTCTTTTTTGAGCCACAACAGTATTTCATTCCTATTTTATAATAGCTAAATTGGAAACTGGGGAGTCAAATGACTTCTGTAGGTTTACTTAACACGTTGGTGGTTACTTCTGTAAGAGAAGATGGAGGTTGCAAATAATTATTTGTTTTTCAACTCTACAACAAAAGAAGTGCTAGCTTGCTTTCCTTTTGTCATACCAAATGAAGTGAATTTGTGTTGATATCTAATTTTTTAAAAAGCCTCAACAACCAAACCCCCCCACTTTTTCACTGGAAAAGCCCCATGATATATGCTGAATGAAAAAGTCCTGCCTCAAATTTCAAGGCATTTGCAAAATAAACAGCATCAGTAGTCTTCCTTCCTGTTACCTGAAACTTCAGACTGTCACAAAGCATGCTTACATTAATTTCCAATTCAAACTCTGCTTGAAGTGATTAAAATATCCTCACTTGACCTGGTAAAATGATACCTTAGCCCCTTTACTTGGGCATTCTAAATGAGAACCTATCACCATCTTCCTGTGACACTGTTTCATTTGTGTAGATCACTAAGCATTCACTGGAGAGGTACACGAGCACCGTTGTCCAGATTAACACAGAAAATTAACTCAAACCTTATTTTTCTTCCTTATTTTTCTTGGTAGAAGTAGGGGAAGTATAAAGAACCTCTATTTCAGTACAGATCAAAAACAAATGAGGAAAATTCAATTGTTATTTTTCAAATTACAACTTCAATGGCCATGTAGCTCTTAGAATAAATATATTACTACCTTATTAAAGCAAACTGGATCCGAGCTCAAGTTTTGGATACTTTCTAGACCATTACTGTTTCGAAGTCAAGTTGGGTACCAAAGTTGTACCACGTCAATCAAATTCTGCTCAGTGGTCCGCTTAGTGAAGTATCTGTGAACGGTTCTCAGCTGGAGGAATATCTTCCTTCACTTGATGCATAGGAGTGGTCAAAAGGGAGATTTAAATCCCTGGCATGCTCCCTGTGCACAAACTATGGCTTTTAGCTTTGACCTTGACTAGGATCTATTCTTTTATGCATGTTGGGGAAAGATAAGAATGCAAATGAAGTCACAGAATTGAGCAAATTGGTCTCTAGTTCTGTGGACCTCCATTAACTGTTGCAGCATGTGACCTTCTCTGAATTGGTGTCATCCTGCATTGCCATTTACAAATTTTACAGCTTGTTTATAAAATATAGTCATGATTTAAAGTTTCTTTTGGGCCTGGAATAAAAAATTCCTTGTCTTTGTATTGATCCATGAAGTATCAAGAAGTGCAACGTACTAAAAGTAACAGTCAACACCAATTTTGTCTAGTTAACCCTTTAATTTATATAAGCAAATTTTAGTATTTTCAATCACAAGTAGAGCTGTAATACCAGACACTAACAAGACATGAAAAATATTAAGAACTTGAGAATAAAGGAAAATAAACATGAGGGAAAACATTAAATCAAAAGAGTTTTTATTTTTCAATCTAACAGTAGTCTTATGAAAGGGAATACTCCTTTAATATAAATGATATTAAATTAATTGATCTCTTTTTTCTGTTCAGTTCAGTGGTTCCAGTATTTGAATACAAAAAAAAAAAATGGTCTAATTATGTTGTAGTATTGGAGAACAATAGGTTTAAAGAGGAAAATAGAAATGAGAACTATGGAAGAGAGAATATATTCCCTGAAATCTTTAAAATCCCTACACAATCACATAAAATCTTGATTAAAAAATAATTGTGGAACAGTAGCTGGGAAAGAAAACAAAGTTTTAGACAAAATCTGCTTTACTTTGAATCCCAGCGATTTATCCACAGTATCGGTGGAGTCAGGCTGTTATTTAGCAGCAAAATATGTTTAGTTTGTCTTCCTTTTGTCATGTTTTGGGCTTTTTGGTTGTATTCTTTCAGAAAAGTCTGGATCCTGTGAATCACCTAAGTTCTGTGATTGTAAATAATATAATGAAAATTCATGTTACTCTGAAACACATCTAAAGAGTCATATAGATAATTTCCTGTCTATCTTTCTGTGCACTGCTTGAAAATGTTCAGTTCTCTTAAAAATGATTGAAGACTAGAATTATAAAAAAGACTGTACCTGAATAAAAGGAGGCAATTAAAGATGCTCTGTGCACTTCTGAAGGACATTTATGTTTTTGTAACATGATGCAAACTTGGAAAACCCTGCACTCTCCCTAAAAAGGTGTGTTTTCAAACTCCTAACTTAAATGTATTACACTAACTTATGAAAATACGTTGTGTTTTGAATTATTACAAACTGGGAACCAATTGCAGGCCCTGGCACATACCTCAGAGGATGTTGGAATATTATGCCTACTTAGCTCTGTCAGTGAAAGTGTGGCTGGGTATGGTCTTGGCAAACCCCACCCTTACCTCTTTTCTGCAGGTCTGTAGTACCAGCACAAATGAGGCAAGATATAAAACAGGCTCTGATCATGTTTTTTGCTGTGGGAACCCTGCAGTTATAGGCCATGTGGTAAAACAGGACGTGATAAAAACTAGCTGGTGGCAATTAGGAGGAAGATACTTAAAAAAGCATATTAAACAAGGAAAGAAAATCAGGACAGAACAGCAGGACTGACATTACAAAGTATATGTCTGCTTCACATGTCAATAACTACTAAATAATTGATTCATCCTGGGCTTTACAGTGTAGATCATATGTGTTATTAAAATCTCTGCCCCATATTATTTCTCTTGCACACCATGCTTCATTTCTTGGGCCAGCCTCACTCCTAGACTGAGATATGCCATCTGTTGTAGGTATCCTTTCCAGCTTGCAAACTATGACACCAGTTTGTAAGACGGATATTTTCTTACACTATCTCATATTTGGGAAATACATAAGGATGGATGCAACTTAATATATATCTAATCACAGACATAATCATACAACTTAACTGTGCGTCCACAAGACTGTGGAGAATGAACACACCAGCTGATTGGAAAAAAAAAAAAAAAAGAGTAAAACCTTTCTTAGGAAAAAAAAAAAAAAAAGAAAAAATATCCTTAACCTGAACAAATGAACTTGCGAAAAGGAACATCTCCTGCTGTATTAAACAAAATTAAAAGTTATGGAAGGTTATTTTTTTCAGTTCAGTTCAGTTCATCTAATTTTGAATACTGCTTAATACTCTCAAACTTTGGCTAATATACTCTCATATATTTCAGTATAACTTAAAAGACATTTATTTAGAAAATATTAATATTTATGGATATTTCTTACATTTTAAAGTCACGCATTTGTGAGCACTGCTTGGGATGCCTTCTGAACCATTTGTATTAATAAAATTTCTCTGGACAAGGTCACAAAGTGAGATTATTGGTAGATCAGGGCATAAGACTCTCCTTTAGAGTTTCACTATTAGAGATACCTTTCTTCTCTCTCTGATCTGTTTAAATGACTCTTTAACATTTCAGGATATGGATAGCTTTCATTTTCTCCTTGACAGCTCAGCCCTACAGAATCCCTCTCTCTACTGTTACCAGTTCTGCCAACATGAATGTATATCTAGCAATATATAGTTTCACTACTTCAAGCAGACTTTTAAATGCCAGTTTATCATGTGTATGTACAGCATTTTCAATTTTCTAAAGGCCCACTAGATTTTTTATGCTTTAAGTATCTCAAGCTTCAACAAATCAAATATTCTGGTAAACATTAGGCATGAAAATATATCCCTAAAGAATATGACCTGAATATCTAATCTAAGTTATCTGTTAAGGTCCTTTAAAATAAGATTTCCTGCATCAGTCCAAGATCATTATCAGTATCTTTATGCAAGGACCTGTATGATGTCATCAGCAAACAGGAACAAGAAGAAAGCTTAGGGTTCCTTTACTATACACCATATAGCATAAATGGGACAGGTAAAGTCTCTGATTTATTCTGTGATCCCAGTGTAAGAATAGGTGACATTGTGACACATCTGATTTTAAATCTGATGTAGCCATTGACTTTTTAGAAGTTGCTGTAACAATTGGGTTGCAATATACACAATTTCCAGGGGATTGGTTCATCATCCAGTCAGTCTCCTTGGCTTTCTCATTATTTTCAGAAAAATGTTGCCACCAGTTTGTGAGATGGAATACTTTTTTCTATGTTTATTGACAAAAAAACATGTAAACCAATACTTGATTACATCAATTTCCAAGCATATATGCTCCTAGAGAGTTTTACTATAATTCTTCATATCTATTTCTTAATACTCTCTTTAGCTCAGATGTATATTTGGCTAGAACTAAATGCTTTTTTTTTCCCCCCCTTTTTTTTTGATCTAGGGACAGCAATTTAACATAGCTGACAAATTCAATACAGAACATTAAGGCAAATTCAAGGAAGCTGTTACTGTTTGCTAGTTGTGGTGTTTTACAAAACTAATATAAAGATACCTTTACTTTCTCTATAAAGAAGCAAATAAGGACACAATTTGAAAGGATGCTTATACATTTCTTGATCCTCAAAGTTAAATTCACCATTACAATGAATGATTAATACATTAAAATTAGTCATACATAAGGAGAGTTGTATAATACAAGAGAACCTTAACACTTTGCAAGACTGGTTATAAATGAGCACAATACATAAACTCACAGAACAGAGGGAGAAATAACATCAGTAGATATGATTTTTTGTGTTTAAAATGAATCCAGAATTATTCCTGAAATGGAGTGCTGCTCAATGAGAGGAAGCATTTCAGACTCCATCCTTTAGTGTTTGTGAAAGGACCGACATTAATAAACCTGTCTTCAAAGGCTATCTGTCTTCATTCATGTAGGCCTGTACTGACACCTTAACGTAAGCAATTAGGAACTGAGTTTAAAGCAGGCAGACTGCTTCTCCTCTGAGGATTAACTAGAGCATCTGGACAGAAATGCAAGACAAGTTAGCTGTTATCCAAGAGAAAGTTCATAATAACTTATACTTCCCACAGAGGAGGAAAGAGCAGTGATGCTCTGAGTCATTTTCTGCTCCTGAGGTGTCACAGTTATGTGCCACTCCTCATGACAGTCATATCACAAATTTACAGTTCAGTTCATGTAAATGCATCAGTGCAGAACCCTTCTGGCTTTTTTGTGTGGTCTATTTCTAAGGGAATCAAACTCTGCAGAAGTGGCTCATCTTGCCATGATAAATCCGCCTTTGGCTTCCCCAGTGAGAGTGTCAAAATTATTATGAGTTGTGATTTCAGCAGTTATCATAGAGCCATTTCTTAACTAAGACTCAACCAATGCTATCAGCTACCTTTATGCAAGACTTATAGCAGATAGAAGAGAAGATAGTTCATAACCTACAGGATGCATTTGTTTTTAAAAAATATATGTTTATTTAATTCAATAGAACAATTTAAATTGGTAAGTTTAAAAGTGAGTTTTGTTGTTAACCTCCTCTTCTACTCTTTAAAACCATGCCCACTTATCTATAAATAATTTTATTGAGTAAATTTAAGGGTTTGTTGTTTGTTTTTTGTCTTTTTTTTTTTTTTTTTTCTGGTAAATACATTTCTGCTATGAAAAAAGTTTCATTTTGTTACATTTGCTTGAAATTTGTCCTACTGAAAGAGCTATGTACCAGAGAAGATACAGTATTGCACCAGAAGGAAAATAAAATTTAAAAAATACATATTTGAGGGAAAGCTTTCTAGGAACCTAGGTCAACCTCTTTCTCTTAACAGTTCTGTAATTGTCTCTGGTTATGAAGAATGCACATTAATGTTACAATCATCTGACACAAAAGCTGACGAGAAAAAATACAGGATATATATAAAAGCATAAAGAACATTTTATTAGACATTTGGATTGTAATAATATTACAATAGGAGGGTCTGAGAAGTATTATTGCTACAAATAATTAATGCATATGAAAACATAGAATTTTTAATTGAGACATTTTAGATGGTAAATACATTTAATCTGCTGGGAAGCATCTAGATTATTAGTAACCAGATGAATCTTCTTATTTTTTTAAATTAAACTACTACACTGTGTATTTTGAAAAAACTTTGCACATTGTGTGAGTGCATATGTCATTATTTTCTCTCCCTTTCCTTTTGTAAGTGTAATGGGATACCACATGAGGAATGTAAATGGTTAAAATGTCTTATTTTTGCTTGGTTTTACTTCTTATACTGTGCACATCTAGTACCGAGATAAAAAGTGCTATCTGTGAAAACCGTGTTTTCACAGAATACTCTTTGTTGCGTCTGGAAATCTTCGTGAGCACATTCATTTACTTGAGCTAAAATCCAAAACTATAAGGGATGGTTGAAGAGTTCTGAACTAATTTTCATAGTTTGATATGCATACATAGAAAAAGAGATGGATTTTAAATATACAAATAGATAATATTTATGAATTACAGAGATTGTCTGAAAGTGTGACAAAGGATACTTGATGAAATAGTTTTTAAATTTGGTTTAGCAGGAGTGAGGTTATTTAATTCAAATTTTCTCATTCAGGAAGGAAACTTAAAATATAACTGCGCAAATTACCAGTGTTCATTGTGAACAGATATTACATTGTAGCTGTTTTTAAAGCAAAATGACAATGTCAAGCAAATTAGAATGAGTGTCATATTGCAAAGTTAGAAAACAAAATCTAACACTGTGTTTTAAACATTTTAAAATTATTATTTCTGAAGATACCAAATGGAAAGTCTTCATTTTCTGCAACCCCAGATTATTGCAAAACAGTTTCAGGTCAATCTTAAAATGTCAAAATCTTAAATATGAAGTTTTATTTATCTTTTTCCCATATTTCAGCTTTAGATTTTTAATGTAAATCAGTTTTTTGTAATCTGTTAGTTTCTGATTTGAAAAAAAAATACACTTTCAAAAACAGAACTGTACCTCATTTTGTGACTTTCATGATTAACGTTTTGTACTCTCGATTGTTGCCTTTATCTAATCTGAACCAGGAATGAACTAATAATCCACTTTGAACAGGTCTTACTTTCATACAATTTCAAGTGGAAATTACTGTCTAGCTTTGTCATTAAAGTAGTTTCATATTAATGTGACATATAACATTAAGACAAGTAAGGATTGCTTTCAGTGTTGGTTTCATTTTTTACTGATCGACACTGAAATATATATAATTATAAACAAAATCTTGGATTGCTTTATGGATTACAAAACTATGGGCTATTCATTAGAAGTCTTCATCTAGGGCACTCTTTCTTTTACCATGCCTCTGAGCAGCAGATTTTTACTTTTTTTGCTTTTGTGAGGTAAGTAAAAGAAACAGAATTTAGGCTCTGCATTGTAATATCTCATCCTATTTTAGCCTTTTCCAATAACCATAAGTGAGCCATTCATATTCCTCGAAACAGATTACTTTGATTACTCTTTTCTGAGATCGCATACATGGATTAAGTATATTTTTTCCTCTGTACTCATGAGATTTAATTATAGTGTGTGATGATCCTTTTGTTGCATTAATGAATATTCACACATATATCTTGGCCTGTTAAGTGAAGATTGGGTTTTCACTCCTTTCAGAGAGTTCAACTATTTCAATAAAACTGGATTATTGGTTCCCTTTTTTAATGGTAACACATATTGAAGCCTGCTCATTTAGCAAGTCTGCCTTGAGCAGCTTTATCTGAGACAATGGAAATAACCTCCTGTTGCATGACCTGTTTCAAGTGCTGCACTTTCTTCTCTCTGCTGTTAGAAATCTCTTTATTAAAGAGAGTCTCATTATTATTTTAGATATTAAAATGGAAATAGGATGGTATTAAGAATCCCAATAGACAACCAGAACATGGTCTTCAGAGCCATGAAGAGGTCTTCTTTGTCATTGTCTGAGTGGTGTAAGTATGAACAGGTTCCAACGTGTCTGTCAGACAGAGCTCACTTCATTATACTTGCCATCATTAAAGTAGGCATTTGATAATTATGTTTGATCTCCCATGTCTTGTATAATATCACACCAGTACTGAGCTCTCAAAAGCCTCTTGTTAGGTACAAATACACAACAAACAATATGTGTCTTAATTTAAGAATCTTATAATCTAATTGCAAAGGAAGATACAGAAAGTGGGTAAAACACAAAAGATAGAAACCAAAGAGTAAAAATTATCTGATTTTGATAAAAGCTTGCAAAGTGATATGTACTTTGAAAGAAATCTGTCATTTTTTTTCAGACACGGAATTTTGTGGAGTGCTGACCTTTGAAAGAGATAGATAGATAGACAAACAGACAGACAGACATAATGTAAAATTCTTTTATTTCAGACCATAGTGGTCAAATAACATCACAGGGTGAAGCACAGCATTTGTCAAAAAACGATAGTGGCAGGAGAATCAGGAAGAGCCCAAACAGGTCTCATCCAATAGATATGTCTTAAAACTAAATACGTAATATGCTATATGCATCTGCTGTTCCTAGTCATTCTGATCTGCTACTCTTTTAATGCATCTGCAGAAAGACTGGAAACAGTCCATTGATGGACTTTGCTAATGAATATGGGATTAATTCAGCAACTGAACACATGTAAAAATATCACAAACAATGAATGTTTTTCTGCTATGTATAGGAGGGATATATAGAGGATGGGCTGAGGTGTGGAGGAATTTAGATGTGTTAAGTGATATGTTGCCGGTATTATTCTAAAACATCATCTGGCACTTCCAGGAGTGTTTCCTCATGACAATAACACTTGGTTCACACTTACTGCTTCTCTGTCAGCACTCCTATTATGAAGTCCTTTTTCACTGGTTTATAAATCAGTCTCATAATTTCGTTTCAGCTCTACAGTGCACTGATACAGTCCCACTTTATAAGTTAATGTTGTCTTTTATAATTTTGAAAAGTTCTCCTCCCAGAAGTCTATTCTTTCTGTGATTTCTGTGTCTGCACAAATAGTATAATGTTCCTTTCGAATATAAAAGGCACTTAACTGAATCTGTTTCATAATGTATTCACATAAAATAATGAAAACATTTAGAAAGACACCACTATATTTTTTCTTTTCTTTTCTTTTTTTTTTTTTTAATTTCGTACAAGAAACTACATTAAAACCACTGAGATACCTTTAGTTCATGTAGACTTATCTAAACTATTTAAAACTCACCAGGGTATTTTCATGCTAGCAGCAAAATCATGTCAAAACCAAACACAATGAAAACTGCAAAACTTTAGTAAAGTCCTAAACTGTCTTCCTGCAAGCTGAATTTTATTCCACTGTGTTTATAGTCCCAGCAGCCCCTGATTTGGGAACTTGGAAAATCCAAGGATAAGTCTGCAGGCACTGCAGAAGAGGTATCCTCTGTATGACACATATTCAGAAATGTTACTTGCATGCCTGAAATTCATGTGAATTTAAGGGATTCATTTCCCCCATTTAGCTCTAAAATAAAAGAATAAACAACAACATGAGGAAGTAATATAAAAATTTACTGGAACAGTATAACTAAATAAAGTCAAGGCTACTGCTACTTTCTAAGAGCACATTTCTCTAGGGAAAATAAAGGTATAAAGTGGCATTTTGTGCCTTGACTGTTGAACTCTGGACTGGACTTAAATACACTGATCGCTGTTTGTTTCCCTTGTTGAACAAAATATTAAAAGATTATATAAAATTAACAAAACTTGCACAACAAAAATCACTAAAAGTGGATACGCTAAATAATGCTGAATGATGAAACAATTTATTGAACAAGTATTTGACTATTTAAGAACAAATACAAATGAATGAAAATCTTTAGATACAATTTTTAAGTAGCTTTATTGAAAATTTGAGATACCTGTGGAAGTACAATGCTAATATCTTTAAAACTATCTTAAATTAGTTAATTTACATGTAAAACATATATATACATATATATATATATATGTATTTTTTTTGGTAACCATGTGCCTCTACACACAAAATATGGAAACTAAACTTTAATGCAAACCTCTGATTTTCTGCAATAAGAACCAGCTGTATGGATTCTGGTAACAGAGTTTAATTTTCAGAATGATGAATAAACCATGAAAGATTCTGGTTTACTTTGTGCAAACATTGCCTTTGCAATAGTAGAAGCAGTAAAAAGTAATATTTTGGTTGTATTTATGGAAGCTCTCTACCCTCTGAATATGAAGGGATCATTTTGGCTACTTTTTCAGTGATTAGTAAAATTACTACCTCACAATTCACAGTGTTAGAAAAACATACTGCTACATATGTAATCTTGAGCATTGGAAGAGATCTAGCAATATGGAACACAGCATGATCTGCTTTGTCTTACAGAAAAGCTGAAAAGAGAACTCAATCAGTCCTTAGGAGTTTTGGATGACACATACATGATGCTTTTGGAACCTAAGCTAACACGCTTTATGAAAATCTGGGTAGATTTGCAAGGTGCAAGGTTTGCATGGAAATTCTCTAAAATTAAACTTAATTTAAATTCTGTTTTCTTTAAAATGTTATTAGATTTTAATCATTCTTGCTCATATCAATGTGTTCATTTGGATACAAACATTCTTGCTTCACTGATCCCAGACTCACACATGGAGTAAAATGTGGTAGCAAATTCTATTTACTGAAATCTGAAAATACTTTACATTCATGCTGCATACAATGGCTGCTGTGTTTTGTACTTTCTAGTTAGTTTTTCTATTTTCATTTCCTGATTCAAAGAATTGACAGCTCCCAGACTGACAGGTTAATTTTGACGCAGTTTCTATGCATTAGCTGAAAGTTAAACCAGCTGTTTGTTTGAACCGTTCTAATTAATAAGGTAACAAAACCATGTCTGAGACAGTAGTTCCTCTTCACTGACAGTAAACATAGCGGCTAGTACTGTAGTTATATTCTTGATACAGCCCTAAAACACAGATGTCAGGTTCAAGATGGGGATACACAGATTTGTTTACCTTCATGCACAGTCAGAGGAAATAAATCTATGCCTATATTTTAGTGTATTTACTGCCAGTTCCATTCACATTCTGGCTGCTTGAGAAACTGTACAGTGGGCAGACAGTTTGGTATTACCTTGGTCCCTGGTGATGTAGCATTATGAAGGTAAATGTGGTAAATAAGATCCCTGTACTCAGGGGATACTACTGATAATAGGGTCAGAGATGCTACCTTTTTCTCCTCTTGCTTTTATCTACAGCAGGTACAGGATTAGCAATTAATGATTGTGGTGATTTGCATGCATGTTAGGTGGTACACTGAAACAAATTATTGCATTGCTCCAAAGGGAGTGCACATGCTTTACATAATTATATGTGTGAGCATCTTTTCTTATGATATAATCAAACAGTAAAAAAGAAGAAATAAATTTTAGAAAAGCACCATGTCACCAAACTATCGTAAGTCTCAAAAGACAGAAAGGTATGCCTACTCCTCAAATTCTTGAGCTATTGAAATGAAAGCTAACTCTTCCACTTCTGCTGGCTTTAGTTGCTTACTCCAAACAGAAGTAGTTCCTCAGTAACAGCTCTACACACAAAGATCTTAAAGGCTATAAAATAAAATAATTTAGCAATTAGATAACAGTTAGATTCTTCACATAAGAGTAGTGGGTCTCGCCACCAGCAGAGTGAGAGAGCTTAACTTTGCATTTTGTGCTGTGCAATTGTTACCTCCTTTTCCTTTCTTCCATGGCCAAGCAATAACTTTGCAATAATTTTGCACTCACTGGCAACTACACTCCACCTTAACCTAAAAGGCCTGAGGTGGGCAGTGATTTGGCATCCAAATTACTGCATAATGGAAATTGTGGATTATGTTAAATGCTAATCTGGCATAATATCCAGAGTAAGGAAGCTTGTCAGCTTGTACTCAGAGAGGAATCTACCCTGCTTATTTTTAAATCTTTGCATTTCTCTACAGTGATAGATTTTTCTTTTTTTCCTAGTGCAAAGAATAGAACTGTATTCTTTTTCTTCATATGAAAAGTTGGCAAGCAGTTGCCTGTTTGGTCTTGCTGTCAGGATGCAAAGAACTTGACATGACTAAATGGCAGAAACAAAATAGCAGTTCTGAGATGTATCTTGAAGACTTAAAACACTCATTTTCAGTTGCAAGAAAAGCTATTAAATAAGACTACAGCTTTTATAGCTAAAGAACTTGGAGAGTGGAAAGGATGAGAACACTTGCAAGAAAAGGATATTTTATCTGCTGCTCACAAGGCAGACACAAACCCCTACTGAGCCTTATCCTTTATACTTCATTACACTGTCTTTAAGAATGTCATTTTTGCTATCAAATATTGTTCAGCATGTACACATTTTTCATCGTGTTATAAATGCCAAACCAGAAAGTGGTTGTTCATGTAAGGACACTTGACTTTAGTCTTTTTGTTTAACAAAAACCCCACAACAACTAACATGAGTACCATAAGGTTTTTAAGGCTTTTTGTTTTTTTCCTGTCTGCTTTCTCCACCGAGATGACAAATCCTGCTACATTCTTTATAGGTCAAAAAGACACTTTTCAGTCAAAGTAGCCCAGATGCTGTTCAAATGTGATTTATCCTCCAACATTAAACACATACAGAGGAGATAAAATTGCAGACCCCATGGAGGACCTCTGAATAAGATAGCCATATTCAAAGAAGTCATGTGCCGAATGCAGATTTTGATGTAATCATCCTTATCATGGCTTCCAAACACAGAACTGTACTGAATGGGGATGAAACACTCAGGCACATGGTAGAAGAATATCTAGGTGCTCTAAAATGAATTAGAGGCTTTGGCAGCATTTGAGCGGGATCGAGGCCCACATAACTAAAACTCCAGGCTTTAAAAAAGCACTAAACTCACACGATACCTAAACTTGGTTTGTACCTTGGTTTGGAATATTAAAGTTGCTTCTGAGCACGGTACAGAAATCTCATACTGGACACTGAGGAAAAGCAAATTGATACGCAGTTCAAATCCAAAGCCAAGTTTTGCCTTGGAAATAATGGAGAGGGGGGATCTTTCAGTCTAGTCCCTCATATGGTGAAAATACATGAAGAAATCTTCACCTCTGCCATCCAGGTGAGACTCCTAATCTCTATACTTCAATGCCACGTTCTTTCTTTCTGACCCTTTTGGAAGAAGCTCTTGTTTGTTTGCTTGTTTTTTTATGTAGTGAGACAATTTCAAAAGGAATAGTAGGGAGGTCAGTACACCTCAAATAGATAAAAGCAGTTACCTGAGGAAAAGATAACAGTAGACTGAGCTGTCCTGAAGCAGAAGAAGGAACTAAACTCAAACACTTGCATGCTGAGCAGGGGTTTGCACTAAATGACCTCTTGCACAATTGTGAGAGTACTGATACCTTAAAAGAAAATAACAAGATATTTTTCCTTAAAATGCATTTTTTCTTAAAATTATGGGGAAAAAAAGTGGAAACACACGGTAAAGTTTTCCTTAAAGTACGTGCAGACATGTACTTTTATAAGATCATGATCTGCAATTCTTGATAATGTGTGAAAGAATTTTCTTAGTGATGTTTTCTCAGTCTTCAGGTGAAGGTTAAGAAATTCTACCATCTTTTCCATCTTACTGGATAATCAAATTAATATCTATCTAAGAAGTCTGTTTGGTTGCATGGAGACAAATCTAGCACATTCCAATTCTAGGCACTTAACTCAGGTTTATAATTCTCTACTGGGAAACAGATGATCTAAACCTTTTTTTTTTTTTTTTTCCAGTCTAGACCTTAATGGTTTTCCAAGGTCACACAGTAGCACCAAGAAACAAATTCTCCTAGCAGTTTCAGCCTGAAAAGTTATTTTCATTTAGCACTGCAGGCAGAGTTATGTAGCATTACTGCCGTCATGCAGCTGAGAAATTCCACTCAAGATCTGTGTGGATTTTTAAAATGTTTCCAAATTCACAAAGGTTTTCTCATTTCCATGATCTCTGGTCACCCAGACATTTAGGTTAACATGAGTTAAAGAGTGTCTTGCATTCCAGTGTATACAAGTGCCTCACTGGCTGAATCTGCCTGTTTCTACTGGATCTCTCTCAGGAATAGCTGAAAAGTAGGATTTCCAATTGCTTTTTATTTTTTTTTCTTTTTCCCCTGAAAACAAAAGATACATTACCGTGTTAAATGGATTTAAAAATATCAACTACATGCTAATGTTATGTGCTGTAGGATGGATGGAAGTTCTGAAAAAAATTCAGGATGTGTTTTTTCAAAGTCATTGAGTGATTTGTACTTAAATTAAATGCAAGTCTGTCTATGGTCAAGTATAAAATAAACAGAAAAACTCTAAGACATTATTTTCTATTTCTGCTTTTAAATACTAAGCCTAAATAATAGTATTATTAATTATTAAGATTTCCTGTCCTGCATGTTAATGCTTACTGCATATCTGCTCATCCTGTGACATGTATTAGGGACTTAATGATAGAATATTTTTTTTCTTTTAGTTATTAGCATGCTATTTTTGTTGGAGATGCATACTAAGTTAACACACCCTGACAAGTCACCCAAATATGTAGATATGTGAGATATAATGTGTATTTCAAATTCTCCATCAAGAGATAGATTTGCAATAAATATAGAAAGCTGTGGTTTTGTTTTTGTATTTTTTAATTTAGAGTATTACATAATGTAAAAGTGTACAGATTTATAAATTATACTAAGGCTATTAATTTCTCTTATTTTAAGTACATAGAGTTTACATTACAGTTACAAATATTTGTGTGGTCAGAAGAGGAGAATATAGAAAACCACTTATGACCTTAAGCTTTTACCCATTAAAAGCAATAAAGAACAAAGTTGTAGATGGCAATGTGTGTGCATATGTGTGTATGTGTGTGCACATTCATGCACACATGTGTTAGTTCAGAGAAAGGGAATAAGGACATGGCATACAGTCAAGGTATGAACATGTGCCTGGAATTTTGGAAATATTCCCATATCTGATAGTTTCATAACCTGTAAGGATTTCTGTCTATAAGAAGTGATGAATAAATATAAAATCATAAAGGTATATTATCAGAAGAATAATAGTAACAGGCTAATAGAAAGAAATAGTTCTTAACAAATGATACACACCTCAAGGACATGTAAATCACCAATCTGTTTCTGGATTCTGCCTGTTTCAAGTATTTCTTCTCACATTTTCTCACTTCCTATCCCACTGAAAGTAAAGGTAACCAGAAATAATGCTTCTTCTAAGAAAACTACCCTGGGACTCCTTGTCAGGACACCATACAAGACAGTTTAGAAGAGACAGTAATTGTGAGAGCAGCAGAAATATTTCTGTATTGACTTTCTTTTTGGCATAGGTACATTTATTGCATTCAATAAGCCGGCACGTATGTCTCTTAGTACAGATTATCAGTCCATGGCAAACAGCTTGCAATATTCTTCCTGTCAAAACAAAATGCTACAAAATACTTTGTTTCTGTGTCTTGGGGTGAATGTATTGTTCTTATGCGTGTTCAGAAATATTTAGGAAAACCGTGAAAACCTTAAGAGAATATTAATGTCATCTTATATTCAGCACATAATTTCTCATAAGTATTTTGCACTTATTTCTCTGACTTTCTGTATGGTATAAAGAAAACACAACTGTGAGAGACTGAATAATGTCTGTTATTTTCACTTAAAAAAAATAGTAACTTTAATGATTTTTTAATGATTTTTTAAAAAATGTTTCTAGATGCTTTGCTGAGTATTCGAAAATAACAAACAACATATGTATTCCTGTATATTTCTCTAAAATTCATATTTGCTCTCACAAAAAAATCAACCTCATACATCCGTCTGAAACATTGGACTACTTTGACCTTTGAAGATATGCTGGAAAAATTTATGTTCTTTAGCTTGGTTTTTTAATTTTTCTAGTCTCCATGTTTTTCTCATGTTCAAATAGAATCACTCAAGCAACTATCAGCCCAAATAATCTCAAGCTAGTTTGCCACAGTTTTGCCACACAATGCAAAAATTACCATTTCCCCTTGAAGAATCATAGAACGGCTGTTTTACTCACAGATAGTTGAATAAAAATGAAAGAAACAAAATTGTATGTTGTACAAAATGAAACAAAATTTATGTTGCTGTTTACAGGCATGCAATTACTTCTGTAAGAAGTCCACTTGTGCTGGTAAATTGTTCGGGCTTCTTAACTCATATTGTTTGACTGCATTCATTATTTGTGAATCTCTACTGGGTATCAGTAAACTCTTTTCATAAAATAAGTAATTTGCTCTTCTCTGTTACTTCAATACCTCATCTATGATTACCACCTCAGTGTTGCTTGCTCTTTCTAAATGACTGGAATATTGACAATGAAATAAAGAAGGATATTTTAGCTAAATATATATGTTTATGAGCATTCTGAGACTTTTGACATTTTTATAAATATCCAAACACGAGTTGTTGATATGCTAGTAATTAATATCACAATGATGAAATCTAATCTACAATCTTAATTAAATGTTTAGATTCAAAATTTGCAAATGGTAGACGTACATGTTCATTTAATAGGATGGGTCAGTCATCAACTATTGTGATTGCTATGCATGTAGCTAGAATACTCAAGCAGTTTACTGGTAAGTAGATAGTATTTTGATTTTGAAAATAAACATGAAATTAACATTTAAAAAAATGAATATTTTTTTCAACAGTATTGACAGAGAATCCCAGAAGCTAAAGTCTTTCACACATATTAGTCACACTTTCCTGACTCTAATCAGCAAAGCCAACAAATTTGTGCATCGATTGAAATAATCAAGTAGTTTTATTGTGTTTAAAATTATGTATTTAAGTGTTTTACTTGATCATAGTGGTAACACCAAACTGATGCTTCCTTTTAGTCTCCAGACTGAGAGGCCCAAAAGATTTGCTATAATTTTTTTCAATGCTGCCTCCTGTCCTACCCCTGTAAACTGAACTGTGACTTTGTTTCCACAAAGCTACAACTATCTGTCAGTGTTTTGCATTGTTTTCTTGTTTGGTAGTTTGCTTGTTGGTGGTTTCTTTGGTGTTCATCTGTTTTATTTTGTTTAGAAGAGATGGGTTAGTTTTCATTTAAACACAATTTAATAAGTAATGATGAACCGTGGAAAGAACTGGTGGAAAGCCTTACTTACATTCTAGTGTCCAGAACACATTAATAGTATGTAAACACTCTAACAACATTCTCTGGTTTGCTTTGCTCATGTGGCCCATTTCAGAATGCTGAAATTCAAACAGCAGGCAATTTAAAAATAAGTTTTTTATGTTGTAGCCTGATAATGTTGCCTTTTATTCCAACATTTGATTAAAGGTTGATAAAATGATATATTACCTACTTTTGTGTTCTTGTGAATCATAATTTAAACAAAGTGTATAGCGTAAATATTTATTAAATTTTAACAGGCTACATAAACACTGTTTGGGTTTGTTCTAATATCTGGATCAAATCTCAGAACAGCATTAAGTTCTATATTAAATGTGAATTTCTCATATTCTTTGCTCTTCTAACCATATTTGTCTAGTGAGATGACAAGTTAGGTTCAAAATCAAACACTCCGTCCCTGTTTCTTTTAGTGGAGTTTAGTGCTTGATCATTTATGTATGGAAAATCTGAGAGCCACAACCATGGCTTCTAATGCACTCTTGTCAATGAATTAAAGAATATTTAATGAAAGTCTCTGTACCATTGGTCTACCTGTCATATTAAACTATAACATTTTCTCTTGGTGACTACAAAATTGAGAATTATGGAGCATGTTCTTCAGCTCAGTAATTTTAAAGAAAAAAAAAAAAACAAACTCCAACATCTTATTCCCTGGATGGAACTTATTAAAGTAATGGGATGTTTTATGAATCCCAGAGTAGTTGCTTTCTACCATCACTGCATTAGAGATTTTATAATTTCTAGGGTGACTTGCTGCTAGCCTGACTTTATGTAAGTTGAAAATGTGAAAAAATTTATGTCACAAATTTTATGAGGTTCCTCCTCTTCCTTAAAAGTGACCTTTACTATCTAATCTACAGCTGCATGGTTATTTCTATTCTTCTGTTCCTGTGTTGTTGTTGTTGTTTTCTTTTTTCCCCCTGTGAAAATCTGAGATCGTGCTGAGATGATGTATGCATTTTTTTCCAAACTATCAGTTGATTTTTCTGAAGAAGACAATATTTTACTTCTTCCTCTGCTGTAGCTGTGAATAAAGACACATCAGTATGTCTCCCCTTTAAACGTCTTCAGTACAGTCTGTCCTCTTTGTTTATTTTGCAAATCAATCAGGATTACAATGAAGGATGGATTATTTGACATTCAAAGTAAATAGCAAATACAACTCTTTCCTGCCTAATAATCTTCCATGTTTCCCATTCATTTATGTCAGAAGGTGTGGCTGTGATGCTGGCAAATCAGAATTGTTCATTTTGACAATTTGGTTCACAGTACTTTCGATATGTCGCTTTTATATTTATCAAATGACTGTCAGTTAATACACAGAAGGATAAAGACTGCTACAAAGGTAACAAATATCTCTGTGCAATGTGCATGCTTGCAAAGAGAGATAACACTGTGCGGCACAGACATTCTTTTTATTCTCACAAGCAGCAAAATGCTACTAAATGATGTTCATCGAAAAGATCTTGAGTAATAGAGAGGCATGCATATGGTCAAACTGACAGCTACTCAGAAATCAAATACATTTCACAAGTATAATTTTGATTGTATCCAGCTCGCTTTAAGAAGAGCCCTGAATTTTTGCAGTCTGTGTCATGCAACTGGCATATCCAATTTACATGTGGTAATTCCTTTTTAGGAAAAGTTTTGCTCATCTCTGGTCAACAGAGAAACTTTAAGCTATACATAAAAAACACTTACATGAAGGAAGGCTAATAGTTGTTTTCACTGGCACATGCCAAGAATGAGACATATGACAACTTGTTCATTTGAATGAAGACCAAAACAATATTATCAACCATGAATCTGTAGAAATGAGTCTAAATTACCATCGGTTATTAAAAAGAACTAAAATAATGTAGATTCAAATTATTGGACCTTTGCATAACTTGACAGATCTCGTACACTTGCTGGCTGGGGGAAACTGACGATGCATCCTCAGGCATCCTAACAATTAGTCCGTGCAACCTAACCCTTTGCTGCTTATCCCCATGCAAACATTGAGAAATACGTCAAAAGAAACTTTTTTAATTTCTGCTGTTCCTTAAATAGTAGTCTTCATGTCCTTTTCAATTGAACTTCAAAGATCCCTACTAACACACAAACAGAGTCATTGTCATATGCTGGAGTATTTTCCCAAAACTTGTGGAAATAAACCACACATTTATCAACCTCTCCATGTAGGATGTCTTTTTAAATCTAAGGTAAGTATCTTCAGCTGTCCCCAAGACATAGGAAATGCTTATAGAAAATTTAGGCTACCTTTATATTACAGAATTTACAAGATCCCAATCAGAAAAAGTGTTATGTACTTGTAACCAGAACATAAATTTTTTATCTGATATATGCAGTCGAAAACCATTGTGCCCAATTACATATGTTATATGAAGAGTGGTATGCATATTGATGCTGGGAAAGAAAATGGAAATATCTGGAGACTAGGGGAGCACAGGAAGAATGTCTCTCAGGTATAATGGGCTTAGGCAGCTGGTTTGGAGCCCCACTTTTTCTGGTCACAGATTCAAGTGTTGCTTGCTCATGGTCCTGCCCAAAACTGAGTGCCCTGTGAAGGCAGAGGTTGTTCCTCTCCATTTTCATGGCAAGATTGTATATAAGGACAGAGATGTAAAGGAGAGAGAAACATATTCTGACTGTATCACTAGTCAGGAGTACATCACTGTTAGAAGTAACTGAGAATGGCAGACAAACAAGCTGTTGGACAGTACAGCAGTCTCATCTCTGAACTAGAAGTGAAATTCCTAAGAGCTCATTAGAAATACTTTCTCTTGGGATTTTCAACAAGGAGCAGACTGGTTACCTTTATACCGGTCATTACCTTCCGATTAGTAAAAGTCCGTGTTTACCTTTGAGGAGTTCCACACACATTGTGAAAGTATTAGGCAACCCTCATGACAAGATTGTAGCTTATCATTTTATTTCTCTCCTTTGATCGCACAGACTAGGAAAGTGTCACTCAGCAGTGTTTCCTGAAGGGCTTCACTTGCACAATATCATCCTGGGAACATATTACTATAAATGTTACAGTGATATTTGAATTGTTTTGCTGATATTATTATAGTACATTCAGTGAATAAGTTCAGCTGTGAGTGACAAATATTGTAGTTAAGGGAAGATTCAAAATAAACAATGAAAGTTAAAGCCCGCTACTGAAACCACTGGTGTTTAGATGTGAAAAACTAGTATTCAATTTTCAAGTGTTCTGAGGCCACATGCTTTTCACACTATGAACTTTATGATAGACCATCAAATCTTTGAGTAGCAAAATCCAAGCAGAAAGCTAAAATAGCCCAAATATCAGGTATATTTTTTAAAAAAAGAAGTATGCTGAAGAAGTTCATGGCAGCAAGGTTAGATTTCCTGAACTTTATTGTTACCATAAGCCAGAGCAATTTAGAAGAGCCCTCGAGCAATTCAAACACTGTGCATTATGGAAGACTTTCACAGTATAGTACTGTGATGATGGCAGTGCAAATGAGGGTTTTAAGGCAATTCTGTACTTTTTCTGGAGATGTCTCAGGCTTGATTGTAGGGGTGAGCTCAACAAAAGTGCTTACAGGTGGTTGATTTCTGCACAGTGAATTCTGGTCAAATCAATACTAAAGCTTTAATGTCAGATGAAGAAAGCAAAGAGGACTAGAAGAAGCACTTATCTTTGGTCTCTGTTGGAAGCCTAAAAGACAATGATAAGCTAGTACTATTAAACAAAATTGAACTTTAGTTTCATACACAATATGGTGTGTTACTAGGTCTGTGTTTCTGCTGGGAGATCTTTACTGAAATATTAGAAGCGATGTTACTAATCAGAAGATAAATTTCTTGTCAGATGGAAAATAAGTGGAAATAAAATGAAACATGTTATTAATGACATCCAATTAATGTGACTGTCCTGTCAAATGGTAAGTAAAACAAACTGAAGACAGTGAGAAGTCATGCATAGTCTTTTGTTACTGATACACTGGACATTAAAGAAGCACAGGAGCTACAGGCCCCATAAACAGGCTTCTCACATATTCAGATTGAGTCCAGTTAATTTATTTTTTACTTTTTCCCTCATTTGGAGCTCAATAAAAAATTAACCACTTTTTCAAACTAAGTGAAATATAAAGAGAAAATTGGAAAATTTTGTTAACACATTTATTCCAGAATTGAACTATGAGTATTGGCACAGTGAATAAATTTAAGACAATTTGGTTGGCTTTTAATAAAATTAGCAAACTTCCATGATGTATAGAGTAAGTTCATGGAACTTACTTTCTTCTCAGAAACTTAAGAAGGTTTCAGGATACAAAAATTAACAATAAAAATAAATTGGCAGCCAAAGTATGCAGTATGTTACCTAGTAAATTTGAATATTGAAACTACATTTACGTCAATTGTCCTGCACACAAAGGAACAGGACCAGTCTGCCTTCTGTGAACTGAAAGATTTTTCTGGTGCATGATGAGAGCAGATATGCCCTGGCCCTCTGTCTTTAGAACACAAGCCAGGTTAGGTCCCAAAACCCCGTTCATATGTGACTGACCTTGCATAACGTTACCCTTGCCCCAACAGCAGTTCAGAAGCTACATGTCACTAAAGTTTCAGGCAGGAGGCTGGCTCACAGTCAGGGAATATGATTATCTTCATCTGACCACTCTCATGTGCCTATGCAACCTAAGATATGCAGTACAAATAACTACACCGGTTAGTAGTTTGTAAAGGACAACTCTATAAGGAAATGGGAAACAAATTTGCCCAGTCATGGAGGAAATCCTTGAAGAAATATTGACAGGGCTCTTCAGCTCCTGGAAAATTGCCATTTGCTCTGTTGTTCTGAAAGAAAGGACTGTGTGATTACTAACAATTAACTCCTAGTTTAGCCTCATGCTATTAACAGAGAATATAAAAAGGACAGCTTCCAGAACAAAGAAGTCCACTACAAGAAACTGCAACTTTGCATTAACATTTAAGCAAAAATGATCAAGATTTTAATAAACTTATGAGACATGTTGAGCTACCTAGGGTACTGTTTTTGCAGAATAAAGACATTGATTTAATTCTAATATGAAATCTGAAACTTACATTCATACAAGAATAGCACTTGCACTGTGTTCTTTTCTAGCTGTGGTTCCAAATAAGGATATAAACCAGTACTCCTAATCCTTGAACTAGAAAAAGAGATTCATCCTCCCATAACTGACTTCAATAGAATTAAAACATGTGACAAAGAGAATGGGAAAGACACTCAGATCAAGATGTGCTTGTAGTTGAACAAACAGGCAACATTTTCTTTTTCCTTCTTTAGTGTATACTGGTTAGTCAAAACATTCCCTTAATAATAGTCAGCAAAGTAAGACTTCAGAATATTTTTGTTTTTTCAGACCATTCAATGAGAAACTAAGTTCAGAATGTGCAAAAACTGTAGGCTTAATTCCAAAGTCAAATTACAATGAAGTTAACAGAAGTTATGAAATTTAAGGAAAAGTATACTTGGAATACAAGTCCAATTTTACATGACAGAAATAGCATAAAAGGCTAGGCTATAGAATTTACCAAACTTTGAGATGATTAATGTGTTGCATCTCAATATCCTATGCTATTATTTACATCATCCTTGTATAAGAGGTATTTGATGCAATGAAATGACTTCCACACCTATTAAGAACCCAAGAAATGAAGCAAAGTCTGTAGCACCAGCCTGTCTATCTATGTTTTTATCAAACTAGTGATAAAAAGATTATTAGTCTAATTGGTAAAACACATATTGATTTCAACTGGAAGAGCAGGCCAATGTTGAGTTGTTCTGAAAACATCACATATTTTCATCACTGCTTACATATTTGGTGATCAAAGGAATTGCTGGAATGTGCATCTGCCCTATGAAATCTAGGATATTCGTAGTCATCATATAGAAAAATGTAAATATTAATCTGTGGATAAACAGGAAAGGCTAGAATTACTTATTACAATTTCAGTCTGAAAATATAGAAATTTTATCCCATATATTTCATAAACCAGATTTTAATAAGTGGTTTGGTGAATTACATTCCAATGTGTTCTATGTTGAGTTATTATCTCTAACGCTGTTTTTATGGAACACACAGTTCTCCAGAAAATTGAAGTTGTTAAAAACTGTAGTCAGGACCCAGCTACAGAGTTTAGGCATTCAAGAGATTCTTAGATTAACAGAAGCAGTGAGAAACTGAAAATTTACAGGCCTTGCACATTAAACCTCTGCATGCTTTCTATAAATACCTTACGTGCTGAAGAAAAGTTAAAAAACCCCCAAACCAACAGGAATTTGATGAATGTTCTTGAAATGAATTAAACTTATTATTAACGAAGTGTCATTGCTTTCACTATCACAGATTCCCCAACTCTATGCAGGAACCTTCCCTTAAGAAAAAGGGCAAAATACATCATGAACTCTGATAAATAACTGGTTACCTCTGCTCTCAATCAAATTGAAAGAAAAAAAAAGAAAAAATAAGGAGAGAGAAAAATTCTGCAAGACGGTTTATTAACCTAGTTATAAAAGGAACATTGCATTGTCTTAGAGATCACATAGTTTATGTATTAGGAAACACATTCATACTAACATTCTGTGATTCTGTGATTCCTGATTATCAGTGGCATTCTGTCCTGTTAATAAAGCCTTTACTTTGCTTATTGCCAGTTTCAACAGGCAAAATGTAATACTCAGAAAGAAGGGTAATGTGATTATGAGAAGGAAATTAATAGCTGAATAAACTGAACTTCATTTAACAGTAGGAAATACTCTAAGAACAATTCTATTTTTATTCAAATATTCCACTTTCTAAAATGGATCCTGTTGTTTTTACAGGGGGAAAATATAAGACTTTAAAGTGGACTTTACACAGTGTAAAAAATCATTCCAGCCTCAGTTCAGCGGACAAAGTTAGAAGTCTGTCAGCATTTCCATTATAAACTTGTATTTTCTGGGGTTTATAACTTAGCTGTAAAATTCACTCCAGACTGGAACTTGGCATGAAAGTTCTTACAATCAAGTATTGTATTTTTAATATATAGGGAATACACTTCAAAGAGAACTTGCAGCATACTAAAAGGATTTTGAGACTTTTTTGTGAAGTTAACTCAGTACCAGTTTAACAGTGAGAAAAAAAAAAATCCTGAAAAATACTTGAAAACTAAACCCAGTGTTTATAGGATAAGAGATATGAAAGCTCAAAACCTTCAATTTATGCAGCAAGTTTGTGATGATACAGGAAGGAGCAAAATTTTTAATGTTTCTTCTTGATGCTCTGTAACTTAAAACCAGCATTACCTAACATTCATTCTAGAGCAAAGCTGCTGTTAGGAGTGTGAATCTGAGAAGATTGAACATTAAAAGAAGGGAAGACAGAAAAAAACCCAGCTCTCTTAGGAAAGGTTCCTTCAGGATTAGTTTGAAGATCTGCTTATTCTTTGTGTAAATGATATTGTCCTGCCTTGTTTGGCACGGTCGCAGCACAAACTGGAACAACTTCCACTGTCACATGACTATAATTATATCCTTTCAATGGTGACTCTTGTGTCTGTTGTATGCTGAGCCGCCTTTTGCAACCTCCCTATTAAGTCTTGGTCCCCATTAGGTCTGGATTGCATTGGCCAGCCTGTATGTGAACTCCTATCATATAGCAAGTCCTATTGTGTTTGGACATCTGTAGCTTCCATATGTGAAAGTCTGGTCCCTAAAATGTATATAAATCATACAGTCTCATTAAAAAAAATGGTGAAAGAATACTTTTGAAAAACATCATTAGAAAAAAAAGAAAATCATTGTAATGCAACATGCAGCCAATCTCACCTAAAAATTTGCAGTTATTTATTCTTATTCTCTCATATGACCACATTATCTCTCTCTTTCCCAAAAATTTCTCCAAAATTTTTATTCTGACTTTGATGATTCTCCCTTCAGGAATGTGTTTTGATTGAAAGTCAAATGAAAAATGAGGAGTTGTAGCATGGTACTTTAATTAATGAATTTGGGTTGATGAAAGGCTATTCAGGATATCATTGGACAACCAATGTTCTCCTGACCTTGCATGAAGTTCTGAGATTTTGGAAACCATCTTATTTCTCACAAATCAAACCCAAGTCTTGACAACATTTTCCAGGAAACAGCAAGGAGCAATGCAAGAATAACAAATAGATGATGCCACCTACCCATGGGGGTGAGATTGATTTTTACCATTTTACCGTTTACTTGGCTGGTGGGAGATAAAGAGTATGGGTCAATTGTCTGCATATGAAACTATCAGTTGTAAAATGAAGTAGAAAAGATTACTGAAAATATCTAGTAACATTTAAAATATTTGGGGAATCATTACATCTAACCAACAGCTTCAAAATATAATATGATACAATTCATTATGGTTTAGTTTGCATTGTAAGGAAACACGGAAAATTTCAGAATTAAAAAACTGAATCAAAACCTAGAATCCAAGATCCTTGAAACCTGCTTAAATAAGACTTAGAGTTCATAGTCTAGGTATATGTCTAATCATTCTAACAATAAGGAATATTATTTTATTTTTTGTGGCTTTTTCATTTTATGGTCATTCTGTGTCTTCATAAGTGAAAGTCCTCTCTCATAAGCCAAAAAAATCTTTATTGTTTTTCTGACTCATTTAGAGTCCAGTTACGAGTGATTTCCTAATACAATTGCACAGATATAATAAGTTAATGTCAATCATGGTTTGAAATCAAACGCTGATGAAAAAAATTGCACAAATATATAATATTTATCCAACGAAACAGTTAGAGGGCTGAGTAGTGAAAATATTGCTGCAGTTAAGGGAAAAGTAGGACTTCATTATGAAAGATTCCCATCATTTAGAGAAAAAAAGAAAAAGGCAAGCAAAGTAACAACAAAGGAAAAGAACATAAATCATCTACAATACTTTCACCTAAAACCAAGCAGATGTTAGATCATTCTGGAGTTAAGATACCATTAAGTATTTACAGGACTATTCATATTCCACAGATTATGCATAGGAAATTAGATTATTTTTTAAGTGGGCCAGCACTACTTGCACCACGATTACCTTATTTGTTGATCGGTTCCTCAAATGTTCGTGCTAAAAAAACTCCTTTCCATTTAATGTTTGAATTCAAGGCTATTATGAGTCATAATGTATCTAATCACTGCCATATAATGCATATTGAAACATATTTATGGTGTGGAGAAGCAGCAAGCTGTAGTTGTCTTGTGTAAAACAAGGGGGAAAATGATATTTTGCCATGAATTTTAAAGACTGCAGGAATTAAGGAATTTACTCTTAAAAAATAAATTCAATTGAATCAAACTGGTTGGAGATGCTACTTGCTTGTTTTTTTGAAATGATAAGAAACAGGGAATAGAAAATGATCACCATATTATCTCTGTTAGAAAATTATTTATGGTGCAGAAGGAAGCATAAAAATTAAAACCTTAAATGTAAGCAAAATTGTAAACCAAATAAAAATATACCTTGCAGTTCTGAAATACAAGTAGGATGTCTTCCTTTATCTAAATGTCTTCTCATCTCTGCATCCCTGGATGATACTTGCGGGGGTGAAAGTATTCTTGTGTGCTAAAATTTGCAGCTCAAAACCTAGCAAGACATTCACCTGAAACTTTGAGAGTTAATCTGAAGTGATCCTGTGTATTTTTGCTACTGAAAAGTTTCTTCCTCCAATACAGAAATTTACTTGAAAATTATATTTTATTTTATTTTATATTATTTTATTTTATTTTATTTTATTTTATTTTATTTTATTTTATTTTATTTTATTTTATTTTATTTTATTTTATTTTATTTTATTATTTTCTGTTTCATACAGTTCACTAATATTAAAATAGTTTCTTAACTATTTCCCATTAGTCAGAAATTAGCTAAAACATTAGAATCATAGAGTAGTTTATGTTGGACTGGCCCATTAGAGATCATCTAGTCTAACCCTCCTGCAATGAGCAGAGACACCTTTAGGTAGGTCAGGCTGCTCAGACCCCCGTCCAGCCTGGCCTTGAATGTTTCCAAGGGTGAGGCATTTATCACCTCTCTGGGCAACGTGTGTCTGTGTTTCACCACCCTCACTGTAAAAAATTTCTTCCTTACGTCTGGCCTGAATCTCCTCTCTTTTAGTCTAAAACCATTACTCCTTGCCTCATCGTAACAGGTCCTAAAATTATAAAAAGTCTGCCCTTGTCTTTTTTACAGGCCCCTTTTAAGTACTGAAAGGTTGTAATAAGGTTTCCCCAGAGCCTTCACTTCTCCAAGCTGAACAACCACATCTGTTTCAGCCTTTCCTCAGAGGAGACGTCTTCTAGCCTTCTGATCATCTTGGTGACTTCCTTGGACGCTCTCCAACAGGTCCATGTCATTCCTGTACTGATGGCTCCAGAGCTGGACACAGTACTCTAGGTGGAGTCTCACCAGGGTGGAATAGAGGGGCAGAATCACTTCCCTTGACCTGTTGGCCAAGCATCTTTTGATGCAGACCAAGATCTAGCTGACTTTTCGGGCTGCCGGTGGAAATTGCCAGCTCATGTCCAATTTTTCATCCACCAGTACCCCCAAGTCCTTCTTGGCAGGGCTGCTCTCAATCCCTCCATCCCCCAGCCTGTATTGACACTTGGGGTTGTGTCAACCTGACTCCAGGACTTTGCACTTGGCCTTGCTGAGCCTCATTGACCACAAACTCTTTATATAAGATACTAAATGGTACAGCAGAATAAGAACGAAGTTCCAACTCTTCTAAATTAAAACTAAAGTTTCAATTTTCAGCATTGTATTACTATAGATACTAAAATACTGTACTACAGATTCTAAAATACTGTAATAGTGTAAGGAGTGGTATAGCTTATCACTGATGTCATTTGAGGGCACACTAATGTATGCTAAAACTGAACCTTGAATGCACTGTTGGAGTTTCATAGCCAGTGGTATTTTAATACTTCCATATAAGTTTGGAGCATATTTTCTGGAGCAAGTATCTGATGCTACTCATGGAAGTTTAAAACAATATCATAAAAAGATCTACTGAATATTTTCTTACTTTGTGAATGCAAAAAGATGTCTACGTTTAAAACAAACAAACAAAAAAAGGCAAAACCCCAAGGCCTTTTAATAAGGAAACAAGATACCGAAGCTCATTTTATGATCTTGACTTATCTCTGAACATAAAAACGGAAATACTGATACCATGACAACACAGATAGGTTTTCTACTTTACAGAAACCAGATTTAGTTTTAGGTGGTATGAATCAAATTTATGCTGAGAGGCCAACTTCAAAAAACAAAGAAAAGATTGGCAATGAGAGGCTTTCACCAATTTGGCTAAAGTGAATCTATTCACAGTATTTCATCCTAGCAGAATGCCTGTGAAAATTGTTCAAACTGTAATTCTTCTGGGCTTGCCAAAAGGGGATTACAAACTGAGGTCAGTGTTGCAGGATATGTCACCTCCCCTTCTGAAAAACTAACAATAAATCATAAAAGGCCTTTTATTCATCTAAAAAAATGACTGTACCATAGTTGTTATTCTTTATTTAACAAGAAAAGTAAATAGTATATGAAATATTTCATTCTTAGTATCTTATTTTAACTTCTGCTGGATTAGCTTGTAAGAAAAGGAATGGTAAAGAACTGCCTTTTAGTTCGTGCTCACAAAGAAAGGGGCACGAAAGCTGGCTAAAGGAGACTAAGTGATAATTTAGGTTGTACAGTTTACTGTGACAGGGGGTGTAGCTTAGTGTTGAAGTTTTTGAAAGAGATTAAGGTTTTTATTATTTCTTTAGTAATTTTGTTCCAAAACAACAACAACAATAATAGCAATAATAAACCAGTAACAAAACAGAACTACCAAAAAAATCATTCTTAGATTCTATAGTAATACACTGTGTTTTAAACTAATGGAAGCAAACCTATGAAACAAGCATAATGGGGATGCTTTGTGTCTGCTTATTGGCTCTTCTGTTTTAATCATCTCTCAAGAGACACGGGCAATAAATACTGTCTATGATGAGAACATTTTATCACACCATTGAAAGGAAGCTTTCTTCCCTTGGGAGACTCCCTGCCTTGTGGGTATTTATGAGTATGGTGATAATGTCACTTCTTCTAGCAAAATTACAATTAATTATGTATAGTTGTTATTTGAAAAAAGACCAGGGAGACCAAGATTTACACGATAATATATTTGCAAAAGCTGTTTTCTCTGTATCCTCTAATACTAATGTTCGGGGAACATTACAATGTCACAAACCATAAAGGCAATGAAATTCACAGGTCAGAAGAAAATACACTTTATAATTTATACTTTAATATTAATGTACAATATGTGCCTAAAGGTTTCCATTCAGAAAATTATCCTTTTTTAGAAAATTCAGTCCAGCAAGTGCTCAAGTTTTGCTGAACACAATGAGACTAATACTCATGTTTATAGGCTTACCTGAGCTGGAGACAGCATAACAGGCGAGGTGGTACATTTCACATTGACTTGTCCTTTCTTTTAACAGATTGACTATGAAGCCTAGCAGAATTGGAAAGCAGGATTTGCTGGAAATTTTCCTCCTTATTTTTCTTTTTTCCTTTTGATGTTTTAAAGGCTTGATTCAAAGCTTGTTGAAATCAATGAAAACATACAATGGGGAAGTTATCAAATAACTTTTGAAAATGTTAAATTCCTTTAACTCTTACAGCATTGGGGCACCATCAGTATCTCTGAAAACTATTCAGATCGATGCAGGTGTGATCCTTGAATATTGCCAGAACCAGTGTTACTAATAATTAATGTAAGCATCTATTAACAAACTTTGGTTTATGTAGAGTCATAGAATAGTTTGGGTAAGAAGGAATCTTCAAAGGTCATCTAGTGCAGCCCCCCTTCAGCCCCCCTGCAACATCTTTAGGTAGGTCAGACTGCTCAGAACCCCGTCCAGCCTGGCCTTGAATATTTCCAAGGATGAGGCATTTATCACCTCTCTGGGCAACCTGTGTCTGTGTTTCACCACCCTCACTGTAAAAAATTTCTTCCTCATGTCTGGCCTGAATCTCCTCTCCTTTAGTCTAAAACCATTACTCCTTGCCTCATTGTAACAGGCCCTACTATTATAAAAAGTCTGTCCCCATCTTTCTTACAGGCCCCTTTTAAGTACTGAAAGGCTGTATTAAGGTCTCCCCAGAGCCTTCACTTCTCCAAGCTGAACAACCACATCTGTTTCAGCCTTTCCTCAGAGGAGACGTCTTCTAGCCTTCTGATCATCTTGGTGGCCTCCTTGGACGCTCTCCAACAGGTCCATGTCATTCCTGTACTGATGGCTCCAGAGCTGGACACAGTACTCTAGGTGGGGCTTCCCTAGAGTGGAGGCCTTGACCTGTTGGCCATAGTGCTTTTCATGCACCCCAAGATACAACTGGCCTTCTGAGTTGCAAGCACACATTGCTGGCTCATGTCCAATTTTTCATCCACCAGTACCCCGAAGTCCTTCTTGGCAAGGCTGCTCTCAATCCCTTCATCTACCAGCCTGTATTGATACCAAGAGTTGTCTCAACTCAGGTGCAGGACTTTGCACTTGTACAAACACTCCACCTCAAATTCACCACCAGTAGCATGGAAAACATAGGCTCAAGGAATAGTTCCTCAAACCGTGAGCTGTAACAGCCCATCTTGGGCAATGGCCAAGTTGTGAGCACTCCTTGCAGACTGTGAGCATTCCCAACGTGTCTCACAAGCCTCTGCACTCCCCAGCCCGCTTTCATCTTCCTTCGCCTCAGGCTCCAGATGTGGGAGGCAGCAACACAATGCGAGTTCAAAGCGTTAGCCATGAAAAGGGCTCATCCAGGCTCCTCAATGGGGAGGCCCTGGCTGGCAAGACCCCCTTCCCCATCTGCAGTGCAGTGTAGCAGAATCTCCTCCGCACTCTGCCCTGATGGGCCAGGTGCAGCTGGCAGGTAGATTGTGAGCCCTGCCAACAAGCTGCATCTGGTAGAGGAGACGGTGGAAAACCTGGGAGATCAAAAGATGTAAGGTGTGGCGGCAACTCCTGGCTCTGAGTCTTACCTGCTGCAGCTGCTCTCTGCCACAAGGCAAACCAGGCTGTGCAGATCATAGGTTTGTTTGGTTTGTGAGAAATAGGAGTCTCCACTGCCTCTGTGCTCAGGATCCTGTACGCACCAGGGGTAAAGGGCTAGGAACAGGAAAAGGAGGCGATGCAAGAATGTGGGTTGTGGACTAGGGAGGTGGACAGCTGTCAGAGGAAGAGCTCAGGAACTGCAGCCCTGCATCTCTCCTTGCACAGTGTGATGGGAAGTACACTGCAAGGTGGCTTGAGGCTCGCTGGATTGCACATTCAGTCAATATACATACTAGAGATGTGAATAGTTCAAAAGAGGCCAAAGGCCTGCTTGCTACTTGAATGATATTTTATAGTCCTGAGTGGAACCTGAATATATTACTCTCACTGTTTCCTGGCCAGCCCATATCCCATTAGTTTATCTAGCTTCTGTTTTAAGTAAGTATAAGATACTCTTCTGTTAAAAGTAAGGTAAATCTCATAAAGTCTTATCTTTTTCAGGTAAGAAAGTTCAATATTTGCTGGCAACATCACAAGAAATGGATTTTGCAATCTATTGACGCTCCCATTCTTCCAAAACCCACAGCTTGCAAAGCACAATAATTAATGCATTAAAACTTTTAAAATGTTGAATTAAGGTTTGTTTGTTTGGTTGGTTTTTTTCCGTATCAAAAAAAGATGCCTTGAATGGAATTTTTTTGCTCTATTTTTAACTCTTAAAGCTGTCAAAACGTAGAAACCCTGTTTACACCACTTCATAAACAACACCAACCATTTGAAAGAGAAATGAACTTTTGGTCAAGGAAGTAATGAAGGGAACACTGAACCATGGAAAAAATATTTAAGTATTGATCAAACTTCTATGAAAAATAAACTCAAGTGTACGCATAACAAAGTGTGTCTTATCTGAATATGAAAACTCAAAGCAATTTTAAAAGAGAAAAAAAATTAATATCTTGCCATGCGACTTTTAGAATCTCAAAAACACCCCAGCTCTCATAAATGAAAAAAAATATAAATAAATACACATTTTGTAGTGCTAAAGCATACAGAAGTCTTGTGTATCAGGTTGAAAGGGTGAAGACTTTTTAAACTGGACCTTTTCTGAGCCAAAACATTTATTTTATTTCCTATTCTCTCCTGGAATTTTGCAAGCAATAAAAAAAAGTAAAACTGTGTTTTTCTGTAAATTGCTCCTGTCTAGCCCTCTGTATGCTTGCTTAAAAGGAATATGTACCTACTTCCATTCTGTGTCTTTTCAGTTTGATAATTGTTACATTTGCAGGCAGAAATTTCCTTAAAGGCGCAGGACCAGTACTGCACAAAACATGCTTCAGACATTTCATATTCATTTCATACTTCATCCTTTTTCCTTCTGGAAAATATTAGACTCTCAGTCTCAAGCAAAAGCTAAAATGAACCTTCCTCTGACTTTGATAAGTGATGTGTTTTTCTTTAATTGATCACAGCAATCACTTAAGATTAGGGCTACCGATCTTTTATTTAGGTAATGTCCTAACCTATCTTACAAATTAACATCTAAGTTATGAACCAATTATGTTGATGATAATCTTTCTGTAATTTAATGACAAAATAATAGAGTGACTCAGACCTAACCATCTTTATTCTTTCTCAAGGAAAATGTTTGGAAATGCTCTTTATGATTTGAACCCGTCAGTATAAATGCTTGTGCTCTGCAGGCAATAATAAGGGATTGTTTTTCAACTGGTGTTTCAGGTGAGCTTGCAAGTTGGAATTCTCTACTCCTGAGGTGAGTTTCCACATCATAGGGTTCATTTGGACCCAACTTTGGAAAAGCATTTAAGCAGTGCTGAAGCACATCTATGAGTGACAAGTACCTAAACATGATCTTAATGTTATCAAATGAAATACATTTTTAAACTGAAATGTGGTGTATAAGTACTGCAAGGGATTTACAGCTAACACTGGAAAGATCTTAGAGACTTCAGTAATTAACTTTCTAACTTGTTTCTGAATCCTTAATTAATTGCTGAATCAAAAACTCCATGATTTGTAAGATCAAATTAATCAGTAGTCATGTCTGTATTTGGTCAAAGAAACAGACTAGTAATTTATTATTGATGGCATCTCTGAGCAATTGTCATTGCTTACCCTGGTAATATTTTGTACAAACAAGGGATGTTACTTCTACAAAACATATCATTCTGTAGAGAAATTTCTGCTATTCTTTCTATATTTGTTTGTTTTTGCTTTTCAACCAGAGGAAAAAAAAAAAAAAGGAGACAAAATTAAATAATAGAAATGTAATCTTACTATTTTAGCATAGAAATGCAACTGCTCAGCATATGAGTCATCTTAGGATTAGATTGTAATAAAATAAGATAAATCAATACTTCATGGCTAAATGTAATACAGACAAGCAAGGATGCAAAGTTTGAAAGAATGTAGAGTCATGTGGAAAGAAGAGGAGGAGAAAGATGGGCTAGATGAGACAAACATATTTGGTACCCTTCCTCAGTTGTCTGAAAAAATGTAACTTAGATTACTTCAAACTCTTGTAGTGATACAATGTGTATTAACATCAGCAAGTCTTGAAAAGTTCTGTAATCTAAAGTAATGTACATGTATGTACATGCACTTAAAATTCAAAATATAATTCCAATAATCATAGCAATTCACAGTGGTTCCTAACTGAAGATCTCCAGACCTGTTCTTCCTTTCTAATAAAGTACTTGTAGTCTGTCAGGATCTGGTTTTGGGTGTAAACTTCCATCATTACTGAATGATTGCTCCATTGTTCTAAATGCTTCATTGCTTTTTAAGCACAATTTTAGTACTGCAAGGTTTGAGTCAAATGGCACAGGCATTAATTTCCCAGGAGCGGTTATTTCTACTGAGTTTGAATTTTAGCTGCTACAAGAGACTTTTTATATTTTAATATCTATTGTTTGGGACTTTTTAATGTCAGTGTTGCTGACAGAGTTGGCCTCTAAAATGCCAGGATATTTATAACTTTCTCAGAGAGACAATAATGCTAAGGAATTTCTCTTGTGTTAAAATTCAAACCACCCCTCTTATAGCCTGAGCCTGTAAGAGTAATGGTACAGTTTATTAATTTTTTAGCATTTATTAATCCTTGTGTGAGTTCAAGACAAACCAAAATGTGCAAATACAGGAAAATATGACACTTCCTGCCTGAATGAGCGTATGGTTTGAACAAAAGATTTGACAAGGACAGACTGACAAGAATGAGGGAAATCATTAAGAATACTGTTTACATGATTAGTAGAAGATGCACAGCTGTCAAATTTCTTAAATATGTTGTGCTTTTAAGAAAGTATTTCAGAGAAGAGAAGGAGATAAAGATTGCCCTTATTTATATACTGCACCTCTACATGGAGGTCTGCATGAGAAAGCACAAAATTTCTTCGGAAAACTGAAGTGTTTGAGAGTGATTGAAATCTTGTCAGTCTGAAACAACTCAGCCTTTCCAAGTGGAGTAACAGGAAATAATTAAGATAGCTATGAGAATCATTGAGAGTGAAATTTAGTAGTTTTAAGCTCAACATGATAAAGGAGCAGGAGCCAGTGAAGGGATGCTCACACACTAATAAAATGGTCAAAGTAGTAAGGTATGAAAATAATCCTTGCAGCAGCTTCCTGAAAAAAGCAACAGAGCTCTCTCATTTATGGGGAAATATCAACATGGGCCAGAGAGACTATGTTGTATCATAGCCATTTGAATTAATCTAGCCTTAAAAATTTGTTAATACATCAGACCTAGGAGGGTGACAATACTTTGTTGAGTGCATCATATCTTATTAAGCAGTATATGTGAGAAAATCACTTCTGACATCCTGGAGGTAAAAGTTATTTTCTGTGCTTGCAGCTTCTTTCTGATATAATTTAATAAGATGTGAGCTGCTTGGCAGAATATATATATATTTTAAGAATGTGTGAAGGTGAGGAGCTCTTAACCACATTATCATACAATACTGTCCAGAAAGAGTAGCTTACACCTTTCAAATTCTGCTGTTTCATCCCTGTCAGGAGTGTATGATCAGGATTTAACATAGAACACGATCCTACCTACATGTGTTTCTTACTGCCAACATTTTTAGCAGAGTTCTCTTTCGGTTTATAAGTGAAGACTAACTTCCAATATAGCAAATAAAAACTTTGCCTAATTCTTTTATACACAAAATAGTGAATTTACCCATAATATTTGCTGTTTTCACTTCATGTTTTTGGAATCTGGAAAATATCCTGGGCATGCAGAGAACAAATCATATGGACCTTTCGAATTAGGAATGTCTAACCAGCCTCTTTCCTCCTGTAGAATCTGCTGGTAGGGTGATGTTAGCAAGACATCTGGCAGCATGTTCTTGGAGATAAAGATCACTTTTATATGAAAGAGAGAGTTCACTTTGCTCAGGAGTATTATTACAAACTGCTTGGACGCTCAAAGCCTGTTTCTGTTAGGCACATTTGCAATATAGGAATACATACCTGGTAAAATGAGTACAGACTTTCCTAAATTACGCAGGTCTGGCTTCCTTATTCTGGGTTTCTGCAAACTTTCTTAAAGCTTTTAGGAAGAGAAGGTGACTTCAAAGTGGAAAATGAAGGTCTGCAATGTGGTCCTATATTTTATATTAATTTGGTCCTATGAAAGAAAGGTCCCAAAATCATGTGCTGAATATATCCTTTGGTTGATGGTCAAGTATGGATCTGTAATCACTTTTTACCTCCACAATCTTTTTATGAGACACTTTCCATATCTATAGACTTGTGACATTCAGTTCCAATCTGAACACTCGTGTATGTTTAGGGGATTTTTTTTGTTTGTTTGTTTACATTTCAGGAAGCACTAACAATCAGCTCTTCAACACGTTCATTTCAACCAAAAATTTTCTTTTAAGTGTTAATTATTCCAAGAAATCGGTGAGTCTACATTCTTGGTGGCTTAATGAACTATCTTTCTGTCTTTTCCAGAAAAAGATCTATTGCAAATTATCTGTGATTGATTCTACATTACTACAGTACTGTGCTGATTTTCTCTATTATTTTAGATTATTTTAGTCAGACTTCTAGATGCAATTAGTATTTGCAGTGTCTGCTAATATGTTGTACATGGTATTTAGATTCAAGAACTGATGATATTATAGACTGAGTTTTTGAAAGCTTAATTGCAGACATACTAAAATACATATTTTGGTCTCATGAGAAAAATGTTCTACTTCAAGGTTCTTTTTTTTTTTTTTTTTTTTTTTACCTTATTTTTACCTTTTTTTTGTTTCATTGGTTGGTTTCCAGATTTCTGGTACTAAATATTATACAGACACGAATCCATTCTGAAAGGAATCAGTTTTTCCTCAGAGACTGTAGACATCATCGTAAAAATGAAGAGAAGATTTGGGCTGGATGGTATTTTCATAAACAGCAAAAGAGCTCTTTGTTTCAAAGTTCTTTCTTATATTGTAGGGCAGTTGAACATCTGAGTCACTGCTTATGTGACTATACAATTGGTAACAGTCAACAACCATATTAGGAGACGGAACTGCAAAAGATCTAAGATGAAAATCCTTAAATGGTAGTTTTAAAAGAAGTTCCAACAAGCAAAGGGGAGTCATCACATAAAGCAAGAAGAATCAGATAAGTCTACCAAGGTTTCTGAAAAATTTCTGTGTGCAAGGAGGCTGTTAGAGTATGCAGGGATACAGTGAGGAAGGCCAAGCTCCACTTGGAAGCAAATCTGACCAGGGATGTCAAGGGCAACAAGAAGAGCTTCTTCAAGTATATCAGCAGCAAAACGAATGTTAGGGAAAATGTAGGTCCACTGTTGAATGAGGAGGGTGCCCTGATGATGTATGATAGGCAGAGTTACTGCCTGGTGAAGGCGGAGTTACTGAATGCCTTCTTTGCTTCCGTCTTTACTACTAAAACTGGCCCTCAGGTACCTCAGACCTCAGAGATACAAGAGAAAGTCTGGGAAAAGGAAGACTTTTCCTTGGTTGAGGAAGATCAGGTTAGAGATTGTTTACACAAACTGGACATCCACAAATCCATGGGCCCCAATGAGATACACCCACAAGTGCTGAGAGAGTCGGCAGATATTATTGCAAAGCCACTCTCCATCATCTTTGAAAGATCTTGGAGAATGGGAGAGGTGCCTGATGACTGGAGGAAAGCCAACGTCACTCCAGTCTTCAAAAAAGGCAAGAAGGATTACCCAGGAAACTACAGGCCAGTCAGCCTCACCTCCATCCCTGGAAAGGTGATGTAACAGCTCATTCTGGATGTCATCTCCAAGGACGTGGAGGAAAAGAAGGTTATCAGGAGTAGTCATAATGGGTTCATCGAAGGCAAATAATGTTTGACCAACCTGATAGCCTTCTATGATGGTATGACTGACTGTCTGGACAAGCGAAAAGTAGTGGACGTTATCTACCTTGACTTCAGTAAGGCTTTTGACACTGTCCCTTACAACCTCCTCAAAGGCAAGCTCAGGAAGTGCAGGCTGAATGAATGCACAGTGAGATGGATCATGAACTGGCTGGATGGCAGAGCTCAAAGGATTGTGATCACTGGTGCAAAGTCTGGTTGGAGGCCTGTAGGTAGTAGGGATCCCCAGGGGTCAGTATTAGGTCAAGTCCTATTCAGCCTGTTCATCAGTGACCTGGATGAAAAGACTGATTTTGCTGATGATACCAAACTGGGAGGAAGGGCTGGCACACTATAAGGCTGTGCTGCCATTCAGTGAGACCTGGACAGGCTGGAGGACTGGGCAGAGAAGAATGTGATGAAGTTTAGCAAGGGCAAGGTCAGGGTCCTTCACCTGGGGAGGAATAACCCCAGGTACCAGTACAGGTTAGGGGCGGACCTACTGAAAAGCAGCATTGCAGAGAAGGACTTGGGAGTTCCGGTCAACCACAGGTTGACCATGAGATAAAAATGTGCCCTTGTGGCCAAGAAGGCCAATGGTATCCTGGGGTGCATTAAGAAGAGTGTGACCAGCATGTCAAGGGAGGTTATCCTCCCCCTCTATTCTGCTCTGGTGAGGCTGCATCTGGAGTACTGCATCTAGTTCTGTGCTCTCCAGTTTAAGAAGGATAAGGAATTACTAGAGGGAGTCCAGTGTTGGACTATGAAGAAGATTAGGGGCTTAGAGCACCTTTCTTGTGAGGAGAGACTGAGAGAGCTGGGTCTGTTCAGCCTGGAGAAGAGAAGGCTGGGAGGGGAACTTATCAATGTTTATAAATATCTCAAGGGTGGATGTCAAGAGGATGGGACCAGACTCCTTTCAGTGGTGCCCAGCGATAGGATGAGGGGCAATGGGCACAGACTGAAGCAAAGGAAGTTCCATCTGAATATGAGGAGAAACTTCTTTACTTTGAGGGTGACAGAGCACTGGAACAGGCTGCCCAGAGAGGCTGTGAAGTCTCCTTCTCTGGAGACATTCAAGGCCCACCTGGACACATTCCTGTGCTATCTACTCCAGGTGAACTTGGTTTAGCAGGTGGATTGGATCTCCGGAGTCTCCTTCCAACCCTAACCATTTTGTGATTCTGTGACTCTGCAATTTATAGAAATTGGGAAGCACCAAAACCCATGGAAAAAAATGAAAACAAAACTGATAATGAATGCAGATAAGGACTGACTTCTCATGATCAATTAAAGACAGAAAATATTACTATATATGACCTGTATAAATACCAAAGGTATTTTTATCACAGTTAAATCCACCTGCACACAAAACCCAAGAAGACTTATCTCTCACCACCTTGCAGCTTAAGAGAGCTTCAGTATCAGGAAAAAATGCCAGCTGAATAATACCAGAACTCTTTAACAGACCTATTAGCCTTGGTGAGTCAAGAAAAAAACCACTGAGAATAATTTAAGATAATTATTATTGAAGGACTATGGCAGTACCAGACACCAAATACTCCCATGCACCAGCCTCACCAGCTTTAAGGCATAAAAAATTACCACTGAAGATATCCAAGTATTCTAGATAATATGACCAATTCCATTTCTAGATTTCAGTTCCTTGTGAAATGTACCAGTGTGAAAGACCTGGAGGAAGAAATAGTCTTGCTTATCCACAAAAAATGTGCAGCACTTGCAGTACCAAAGCCTTCCACATGCAGGGGCTGCTTAGAAAAATGAGATCATAACAGATGGAAATTAAGGAATTGGGAAAACGAAATTTTTTCCACTGCCCTTAATTTTAATACTTCTGGAGAGAAAAATACACTGTATTTATTTAACCCCTCTGAGTTAAAAAGAAAAAAAAAAAAGTTGTAAAAGCAGGATTTTATTGATCGTATATTATGATCTCATTTTTTATCCTAAAAGTATGGTTCAGAAAATCATAATGGCCTCTGGTCAAAAGTGAGGAAGTCTATAAATGTTTTGGTATGAAAGGATACTCAGAATTTCATAACAGAGCAAGAATACAATTTGAAGTTCTAGTTATTAATCCCTTGATTCCAGCATAATTCTTTATTGACCTTCTAAGACTGCTCTCAGATCAAAAGATTATGAAGGCTTTTGATGTGAGCAGTTTCACACTCTGTACATTCTCCCGATCTCCCTTCCTTGTGCTGATGAAGCTTCTCTAACATGTTCTTCCTTTACCCACTTTCCTGCAATCTCTTGATCTTCCCATCACAGGCCACTTGTTCCCAATATTCCCACTACTAAATCTGACTGCTTATCTTTGCCTATTCTTTTTTCAAGAGCACAATGAATTAATCTATTCATTTTTATGATTTTTCCCTCAATATCCAATTCACTAATGCATCTCCTTTGTCACTTTCCTTTTTCTTCTTCATGGTATTTGCTTTAGCTTTTATTCACTTAATTTTTTTTTTTTTTTGTTCGTCTCCTACTGCTTGATCTGACTGTCATTCTCAAGAATAGTTGTACTAGATGATGATAAAGATCCACTAAAATTAGTGCTGAATAGAGGACACTTCTAATATATAGTGTTAGCTCCCATGATACTGTCCTAAATTCAATAACCTCATACTCTTGAGATGGGGTGAGTATCTGTAAACCAGAAGCTGTGTCCCTTTGCAGAAAGGCTGCAGCATTAATGAAAGACTGTCCAAGATTAAATAGGCTGGTTTTTGTTGTTGTTGTTGTTTTTTAGGGGTGGGGGCTAGGGGGGTGGGAAATGTTCTGAGAATACTATATTATCTTATTTTTCAGCCAGTTTTAGCACTCAGTGATGTAAAAATATAACTCTTGCATGTTAAATTAAAATTAATCTAGCAATTTTTCACCCACATATTAATGTTGTTATATTACCTCCTCAAAATCTAATTGTCATGCTTTAAAAAAAAAAAAAGCTAAGAGTCCTTAAAAGGGAATCAAGAAAAGGGAAGGTAGAAAATCTGATGCATTTCCTGTCAAACTGCTTAAATACAATTGCTTCAATCCGTCAAGTGGTTTGAAATGCAAATCTACAAATATGAAAATTTGCTTTATTCCCTCTGCTGTTCAATGGAAATGATATTTTGCAAAGTTATTTTTCAAAGCCTTTCAGGGCACATCTGTTTATAATTTTGGCAAGCATCTTCCAAATGGTAAGGCTAAATTAAAGCACACACATTACAAGCAGAACAAAACTAAGTAACAAAAATAATTTATAGTCCAGAAACATGGCCCCTATTACTCCACGAAAGAAGCTGTGAAGAATTCCTGAATTTCTGACTGAAACACTTGGTATTTCTATGAATTTTAAAGTGTTCTTTAGGTAGAAGTCTTCAGACTTGTATCATAGCAACTATTAATAAACTTTGCAAACTTAGTAAAGTCAACCAAACAACTACAAATGCACCTAGTGAATTGCCAAGTGATGCTGCTGAAATTATTTTGGCTGTGGTCTTCAAATGCTGTCAGTGCAGTTAGTGTAATTTTTGAAAAATTAAAGAAAATCAGCAACAATTAATCTCTACTCAAAACACATTCACGGTCCTGATTTGTCAGTCAGATCTCAAACTCAGATGGCCTTTAGGCATCTGAATTTTGCCTTTCATTAACTTAGTCACTAGACTGAAAGCATGCACAGATCTTAAAATAACCTTAGCACACACACATCAAAGGGGCATAAGTGGATGAATGAGCCTCTGAAAGAAAAGCTTCAGTGTAAGTTTCTTTCACTTCACCTGTATGATAAATATAAGGTTCCTAGTTTTCTGTTATTACCTGGAATGAAGTACCTGGAAGCATTTCTCATCTACCATCAGGTAGAAGCACATACATAGAAATGGCAGCAGCTGGCATGAGTTAATGTTCACATTACTGTATCTGAGGGTAACTTGTTAGTCTACCTATTCCTTAATCATATCAGAAAATTGTACTTGAGTTCCTGAAGACACTGAACTGAGGTTATCTTTCAATACTCTTCTTGGTTTTGTAACTTAGCTTTACATACAAAACTGCTGAAGACACAGCATTTTAAAAAATTGAAAAGATAATTAATCCTTTTCATCAGGACCACTCAGATTCAAGAGTCTGCAATTTTCCTCAGCATCTTTGTTAATCTATTTGAAAAAGGCAGTCAGCTGCCACAGGAAACCCTGGATGCTACAGTAGCACTGTGATTGAAGATACAGGATTGCCATCATGATCATGTAATTCTTTACATATTTACTACTACTGGAGTAGTTAGATGAACTCATCTTGACCTGGTAACTGTAGATGATCATGAGTTTTCTTAGGAATATGACTTGGTGGTAAGGTAACATTATATATGTAGGTATGCCTGTAAAAACATTGGCAAACACACATGTGGAATCACAGAAGCATATAACAGCACAGTGTCATGCAGTTTGGAGCTAGGTTGGTTTTGTTCAACAGGATGGTCATGGATGCATAGAAGACCTTCTCTCCTGCGTAAGGTGACATATAATTCCAAGCATCTCAGAACTATCTCTGCTGGCGTGGAGACTGTTTTCTCAAGGTTTATCTTTCATCGTATTGGCACTTAATGTCAGGGAGGAAAGCTGGCTACCTATAGTCCTTGTGCAGACCCTTGCCCGAGTAGGGGTATTTACAGCATTCCTGGCAAAGCATGCACTTCCAGCACATTTTCACTGTCAACAGAGGTAGGAAAGAAAAACCAAAATCAATTCTGTTTTTTATTAAGTGGGAGTTAGTTAAGTTTACTTGCAAAAGTTTTCAGCTCCTAAAGGTAACAGCATTTCTTTCTCTGGTGTAGACAGTTCCTACCTTACAAGGATGGTTTGTGCCTCTGAAGGTGATGTGAGATGTGCAGGGGTGTTCCAGATGTAAAGGGACAACAGAAACAGTACTCATTGCACTAACTGAGGAACTGGGCATCCATCCAATTAAGCCAGAGTAAACAAAGCTATTTCAAAATGCTCAAAAGGCATAAAAGGAAGATAAACTACATAACTATAATATTAAGATGTTAAAAACGCTAATGAACTGAATCAAACTAAGGAGATGGTCCACATGAACAGATGTATTGTTTTGACTTTTAAATAAAAGACCACAACAATGCATAGAAACAGCAGCTTTATTTGCTATTTTCTCAAACAAACCTGAAAGAACAAATACTCTGAAATACACAGATATTCTCCAATGTCTTTGTTTCCCCATTTTTCATGTAATGTTATGTGTTTCCAGGTCTTATTCAATGTCATTGATGACAGTAATTTTTAGATATTACCTTAAAAAAAAAATGGTAGATCATAAATAGTGAACAGTATTTAGAATCTTAGGTATTACTCGTGTGTTTTTAAATAACCATTATCCTTTAATATAGAAGTAAGTCCAAGAGAAATAGCTGTGGGGGAAATTGCATGCCATTTCTCCAGTACCAAAGCAATGAGCTATGCAGTTACATAAATCTTTATCTAGGTTGAGAGTGTCAACCAACAACAAAAAATAAATTTGATGGCCCTCGCCTTCATTCCTTTGTGCACAGTAGCCTATTCTCAGCCAAATGTGTCAATTTATAGCCCATAGGGTCAGTTGTTGGTGGTGCCAGCAATCTGCTTGTGGTTGGAGAACTGGAAGCACATCAGGGAGTGGATTTGATCTCAGAGGCTCTGCCAACCCAGCACGGCCCAATGCCACCATCAAGCTGGTGACAAGCATTTCTAAATCCTGACATTGACTTCAGCTTATTCCAATGTGAAATGTGAGCATCATGAAAGGGAGCCCACACATTTTTCACTGTTTCATAAGTCCAAGAGAAAGAAGGATAAGCAGAAGCATTAGCATTGGTATAAATGCTCCAAATGGGATGATCTTTTTAAAGCTTAAAGGATCATTGAAGTATGCTTTTTTGTGTGTGCTTGCTTTCTCTTTGAAATGGGACTTCTAAAGTATTTGTTTATGTAATCCTATCTCTGTTCGCTATTATAGTGGTTTCCTGATGTGTTAAGGAAAAGAATCAGTACAGCTTCTAACCAAATAATTACACTTATCTGGCAATATTTTTGCTGCCTAAGGGCAGCTGTATTAGTTACCTGTGGTTCAAAAATCCTTCCAATATATGTGCTGATCTCGAACACTGAATTAAACAGCAGTACTGCCCTTTAAATAACGTTTACTATTTCAACAATATGAATGTGCAGATTACTATATATACTTTTCAAGGAAATTCTTCCTCTATTGGCAGCAAACCCCCTTTCTTACACTTAAACTCTATTTGTTTTATTGCTTGTTAGCTTAGTTTATAGAAGTTTCTATGGCATTTTTATTGCTTCATGGTTTTATTGTATTTTTTAATTGTGAGATAATGTGCCAAATCCCTTGGCAAGGAGGAACTATATTATAGTTTTATCATGCAGTTTTTTGAGGAGCAAAGTCTATGGGGAAAGAAAGTCTATGCCCAAAGGTAAAAACTGGTAACTTATTTGGTCCAGAGAAAAAAAAAAAAACCAACGCTGAAGGGTCTGAGCTCAACCTTTCCATCTGAACTTCTGTTTTGTCCGATGAATTGGGAGAGGCTACAATTATAGTTTTATTTTTATGTACAACAATCCCCTGAAGTGTATGATGAAAGAAAAGAGCCTTTTTAGTTGTGAGTCAGAAATCATTCTCATACACAGAGTTGTAGGAATAGACAGATAGCCTTGCAGTATCTTCTGTAATTCCTGCAGATAGCTCAGTTACGCTTTTCTGATTTTCCCTGATGTACTTTTAAAGTTAGGAGACACCATACAAAAGGTCTGCTATTAAGAGCTAGATAAAACCTTGAATTTCTATAGTAATCTTAGTCTCTGTCTATGAATGAAGGAATAGACTCAAACCCAGGAATTACACTGAATTAATTATAAACTCATTCTTTTTTCTTCTAATGCTGATTACCTTCAGCAAAACTGTTCTTGGATCTCTGTCAGTGGGTAGAGATCTGCAGTTGTGTAACAGTGTAATTTTCCCTAAACTGCTTTCAAATCATGTGCTCATTTTGCCATGTTAATAAAGGTAATTAAGCACGATACACACTGACCAGCAGAGGAAAGAGTTTACCTTTACTTACGTATATATATCTTTTACTTAGCCACCTGAAAGATTCGATGTTTAACCTCAATAAATACTTGATATCCTGCTGTGCTGGGAGGCTTCAAGTAAAACAACTCAGAGTCAAAAAAAAAAAATAGTTTAAAACTCATTGCCGAGGAACGATATTCCATACATTTATGGTGTTATTGGTGTTATTATTTTGATTGTGTTCTTCTCCTTTCCTTTTTTCAGCCCATCCCTTCTTCTCTCTTTTAATTTTGTTTCACAATATGACTCACCTTCTTCTGAAGACAGTAAGGTTTTTTGTAAAACTTTACCAGTTCATTATTGGAATCTCCAAGGAATAGTATTGTAGAAATTATTGAAAAAACCCAACAGTATATTAAACAACATATATGGCAATATTATTTCCAGATGAGCTTTTTCTGTTTTGGCCTGGAAGTTGAAATGAAATGTGACTTTCAAGTGTTTCTTTCAATGCTTATAGGAGTTCATCTGCAGTCTAACATTACATCAGTTTGTCCCTTTGATTGAGCACCTCAGTAAAACCCCCAGCTTTGAACGGTACCATCTCCATCAATGGCATGTCAAAGACTCTTAAATAGTCTTGAAACTTTCATGCTGTTGTATTGATGCTTGAATGGAGTCATGCAGGAAGAAACATCCGAATGATAAGAACATAGTTTGTTGTGTTATACCTTTACTACTGTAACATGATAATTTGTTTTGTATGTCAAAAAGAGCATAAAAAACACACAAAAAACCTCAAAACCAAACCAAAACCAAACAAAAAAACTCCTTATAGGAAATGTGAAGGGCAATTAAGAAAACTAAGAATAGCTACAGAGGTCAAATTATAAATGAAGTATTTTACAACTGAACTCTGTTTGAGGATACCTGCCGTATACATGGGATGTTCCCAGCACTCATCGCCACTCACACTGCATCCTAAATTAAAAGAGAAAATGTCGTCAAATGCTTAATATGCAGTTTCTACAAAATTTTACAAATATGTTCTTACATCCATAGATATGGGTGTACCAGTGAACACATTTATCTTTATTGTTCAGGCTCGCATTATGTCACATGGTGGCTAAGTAACTTATGGCTTTCCTGAATCAACAGTTAATGGAAAACCCTTAGGATATGTTATAATTCAGCCTCCATCATCCAGGACAGATTCAACAGTTATTTTTAGAAGAAATAAAAGTCACTTGATTCCTGCTATTTTGCAAGTATAACAGCCAACAGCAGACAGAAAACTCTATTTTTCATCCAGAAGATAAAAGTAGGTCAGGCAGCCTTTTTTTCATGCAGGCAGCATTCAGTAGTTCAGCCTGGGGTGAGGGTTTGGCTGACACTTGCCTTTCTCAAGGCTTTAAGCAAAAACCAGTTGAGTTTTGTTGACGCTTTTTCTCACAGTCCTGTAATGCCTCCTCATCAATAAATACTCTTGTTCTTCCTGCAGCAAAACGCATGAACCAAAAATGCTCTCTTCATTTGAGTTCTCTTCCTGACCTATCTATCTCTATCATAAAGTAACAAGTGATTTTCATACTCACCATATGTAATGGTTTGGCGTTTCATTTCAGGCTGCCTCACATCTAAACAAATTGCTCAGGTTTTGTCACTGAGGTCAAACGTCAATGTGCTACCAGTCTGTTTGTTGATCATTTAAAGGAATCCTTTGCATCTGACTCCCCGGATGGCTGCTTTTTGGCCAAGCACAGCTTCAGAAGACCTTCACTCATGCATTCATCTGTTAGTTGGGCTTTACTTCAAATGATCCAGCAGCAGTGTCTTTTTCCTCTCCTAGAATGCTTTTTGTCCAGCAAAAAAATACTGCAGAATATTGTGTTTTTCCTGATGCTGGTGAAACCAGAAAATATTTATCACTTTCTAGTAATTTAGATTTCATTTTTTGTTGTTCTTGTAATTTTTTTTTTTTTTTTAAGGTAGCAGTTAAAAGTCTAACAATTTTGCTTATTCTTCTGTGGAAAAATTTGGAAACTATTAAATTTTGCCTAAAATAAATTTGTTCGATAGGCAATCTGGTTTTATTTTAGAAGTCCAATTGTGGTGGAAATGTTATGAAATTCTGCGTAGTTGTCAAGATGTCAATCTCACATCACACATTACAAATGTGAGATCACAGTCTTGCAGCATCCAGAATAAACAACCAGTTCAGGTTAATGAGTTCCAAACCAAACTATTACTGAACTTTAAAGCTGTAAATTTTTTTGGGAGAGTGAGATATAATAATGAGTGGATAGATTGTATTACATTGCCAGTACTGTATACTGTAAACCGTAGTTACTGAAAGCACTTCCATATGACAGTGCATTATGAACAAACCAGAAACAGTTTTTTGTTTGAAATTTTCTCTGAAAAAGAAGAAAGAAAAAACAGTGCAAGAGATTTTTTTTCTCCTATTACATTTATTTTTGTATAACAAATTATTCTAAGGAAAAAAATGTGGATTTTTTTTCACTTACTTATTTGATACACTAAGCAATTGAAAACAATCTCATAATACATTAATCTACTGTTGGGACATTTCTAGTCTTCTGTGATGTTGTTGGAAGTGGAGAAGTGTAAAATGGAAGCTTCTGTACTAGCAACTCTACCACTTGACACAGAAATAAAAACCTTTTACAGGGAATCCATTTGTATTCACTCTGGATTTCAAAATTATTTCCATCCTCTGACAACTTTGGAATCTGTGTGCTTGTAAATGCAATATGTGCAGATGTGAGGGGTGCCTGCCAAGAGTCTGGAAAGTCAGCAGAAGCTGGTGTTGTCTGGTTTGATCAGGAAGGGGTTGACAGTCAGACAGTGAAAAGATCCATTTTGTGTGACAAGAAATATTTCCATATATAGAGCTTTGATATGTGTGATCCTTATTCTTTTTGAAACTTGAACACAAGTGTGCCCATGAGGATTTGCCTGTATATTTAGAATGGAAAGAGACACTGTGGCCTGGACGATCAGCAAAGAGGATGTCAAGGGAGATGGAATAATAAATACATTGATGTTGGAATTATCGTTTTTTTTTTGTTCATTCGTATTCCACTTGGTATAAATACAGTGACTTTTTAACTATGAAAAGTAGGGAACTAATCCATTCTGTTTGGAAAGTGTTTAGCATAGTGGGGAGACTTTGCTTCAGTTCGACTCCAGGGATAAACTGGAGCCATTAGTTTTGCACTTGGTGCAGTTGAAATCCATAAGTACAGGAAATACTTGCCAATCAGTCATTCAGTGTACATTAGTTAAATAAGAAGTTTGAAAACAAATATGCTACTCAGGACACTTAATGCCTAGTATTTTTCTGTAGTCTTGCAGGACATTACTGATCCGGAATAATTGAAAGTATTCTTACTTCTGTTCCCTGTTTACTTACTACATTTTCTGATTTGAAGCTTTAGGTATTATTTTAGTTGTACCTGTGTGCAAATGAAGTTACCTATAAAATGAGTGAGTTTAAAAATGGGCCTATTGTTTCTTTTACTTTTAATGGCATTCAGAATACCTTTAAATGGCGAAACTAAGCATATAATAGGAACAATATGGTCTATTGCCCTATGTCCTAATGTAAGTTAGCCAGTAAAGGTGGGCAGAATTTTCATTGGTATGCAAAATATCTGAGCAGACATATCTACAGTAAAAGGTTGTGTGCCTGGCATCACAGTGTTCCTTATGGATCATGTCCCTAGAGGAATGGCAAGTGAAAACATTGAGCAAGGCAAAGACTGGAACCAGGTTCTCCTGACACAAAGAAGGCGGCTCTCGCTGCGCCTGAAAGTTTGCAGGTACTGCACAGGTTCACTGCCCTGAAAGCTGAGGAAGAGTTGGATGTGCTTTGGTGCAGAGCATTGGGGCTAACTGACTCTGAGCCACAAAGGAGCACCAGGAGGAAGTGGCAACTGATAGCAGTGGATGACTCCCCACTGCAGGGGACAGAGGCACCTGACCTGACCTGTCCGAGAAAGTTGGTTGATATTTAAAGATCATCTCTTCCAAGCTCAAGAACTGTCCATCTCAACAATCAGGAAGCCAAGCAAAAATGCAAAGAGGCCTGCACAGATGAACAAAGAGTTCCTGGTGAAACCCAAACATAAAAAGAGAGTATACAGAATGTGAAAGCAGGGACAGGTGAGATGGGAGGAATATAGAGACTGTTCAAGTATGCATTGTTACAGTTAGGAAAGCCAAAGCTCACCTGGATTTGGAGCTGGCAACAGATGTGGAGAGCAACAAGAAGGGTTTCCATAAGTACCTTAGTAGCAAGGAAGACTAGGGAAAATGTGGGTCCACTGATGACTGCAGCAGGGTCTCTGATGACACAAAACATGGAAAAGGCTGAGGTACCGAATGCCTTCTTCACGTTAGTCTTCACTGAGAAGACCAGCCTTCAGGAATCCAAAGCCCTGGAGAACTGCAGGGAAGTCTGGAGAAAGGAAAACTTGCACTTTGTGAGAGATGATCAGATCAGAGGATTTTTAATCTGACTGGACATATGTAAGTCCATGAGGCCTGATGGGATGTCTTTGCAAGTGCTGAGTGAGCTGGCAGATATCGAGGGGGCATTCTTCATTATCTTTTAACAGTCATTGCAACTGGAAGGGCTGAATGAGGAGTGAAGGAAAGCAAAATCACTCCTGTCTCCAAAACGGTCAAGGAGGAGGACCTAGAAAACTATAAACTGATCAACCTAACCTCAATCTCTGGTAAGGTCCAGAAGTACTTAATCCTGGAAACTATTTCCAGACACATGAAGGATAAGAAAGACCCTGCGAGAAGTCAGCATGGATTCACCAAGTCATGCTTGACTAACCTGATGACCTTCTACAATGAAATGACTGGTTAGGCAGATTAGGTGAGAACAGTATATATTATCCACCTATATCACAATAAGGCTTTTAACAATGTCTCTCCTAACTTCCTCATAGAGAAGCTGATGAAAACTGGCTGGATGAGCAGACAATGAGGTGGACTGAAAACTGGCTCAACAGCTGAGCCTAGAGGATTGTGACCAGTGGTAAACTGTCTAGCTGGAAGTGAGTAACTAGTAGTGTAGCTCAGGGTTCAATACCGAGCACAATTCTATTCAATATCTTAACTAACTATCTGGATGATGGGACAGACTACTCTCTCAGCAGGTTTTCTGATGACACAAAACTGGGAGGAGCAGTTGATAATCCAAGGGATTGTGCTTCCATTCAGAGGGACCTCAGCAAGCTGGAGAAATGGGCTGACAGGAATCTCATGAAGTTCAACAATGAGAGATGCAAAGTCTTGCCCCTGTGAAGGAACAACCCCTCTACCAGTGTATGCTGGAGGCTACCCCCCTGGAAAGTACAGGTTGAACATGCATTGAACATAAATATTTCCTTGGAGTAATTTAAAAGCTATCTGGAGAAGGTCCTGGGTAGCCTACTTCAGGCAACCCTGTTTGAACAGAGGAGTTACACCAGATGATCTCCAGAGGTCACTTCCAATCTCAACCATTCTGTGACTCTGCAAAGTTCAATGCTGGTGAGGTTGAAACTAGAATTTTTTGACTGAAGTATAACATGTAAAATCTCCTTTCAATAAAACCCCCATAGTAGTTTTTGCCAAGTTTAATTAATAATGCAGCTTATTTTGCAGGTATTTTGACACAAGTTTCCTTTCTTCGTGTCCCAGGTTCTTGCAGTTTGTGCTATTGAATTAGTTAGTTCTTGTTTACATCATCTAAAAGGTATGCATTTAATTTATACTGGTTAGTTAGGTTCCTTTCAGTCATAAGAGCAGAAAGAGAGTAGTTCATCTGTTTTGGAGACTGATTTATCACTTCTTTGATGGCGGGAGAAGAAAGAGTAAGTGAGAAGGGGAGACAGAGGCATGGAAAAAGTCATCCATGAGCTTGCAGTTTTCTTTCTCCTACTCTTTCAGGGTGAGAACCATATTTGAAACAGCTTTTGGTCTAATGGCAGGGTATTGGTGTTTCAGTGATTACAAAGACAGACTAAAATGCTGAATTTGAACTTTCTAATGGATAAATTGTAGGTAAGAATCTCAAACAAAATTAATAAATTCTCAAACTTTTAAACAATATAAAGTTATATAGGTTAAAGCACATTACAGAAAATGTATATTCTGAAATTCGTTATTCCTTTTATACACACAACCCTCCACTCCCAGTGACTGAACTTTAAATTGAGCTTTTCATTACTGAAAATATAATTTGTTGCCAGTTTCTCTGCTACAGGACAGACATTTCACTGTATTCAAGGCTATTACAAAGAGGTTTTAAGATTTTCAGGTGAACAAATCTCCCATAGTCTTATACATATTTACACATAAATATATACAAATTTATATTTCAATACACACATACACATCAATAATTATGTGTATAAGCATATGCAATTTTAAAGATACATAAGTCATAAGGTGGTTAATCATACTTGGTTGCTGACCCCTTCTAGTGCTGCTATATTTAATTACATGCAGACATTTTCACACAGACAGTTTGTGTATAAAAAGCAGATATTTTTTTCCTATTTGCTCTACTGCATGGCTAGGTAAATACATAGGCCAAGTTTCCAAACATTAGTGCCAGGTAGGCTTTTAGTTTAGTATCAGCAGATACTGATGATACGAACACAAGGCAGATCATGCTTTCCTCCCAGATGTCCCAGACATGGTTTTGCACAAAGTACTTGGTATACCTGTAAGTAATCTTACAAATCTGCAGAGATTTCATGATTTTCATATTTTAAAATCATATAAAATTGAATTAATAAATAAAAATTCACATAAATTTAACAATTGCCTTTGGGCTATATCTTCAAATTAAGATGTCTTTGTATCTAAGCATTTGGTTATGCAAAATTATTTCCTTTGACATAATATGTTCCCATGCTTAGGAACATGCAAAGCTTCAGGGACTGGAGACATTGACAATTTTATCTTAATTTCATCATTGTATTAAATTGTATTAGACTAAAACATCCAAATGCAATAAATGACATAGCTTTATATCTATGAACAGATGCCATACCTAGATCACATAATACAGTTACTACTGTTTTGTTCAAAATATCTCTTTTTCCCATTGTTTGTCACTATGTAGCTACTGTATTTCATTTTATATTAGACATTTCCCTGGCAGGTATTACACATGCTGTAAATACACACCTGTGAATGGCATGGTAGCAGCCAAAGTAATCCAAATGGGGAAATTTGCCATGTGTGTCTCAGATTCAGTTGGTCTACCCAGATGGTTAATTGTGTTGGACTGATGTATTTAACTATAAACCCTTCAAGGTAAAGACCTTGTGTTCCTACAATGACACACATAGTGTTGGAAAAGACCATCTAGATCATCAGATTCTATGTCTTTTTTTTATATTAATAGTCAAGTAAGTACTCTGTGTATCTCATATGGACCTACAGAGTCATATGTAGAATAACTTCTCCAGTGAAATCTGATTTCTGATTTGAGATGTGGGAACCATTTCAGTTAAAACACTAAGGAATTTCAACATTGGTCCAAATCAGAAACAGTGAGCGAAGAACCTTTAACTTTGAGATACATGTTACTCAAATTGTTAAAGACCCTATAAAACATAAAATTAACAGTGTGCACAAAAAACAAACAAACAAACAAGCAAACAAAAAAAAAACCAAAAAAAACCCCTCAAAGCAAAACCATACTCCCAAATTCATAAATACAGAGAAAGCACTGTCTTCTGACACTTGGTATAATAACATGACTTACCTGTTTGTTTCAACACTACTTTTGGTGGGGTCTTTCCCCAGTAAAATACAGGAATAAACATTCATGGGAACAGATCTGTTTCATCTGTATCACATGTATGTATAATTTTCGATTTGTAGAGCAGAAGAACATGATTTATGTGGTATTATTGCATGTTAATACTGTTTCAGTACATTTTTTTCATCATCTAGCTTACCTTTTTAATCTTTTCAAACATGAAATGTCTATATACACTGAGCACAGTGTCTATAAACATTAGATTGAGGGACTTTTTTCTTGGCATTTGAAAAACAGAGAGATTAAAGGAGTAGCTATATTGCTGGCAAGCCACTCGCATTTATCATCATCCTGGGCTGACACTGTGGAAGAGAGTCTCAATACATATTTAATTAAACTTCTTGTTCTTCCTCAAATGAGAGCTTAGGATGTAGGGAAAAGTAAGATGAAATGTGTGCTGCAACTGAATTTAGCATAATGCATCTATGACTCTCAGTTTTGGAAGGACTCCAGTTCTAAATAACTGGCAGCTAAAAAAAAATAGGCTGACGGGGGGGTAGTGAGTGGTGGGAGGAGAGGATTATCCTGCTTACCAAAAAGCTCTTTTATTTTAGTGAGATCTGGAGTTATCTTCTATTACTTTCACTTCGGTAGAATTAGAATCAGAAATAAAGCTTTAAGTTGATATATTAGAAGAAAGTGAATGAAACTAAATTTGAATCTTCATTAAATTATAGTAACCACCAGGTGGGTAAGAGAGAATTATCAGTCTGTGAATGGAAGAGATGCTTTCTGACCATGGCAAGAATTGTCCCCTTCTAGACTTTCTAGAACTCAAATAAAGCACATAATAAAAACCCCATTTTTTGACTTTCAGTGCAAATACAAATATGCTCTGAGTCATTCTGAATTATCACCAAAAAGGCAACATAATGGAACTTTATTTATGTGCTATCTAAATATGGCAAATGTCAAGTTACCCTGAATGTAGATATTTTACCTATACTATTTTTTTTTTTTTATGTTCAACACCTTGAATTCAAGGTTTTCAATAACATACTGAGAGTAAAATAATTTTATTACGTATTTTGTACACATATTTTCAAAATCACCTCTCCAGAAATCGGAGTTTTAAGTCATTCTGCGCTAACCTGCAACCTGAATAAAGACCTAAACCTATCCTCAAGTTGCCATCGCCCACTACAGTATAAACTGTGGAACCTTGACTTTCCCTTTCCATGTTGGAACTAGATTTTCATTTTCAAATATCCCAGAATGAATGACATAACAGAGTTACAGAACATTTTGACATCTCCTGCCCATCTCCCAGATGGTAAGTTGAAAATCACTCGTGTGTGTAAGGAATTTAGATGTTTATTTATGGGACTGGATGCTTAACACTAGGTGTATGTCTGAACAGTTTTTCCTCATCTTTGAGCCCTATACACATGATTTTTGCTGTTATCTGGAGAAGGAGTCAGGCTTTGCACTGACTTGGCAGTGCAGGGTCTCAGGACTTGTCTGTAGCTACCTCACCCTGAGCTGGTTTGGGCTTAGTTTAACAGTTGTGCAGTGGTCAGTGACTGCTGCTTGACCTGTTTTAGCCTGAGCTGTGGGAATATCCTGTGTGGCAAAGGCCCAACAGTCCCAGGAACCAGTGTGCAACAAACAATAGCACCTTGGGTAACAGGTCTGGGGGAGACTGGGGGCAACTTTCTAACTTCAACTTGGAATCAATGAAAAGAATGTAAAGTATGTAATGAAAACAGAAGAATAACCACAAGCAGACTCCAAGATTAAAGAGAGACAAAGCATTGACATCAACATCACATTTCTCCTAGTGAGAGGAAGAAACCTTCACCTTTGACTTTGTACTCCTCTCAGCAGAGATGGCAAGGCACTGTCAGCTCGTCACAACCTTCTTTCCCTTCTCCTCTTCTCAAGGAAGTACTAAGTGTAGACTTTCAGAACCCAAGGGACATTTGTTAGATGTGAGTACCATACCAGAGAACAGGGAAAGCTAGCAGGAGTGTCTAAGCATTTTTTGCAATAACAATTTTAGTTATCTTGTTAATTAGTTTTTTCTGCATTAAATCGTCTGGACTATTAACCTTTAAAAACATTAATTGGACTAACAACAAATTCTTATCTCTGTGTACAAGATGCATTCACTTTTGCTCTTCAGAAGATTCTGAAGTGTAAGAAACTTTTTTCCTACTTTTTCTAAGTACAAATCAGTCTACTCTCCACACAGCATCAGCCAGCAGAAATAAATTTTCTATGGTAAAAACTATGGTTTGTGAACCCCTTAGATAACTTTGGTTGTTTTCTAGGAGAGTGAGGCATGTCCTTATTCCAGGTTAGTCTGCAGTTTATGTTATATTATTTTATGCTTTTGAATCCTCCGATACTAAGAAGAGTAATGGATCTGGGTCTTGGACTCATTTTTCCCCAGGAAGTTTTTGAATGAAACCAATGCAAATGCTGTGACTCAGCGAAAACTCAAAGCTCATCCATGCTTTGAGCATGACTACTGGATTGTAGCTACCATGAATTTAGGTGTCATTTACTCTTTTTCCAGTTGATTTGTGAATTGTGGTGGAGCTTAGGCAAAAGCTAAGTGCCTAACTGTTTGAGTGAAGTATTTACTCGTATTTAGGTAGCTACGGCCCTTATGTTCAGGACGCTGCTATGTCACTTGCATTCAGGAGACTGTTCAAGTATTTATATTTTGCTACAAATATTCATTGCTTGGAAACAAAGGCACTAGTTAATTTGTGCACTTTCAGGCTCAAAATTAGAGAACGGGCTTTCTAGTTCACTCAATGGTCAACATCATGTTTAAATCCTTACTTATTAAAATACTTAAAACACAGAAATGAACATTGAACAGCATGTTTATATAAGAGGACTGCATGTTCATATGAGAGATGACTTATCTGATTTTCACCTGTGAGAAGATGACAGCATTGTCATTTTGGTTTATTTTTTGGAAAAAAAAAAAAAAGTGTATTTGCTGTGTGTGTATATGTACATGCATGTGTGCATATACATGTAGGATTTGGTTTCTTAAAACAGCTGATTTGGTATGTGGAACCCCTTATGATACGTATGGTAAGTAGCTTAGTGGTAATGAGACAAAAATGATCCTCATGTAGCCTTACGGAGGTTGACTGAATGGCATATAACCTTGCAAAACCAAATCACAGTTTAACATTGTTGAAATTTTTTAAAAATTAATTTTGGTGAGAAAAATAGATTTTGTTCAGAAAAGGTTTCTCATGTATTTATAATAGCATCTGCAGACAGAGAAAGACTGCAGAGAAGCGAAAAGCCAGTGCGCTCATTATGTGGACACCAAATACCTTTGCTCTGCACTGAAGTGTACTTGCAGATACCTGAATTTAGCTCAGAACCTGGAAACAATGGGGACAGCAGAGATGGCTGTGGAATTTAATGTATCCTGGTTCCCAACAAGAGTTTATTACATTATATTTTTTCCACAGAATAAGATCTAAAATGTCCACCGTTTTGATGTGTCCTACTGACTCTTTTGGGAGGAGAAAACCACAATGAAACTCCCTATTTCTTCTACCAGTTTAAGGCAGAGCTGAGCTTTCAGTCTATGTGGTGGGAAGGATTGCTTTGTGGCTCTGTATTGGCAGTGGGGATACTAGAGAATAGAAGGACAAGGACAAAAAGAAGATGAATGAAGGGGAGAAAGTGCATCAAAGCAGCAATCTGCCAGTATTCTAGGTGCCACTTCATTGTTGTCTGACAGGATGTGAATAAGTACGCTGTCATCTCCTCAGATCAAATCAGAAAACCTTTCTTTTTTATCACTGTGAAAGGTATTCAGTAACATTGCCATGACAATTGCCGGAGTGCAGCACCATCGATTCCCACCTCATCAGGAACTAATCTACTTGCTTATAAATGGGGAACATGTAAATTCTAAGGTGCAAAAAAACAGTTGTTGATAGAAGTAGTGATAGATCAGAAAGGAACACTAAGGTTTTCCCAGTCTCGTAAATACTTTTTATAACAAGGAAATCTTTAGTTAATATATCCTCTAATTCAAATAATAAAACTGTGTATCTTAGGATAAAGTGTTCTCATGACCATTTTGGTTTTAAATGATGCCTTTTTTCAAGAATTTGCAGTTTCATGAGCCAGACACTTCCTATAACATAGTCTTTCAGAACGATTAGGCAATGAAACCTAATTTATCATCATCTCATATACTTTTATACCTCATATAGCTGTGGACTTCTTAATATGCTATTCTGATTCCAGCCAGTTTGGAGTTGCACACACCCACGAAAGTACAACATGTCCATGGGCAGAAAGCAGTAGTAAATAAAAATTACTAGAAGTAAATTTAAAACTGAAGCAGATATCACTGTAGTCACCAGGTTTTCCCTGATGTTATCATCTCAATCTCTTGTGCTGTAATAAAAGCACATTTTGAAGAAATGTAAGAACATGAAATTTTTTTTCTAATTTTCTAGTGCTACCTGAACTGCCAGTTGAATTTTAATTCTCTACAAGACCAAACCACTTTTTAATTATGCTCATTTTCTCCATAATACGCTCATTTCCTGATATGTATTGTCATCAGCTTAAGACATGATTCTGCATACTCCAGGAAAATCAGATATATAATGAAAAATATTTAGCTTTTTTGTTACACTCATGAAATTTTATGCTTGTGTGACAGATTTCTTTCTTTGTTGTTATTTCATGTTTTATATGCAAGCATAGATAAAATGACTTAACTAGTTTGAAATCAAGCCAGAAGAATTACTACTGAAATAAAAATTCTTAAAATCCCTCCATGATTTCCCGTCAACAGACAATTATGATGATATAGTTTCATGTGTCAAAAGGAAACATAGTCATATACTAAATTTTTTAATTTGAGATTATTGTTAACTGCATTTTGATTACACTTAAGCATGCACTATGTATTAAGTTTAGAAAGCATTGCTGAACTGGGAACTTATGGAGTATACAAATTTTTTAAAAAGTTCTGTAAACTAGGAAGAAGAGAGAGGAAATGATACTCTACATTTTGTATGTAGTACAGTTATTTGTAGATATCAGGCTAAAATTTCTGTAATAAAGGTTAAAAAGAGACATGGTGAGAAATGAGGCATCAAAGGAATCTGAAAGGTATATCATTATATCAATTAATATAAAACCGTAATATCTTACTTTATATAAATATTTATTACTTTAGCTTTTGTATTTATATCTTGTATAGGTAATGGAAACAGTTAGGTAAACATTAGATGAGATTCATACCATCCTAAAATAAATGTTTAACACATATGGGATGAACTGCCTATAACTTGACCTTGACTACAACTGGAACCTAGTTCTCAGGTGAGTTTCTGTAGAGTAGATGTAGTTATGCAGTCTGAATCCCATGTTTTCAGTAGAATTGAGATAGAAAGGCGTGGCCTGGAGGACCAGTAATCTGAACATCCACTCTATGTTTGGGTCCCTGTGAAAAATAAATTCTGTTTTTCCCATTTATATCTCTATTTCAATAAAATGAGAATGCACAAGTCTGTGATCATTATTGAAATACTGCTTTGGGGACAAAAATGCTGCAAAAGAGCAGGGAATGTGTCATAAGATGACTCTCCATACTCCATAGCCTGTGAAGGTCTTTTTCCAAAAGGCTGTCACAAACTTTATTGATTTGTGTTAGAGTTTTACTAATTTTAAGCTATAAATATGAAAAAAAAAAAAAAAAAGTAAGGAGTAGTTATATACCTATTGGTCTAAAAAATTTATTACCTCTCCCTATAAACATGGCAGTGCTCAGGAATAAGATAAGATCTGATACAAAGGACACAAAATGAAAATTTTAATAGTAAATTTTACTAGGTTGAATCCAACATAAAAAAAAAAAAAAATGAGTTATCAGGAGAGTTTGTACAAAAAGAAAAAAAGCTCAGAACTGCCATGTTTTTCAATGCATTGCTACATGGCCAAAATCTTTCTTATTTTTGTATTTCCTAATTCTAGAATACAACTTGTTTGGAACTGTAGTGACAAGCAAAGGAATCTATCTGGACTAGTAATTATCACTAGTGTTGGTATCCTTCAAGGATGAAGGAAAGTAGTGTCCAGAGCACAGGTAAGAATATATGATTTTCCATTCCAAAATAAGGAATTAAGTTAATCAACACATTGGATAGCTTTTGTAAAGCTTTAATTTCCTGTAAACAAAATTTATCACTAGGTTTTAAGGATTTTAGATCAGTCATTAAGAGCAAATAAGTAAAATTTTATGGTTAACAAGAGCATCCCAGGACTGCTAACCCATGCTATCCTTTCTCATCCCTTCAATAATCAAGCTTCTTATTTGCTTTCATTTGGCGGTTTGTGTCAATCTTTGTGATTTCATGCACCATTAGCTAATTTGATAGATCTTGATGAAACCCACAGAAACACTATATTTTTGATGTTTTCCCTATCAAGATACTCATGCTTTTAGTTTGTGAGTTAGGTGAGAATTTAAATTAATATTTTAATTGTTCTAGAATTTAAATATGGAATCCTTGTGTTTCCCACTTTCTGAAACAGTGTTAAATATATATTCAAGTTTTTCCTCTAAATTAAACTGTAGTATCCTACTAAGAACATTGTAAAATATTTCAAATTTTTGTACAGAATTTTGCCACTACACTTTTAGATTTTTTTAATTAGAGAATATATTATTCATAATTATCCATAACCTGTACAGTGATCCAAGAGTTGGCAATAGGCTTCCTTTCAGAAAATTTGTTCAGAGGTGTCCCATTTTTCTGTAGTCCTTCTCCCCAGGGCTCTGATATCTGTAACTTATGCCCCAGTTTGGTGACACATGGCTCTGTGACTTTGACTCAGTTTTATTAATAGAAGTTAACTTGTGAGAAAGTCTGTGAAAAGAAGATACATGAAACAAGTAAAAACAGAGACTGAAGTATAATTGCTGAGACAGTATTAGCAACTGAGGGATTCACAAGGAAAAATATTGATGTGAAATTTGACAAAAATTCCAAGGAAAAAGAGAATCAGGAGACAGGAGGTCAGAGACCCTGACTTTCTTACCTGACTCTGGCTGCCTGGCCTGCAGATATCCATCAAACATGATAACCATATTAATTCTTAGTTTTGGAGTTTGCTAGCCCTTGTGATTTAACATCTGCGTTGGCCAATAAATATCTTTGCACTGTGAACTTCACATCTTCAGTTGTTTATATTCTGTTTGCAGTGTGTCCTGCAGAATGGTGAAAACTGTCTGAAGAAAGTGATTTGGAATGGAAAGATTACAGTTACCATTTAATAACCATGTATATCTTAAAATATTACAAAGGTCAAAGAAATCACATCTCAGAAACAAATGTGCGAGTTACTTTTAGGTAGCACTTCTATTAGCAGTGTTATCACAAATCACATTGATATAGAAACAAGGTGTCTCCCTTCCAAAGGCTTCCTCCAAGTCTAGATTGAGGTATATTAGTGTATTATGTTCATAAACAAAAATGTTTGATATTTTAGTCTCATTACTTTATTATTATTTCCTAATGTATACTAAGGTCATTGATCAGAATGCACTATTCTTCCACTGACATAATACATTTTAGATCTGAATTTCAGATGGTGCTGAAAACATGGGAGAAAATCTGGAATCAGAGAGAAACAAACCAATCTCAAAAGAATTTTTTTGTTTAAATGCATTCATAATTACAGGTTAGGTCCAGATGTACTTAAGTGTCCATATCCTACAATTTGGATATTGAGGAAGAAAAGCAAATGTCTCTTTTAAAACTATTTGTAACAATAAATAAAAAATTAAGAGCACTGTACTATAATGAAGAATCAAACCATGGGAAGCTGAAGTAAAAACTAGCTCACAGGTGTATAACTTTACTAAACAATAAACAGAACCCTAATAACTTTGTACAGCCAATTATAATATATCTTCTAGAAGCCATGGAGTGAACTCAAAAAATGAATACTGTCTTGTTAAACTAAACCAATTGACATGGAAATGGGAAGGTTTTTATAATACATACATTTCCAAGGACCATCCATAAAACTCTGTATGTCATTTATTCTCTATGAGCACAGACTATGGATATCTTACAGCTTTTCCAGTTCAACTGGTTAGTTAGAAGCATTAAATAATTTCATAATTTTGTGGCCACAGATGTATTCTTGTAGAAATCTTACCATAATGTCCATTTGTCTTCTCTTTGCCCTTGCATAAATATACAGCCAGCCTCGAAACCCCTAAGGGTGCAGTAGGTACAGAGCCTCTTTCCTAAGTATGTTATTTGGTATAATTGGTTTGTTCAGCCTGGAGAAGAAGAGACTAAGGGGAGACCTCACCACAATCTGCAGCTTCCTCACAAGGGGAAGAGAAGGGGCAGGCACTGATCTCTTCTGTCGCACAACCAATGACAGAACTCAAGGGAATGGCAGGAACATTGGCCAGGGGAGGTTTAGGTTGGACATTAGGAAAAGGTTCTTCACCCAGAGGGTGGTGGAGCACTGGAACAAGCTCCTCAGGGAGGCAGTCGTGGCCCTGAGCCTGCCAATATTCAAGAAGAGACTGGACAATGCCCTCAGACACATGGTGTGAACTGTGGGGTTGTCATATGCAGGGGCAGGAGTTGGACTCGATGACCCTTGTGGGTCCCTTCCATCTCAGGATATTCTATGATTCTATAATAATAATGTAAAGTAATCAAAATAGTTTAGGTGAAACTGTAAGTAATTACTCTGAATATACAACCAAGCCTTCTAGGTCTCACAATCAGATTCAACAACAGCTACTGGCAGGTTAAAAAGAGGTAGAAAATCACAGCTATCACTATATCACCCTAACTACCAAAATTCATTTTCTTGTCTTTTCAATCTGAATTCCCCAGAAAAGAGAGTTTCTTTCTTCTGGAATGAAAATATCTATCTACTTCAACTGGATATAGAGGTATATATATATAAAAAAATATATATATATATATATTTCCCATCCTAATCAGAAATTCAAATCCTGTAATTATGAAGAGGCATGTGATTTCTTCCCAGGAATTGCAGCAAGGAGATAATTTTTTTAAACCCAATTATTTTGTAAATGGTTTGCAGCAGATGCTTCACATTCCTTGCTATGTCTGATGAGCCCAGCAACTTACATGAAACCATGATAGCTCTGCTGTCTTTCAAGACTGTCTGCAGGTAAGAGTATAATCTTTCCCCTCGTTACTAGTGATGTGCAATCACATGGACTGCAGTTTTTTTTAGGGTTTTGACACGCTGGAAGATAAAGTAATAACTGCAATGCTCTTAAAGGGCTCTGTGTTCCCTTTTCAGCAAGGTCAGGTGGTTTTCTTCATCACTTTTGTCAACTGGATTTACCTTCAAAAACTACTTCTATTTAGTGAAGTTAGGACAGTTAAACCTGTAATGGCTAATTTATTCTCCGATTTTTCTCCTGCTCAAAGGCAATTAGGGTTTTGTTTTGTTAAGCTACATCATTTTAAACTGGGCATGAGATTGGTCTATTTAATATTACTGTAGTGCTGATGTGACCCCTCAGAATGAAAGGTTTTCCTCTACCAAGTACCAAGTGGCAGGTAGAAATTAAAGCATTAATAAGGCAAAACAAATGACAAATTAAGGAAAAAAAAAAGTATTTGAAATGTAAAGCAAGAAAGTGGAACTAGCATGCAAACAAGAAAAGAGAAGAGAAGAGAAGAGAAGAGAAGAGAAGAGAAGAGAAGAGAAGAAAAGAAAAGAAAAGAAAAGAAAAGAAAAGAAAAGAAAAGAAAAGAAAAGAAAAGAAAAGAAAAGAAAAAAGAAAAGAAAAGAAAAGAAAAGAAAATGGACTGGGATGAAATGGGATGGGATGGGACGGAACAAAACAGAGTGGGATGGGATAATAGAATATTTCAGTTGGAAGGGACCTAAAATGATCATCTAGTCCAACTGCCAGACCAGTTCAGGGCTAACCAAAAGCTTAAGTATAGTCTTAAGGATATTGTCCAAATGTCTTTTAAACACTGACAGGCTTGGGGCATCAACCACCTCTCTAGCAAGCCTCCTCCAGTGCTTGACCACCTTATTGGTAAATAAATGCTTTCTAATGTGCAGTCTAAACCTTCTGTGGTGCAGCTTGGAACCATTCCTCTGTGTCCTGTCACTGGATACCAAGGAGAAGAGATCAGCATGTCCCTCTGCACTTCCCCTCCTCACAAAGTCATAGAGAGCAATGAGGTCTCCTCTCAGTCTCTTTTTCTCCAGACTAGACAAACCCAAAGTCTTCAGCCACTCCTTATAGGACAGTCCTTCCAGCCCATTCAGCAGCTTTTTTGCTCTCCTCTGAGTGCATTCAAGGACCTTAGCATCCTTCCTAAATTGTGGAGCCCAGAACTGCGGACAGTACTCAAAGAGAGGCCACACTAATACTAAATACAGTGGGATGACCACCTCCTTTGATTGTCTGGTTATAATGTATTTGAGGCACTCCAGGACACGATTGACCTTCTTGGCTGCCAGGGCTCACTGCTGACTCATACTGAACCTGCTGTCAACCAGCACCCTCAGATCCAATTCATGCTATTAATTCTGGAGTTCGAAAAAGAATATCTGTCATCCCATTCTTTTTGAAAACAAATATAGCACTGAATGATTTATTTTGTAAAGTCCTATGCTGTTATAAAGATGTGAGACATCACAAATGCCAAGAGACAGATCAAATTAGTAAGGTTTAGGTTATAAATAACATCATATTAACAATAAGCAAAACAAAACATAGACTGCTGCCGAAAAATGAAGGTAATTCCAGCAGACAAATAAGAAAATACTTCAAATAAAAGTAATGAAAACTCTTCTCAGAAAGATAATTCACGTGGAAGAATGCACTCCATTTGTACCGCAATACTTAGAAAAATAAAATAAATAATAAATGAAGTAAAAATGTCCATGGATATACAATTGGACAGTGTATTCTCTGCTTCCTGCATTGCTATATAAAGCATAGTTTGAGGAACTGTCACTCTCATGGTAATATGCCAAAATGAATTTTTTCACAGGTCAAAGAATGTGTTTGACTGTAGAAATAAAGCTGACAGTGATCCATGAGGACAAAAGGGCAATTCTACTGTTGAATGTGCTGAAGATCAAAAGACAGGATGTTCTTCAGCAGATATTTCCTTCCTTTTAAACTGACAGATGTTTAAAACTGTGCAGGCTGTAAGAAAAATGCCATTTAAAAAGTTCTAGCCAGAGGATTTGATTAACATAAGTGGGAAGGGCAGGGTGAGCAGCAAAATATGTGTGTATATGTAAACAGCACGTGAGATTCACTGTTATCACATGGGTGGATGTTATAAGCACCATACATGGGAATCTGGAACTGAAAAGAAACTCCTAGCTAATCAAACCCAGGTTCACAGTACTGGAGGTTGCTACTTTAAAGCTAAAATTCATAAACTTTTCAAACCATGCTAACCTGAAAATTCAGCTTTCTGCCTCTGAAGTTTGAAAACTATTATTGAAATTAATTTCTTAATTGCCTAGAAACAATTTCCCTAATTCCCCAAATTTAAACATGACATACTATTTGATTTTTTATTTTACTTTATCTAAATTTATTTTTTTCCTTATGGTTTCATCATATTTTTGGGAGGCAAACATTTTATAATTGACTACAATAATGAGATCTTTTAAATCTTGTTATTTAAAATATTTGTTGATAGTCAAATTTCTTGTTACATAACTAATATTTCCTTGTATTTTTTATCTTAGTCTTTAGATCATCTAGTGTTTCTTTTGCACATTTTTTGATCCTTCAACACCATATCTCATTATGAAATGTCAATACAAACTTTTTCCTCTTTGTTGCAAGATCATGGATATTTTGTAAAACTAATCCTAAAATCAGTTTGGAGCAACTTGTCTAGAATTGTCACTCCAAAACTATCTACTGATTTGTCCTGTAAGTTTTTTTAGACGTCTTATCTCCTTTCATTTAAATTAATCCATATTTTCTCCAGTTTAATTAATAACTCATTGTGGGTATTAAAGATGTTGTTGAAACCTAGATAAACCAATTTTTTTCAATCAAACCACTGAATCTTTAGTCCTCTTTGCTGTTGGATCACCTATGCATATTATGCTTACTCTCTACAGCTACCCTGAGTAAAGAAACACATGATAAATTCAGTATCAGGTGAAGTTATATAGCTGAGTGTCATTGAATAACTGGTTCCTGAGTTATTTAGTTCCAGCAGTTCCAGCAGTTATTTCGTTTCTCAAAGTGATAGAACACCTTACAAATACATCTTACAAAAAAATGCAGATACATATAATATATGTATATATATATGTATATATATATGTATATTATTGGGGATGTGTTTTGGCAATGACAGACTCCCATCTTTGAGGCTTTAGAATAACTTTACAAAAAAAGGCAGAAGTGGAAAATGTGGGTTGTGAGGTTGACTTGCTACCTTACTTGTTAGATTTACTTTTCGTGTTAAAAAAGATAAGTCAGAGCAAACTACACCTATTTTACCACCTAAAACCAGGATTATTTGCTTGTCATGCTAGTAAAATCTTCATAATCTGGACTTAGTATAGTAATATTACAGCCAGAATTTTTTTTTCTACCATTATTTTCAGTGTTTTATTTGTATTAGTTACTTGAAAGATGGAATGAGAAGCATGAGGAGGAACAACAGTTCTCCAAAATCAAGACTCTTCATATAAATATATAGGGTTTTAAGGAAGCCTTTGCTTGGGCATGTCTCAATTTCTGGTTGCAAAGAGCAATGGACACACCAGAACAGCCAATAGTAAGCACCTTATTAAGGCTGTTACTTAGCACATCAGCAATCCCATTCTGTTTCTTTTCTGACTGTGGCTCATGGAACTGCAGAAATCCATAGTAGCAAGATTTTTTTTACTTTCAGAAACATCAACCATTTGTGGTACAGGTAGGATTACTCTATACCCCTAAGTACACAATGGAAAAACTTAGAAAAGTTACAGTTACAGAGCTGTGCACACTGGTTCTTGTTAACACAATTTCAGATTCATTTCAGTTCTTGACTTTAAGTGTGTCAACTTGTATTATGTACAACAGATATATATGGAGTTCAAAGATGTAAATTTGTGAACTGAAATAAAATCAATATTTTGTTTCATTTAAGCTGCTGGTGAACAAATACTTGACAGAAATAACCCATGTTTTCATAAGCTCAGACTATAGAAATTAAGTGAATTAGCATTATATTTGAACACGTCAATTTTTTTTTAACTATACTGAAATTCATAGAGATGCTAGTTTCAGCATGTATTTTATAACCTGGATTATTCCATTGCTTATAATGTATTTCCATTTATTTCTAGTTTTGTGTTTGATTTTGTTACCTCACATGTTTGCAGACTCAAAAATATTGTGTAGCATTTTCTCAAGACATTACTGGAATATGTAGATATGCTTCCATACAATCTCTGGAAATTGTCCATCCAATCATCAAACTGACAACTTTCAGGAGGTCGTATCAGATGCATTAAGACAATGAATCTTGTATCAGTGAGTAACAATACTGCAATTTATCTCTGTAAATATAATATGAAAAAGGGAGTCCCTATAGAATAAGTTCTAACTCTGATCTAACACAAAATGTTATGTTTTTTTGTTCAGTGACCACATATCCTACATGAAGACCCCTGGTTTAGAAATGAACTTGTGTTTTCTTCCAGATAAATGTGCACTGATAGTAGTAGAACATATTACATTATTTAAGACCATCAGAATCAAATAGTAACACAGATGTTAGCTGAATATGATAAGCTCTATATCTAACCTATGACTAATGATCTGACTTTTCTGTGATTCTAAGTAATGTGCACACAAAGATAATTTCAGACTTTGCAGTCACATCTACAAAGATTAACGTACTTTTTAAAATTAATGTATTTTTTTAGTTTCAAGAAGCATTATCCACTTAGGTACAAAATTTTTATCTGGAACTGGCATGAAATTAGTCTTGGCTGTGTTAAATTCTATTTTCTCCAAAAACATTGTCCTGTATTTTTTTTGAAAAAAAAAAAGTCAATGTTTTCAATAGTTTTAGGTTTTAAATAATATTAAATTAGAGAAATTAACAGAATCTATTTAGGACTACAAATACAAAGTGGGGTAATTTAGTGCCCTAATTTTTAGTCAATACGTGCATAAATACCTGTTCAATTCAGAGGTGAATGCAGAATTCCTGCCACACAAGTAATAACAATAGCAGATACAAAAAGTCATGACTAGAAGAGCTGGGTGTCAAAGATGAGAGGAGATTCTTTATTAGACTCTCTTATTTGTATGATCAGTTCCATGAGCATGCCATAATATTTATCAGTATGTGTCATACAAATATTGAGGAGGAAATATCTATTAACAGCTTCTACATTTTTCTTTAACCAATTTTGATTGTATGAAGGCATTTTGACAGCCTCGATTATGTGTCATTTTTTCTTTGAACATTATTTTCAAATTTAATTTCAATACCTGACAATTGGGCATTTTTTTTTTTTTTTTGTTTTTTGTTTTTTGTTTTTTAAAACATCAACATTACGCTAATTACAGACTTGTGGACATTTTTAATGCTTGCTACAAGTTTAAGAAGATGTTAACTCTATGTTAACTTTTGCAGTCTTGTGAGAATTTCACAGAGCTAAAACATTTGCAGCAAAATGAAGGCCGTGTATATTGTGTGCATGCAAATCCTATAGAGACAGTAAGAGCTCATTTACATACACACAAAAAGAGGGAGATGTAAACATCTAGAGGTGAAAACTATTATAACAGCAACTGAGTATCCATGTAATATCTCAAATGACTGAACAAAAAATTGTCTTTTTATCATCTTCATAAATGGAAATGCTAAAATACTCAACAAACAGAAATAGTCAAGAACAAGTTCACTAGTTTATTTCAAATTATGCTAAGATAGCATCAAAATTCAAATGAAAATTTCTGGCTTCTAAGTTTAAGGAAGAGGATTTAACACTAATTTAGCAGAGAGCAAGGAGAGGATCTTCAGCAGGTGGTGAGTTTCAGGAAACAAAACTTTTGTGGGCATTCACACAATTTTTTTTGCCAGAACAGTATTTCATGTCTCATGAGGAGCCTGCACAGATGTTGCCTGGGGAACCACTCCTGCCCAGGGTGGTTCCACTATCTGGTTTGCACAGACCAGGTAAATACCAGCTAAGTGCTGAGGGAAAAAAAAAAAAAAAAAAAAAAAAATTTAAAAGATTCTTTCCTCAAAAAGTGGATATGTAAAATTCATAGAAAAAGAATGCGAATGTCTCAATTGGTACTTTTTAAACCTTTTGAAAAAAAAAAATCTATATTTAGAATAATTTCAGTATGAAAGTAAAACTGTTTACTTTACAATGAATACAGTATTGATGTCCCCTCTCATTGCAGGGGGGTAGACTAGATGACCTTTGAAGGTCCTTACCAACCCAAACTGTTCTATGATTCTATTGTTAACACTTTGCGGATACGTGATTTTAATCAGCATGCAGGATTTACTTCAGTTTTGAATCACATTGACAATAAGCTCTGGGTACACTCCGAACTCAGGCTGGCTATTTTCCACTCCTGCAAACATGTCCTTTAGAAAAATTACACTGGAGGAACAGCATTTATTGAAGTATTGTTACTGAGTTATGCACTTGCCAGGTGTTTCACGAACAAATAGAAACTAGAAAAAATCATCTGTGATATGGACACCAAAATAATTAGGTTTCCAAGTGATATATCAGCAAAGTTTTGTAAAATGTACTGAGTGTGCAATTAGACCCTGCTTTCTAAGACCATGTTTTTCACACTAACCATGCTCACAGACATAACAAACATGGATTTTGTTAGCTTGGTCAAACTATTTCTAAGGTTTTCATGATAACTTCCAAACTACCAAACAACTAGAAAACTGCATCGCATATTTAGACAACTTAAGTTCCAATTAGAACAAAAATAATTTAATTTAACTGATCCACAGTTTATGAATACTTAAAACATTAAATATTTTCAGAATTATTCTGTTAATCGTGGTTATTTCAATATATGTAGTATTGCTATCATTGTTCTGTATGAAGTGTTTCTCTTTCAGCATGTGCAACTTCAGCATCAGTCACCGACATCTTCAGAGATCAACGTGTACACTAACAAAGCATCACTCTGGGCATATCATAACATATCTTAAAACGCACATTTCCCAGGTCTGGCAGACGGAAGACCTTTGATGGCTGTAAAAAACTCTGTTTGGGTTGTTTTGGAAAGGTGGCATCTGAATAATAATTCTGGTACTAGTACTGATTATAAAGTACTTTCAGATGTTTCTCCTGGAATCAAATTTTCACCCGTTTTTTCTGTATAGTCCAGTGCCTCAGACATCATAGAAAATAGAAGGCATTCACTGACTTTGCTTTTATAATCTGTTTTAATCTGTGAGTAGAATTAGTTGTAATTGTTAATGTTATATTGATTTTCTACTGTATTATACAGTTATTTTAGCAATTTGAATCTCCAAGGCAAACTCACGGAGTATTCAGCAGGATATGTAAACACTTTGTCTTTTCTCAGTCAGAAAAGAGAGGTCTTTTACTCACTTTCAAATGCATATGGTTGACAAATGTACCAGTTTGTCTAGCAATTTTAAATTTCTGACAGAACTGAAAAATCCTGAAACAAATGGAATACAATGCTATTGATAATTAATTGCTTACTTTATTTACTCACAAACAGAATAAAAGTCCCAGGTACTTAACATATTATATAGAATAATTGCAAATATCTTCAGTTAGAAAATGTACTATTTGTTAGAAATTTGACAATCCTGATGTAAGAAAGCTTTATAATTTTCTTTTCTTTTTTGTCAAAGGCTAAGTATGTTGAAAGAAAATCTAAACACCATATCTTATTTGCAATAATTGCCATTTAAAAGGTCTGCCTGCATAGATCTTCCTAGTTTTAACACTACATGACTGAGAACAATATCTGTAGATGTGGCTGCTATTGCTAACATTCTAGAAAATGATTTCTTAAATTCAGGGCACAATATGTAAGATAATTGTGTTTGGATTTTGCTGTCTGTGCAATAAAAATCTGATGAACTAAGTAAAAAAGAAAAAAATAAAATCACGGTTGTTCTGCTGAATTACTTCAAATGCTGGATTTATTATGACTAGGCAAAAGACCTGTGTGACTTCATCTACCCCAAAAGAGTAACAAGAGCTACCAATAGACTCTGACAGTTTTTGCTTTGTGCTATCATGCTTATGTATATTATACTAAAAATAAAGAAAAACAATTATATGAGAGCAATTATGAAGAGATTATTTTCTTCTCAGTTGAAAAACATAATAAATGACACAAAGGTAAATTGCATAATTGAGATTTTACATTCTTTGTTTCCAATTAAAAGTGTATGTGGAAAGAGGCCAGCTCAGGCAAAAATATTGTTTTAATAATATACAACAGTCTTTGAGGAAAGAATGTTGACATTGTCATTTAACATGTATTCAAAGGCATTACTTTCTTTTTTAAAAAAATTCAGTACTTAACCAATTACATAAAAAACAAGGATTAATGTATATTTTACGGTCTACAAATGGGTTTAATGTCCACACATAAGTATACTTAGTTTGTATGTACAGCTGGAACATTAATTTTGGTTGAATCAAAACAGAAAAATGTTCCTGGTGTCTCTTACACAAGAGCAGGTTATTGACATTTCAAAACACTTGAAGACCTAGAGAAAGTACTTGAAAATTTCACTTGAGAGCCTGCCAAAGTTTCCCTTAATTTCCCATGCTGGACCTACATTTAAAACAAAAAAGATATATATAGATATAGATACATAAGTGTTTGTGTATTACTTACCTTTTATTTTTTAGACCCAGCTTCTGATGCAGTCTAGCTAAAGGTTGTAAAAGATAAAGCTATTCCTTGTTATTATCCAAGGCACTATCCCACAAATAGTGGGAGATTTTCTGACAGATTTGTTGTGAGTAATCCTACACTAGGAATAGAAGCGAAACAGATGAATTAATTCTTCCCTACTGCTGATGCTTGTTACTTTTATGATGCAAATTAATAATGTGAAGGTCACACACATTTTGCCCCTCTGAAACATGCCCAGTAGATTGTAATTCTAGTGAGACAAAAAGCATGACTACTAACATAAGAACATTTCACAAGAATAACCCAAATCCCCATAACTCTAGAAGTCTAGAAAGATAATCGTCTTTAGTAGACTGAGGCCTAAAAGGGTTCCTTGGAACTAAGCCATCACCTTTATTTATGAAAAACAGGCAGAGCAGTAATTTTTTTGATAAAGAGTGATAGTAGTTCACTTCTGATTATTAGAAAAAACAAGTATTACTGAATGGATACATTTTTGAAGTACCTATTATTCTTTTTTTTTTTTTAATAGAGTGACCTTAAAAATTAAATTTTAATAAATAATAAACATGTATCTGCAAGTTTCTGCTTCTACTTCAGAGCCTGCTGATTTTACTTCTGATTATTCTTTATGGCTTTGAATAAATATGTTTCAGTTATGGCACTACTTAATAGCAATGTTCCCTTGTTCTCTCTGAACTAGGGCCCTTCCTGGAGTTTAGTTACATGTTCTCCGCCTCCCTGTCTACCTTAACATAGAAGTAGCAGGCAAAGGAGGACCTGTGGTCCTGGGAAGTGCCACCAGGCAGCCTCCTGTGATTGAGTCATGCCAGCCTGGGCATGTTCTCAAACATACAACATACTTGGGAGGTCGTTGAATGCAGGGTCAGTCTGGCAGCCTCAGTAATCTCTAGGGATGATGCAGACTGCTGACAGGTTATGAAAGTAAGGTACTGCAGCAGAGAAATGGCATTTACAGATTTGAGTCCAAGTTCAAAGAGAACCTTAATATGATGATGGATTTAACCGTTTGCGTGTGCCTCAGAAGAGACTCAGAGAAGAAACTGTGTCACAGGTAGGCAAATGGTTTTCTTTAATTCTTTGTTTTAGAAAAGGAAATTAAGGCTGCCTTTTTGAATACAAGCATGCTTTTCCCTTATGTTTGCTTAGCCCTATCAATCTCACTAATTGAAGGGCTGGCATAGTTTGGTGTTTTTAACTCACTGGGTCAGCTAGGACTAAGGGTAGTAAGAAATACAGATAAAGAGGTGCTGAGTGCCACCGTAAGGTGTTTTATGCCAACAGAGCATCACTAAACCTAGAATTTGTCATCTAGGTCACTGTAATTATATGAAGCATTGGAACGCTGAAGGCATTCCTGAAAATAACACCATGAAATGAGATACTAATATTAATTGTGGAAGGTTGTGGTATGTATTTTCATGAGTCAGAGTCTCATTGTGTATGACTTCAGTTGCTAAGCGTTTCTTGTTTATCATCCTGCTTTTGAAAGTGAATAAGTTAACAAGCATGCTGTGGATTAATTCCTGTCTCTACTTTGCCTTGTGAGAAAAAGTCAGAAGCTGCCCTTCCCTATTATACCATCCCATGGTTTGAAAAAACTTGAGCCATGGGATTTGAAAAAGTGCACATCCTTCTGTTATCACAGTGATATGTGTAAGGTAAGTAATGATCAGCCATTGTTTTCTGAAATCTCCATGCCTCGTCCTCAACAGTGTTGATTTTATGGGTTAGCATTTAGGAATCTCAATTACGTGACAGAGAGCTCTAACAAAATGTTACTTGGATCAAGTGGAGTTAAAGTAGACCTTTCTGACCGACCACAAAATACACTCTTCAGCTTGAAAAACCACATTAAGCTTCAAATCGTCAAAGGAGAAACAATAATAAGTTATTTCAGTGTCAGCTTCATCCATTTATTGTGACGCTTTTCTGCATGTGGCAGTAGCTGTCTCCTCTCTCTTATAGTCCAATAAATAGCCAATATCAACTGAAAATGAACCTTACTCAAGAGTGTTTGCATAACTGATAGTTCTTTTTAGTGGGTATAGTCCCACTTATCTCTAGTTTTCAACCACGCTAAAGGTTTGTGATTTTTTTCACTTTACTGATGGATTTCTGAGACCTTTTTACATAAATATGCGTGTGAGTAATGCATATCCAGGAATTTAAATCAGATACTTGCAAAATCAATAACATTTATCTGACTCTGATTCCTGTGTTCTTTGCAGACATTTAGAATTCAGTTTACAAATGCCAGGTTTCAATTAATTAGAAACAGTTTATCTTAATTAGTATGAGTTACCATCCTAACAAGAAATAAATTATCTCAGCAGAGAAGGCGAATTCTCTGAAATGCTAATGGTCATCTAAAGCCTTTTTGGAAAAAAAGGGACAAACAGGAATTCAGGAGCTGGAAAGACAATTTTTTCTGCTTCTTTATTCTAAATATTCCTGTCACTGTGGATGTATCAGGTTTGCATGGCAAGGTTTTGGTAGCACGGGGGCCACGGGGTTGTCTTCTGTCAGAAGCTGCCAGAAGCTTCTCTCATGTCTGATAGAGCAAATGCCAGCCGGCTGCAGACTGATCAAACGGTGGCCAAGGCTGAGCCCATCAGCGATGGTGGTAGTACCTCTGGGATAACATAGCTAAAAAGTGGAAAAAAACTGCTACACAACAGCAGCTGCAAACAGAGAGAGGGGTGAGAATATATGAAGAAGGAGTGGAGAGAGGTGCTCCCAAGATTCTCCTGTAGACCATGATGCAGACCATGGTGAGTCTGGCTGTTCCTCTGCAACCCACAGAGGTCCATGGTGGAGTAGATCTCCACCTGCAGCCTGTGGATGAACCCACAGTGGAGCAGGCGGATGCCTGAAGGAGGCTGTGACACTGTGGGAAGCCCACACTGGAACAGACACCTGACAGGACCTGTAGCCTCATGGAGAGAGTAGCCCATGGTCAAGCAGGACTTGTGCCAGCAGGACTTGTGACTCCATAGGGGACCCACGCTGGAGAAGTTCATAAAGAACTACAGTCTGTGGAAAGGACTCATGCTGGAAGAGGCTAGGAGTGAGACGAATCCTCTCCATGAGGAGGAAGGAGTGGCAGAGACAACGTGTGATGAACTGACCACAACCCTCTTTCTCTGTCTCCCTGTGACCCTGAGGAGGAGGTAGAAAACAAGGGAGTAAAGTTAAACCCAGGAAGAAGGTGGAGGGGGGGGTGGGGGAGTGTATTTTAAGATCTGTTTGTTTTTATTTTCTCATTACCCTACTCTGATTTGATTGGCAATAAATTAAATTGATTTCCCCAAGTTGAGTCTGTTTTACCCATGACTGAGTGATGTCCCTGTCCTTAACTCATGAGCATTCTGTTATATTCTCTTTTCCCTGTCCAGGTGAGGAGAGGAGTGATAGAGTGCCTTTAGTGGGCACCTGGCATCCAGCCAGAGTCAACAGACCACAGTGGAAAAAAGAGAAACTATGTCATATCCCTCAATTATCTGAAACTCTATAAAAATGAATATTATTTTAATTCCCATCAATATGCATTAAATATTTAAGAAAATACATTTCAAGGTCAAAATTTCCTTTGCTTAGGCTATTTTTGGTGAAGTATGAATACTACCTGTAAGTAATCTATCTAGTAACCCAAAACCCTCTTTGTCTACTCCAATATCCACAAAGATAAGAGGGACCAACTGATAAAACTAAAACAAATTTTCTGTCTTTCAGGCTGTAGATATGATAAATTTCTCTTTGTTCTGCTCTTCTCCCTTAACCTCCTCTTCCAAAACAGTATTTGAAGATATTTCTGTAAGATTAAGTAAAGGGGAGAAGTTGCTTTTGATGTCAGACAAAGCCATCCAAACTGTACCTTTGCATTTGTGTGAGCAGAGGGATTAATCAGCTTCAGTTTATTTAAGTCTGTGAATAAAGTCCTTAGCTTATGCACCATGTTTTTCTCTTTTAGAGCTCTCAGAAAAGTTCACAAAAATCCTGATCCTGTGTTGCCAGTTCGGGGACTAAACTTGTAGCCAGAATTAGTAGACCCTGCAAGTGAAGGCCATATACAGGCTTGCACTTAGTAGCTTTCACCCTCATGAAGGAACAAGTGACCTTGTTATAAAATGCTGTTCATAGAAATCAGTAAAGATGGACATAGAAAATATGACTCTACTGAAGCTAAACTAATCAACCAAAGCACTGTATGTCACTTTCGCCTATGAAGGAATGGAAATCATGGGAGACATTCAGGCATCAAAACAGAGGAATCTAGTGCCATTTTAGAGCTATCTGATGCTTCCGTGTTGTGTGATTTGATAACAGGCCTGCAGAAAATCCATGCTTTTCTTGAGAAGTACGTTATGGCATCACGTATGTCCTGGATCCTGATGTTTAGGTGGGCACTAGGTGCTGTAAATTGCATCTGAATGACAGGTAAAATAACAGGAGAGATCTCACAGATGTTCATAATGTAATATTGGTACTGGAAGCTCAAATGAATTGAAACAACGAGTTCCTTTTTATAGTTGTCATGTCCTTAATTACATGGGGCATTAATATCAATCTGGCTGTAACTGAGTATTTGTCATCCGCTTTCTGCAAGGTATTCTGAATACACTGAAAGAAAGGTTCCTTGTCTTCTGTGGGAAACAATTTTGGGCACTAATGTACATTTACATCTGTTTACATCCTTATTCATCTTCCTTTTACTTTCTCTTCCTCACTATTTTTTTTCTCCCTTTTTCTCACAATCTTTACTGCCCTTACTTTCTCTTTGAAATAACTTGCTTGGGTAGCTAATGCTTTACTTTTCAACAACTCTGAGAGATTAGGAGTGAAAAGGTAGCTACAAAACAATGATTTAGGAAATCTGATGTTGGTACAAATGTTCTTTGCCTCCAAGCAGTAGATATATTTTGACAATGCTTTGATTCTGTTTTTCTTCAGCACCATGGCTGTATAGTAACTAACTAAAAAACAAAACAAAACCCAACAACAACAAAAAAAACCCCACAAAAACAAACAAAAAACCCCACAAAGCTACTTTTTATGTCATTATAGTTTGTTCTTTTGCTTTTCTGTATGTAACTTTATCACGTTTTGTCTTCAAGGAGATAAGATTAACCTCAAACAACCATAAATATAATAGCTTTGAACACACTTCAAATAAATTTTCCTCTTTTCTGAGTAAAAACTAATTAATACCTTATTAATATCATCTAAAAGCCTGTCAAGCAAATTGTTTTTCCTTTGAAAAAATTCTACAGTTTACAAAAAAACTATAAAGGGATTAAATATGTTCTTATTGATTTTTCTAAAGTACATTTTTACATATCAGTTATATACGTATCTTTTAAAATAGACCTTTTGCTTGCACTGAAATGAAACACAATAAGTACATGTATTTAAAACTTGAAAACTTCCTTAAAATTTATGGTCACAGCCACGTGCCTCTCTGTTTCCCATTTGCTTTACCTAAATAGACATTGTGCTTACAGTAGCAGTATGTTAATTAAATACCTGTACTACTGTATCAGTTGGTCTACGGAGCTATTATAGCTAGCTTTGTTTCTGGGATTTTGAATAGAGTGTGCTTACATTCAAATGGAACAGTCTTACATGGCCTCCACTCTACTGTGCATAAGCAACCAATCATTGTTCTTGCAATAAATCATGTCAACAACTGGCATTCTTTATAATTAACACAATTTGTCTTCTGTCTTTGAGAGAGCAACTCTGGAGTCACCACAGTGTCATGGGCTCTAAACTCCCTTCCAAAAAACAGAAAAATAATGTGTTTCACTGTCTTGCAAGACTCACACGTTTATAAATGGAATGGAAAATACAGTTTGAAGTACTTCGATAAACCTGGGAAACTGAAGGTTTTAACTTTACAAAAGAAGAAACTGTAATTAATTCTAATTCTCCAGCACAGGATGTAATAACTTCTGTCAATCCTGTCAATCTAAACTAAAATTAAAAGAAAATATGTTTTAATTATAAATCATTTCATCTTATCTTAACGTCTTAAAATATTTTGGATACCACCAGAAAGTTTAAACTATTAGTTACTAAGTATTTCATCCAGAGAAATTACTTATTCTGCTGTAAAACTGGAAATGGAATCAAACTAAAAAAAAAAAAAAAAAAAAAAATGAAAGCATGTACACTTAGAAAAAGCATCCTAAATGTTAAGTCTGTCACTTACTAATATGACATGCATGTTTTTTCAGTCCTTATGGAAAAGTGAAAAACAAGAAAGAAGACACGGCACTTAAGATTTATATACAACATATGCATCTTACGACATAAGATTTAGAAAATAGTATGACAGATAAGAGAATGTTGAGAAGTAGCAAGAATTAATTTCTATTTGAAAAAATAAATAATTATTCAAAGAAGCTGTGTACAATCCTAGGAAAGAGGAGAGTCTTGTCAGCTATTAATATCTTTGGAAAAATCTTGATTTATTTTGTTTGTTTATTTTTATTTTGGGAAACAGGAAAAAAAAAAGTCTCAGAAGACCACTCAGAACACACTATCTCTAGATGGGAAAAGTAGCAGGAAAGTCCCACAAATTCCTTTCCACTTTTTCCCTAAGCCACTGGAGCAAGTATAATAGTGCTAAGAATAGTGTATTTCCTTGTTTGGGAACTGAAGTTCGCCTTATAAACCCTTTATCTCATCCTGACAGAGAAAAGAATTATTAAACTGGTCATAAAATAAATCTCTACTTACCTCTAGGTCCTTGTACACACTTCACAAGAGGTCTAAAAGGGGCCTTAAGTACAGATGACAATCAGATTCATGTGGCTTGTATATGTGGAAAAAATATCAGCTTAAGCCAACAGAAAATCTGAAAAGAAATTCTCTACAGTGTTGTACTATTTTTTTAGAAATAAAAGTGATAGAAACATTCCAACTATTGTGATTGTTATGTGTTTTGCGATATTTGTTTTAAAATCTTTACTCCTATAGACTTGTGATTAAGCATAAATCTTAACCTTCACTAAAAAGATAAAGTTCATACTATTCCTACTATGAAAAAAAAAAAAAAAATTGAAAAGTAGTCCCATGAATGAGGGCAAAAAAAACCTGAAAACCAACAGGCAAATTGAAAGAATGATGTATTTTTTAATAATTTCTGTGTACTGTCAACCAAACTATTGATTTATGAAGAACTAATTCATTATTTTCAGTGATTTGTGTTTTTCAATGGTGTTACCACACTAGAATAGTAAGACTATTATTTGTTGCAGAAGATAAAATAACAAGACAGGCTAAATAACAGCATAGTTCAAGACTCAGCAAAATGTATGTACACAAATGACAGTGTGGATATGTATGGCAACCTTTCCTTCTCTGGTGTCTCAGGCAGTTCCTTAAAACCAATATGAGGAAATCCAATCCAGGTGACCAATTTTTCTCATTTATCAGTTAGTTTCATTCAGGTTTGATTAATTATATTTAGGCTTCCTTGATTATTACTACCTAATCCAGCTGTTTCACACTTCATATTCATGCACTCTTTTTCTCTAGCGTTTGCTTAGTAAAGGTATTGACAGAATGGTAGACTAAGAAGAGACAATGGAAACAAGAAAGATAAAGAACTCAAGGAATGCTAAACCTGTTGTTCACTCACAGCTGAAGACAGTTACAAGAGGTTAGACTTTTCCTTTTTTGTCATCTAATACTGGCTGTCCCTTTCATTTTTCTTCCTTTTTGTTTTGTTTTGTTGGGGTTTTTTTGTTTGTTTGTTTGTTTGTTTTCAGTACAGTAATTAATGCTTGCAGAAATACAATATATAGTTAACTTACAGGCATCTTTGTGCATATTATAGCTTGGTAGTGGTTCATCTATTCTCTTAAATCCTGTTTATTACTCTTTCCTTTAACTGTACTTTATTTTTTTTTTTAAATTTTGTCTCTTGTTTCCTACAAATTAAGATGGTGGCTTTCCATTGACCTTTCTCATTTCCTGGGTTGCTATTAATCAGATTATATTGGATTATAAATTGTAGAAATTCCTTTGTCTTATGTTAACAGGTGATGACACATATTTTTTTCTTCTTCCTAACTTGTGCATATATGGGATTTTTAAATAAAATATTAAAATAAAATCAGATAGTAAGATAAATTTTTAAATTATAGAGATGAATTGCATTCTTTCAAAGAGACACAAGTGTCCTTTGCTATAATGAAATTACACAGTAAGATGACTGTCACAGAAAAGAGAAAGAGAGTCATCTGAAAGGTATTTCAGCAAATCATTGTTGCTGTCACATATTCAGTAGACTGGGATTGCACTTGTATGACAGTGGAAATTTTGCCATGGATAGCATGATAAAATATTTTAGTGTGATAAAATGACCTAACATGATAAAAGTTTGGCAGCACTCACAGTCTCCAAGCATAATGATCAGCAATCATTAATTTTTATTTTGTCTTGTTCTTGTAAGAAACTAATACCCCAACAAGTGAAACAATATTTGCTATCAGCTTCATTAGAATGTGTCAAAGCAAGAAGAACTGTCTGAGCTGAGGTTGGAACCAGGAGTTAAAGGAGTTAAAGTTTTTCCAAGAGGAAATATGAGATAACCTAAAGGAACACAGCACAGAGTAATCACTGGGACTTGCTGACAGAACTAACTGACATAGTGAATCTGGTCCAACATCTACACACAGAGCAATATTAGTATATAGACTAGAAGCAGTCAGATTCCTTTGTGCTTTCTCATAAATTTCAATCCCAGACTGTGTTCATCAAAAAACCTGAGCCTGAGCTACTGTTTCAAAACCACCTGACATTCACAGTTGCACAAGTTTACAGTACACAAAGTAGGTAAGAGACAATCACTTCAGTTGAGTTTCATGCTGGGATTGGTACCAAAACCAACTCATCCCAAGGAAAAGTGGGTGGATGGATACTGCCGACCAGGTTTGTGGTCCAGCAGGGAACTCTGTGAAATCTGCAGAACTTCACCTCTCTGAAATGGGCACGAGCACTTATACTCACTTTGCAAAGTAACTACACCAAGATACTCCTTTTCTACTACAAACTAGGTAGCTGTTTAAAAGCACCTGAAAAATCACAAAATCATGTCAGCCATGGTTTTGTAATGACTCATAAGAGCTGTGGTTTATGAAAACAAGCAAACAGAAAAAGGCACTTCGCTTTTAGCTTCCAGACAGGACAAGTAAGGAATCCCAATCTGATCCCACGCTGGAATTTTCTAATGCTATACTTGGCACTGCTATGGGAGTTTAATGCTGTGGAGGTAATCTGCACACTCGCCAAACCCTTCAATGCATCAGCAACTGACACAGTTCATGCCTCTGGTTTTAAAATACCATCAATTAAAAAAAAGGAGGGGGGACTTAATTACTTGCAAGTTTTGCTATGCTTCTGAGGTACAGAATAAGATTTTTATGGACTGCAGAGGAAGCAAGACATTTTTTAATGACCTTTTGGATGAAATTCAGTTTGTAAAGCAAGGAAGTAAATTAATTTTTGAAAGATATGTGAGCCCCAGGGAGTCTGAAACAAAGAGAAGCAAAGTCTACTTCATTGGAAAAGTAGTTTGGGGTCAGCATATTCAGAAGATACTACAGTACACTATCTCACTATGTCTGGTCTTATAGTACTACTTGCTGATGGTTTGTGGCTCTTAAAGGAAGGAAGAAATTACATTCATCTTATACTAATTTCAAATGTAAGACCTGTGGTATATAATCTGAAGTTTTCCTCTACCATTCTGCATTGCCTCAATGCTATGAAGTTATGCTAATGACCAATTATTTCTGCGTGGGCTATTTGCAGAGATGGAATTTATTTTATGTTAACATTTCTATGGAAGAATGCACAGAGTGTTCTGCTCTACTATATCATCAAGTGATACTGAGTGGCTCTGTAATTTAAATAACTTTAACTAGAATGTCTCTGCTTAAATAGATCATGTTTCTGTGCCATTTTACTTCATTGACTGAAAAATCCCACACTAATTTCTGAGCTGCTTGGGAACTAATTAATTTTAAATCTGTTTAACTGTAATACAAGTTAAAGTAATAATCTGTTGAAAGTAATTGCAGTGGAAAAATTTTAATTTAAAGTTCCAGAAAGCAATACCTGCACTTTTAACATCACCAAACTATGTATTCTATTAATGCACATAATCTCAGTTTCCATTAAGTGACAAAAGTACAAAAATAGAAAGAAAGTATGTAAATTAAAAAAAAAAACCGAGGAAAATTCACTAGAAATGAAAAATGTACTGTAGAAAATATTATTTTGCAGTACTGTAATGGAGGACTCATTTGTCACAGGAACTATAGCAAGATAAAACAATAGTCCACTGGGCTACTATGCTGACAGAAGTTTTTAAGACCTACTCTTTACACTGGTGTGTTCTTTTTGGCAATGTTCTGTGAAATGTCTATGTTATTATGGTTACTTTTCAGCAAGATGATGGAAAATAGAATATATGAATAAATCTACCTCAGCTGAAAAACAGCAAGTTACCTGTTGATATCCGTGGGCTACACAGTTACCTGAGAGTGTGATGTTTCTTCAAACATGTGAGACAAACTCAGATAACAAACTTATCTGGGGAAGATTTTAAATAAAACCTGCAGAATAAAGAAAGGGGGACTATAGGAAGATTAGGTATAATATCCATCAGCTTTTCTAGATGTGCAGAATTCTTCATTATTCTAGGTCCAAAAATATGGTGAAAAAAAATGTTAAGGACTGTAAATGTTAAAGCTGTGGGAAGACTTCACCAGCCTCTACTATCTCTTAGATTCAGTGCTGTGGCAGACAGGACAAAATACACAGACAGTTTTGCAAACATAACTCAGAAATTAACCTCAGGAAACTACAAGTTGTTACCAGAGTAAACTGTTTATGAATTTTTAGCAGCAGAAGTTCAGTGGCCACACAGATCATGGAGGCAAAAAGTCATTAAAGCTACCTGCTTGCAAGAGCCTAACATTGCAGTGGAAAGGATGGAGAGAGGAAAGAAAGCAGCAGGACTGAACAGAGTACAGTTCAGCTGCTCCTTACTGCTTCCGAATATGTCTGACAAAATAAAGTCTTTCGGCATCCCAGTAAGGAAAAACTTGTGTCAGCTGAAACAAATATAAAAGAGTGAAGGAAACCCTCTAGATGTTGCAAAGCACTATAATTAAAATTCATATATATGTATATATATCTATAAAACCAGAAAATGAGATAAATAAGTACACATAAGTCATGATATTTTTTGATGCTCAGGGACAGACCTTTAACAAAATGTTTCAGACCTGAAAATATTATCACAGTCAGGCTTTAGATCTCTTAGAAAGAGATTTATAATGCAATTACTGACAATACCTGAGGTATATTTAAACAAATTGCTTCTATCCTGGTATAATGAATCACAGCATTAGGGAGCTTTCCTTTCATATAGGAAGGAAAAAAGTCTATTTCCTTTTTTTGAACTCTTTCATCTATATTTTTTTTTTTTTTCTTTATGTAAGGTATCTGCATACCTTAATGTCCTATTATTCAGAAGTTGTGCAACAATCCTGTGTCATTTTTTTCTCCATAGTATAAGACCTATCTGGTTATTATCTCTGCCACCCAAGAGCTTAAAGCGTTGCTCTCTTTCCACACTTCTAGCACATAGCCACTATCTGAGGCTCACGTGCACTAGCTATCTCACATTCACAAAATGTATGGGGTTCCAACAGGATGAGAACAGTCTAAACAGAGGTAAATTAGTCTATTTTCTTCTGATTACTTGAACATCTTCATTCTGAAAGGGTCTGAAAAGACCTAGTGTATCACATAAAGGCTGGATTGAGTTGACAGTGTGTGTATAATTAAGGGTGGGAAAACGAGCATCAACATTTCTGTCATTTCAGATGAGAGGTTCAGTTTATTCTGACTTTATGATCTGTCATAAACTGTCTCTTACAGAAAGAAAATGTCATATTGCAGCTTATTTACAGAGCCTCTGATTTTACTAGAGACAAACTATAGTGACTGTCTTTTTAAAGAAGTTATGAAAAATAGGCAGTTCATACGATCAGAGTAACCAAGTTAATTTAAATAAAAATAAACAGCTATCCTATAGTAAAGCCTGATTTATAAATAAATAAATAAAAAGCTAAACCATAAAAAAAAAAAAAACCCCACCTGCAGTATTCCCTCCATTTTTGGAAGCAACATGAAAGCAAATATTATGCTAGCAGTGACCCACATTCTGGACACTGACACCAGTGGATAATTCCCACTGTCACTGGTGAAATTTCAGTCATGTGTCTGTGTGAAAATGTTTTTTTAAGGACCAAAATATGATCTTGTAATGGCACTTGGAGTGGTTGCAATACCTTGCTGTCTATTTTTATCACTAGATGTGTTTTTTAGTAGGCCCTCCTGAAAGAATAACTGAAGTAATATGATTACTTCTGAAACATTTACTTTATAATACAGTATCAATTCAAAGGCTTGCTAGGATAACTTATCTTACCTACCCAGAAAAAAGTAATTACAATCAAAGTATGTATAGTACAAATAGGCAGAATTTTAGCTTCATTGAAGATCAATCAAATTAACTTCAAAATAAGTTTTCAGGCTGTCCCAAGCAACATTACAGATATGGTTTTGGTCTGTATTTGAGAGTATCAGAGACTCACAAGTGTTGTTCATGGAGTTATCGCCAAAACTGGATATGTTCAATGAAATAAATTCATACGAGGTTTCAGCTGGCTAGGATTTAGTTCACATGGGAAAAGTTATCTTTTTTGTCCCTACTGATGGTTGATTTGGAGGTATACAGAGTAAGACCAAATAGTAAAATGTCTTCCTTCTGCTTCTGGATGTAGGACCTAAATAGGGATGATTTTTTGGGGGTGAGGCAGCTAAGACAAAGTTAGCACAGCAGAGTCTTCTTATCATTGGCCTTATCAAAGGCCTAAACCAAACAAGCCAAAGGTTTTTTCATTAGTCTGTATTTTAATCTAAAATAAGTACTGGAGGGATAATGGGATTGCAACAGGAGAGGCATTGACACCCTTCATGATCCTTCCGGGTTTTTTGTGCTGTCTCTAAAATGTGGAACTTTTCTGAAGTGTAACTCATCCTCAAAAAGAAAAAAAATATGCACATAGGCAGCCTTTCTTTTTCTTTAAAAAGTTACCAACTTTGTATTTTAGTTCAGTAAGTCTTGCTCGCCTCCTTTTAATGCGCCACACTTGTATGATTGCCTAATACTGCTGAACTAAGACAGCAGCAGCAACTTGTGCGATGCCAGGCCTCCTTTGCATCATTAGTGACGGTCTATGAAGCAAATGTCATTAACTTGTGAGGAAAGGAAGCAAAACTGACAAACCCTCATTGACAAACTTCCCTCCATTTGTTCATTAGTCTTTATTAAATAGAAAATTTAATATCAACATCCTTGAATAAGACAAGTCACTGAAGTCTTTCACCATGAAAATTAATGCTGTTTAAAATTAAACTTGCCTTTGGGTTTCATTTAAAAATTAACATTGTAATCTTTGTATGCAATGTTGTGAAGTCTAAATGAATGCTAGAAAATTGAAGTAATGAGACACAGGAGCATGTGTGGGGATGCATTGTAGGGCATGCAGTGAAGTGTTAATTAACGTAATCAGTGCTGAAAAGTCATGGAATTTATTTCTGCTCTTTTTCTCGCTGCTGCACAACGTGAAAAAAACACAGAACAGTGATGTGACAACAGAAATCATGGTCTTTCCACACAGATTATTCACTTTTACTTCCTGGAACATAGTATCAAATGATGATTTTCTTCATGCAAATATATAATTCATTTCCGTAGATGATTGCATTAAAACAGAATAAGTCGTAAATCCAATGAAATCTCACACAAGTACTTTTAAGCAACTGCTTCAGAAAGCAAAGCACAGTGTGGATTTTCCTAGTGAAAGAATGTATCTGCCTGAAGAGTGGTACCGTCTTGCCATCACATTCTTGCCATTCAGTTCTCTAAACTCTGCAGAATTAGCCTGATTTTGTGACAGTAAGCAAAATGAGTGAGATCTTTAAAATCCAGGATTTATACCTATTTGAAATGATCTGTTACATTTCTAATCTAGCACTTCTAGTTTCAGCATTTTAATACATGTAGTAACTAACCTTGTGTTTATATAATCCTCTATTTCTAACCCACTTCACATTTTATTTCAGAAATAGCTACTAGTACTAAACAAGAAAAGCCCTCACCATTATTTGAAAAGTGACAAAATGCTTTGTCTGCCATTTAAATTCTGTTTGTGAGGATTTTGCCTTGAAAATACCTCTTTCTTCTCTTTTCTTCTTCCTATGAATGGGTAAGAGAGACATTGACTTCTCCAGGTTATTGTCTCTATGTGGGTTGGAAGCGGCTGAGTGGTGAACTTCTAAGTTGTACCTCACAGCCATCCAGGAAAACATGGAAAAAATGCAAGCAAGAATCAGAAAGGCTTTCTAACTGACTGCAGAATGATTAAAAACACAATAGCTGTAATAATGTATATAAAACTCTCAGGGTAACTTATTATCAGGATGTTATCTCCAACACAAGCATAGATGAAGCTTTCAGCTAACCTGTTTACATGGAAGCAATTATTTTAACCCGGAATTAGTTCTCTGCGCATAGAAAGCTCAGTCTTTCTGGAATATCTGTGTGTACATTATGATTTGAAGTCATAATATGTACTACTTCTTTAACAGATTGTCTGGGGCTCCTGTGGAAATAAGTAGCTCACACCTCCCAGCCACAGAGGCAAAAGTAGTATATAGCTGCTGTAGTGCTGAACAGTCAATGGAGTCTTTGTCTAACTGACTAGCATAGGCAGAAAGAAATTTAATTCTACATTGAAAATGTAAATGAAATACCTACCTTTCTACTGAAACCTCCCAGTGACCACAAGTATGTGCAGAAAAAAAAAAAAGTTTACTTCTAAATTACTTTGAATCTTGAATAGAAGAGCCTTCTCCAAGACCCTGAATGTAATTTCTGACACTTTATACTTATGTTTGCCAGTATTACCTGAGTAGAAAAAAAAAACAAAACACCTTAGTCTGATCACAATGCTACACTGGAAAAACGCAATCAAACAGCATCCTCTCTCTCATGGTGTGATTTTCACGGGGAGAGAGCTCCTCTCTGCATAGCTAAGTAAATTCACAACAAAGAGGCCACTTCTAACCTGTTTGATGAACGGATAGGAAGTCCAAAACAATGTTAGTGAATGAACACACCATAAACACACCTGAAGAAGGAAATCCAGCAAGATCATACATGAGTGCAGAAGAGAAATGCTGGGTTGTAGAAAGTGAGAAATAAGATATGTAGTCTATCCTCTGTTTTTACTGAGTTAGGAGCTGAGAGAAAGTCTTGGGTTTACTCTATCTTGACTCTTTAATCTTCTTTAAACTATTTGTATAAAACAATGACAAACTTTTAATGATCACCAGATCACTTACACTAAGAACATTGTCCAGAAGGATCTCTGTACACCTACCAGAAATCTTCTTTGATCAAAAGTTGCAAGTGAAAATACATGAATATTGTCTCCATGGAGATAATATAAAACTGGGAAAGTGATTATTCTGAATACAGTCAACACATCAAATCAGCAAATACGTAGTTCACAATTTTGTGTATGGGACATTACTATGTACAAAAGTCCACATTGGACACAATGGTTCTTTGTGCTGTTTTGCCTTTTGAGAAGAAATCTGGAAAACAGTGAGTTAATTAGCAAAATTAAGCAGAATGCTGTGTAACTGTCCTTCAGTAGCAGGAAGAAAGAAAAATATATGAACACAGTGAGTTTGTCTTAATCTTAATGCAACAAGAGAAAATGTAGTTTTCTCAGCAGCTTATAAATCTGGCTTCTCTCTCTGTCATTTCCAGAATGAAGATATTTTTTGATGTAAGTTCAACCAGAATCAAATGCTCTGTCTTGTGGAAAAACTGGACAGGAAAGGTTTGAAATCTCTTAATTAAATTCCTTATGCCAGCTAACCTCTCCAAAGTGTTTCCATTCAGCCTCTGAGAGAATGAAACTTTCAGAGAACTAGAGGAACTCCCATGTTAATCAAGATGAAGTTATCCCATCAAGGATAGGGAAAGTCTTATCTGTTAACTGATCAGTTAACTGATCCACAGCTCTTCTTTGTGAGAACTATGTACTCCACTTCTCTAAGGTGTTTTTTTTTTGTTGTGTGGGTTTTTTTTTGTGTGTCGTGTTTGTTTGGTTGGTTGGTTAGTTGTTTTTTTTCCTTTACTTTTTGATCCCAAACTTCTTTTCTCTTCACTTGAATTTCTTCATGCCTCTTCAGCTCAAATGTGGGGTTTTTTGGCCACTTAATGGGCCTGCTCCTTACACAGAGCAAAGGCAATCTCACTTTCGGGGAAAAAGAAAAAAAAAAAAAGAAAAATGATTGGAGTTTATGCAATGCAGCTTGTATTGGCTTTGAACAAGCTTGCTGGAGCAACCTGGAGGTGAATTGTTAAAAACAGTGCTAACAAAGTGCTGCCCGGTAAGTGACCAGTATTAGCCTCCCTGAGCTCTGTTTTGCTGCAGATAGTTTCAGGGTTGCTCAGGTACAACTGTGAGAAGAGCAGTCATCAAATCCTTGCCTGCAATAAAGATCTTTTATGCTGCTTTGACACTACTGTATTACCACACTCTAGTTATAACTGTAATTTACACCACCTTGGTGTAAATAAAGACCAGTGAGAATTAGATTCCACTTCTAAAAATATTTTTGTCCTGCCTAGCCGCCCCGATAAGCCCTCATCTTTCTCTTAGTCTGCCCTTCTTAAAAGTAGGCATGTGACCATTGCATTGCTCAGCGACCTAGGAGATATTTTATGTCATGGTTTTGTTTCTGAAAAGCTTGCAGTCAACATACAAGCAATTAGAGGGCCACTTTATTTCCTGGCAGTACTAAGGACTCCTGCTGTCTGTTTTAGTACTGGCAGATGCAAAAAAGGCTTCGAAAGGATCACTGTTAGTCATTCAGGCTGATGTAGTGCTTTCATTCCCCACAATACATTCAAATCCACATGAAAATATGTCTCACATGATATCAGTAGTCAGCCAAAGCTCTGTCCTTGGATTTCTTAATTTATGGTAGAAATCACATACTATTTAACAGAAACAGAAAGAAAAGAAAATGCAAAGCAATATGCTCTGAGCTGAAACAACAGGAGAGTTCTGTTAATGTGATGCAGGAGTTCTAATTATTCTGAGTTTGCACCTTTAGAGCTAGCCATTTCTCAGCCCAATTAACTTGTCCTATTGTACAGTTCATGTAAGGCATAAGGCAATTAACATTTGTATCATAAATAAACAATTAAGGGATGTTTTGATGCCTGGTTACACTTTTTGTCATTCAAACTGCACTGTAGTTTCTGCCTACCAGGGATTTGCTCTTTTAAACACTTCCCATTTCATTACTGTCTCTTGCCTATCTTACATCCAACAATGCATCATATATAAATATGAAACTATAAAAAGGTGCCAGTTCACTGATGTAACAAGCAAATAACAGAAATCACAAGCATCTCTCAGTCTTTAGAGACTCTTGTCACTAAGTACTGTTTAATTTTACCAAATCTTTAAAGAAATAGCGAGTATGTTTGTTGGTTTTATTCTGGAGTTTATTGTAACTGAGAAGAAACTCCTGTCCAATTTGCAATTTTGCAATTTTACCCCATGCCTTTATTAGCTAATATTTGTTCAGGCTCTGAAACGCTGTGTTATTTACAGGTATTCTCCTTATTAATATTTCTGACAACACTACTGGTTTTATATCTTTCTGTTCACTACTGAATTTTGTTAGATATAGGTACAAGGTTTCTGGGCAAGGACTAGAGTTCCTTACTGATGATAATCTTGGGTTATTTTTATGACTCTGATAACAACCATTGCTTTGATTAAGGCCATAATTTCTATGTGGATATTGATAAAATAGTTATAATTTATAGAGCGCATAGGTTATCACTATTGCACCCACAAATTCATAGTAAAATGTGAATCATGAAATCAGGCTGTTAATGGAACTAGTTAATCACATCTATTAATGTCATTAGCTCGTTAATGACTAGTTAATAATTAGTGACATCTATACAGGCAGTTTATGGCACTGGTTTCGTAATGATGTCCCAGTAGGCAGATCCTTATGCAAGTAGAATCATTGAGGTCAATAATGTCCTTCACAGACATGAGGGTCAATCTTCAGACTAATCATTGCAACATTGCACTATAAAGTTATGGGTGAATGGAGATGAAAGAAAGGCAGATTTTTAAGATTCATAGATAGTAAAAATATTTATAACACAATCCAGAGTTGCAACTGTCTAAAGAAAAAATTAACTTAGAACTAGTATTAGGTACATGGTTTCATTAAATGTATAACAACAAAAAGGAAAGTGGAATATTGTGTCCAGTCCTGGGCACCTCAGTTCAAGAAGGACAGAGAACCGCTTGAGAGAGTCCAGCTCAGAGCCACGAAGATGATTAAGGGAGTGGAGCATCTCCTGTATGAGGAAAGGCTGAGGGAGCTTGGTCTCTTTACCTGGGAGAACAGGAGACTAAGGGATGAAATCATTAATGTTTATAGATATGTAAAGGGTGAGTGTCACGAGGATGGAACCAGGCTCTTCTCGGTGACAACCAATGACTGGACAAAGGGTGAGGGTGACAGAACACTGGAACAAGCTGCCCAGGGGGGTTGTGGAGTCTCCTTCTCTGGAAACATCCAAAACCTGCCTGGACGCCTTCCTGTGTAACCTCATCTAGGTGCTACTGCTCCGGCAGGTGGGTTGAACTAGATGATCTTTTGAGGTCCCTTTCAATGCCTATCATTCTGTGATTCTGTAAATAAGAACTCTATGCCTTGTAATTATTGCAGTATATTCAAGCAGATAGATTACATCAATGTTTTCTAGCTTTTATTATTCTAGGGCTATGAAATGGGAATCACAAATTTCTGTAGTATCAGGTCATCTTTATCCAATTATACATTAAAAGAAATTCACAAATCTCATAAATTCATTAATTTTCCACTACACACAGCCTGGATATTGAAATTCACCACTCTTTCAGAAAATAAATGCAGTTTCCATTATTTTTGTTGTTACTTACATGCAGCATGAAAAATTCTAGGATTATGCTAGCAAAAAACAGGACACAAAAGTTTATGAGAAAATTCTTCATTCAGGTAAGAAATGGCTGAGGTGTAAACAAATAGTCTGCAGGAAAAAGCAGAAGTTGTCAGCAGATGACACATGCAGCCTAGTATAACACCGTCTTAAAAATAAAAAGGCCTTACAGTTTCCTATGGAGAAGATGTACACACACTGCCAATAAAATTAAATATGTGAACATCTTAGCATATTTGTCCCCAGGAGAAAATCATATTTGTTTCTTGCAGAAATTATATGATATGAGAGTAGTCAGAGCAATAAAATGGCAAAAGTCCCAGTGGACAGATGATATTTTCAATGAGAAGCTGACATTGTAAATCATACCCATTTCAGATTACTGTGTGTTTGTGTTTATTTTCCATGAGCCATATACGTCCTGGAAATGGCTTGTATTTTGAATGTCAATTGTCAAATGTGTGAATTTCAGCTCATGCAAATATGAAAACTTATTTCATAACCATTATTCAAATCCCTTTTAACATAGTTTTCATTTTTTGTTACATTTCTTTGTAAGTAGGAAAACAATATGAATGGTGTCCATCTGTTCTAGTATGATTTTTATTTCAAGGAAATTTTAATTGGTTTATTGGTTCTAACAAAATGAATTGACTACATTTACAGATACATTCTCTAGTCTGCAGTCCATTTTGCAAAAATCAGTGTTTGTAGGAAGCAGATGGAAACAGGGTGGTACTGATAGTCTCTGCAGCACTTCAGCAAGTGCCACACAATAGTGTGTTTGTGAGAAGAACAAAGTCATGTCCAGTAGGTCAGGGAGGAAGAAGTCTACAATAAATACCAATGATATTTGATCCAGTAGATAACAGGTTATTGGGCCTTAGATAACAGAATGATTCATTTATAAAATAAACACTACAACTACATTCCAGGACTGGGAACTTCAAAGATTGGTGTGTCTGAAATTTTTCCTCTGTTCAGTTAATTTATCTCAAAAACTGGTCCAGTTTCCCTCTGACTTCGAAATGGAAATTAAAAAAAAGACTTTTTTTTAAAAAAAGTGATCTCTGTTCAGTTTTTTATATCAGTAACTAGCATGCTGTGAACACACAAATATAGTTCTCCGTTTGTCCAGTGACAGGGTTTTATTGTGCCTCTGACTTTCCCTGTGAGAAGGAAATGATGAGATGGTATTCCATCTGGTTAAGCAGTTATTCTGTATCTTCTTTCCCTCCATTGTCAAATCTTCCAGGCCAAAGGCACTTTATCAGTATCCAAAACAAAATATTAAAGAATGGTCGCATTAATCTTAGCAACTGAATTATTAGTTTCTATTAGAGTATGCTGACTCTGTTCTACAAGTTTGGTCTAATTTTCTACCTATCTTCCTCTACACTGAAACAACAGACACATTGCTATGGAATATCAGCCTTTAAAAAAGCTGAGCATTAACCTAGCAAATAGTTTGGATATCTGATTTGTCAACCAACAAACAATACTAGAAATAAGAGTTTAATCTTTAAAATAAAAATAATAAATAGGTATCAATATATATGATCTGCAAAGAAGCTGACAAGCTTTTAAAAATTTAGCTATTTTGGAAATCTTTTCATAGAATCACATAATATCCTCACTTGGTAGGGACATTGAGTCTAACTGTTGAGTCCACACAGGGCAACCTAAAAGTTAAACCATGTATCTAAGGGTGTTGTCCAAATGCGTCCTGACTGTGGGCAGGCTTGGTGCCATGACTGCTTCTCTGGGAAGCTTATTCCAGTGCTTGATCACCCATTCAGTGAAGAACTTTTTCCTAATATCCAATTCAAAATGCAGGTGGCCAGGTGACTTGAAGATTTGACTTTTGAGTTATTTTAGTACATGTTAACTTTATATTTTTCTTGATGGGTACAATGCTTGTTGTCCTAAGTGGATCTTGGTTCTAAATCTTTTTTATGTTAGTGAAAAAGTTCCAGCTGCTTTTAATGAGTTTTGGCCAAAACTGAAGCCCAAGAAGATACTTACGCACATACTTTGTCCATGGGATTATTCCCATGAATGTCAAACTGAAGATAATACTGAT